>NC_089507.1:102958728-103563312 GCF_036850995.1 Saccopteryx leptura | reverse complement strand
GGATGGCAGCTGTAGGCATAAAAATGGAAGGTAGAGATGGTGGAGCTTAGCAGAACGTAGGCTAAAGTGATCTTTCTCCTCTTGGTAGTCTCTGTGCCTTAGAAGTGCTACATTCTTAACTTCTGCTCTAAGTATGGTTTCTTAAAATTGAAGCTTGAGTGACATACATATGCTTCTTTTTATTTATTTATCTCTCTAAAAGTTTAGGGAAAAAAAACATCAGAAAAGAGTCTATTGAGAGCTGGCATTCTCTGGATCTGGCAGAACTGGATTTGGCAGAGTGAAGAGGGAGATGACCAATAGCTTTTACCTTGTAGGTTGTTGCTGGTCAGTTATTAACAGGTGTCCAGGATGCCTGCAGCACTGTGTTGAGAAGTGCTGTGAGACTGTTCCCAGGCTCAGAGGGAGAGAGAGAGAAAGACAGCTCTGTGATCAATCAGCGATGTTGCCATAGCACAGAAGGAAGCAAAGGGCACACGGCTACATATTTTCATCACTAATTTAGGACAGGAAGATAATTGAGGAATGAAAAGCCTTGCATTAGCTTTCTTTCCCTTGCACCCAAAAGCAAAAAGAAACAAAACCAGCCTGTGTTTATGGTTTTGTAATTACCTGACTTAACAGCAAATCAGAGCTTCCCAGTGAATTAGATCTTTAGTGAAAGTTAGGTGTTTCGGCAGCTATAGTAAATCCTCCCAGTAAACCAGGGCGTCACACAGAGGCAGATGTGACATTCTGGGGCCATTTTTCCATGTACCTAATGCCACAGCGTCTCAAGAGGCTGAGCCCCTGGGATAACCTGGAAGAATCACAGTATGCTGATACCCTCCTTATCTCTTCCACTCCATTTATACTTGTAACAAAGCCTGCCTTTCGAGAAACTGGACCTCCTTGGCATCACTACTTTAAACAGGAAGAGAATTAATCTCATTACTAAAAACATTCTGTCTTGGACTCTAGGTTCCCCATTTACCAAAAGCGGGAATTCCAGCTTACCACATCCCTATGTGGCCAAGGTAGGTAGAAGATTAATGTGAGACTCTGAGCGAGACATGCTGAGTGACTCAGAGGGCAGACGCTATGCCAGTGGAGGATGCAATAACAGCTGCACTTCGCACACCTGAGCCCGCTGTAACCTTTGGGCCGCCTTCTTGGAAATAAGATGAGAGCTGATATTTAACACAAGTTCTTTGAGCAGATTGTGGTGGGGAAGCTTGCTGAAAAGATTTAGGCTTCAGTGACCTTTTTATGCCACTACAAATAGTGTCAGCAGGTTAACGCAATTCAGAATGTGCTCACTGTTGTAGAAGAAAACCCTTTATGTCTTTATTAGATTTTCTTTCCTTTTTTTTTTTTTATTTTAAAGATACTAAAGGCTTCAATTTCACTGGTTTGTCCATTTGAATCTGTCTGAATTCGGGGCCAGTTTAGGCTATGCATGAAGGGAGCATGGTAATCATCCCCATATCAAGGGTCAGTGAACTATGGATTGCAATACTTTGCAGACATATTGCATTTACTGCAAAGCCTCAGGCATGTTATTTTATCTGGGGGACGTGGAGAACACTGAATACATGTGTGTACTTGTCCTTTTTTGTTAGTCCATGCTAGTACCTTGGAACTGTGGTCTTCAAGGCCCTGACTTTTTGCATCACTGATGACTTAAAAGAAAGCATACCTATTTATTAAAAAGTACAAAATAGATTGTACATACAAAAGAATGTATGAAAAGTATGTCCAATTTAAAGAGGAAGAATAAAATAAACATCAGTGTGCCTACCATTCTATGTAGGAAGCAGAGTATCAGCTGCACTTAGAAGTCCTGCGTGCTCGTCCCTGACCGCACCCTTTCACACCTCCCCCCTGGGGATTAGCCTGTGTTTTCATAAATCATTCCATGGGTTTTCTTGGTAGTTGCATTGGTAGTTAGTTGCATTGTGTAGCAATCTCAAATGGTGCATTCATTTTTTGCCTATTTTTCAACTTTATATAGATGAAATCATTTTGTATGTACTCCTCCCTAACTTTATTCTTTATCTTTTTTGTTTTGTTTTGTTTTTGAAGCTGGAAACGGGGAGAGACAGTCAGACAGACTCCCGCATGCGCCCGACCGGGATCCACCCGGCACGCCCACCAGGGGCAACGCTCTGCCCACCAGGGGCGATGCTCTGCCCCTCCAGGGCGTCGCTTTGCTGTGACCAGAGCCACTCTAGCGCCTGGGGCAGAGGCCAAGGAGCCATCCCCAGCGCCCGGGCCATCTTTGCTCCAATGGAGCCTTGGCTGCGGGAGGGGAAGAGAGAGACAGAGAGGAAGGAAGGGGTGGGGGTGGAGAAGCAAATGGGCGCTTCTCCTATGTGCCCTGGCCGGGAATCGAGCCCGGGTCCCCCGCACGCCAGGCCGATGCTCTACTGCTGAGCCAACCGGCCAGGGCTTTTATTCTTTATCTTAACAGTATCTGTTAGGTCCCTTCACAATGATGTAAAGTTTGATTGTGAATATACCACAACTTACTTATTCATTGAACTATTGTTGAACATCTGAGTTGTTTCTGGATTTTTGCTGGTGTGACAATGCTGCATGAATAGGTTTCAGTATATTTCCTGGTGCATACATGTCGCAGTCCAACTGTGACGAGTCTATTCCGGGGTCTCGAAAGGGAAAAGGCATGAAATTGAATACATAATAGACAGAGACTTAAAGATATATACATACAGATGGGTTTGGGAGGACGGCACTGAGAACAGTCTCTACTGTTCCTGAGCCGATAAAATGGTGGCCCCCAGAATCACATCCATCTTTATTCAGGGAAAAAACGTGGTCCATTAGCAATTCACTTGTTTCCAAGACAATTCAAAGACAACCCTCGCCATACCATTTAGATCTAACTTTACACCAATAAGAAACTAGCTTCCAGTCTCTTCCAGAGAACATAGGTGGGACAAGCGAGATTCAGGTATGGTTCTTTGTAAACTAGGCAGGTGAGGTGGGGGGTATAGGCCCAGCACTTCTGTCCTCAAGATATCCAGATTATAAAAATACCCTGTTTATATTTCAGTCCCCAACACACACATGCAAAAGCTTCTCCATGGTTTACACCAAAGAACAAAATTGCTGGGCCTTGGGATAAACGTGTGTAATGCAGAATGTTTCCAATAAGGTTGCACTAATTTAACCTCTAACAAGCATAACCTGTTTTGTCTATATATTCATCAAAACTTAGAATTGCCAACCTTACACTGTGAAATAACAATGAAACAAGAATTGTTAAATAATTTTTGTTAGTTTCCTAATTGTCAGTGAAATAAAGCATTTCTGTTCAGTGGGATGCACATTTCCTATTCTCTAAAACTCCTGTTCTCCTGCACATTTTTCTGTCAATTGTCTTATTAATTTTTATCAGTCTGTTACATGCTCATACTGCTTATCCTTGTCAGTTATAAGTATTGTAATATCTCCATTTAATGGCTTATATTTTCACTCTTTTTAACATAACAGCTTTTAGAGAACAGAAAAATTCCTGATTCTAATATAGTCAAACTTTTAAGTCTTTTCTTTATAGATTACACATTTGTGTATTGTTTACAAAATTCTACCTGGATTTCATAAAGATAACCCCGATTTATTCTCAAAGTTTTGTCATTTTCCCTATAGAGTTTAATAAGAATCTTCCAGGGGCTTATTTTTGTGTAGTATGTGAGGAAGATATGCAATTTAATTTTTCAACATGAGGAATAATGTCCCTGCAGCAGTTATTGAATTGTCTATCCTTCCTTCATTTGTTCAATGCCCGTCTGTGATAAATCACATCTCCATATATGCCTGGGCATTTTCTGAGCTTTCTACTTGGTTCAGTTGGTCTATTTCTCATAGTCAGTGCCAGTAGCTCGCTGTCTCAATTCTTATAGCTTCATAAACATGTGATATCTGTAAGACGAGTCCTTCCAAGTTGTTCTTTAAGAGCATCTTGGTTATTCCTAGCCCTTTATGTTTCCATATAAACTATAGAGTCAGCTCATCCTGTTCCATAAAAATCCGTTTTGGTATTTTTAACAGTATTACATTAAACACATGGATAAATTTGGGAGAAATTAACATTTTTACTACTTGAGTCTTCTTATTCATGAATTATTTAGGTTTCCATTTATTTAAATTTCTGAAGTCTTTCGTTAAATACTTCTCATTTTCTTTCAAAGCATTTATAAGTACTTGATTCATTTCTGAGAAATATGTATATGTGTATAACTATTGTGATGGTAGCTTTAATACGTAGCATTTAACATGATTAAATTTAATGTTATTTAAGTTCATCTTTGTAAACTCTCCAATTAATCAATCAGGCATGGATTGTTTTTTGAGTTATATATCAAAAAAGTGGTAATTGATGATAGTTTATTTATTTCAATTATAAATGTGTGTGTATGTGTATAATTGCCTTAGTCTTCTAACTAGGTCTTCTAATAGGAGTAGTACTGGTGGGGATTCTTACCTTGTTCCTGCTCTGACAGTGTTATAGAATGCTTTTTAACATTCCATCATAAAATGCGTTACTTTTTATAAAGGTTTTTATATAGATACAATTTATTAGGATATTAGGGAAATAAATCTTCCTTCTATTCTAAATCTTCTAAGATTATCTTTACCACAAATAGATGTTAAATTTTGTTGAATTATTATTATTATTTTGCATCTACAGAGATGATCAGGTATCATTTAGCTTTTAAGTTGTTAATGGAGTGAATCACATTAATCTATTAAGCCAATCTTGCATTTCTGATATAAAACCAAGGAAGTATGATTGGTAGCCTGTTGAATACATCGTAGTGTAGTAGAAAAATCCAAATCTGAGTCAGAATATTTATATTTAAGTTTTCCTCTTGCTTACGTTTTTTAAAATAATAAAATCCATGTCTCAGTGTTATTGTCTGCAACCACATTTTAATTGAATAGACACTAGTTTCCCTCTGATTTTCAGTTTCCTCATTTATAAAAACACAATTTATTTAAAATTTTATATGGCATTACAAATATATGTAATTTGTATATTTTTATGGTTTTCATTTTTTAAAATTCTGGATCTATGTCCAGGAAAAAAGAATCCATGTTCATTTTTACTATCTGATACAACTTGAAAATAGCAAGAAAATCACTAATTTAACTTGCATCTTCCCTTTCTCCAGGTCTCATGCTAAGGAGATCATAGTTGAGTGTAAAAGATCATAGTTTAGGTTTTCTCATTCTATTTCTCTTCCAAACTTGCTGTGGATTAAGTCCCACACTCTTGAGGTGTCAATTACTTATAATGGAGTCAAATTTCACTAGTAGTAATAGGTACCTTTTATTGAGTTCCCATGTGCCAGGCTTTGTGTTAGGCATTTTTTATATTTTTAAAATATTTTGGAACCTAAGATTCTGTGAGGTAGCTATCATTATTCCCATTTTACAGATGACAAAACTGAGTTTGAAAGAAATTGAGTAGCTTATCCAAGATTCCACAAGATGGAGCCACACAAGACCATTCTACCCTACACCACAATGTCGCTTCCTTCAGTTTTGGGAGGTATTTTTAATTCGTGGGGATGGCTTGCTTAGACTGTGGAAAGTCTAAATTCCCACTATAAAATTGTATGTATTAAACTTTGTATGAAAATTGGACTTTTTCCCAACTCTAGGCAAACCACATCAGTACATTTTAAGAAGGCAGAAAACATTACAGTAAGATTTTGCAATTTCTTTTTGGAGTAGTGGAATACCCAACTTCACTTTTGGGAGGTTGGACTGTGAGGTTTATTATGAATGCCTGCACCCTTAACTACTTGTTTAGATACTCTAGGTAATACTTATATTTTTGAAAAAACTAATGGTAAAGATGAAAAGGTTGATGAGGGGGATGGTTTGGCATAAGTCAGGGTAGGTTATTCATATATATATGAATATAATATAATATATATATATATATATATTACTGGAGAATTATTTCATCTAGAGAATCAATTTTCTCTGAAAATGATGATAAACACCAGGAATCACCATGGCATCTAAGGAGAATTCCTATTATTGGTCCATAAGGTTCTTTGAGTTTTTTGGATAAGAGTTATTTTGTCAGTTCTGATATTAAAGAATTTTGTCTTAACTGCCTATTCTCTCAAACCTGACATTTACCATTTTTCCCATTTACCAAGTCTTTGCAAAAACTGGCAGAGAGAGAAGCCTTAAGAAGATTGAGAATGCTGCTTCAACAGGATGGGTGATGTGTGACAAGAGAGAGAAATGGGCAGCATGCAGAGGGGCCTTGTTTCCTCGTTAGTAAGAAGACGAATGTCTCTATAATGGGGACTGGCTTATTTATAAGAGTTGCTGGGAGCTCCCAGTATGACTGGGCCTAAGAAGTTGTTAGTGGGCTATCCTGTCCCCCACCCCCCTGTCTGACATCACACTCCTTAGATCCTAAAGGTCTTGTGATCCTTGGTTGGTAAACATGTTTTAATATTTGTCTGAGAGAAAATATGCTTAATGTGTTGGTGTTATCAACTAATACCTTAATTTATTTAATTATTTTTAAAAAACGTATTCAGTAATACTAAGTGTCAAAACCATTGCTGGGAAGGAAGGAACTACCCTTGTTCCTTAAGGACCTAACAGGCTGGTGCAGGACACATCAGAAAGCTGTCATTACCACCATGGGATCAGCGTTTACACACACACACACTTTCTGCAAAAACACAAAAGAGGAACAGCATAATGACCAGGATATCCGGCTGAGGGTTATCTATGACCTGATGGCTATCTGAGAGCATGATTGGGTCACAGAAGAGGCATGCCAAAGAATAAGATGGCAGCAAGAAGAAAGACTGAGACACTGGTAGGTGAAACTAGAGGATAAACTTCATCTTCTTTGCACTTTTATTAAAGGTTGACCCTAATAGAACAGAACCCAAAGGCAACTTGAAATATACTCTTTTTGAGAATGAAAATATGCTGTTCCTACCGCTTAACAGGATGTGACCTCCAACATTTGAAGTCTTTCACTGGCCTCACTAGTGAGGGCAACCAGATTCCTGTCCTATAGGCCTTGGCCAACTTCCCCATGTGGACCTGGTCTCCTCCCATCACCTCCCTTGGCCTCATCCTGCCTCCAAACCTATCTGATCTTTTTGAGGGCTTAATTTTTTAGGCTTACTTTATACAGAGCAGACGGAGGGCTTTCCATCTCCCCCTGCTGAGTAAAGATTGTGGCCTCAGAAAGACCATTTGCAACAATGAAAGTGACTTCTGGAATCAAGACAGGTGTGCTCCTGGCCTCTAACTGGAAAACACTGCTTCTTAACTTCTGGGGTGTTATTCGATATATAACCTCACCAAAGAGCTGGGAATTGTGTTTCTTGTCATGTAGCTCTTTTCCCATCATAAAATTTTTTGGCATATTTTTTCTTAAACTATTATTTAAGAGAGAGCAACATGAATATAAATAATGCATTTTCAGCAGAAAACTTTTAGTGGCAAGAGGCTCACTTCACCTGGACACGTGACAATGTTGCTGAGGATCCCAGGAGGGTCTTGTCGTGCCCAGGCTTTCCTTTAGTGACAATTAGGAGATAGATGGGCGAGAATAGAAGCCAACACCATCACATCCCTTTTCTCTTTTTTTTTTCCTTTCAACTGTGTTTCTCAATGTCGAGAGGATGAGAATAGAAATATCTACTGAGCATTTGCAATTCCTTTTCTCAGCCAAACACATGCAAATCCATTTACTGAGTCCAAGAAGAGCTGGGGCTTAGATGAAAATGCCAAGGCTTTTGAAAAGCAAAATATAGAAGGGCAGTTTCTGATCTTGAAGTAGCACCATAATGCATGAGGAGAATTCTTTTTTTATTTTTTTTATTTATTCATTTTTAGAGAGGAGAGAGAGAGGGAGAGAGAGAAACAGAGAGAGAGAAGGGGGAGGAGCTGGAAGCATCAACTCCCATATGTGCCTTGACCAGGCAAGCCCAGGGTTTCGAACCGGCGACCTCAGCATTTCCAGGTTGACGCTTTATCCACTGCGCCACCACAGGTCAGGCGCATGAGGAGAATTCTAATGGTCCACATGCTGTGTTGCATGGCTGTGATATTTTAGGAACTAAAGTTCTTTCACAGATCTGCCATTTTACGGTTTTGATTAGATCTGTAGGAAACTAGTATTTTCCAGCCTAAACTGCTTAGACCAAAACATCATCTCCATCATTTGGTTGATTAGTTTACTGGCCTTTCAGGCAAATGGAAACTCTGATCTATTGATTGCTAATCAGCTGGCACTAATCCATGATCTTAAACCATGAGATGAGAGAGATAGATTGTTTTAGAGAGAAAGCTGGTATGGGGAGAAGAGCAAAGGAATTAATATTTATTGAATACCCGGTGCTATGTTCAACACTAGGTGCTTAACATTTAGTACTTTCTATAATCCTCAAATGGAGTTGATATGTATTATTTATGCCATTTCACAGATGGTCAGATACACTGAGTAAGTTGCTTACGGTCTCACAGCTGGCGTGTGGTAGAACCAGGGGACAGACCAGTGTTGCTCTGAAACTACCCTCTTCGCACTACACCGAGGCTGCGACGGGAACAGCAATGTCAGCTAGGTCTCTGGTTCCCATATGCCACCATGCGTGGACACTGTTTCACTAGTGAGAACTCGGAAAACTTCATTCAGGTTAAGGAGAGAGCTCGCTTCACAGCTTCTGATGACCTCCCAGGTGCCCCAATAAAACCTCTTTGTGCGACTAGTGTTTTCCAGCCACATCGTTTCTTGTGTCTAGAAAATCAGCAGCTGCTGGAACATAACTTATGCCCCAACGCAACTCTCAACCCTAAAGAGGGCTTTTTGAAAGCAAGAATTGAGTTCAGACCCAAGAATGTAAATATGGGAACTAGGCCAGTGACCTGAGAGAGCCCCGATAGATTTGCCTTGTGGGGGTGTGTAGTACACTTTGCTCAGTACTCTAAGCCTGACCCTTCAGTATAGCCAGATTAAAAAGTAGCAACACTTATTCTAATGCCGAAAGTCTAATGAATATTAGACTCAGCATAACAGATATTAAACCTGGCTGGCTTTATATGATCTCAGGTATTCATGCTATTGAAATTCAAAATTAGCTCAAAGTGTTCCTTTGTTAAATAAACAACTACTCTGTACCTCATCTGTATTAAGCCCCATGCTGGACCTGGGTATCCTAAGTTTCCTAAGATCTAGTCACTGCTCTCAAGTATCTAGTGGAGTTCTGTAGGAGTCCAGAAGACAGGGCAATTCCTTTCTACTGATGTACAGGAAGGCTTCACAGGGGAAGAAGCACTGAGGGTGTGCCTTGAAGGATGAGTAGGAGTTTTCTAGGACAAGAAGACAGGAATGAGGACTCAAGGTTTAATACCATCATGCAAGCAGGTAGAATAAGCACTACACAAGTGCATAGTCACCACACAAGTTTTACAGTCGTTATGCATATTTTATTGCCAAGAAATCAATATATTTAGCCCTGCAACAGTATTTTATAATTGTTTTTATTTTGTTGTTGTATATTCCAGTTATCTTCATCACTATCTAAAAGTATTATTTGGCATGCATGCCAACAATAAGTGTGAATAAGTTGTGTTATTTGATGGTGACATGCATTGTGACAATTTTTGCTACCTTAAGAAGCTGTACGATATTTGCAACCAATATTTATTGAATACCTACCTTGTGTCAGCCTCTGTGGTATTGGTTACATGTGTAATCTCATTTATATTTTACATCAATCCTATCACTTAAGTATATACTTTTGCTCATATTTTACAGCTGAGATAACTGAAACTTCCAGGTAAGATAGTATAGTTGAATTGTTTGTATTTGGATAACAACTTCTTATTCACTAGCTATTTGTTGGACCACAAACAAGTTATTAGCCTCTCCAAATATCACTCACCTTGTCAGTGAACTAGTAGTAATAATATACTCATCAATGGATTGTTGAAAGATTAATTGAGATGATGTCTGTCCAGCCATTGGCCCAGTACATATGTGTTCAATGAAGTATAGCTATTTTTAGTTATTACTGCAGAAGTTAAGAAACTTGTTCCAAATTGAACACTATTACATCTGATTCCAAAGTATGTACTTACATATTTTAAAATTAGAGCTCAGATTTAATGACCTACATGACAGATTTGCAAAATATACAAAGTTGTTGAAACAACACTTATTATAAGTAGATAAGTAAAGGTCAACATTACACATAATCAAAGGAATTCTTGTAATTATGAGGTGGTGAGTAAGTGGATGTGAACATAAGAGAAATACTCAAGAGTTTTGAGCACCAATATATGGGACCAATCCAATAAAGAAATCTTCCCTTTTTGAATTTTTTCCCTATTCTCTCTGCTTTAAAAAAAAAAAAATTCCTAGTCTTTTTTTTCTCACCTTTACCATATTATAAGAATATATAAATTAAAGCAATGATGAAAGCCTGGACTTAAGTGTGTTTTGTATCTTCCTTTATTTTTGGCCTTATTTCTTTTTAGGAATCAACTTTCAGTCACTACCAATTTGAACGCTGCTGCCTTAATAATTGGAAATTTTGGCTGTGGTCATTCCGATTTGAAGTTTTTGAACCCTGAAAACTTGTTAAGTTAAAATCAGCTCTTAGTAGAAACCCAGATCTGAAGTTGGGAGATTTAGTTGAGAATTATGGTTGGAGAAGAAGCTTGTGAATGATATTTAGCAAGTATTGCTCTCCACTGAGTCTAAGCTTCAGCTCATGCCTGAACTCACAAGTGTCGTTTGAAGATACAGCTGTCAGTGTCCAGTAGCAAAATTATTTAAACTTTATCTTTCACAATTCTTTCTGGAGGAATGCACTTTGATGTTAAGTCAAACCTGAAGAATCTACTTTTTATGAGTATAGCTAAGGCTTGGGCAATGTCTCCAAGTTCAACAATGTAGGGACAGAAAAGGAAGAAGGACCTGCCTACTGGTGTAAGAAGATATCCCTGAGAGCAATAGGCAGAGGGAAGATGTCATGGATATAAATTTTTGCTCGGAGGACCCTGTTTTCAAATTCTTACCACTGCTGAATGATTGATCAAATAGCAAACACTCTCGTATATTTAATTTTTCAGATGTGTTCACATACAAACCTTGAGTCTGAGTTCTGCTGATTTTCAGTTACTTTATATATGCAGTTTATTTCTACCTATTGTCCTGGAAGGTTCCCACGTTCTCAGATTGTGGTTAGCTCTGTTTAACATTGGAGGTAACTCCAGAAGATCTCCTTGTGACAAGGCTGCATTAGAATGTATTAATTTCCCCACCTCCCCTACTCTTACTTAATCTGTGGAGCTGTTACTGCTTCCTTGTGGCTAAAGCAAAAACAATTACTCATTTTATTAGAGTACTTGCCTGGAGACAACTGAGCGTTCTGAAAGATAGATGACCACAGTTGCTAGTTTATCTTGTCTGCAAGCAGGAGAGTTGACTCTTCAGGCCATGAGCTTCTTAACTGATGTAAAGGTCTGGATCAAGCCCCAAATCCTTTAAAAGGGGCCTTTGCCAACTCCTAATAAATATTCTCACACGTTTTTCCTGTAATTTATTGACTCACTGTTTCTACATGTCCCTGTGTGAGTTTCCCACATCCGGGTTGGAATCAAGTAAGAAGAGATTGTGCTCACTGATGACAAGAATTAGATATAATGGTGAGTTTGTGCCTCTGTGGGTACAGAGCTTCAGTTTGGGAAGATGAAAAAGTTTTCGTGATAGGTGGTGGTGATGGTTGCACAACAATGTGGATGGACTTTCTGCCACTGAACTGCACACCTGAAAATGACTAAAATGATAAATTTTACATTACATAAATTTTTACCACAGTTGTAATAGGCTGCCATAACAAAGTACCACCAACTGGGTGATTCTTTTTTTTTTTTTTTAATTATAATTTTATTTGTTTAATGGGGCGACATCAATTAATCAGGTTACATATATTCAAAGATCAACAAGTCCAGGTTATCTTGTCTTTCAATTATGTTGCATACCCATCACCCAAAGTCAGATTGTCCTCTGTCACCTTCTATTTAGTTTTCTTTGTGCCCCTCCCCCTCCCCCTTTCCCTCTCCCTTTCCCCCCTCCCCCTGTAACCACCACACTCTTATCAATGTCTCTTAGTTTCACTTTTATGTCCCACCTACGTATGGAATAATGCAGTTCCTGTTTTTTTCTGATTTACTTATTTCACTTCGTATAATGTTATCAAGATCTCACCATTTTGCTGTAAATGTTCCGATGTCATCATTTCTTATGGCTGAGTAGTATTCCATAGTGTATATGTGCCACATCTTCTTTATCCAGTCGTCTATTGACGGGCTTTTTGGTTGTTTCCATGTCCTGGCCACTGTGAACAATGCTGCAATGAACATGGGGCTGAATGTGTCTTTACGTATCAATGTTTCTGAGTTTTTGGGGTATATACCCAGTAGAGGGATTGCTGGGTCATAAGGTAGTTCTATTTTCAGTTTTTTGAGGAACCACCATACTTTCTTCCATAATGGTTGTACTACTTTACATTCCCATCAACAGTGTATGAGGGTTCCTTTTTCTCCACAGCCTCTCCAACATTTGCTATTACCTGTCTTGTTAATAATAGCTAATCTAACAGATGTGAGGTGGTATCTCATTGCAGTTTTGATTTGCATTTCTCTGATAACTAGGGAAGATGAGCATCTTTTCATATATCTGTTGGCCATTTGTACTTCCTCCTGGGAGAAGTGTCTGTTCATGTCCTCTTCCCATTTTTTATTGGATTGTTTATTTGTTTGTTGTTGAGTTTTATGAGTTCTTTGTATATTTTGGATATTAGGCCCTTATCTGAGCTGTTGTTTAAAAATATCATTTCCCATTTAGTTGGCTTTCTGTTTATTTTGTTATCAGTTTCTCTTGCTGAGCAAAAACTTCTTAGTCTGATGTAGTCCCATTCATTAATTTTTGCCTTCACTTCTCTTGCCTGTGGAGTCAAATTCATAAAATGCTCTTTAAAACCCAGGTCCATGAGTTGAGTACCTATGTCTTCTTCTATGTACTTAATTGTTTCAGGTCTTATGTTTAGGTCTTTGATCCATTTTGAGTTAATTTTTGTACAGGGGGAGAGACTGTAGTCCAGTTTCATTCTTTTGCATGTGGCTTTCCAGTTTTCCCAGCACCATTTATTGAAGAGGCTTTCTTTTCTCCATTGTATGTTCTTGGCCCCTTTATCAAAAATTATTTGACTATATATATGTGGTTTTAACTGGGTGATTCTTAGAACATAAATTAATTTTCTCCCACAGTCCTGGAGGCCAGAGGTCTGAGATCAAAGTGTTGGTGTAGTGGTTTCTCCTGAGGCCTCTCTCCTTGGCTTGTAGATGGCCGCCCTCTCTCTGTGTCTTCCTAGGTCTTTCCTCTGTGCCTGTCTGTGCCGTATGGGATCAGGGGCCACCCTAATGACCTTATTTTAACCTAATTACCTCTTTAAAGACCCTTTCTCCAAATACAGTCACATTTTGAACTACCAGGAGTTAGGGATTCAACATATGAATTTGAGGGGAACACAATTCAACCCGTAAGAACAATTTAAAAATAAAAAAGGATATTATACTTGTTTATCAGAAAGAGCCAAAAAACTCCAATTTGTAGCTTAGTGATTCTCAAAATGAGTATTGTCTGTAAGCTTTTTCAAAATTCACACAGTGAAGAACTTCCAGAATTGAGATACATGGGCATTCTGAAATATTAATACTTTCCCAGGAGCAACGTCTGACAAAGCAGAAGAAGATAATGAGCCCAATTGCTTACTTTCATAGCCATAACTAGAACTGTAAGTCAATAGACTATATTTGTAAGTGACTATTATATTTATTTTTAAAAATTGATTTGTGTAAATTTGGATTGTTTATAGATAGAAATCACTTACACAGTGACTTGGTAGGTCTGAAAGATAAGGAGATTAATTATGTCTATAGCCGAAGCAGGGTGGAATGAAGCTGACCCAGCACAAGGGGGCTCTCCGTGATGCTTTTCCTCCAAGTTTAGCTTGCAGAGGAAGTGAGCAGCGTCCTCCATGTATTTTGCTCCACTGCCGCATTGCGTGCCGCAGCCCCAGGCATTGTTGTCCTTACAAAGTCAAATTCTACCCAAAGTCAAAGCCCTTAGTGGCTTTCTCGCTCTACCACTACTTAGTATGGTGATATTGATCAGTGGCACTTCTCTGGGCCTCTGTTTCTTCATTTGTAAAGCATGGAACATGCACTGGATGTGAAGAGTCTGCAGTGGATGTGGACTTGAGACAGACAGACGTGGGTTGGAAGGCTATATCATGTTGAGCACATTTCTTGTTTTTGATACTCAGTTTCTTTGAAATGAGGAAAGTAATAGACTTTCTCATAGATTGAATATTAAGTGAGAATGCATGTGAACATCTAGGATATGGTAAGTATTCATTATTACTATCACCATCACCATCACCATCACCATCTAAGCTTCCACTCTGAGTTTGGAACATCTGGTTCTATAATTTTAAATCAAAGTGCTGGAAATTCCATCTGATGGGATGAATAACTGTCTTTCTTGGAAGAAATGTGAAGGAAGAACATTATGAGTTGTAAATTTGCACTCTGTCTGAGTTTTATAAAAGTTGAAAAACCCCATTTCCTCAGGGAAATAGTTTACTTCGATAGTGAGTTGGGGTTGGATTGACCTCGTGCTTTCTGAATACTCAGAAATCAAGGCCAGCAGGTACACTGTGATGGAGCACAGTCCAAGTTGTCAGCATAGCCTGAGATGGCGGGGGTCCTGCTAGGCGCCCATGCCTCTCCAGCTGACACAACAAGGAAACTGAAGTACTACAGGGAAAGGGGGAAAGTACAACAGCACAGCTGCGATTGACTGGGGGAAGAGAAATCCATGTATTTCTTCATGAGAACACAGAACTGAATGCAGAAAATAAAGACTGTCCTCCCACTCTCCTAGCTGCTGGTCTCCTTGTAACATTTGTCAGACAGAAGGCAATCAACTGCTCCATTTGCTCAGGCACAAAGCTCTGGGAGCTGTAAAGACAATTTTGCATGTTTACCAGGAAAATGCATGGTCCCATTCAAATTCCAGGCTGGGAGCAAACCAGGTTCTTTCCCGATCTTGTCCATAGAACCTCTCCATGTATGCTTGGTGTTGGATTTAAGCTCCCATGTTTACAACCGAATTGTGGTGTTCATTGGGCAGAGCTCAAGCCATTATGAGGAAATGACCTTGAGAAGTCAGAGAAAGCCTGAGCTCCCTGTTATTGGACCCTGCTGACCTTGGGACCTCATTCCCTGACAGGTAAAGAACTTGTGACTCAACAAAGAATGTCCTCTCAAGCAACTTGGCATGAGGAAAAGAGAGACCAGAAAGATAGTACAATAACAGTGTGTGGGGAGGACTCGCTTCCTTGTTTGCTGAAATGATTCTCTGTCTAAAAACCTGACTTGTCTGTCCTTCCTGAGGCTCAGATTCAGATTCAGAGCTTTCTCTCTGAAATCTGCAAGGGCTTCTCCTGAGCAGCTCCTCTGGTCGGGACCGGAGGGCACTGTGCCTGCAAAGCTGGGAACTGTGGGATGTGAAGAATGGAGGGCACATACACACTGCTGATCACCTTGCCAAGGAAGGGCAAGGCTTAAAACTGTAGAGAAGTCAACACATAGACAGAAAACAAAGCCCTCTCCAGCTCTGGGAATGTAAGGGTCCTCACCTCTTCTTCCTGCCTGTGGGGGTCCATGACTCAGGGGCCAGCTTTCTGTACACAGGTTAAACCACTTCAAATTTCCCAGGGTAGGGATGGAAGCCAGAGGCAGAGGGCCAGAGTGAAACTGGACCTTGAAAATAAGGACACAGAGTTCCTGAGCTCTAAGGCTGAAAGATCTCATTAGGAGATCTGAAGGGAGCTCTCGCCCTGAATAGGTTTCCCAAGAGGTGGGGAGGAAGACAAATGAGGGTGCAGAGGTTTGTGCCAAGTGGCTTCTGTGGGGTCCTTCAGAAGGCTCCTTAGAGGAAGTGTTCAAGTTGAGTCAAATTCAGATTATGAAGCTGGTCACATTTAACTTCTACTGAACTGTTTTTCTTCAGCTCTCGGAAGTATACAATGTCCCCACATGGCCAGTTTCTCGGGCAGTGTTTGATAGTCATGACACCGAGGCATGACTTTTAGAGCTGAAAGGGTCCTTACAGGTTAACTAATAGAAAATACTATTTTCTGGTAGGAAAAAAAAATCACCTAGAGGTCATGTTACTTGGCTGATGTCAAACACCATTCGGCCCAAGGCCAGAGCCTCAAGGTCCCATTGCACTCTACTGTTTCATGTTTCTAAAAACCTGGGATCAACTCCTGATGGAAAAATCTTAAATTTTTACCTGAATACAGTGATATTTGCATTCAATCACCTTTATTGTCTAATGTAAGTCTGATTATACATAACAAAAGGCAAACTTCAGGATACACAGAAACAACTTAAATACCATTAGAAAGTGTAGGTTGGCTTAATTCTCTGCTCTTGGACAGTTTATTTTGTTTGTCCTTTCTATATTCCATTCTCAGCGTTGCCTGATGTCTTGGACATAGGCTCAACATACTAAAATGGCCACCGATCATGTTGTTGTTATAAAAATACAAGTTGTATTTGAATATTTTGGTTAAAAAGAAAGGCAATATTGTGCACATTTTCTGATATATTTTGTCCATATCCACCATATAGCATTCTACTTTTTGATACATTCCTTATATAATTTAGGTGGATTTTTATTATATTTAGTCTTATTTGGAGAGGCTGAGACTTTGGCAGCCATTATTAGCTAGTTCTGATTTGGTCTAAGTCCTACGAACTGATTGTGAGTCCTGGAAGGTCATCAGTTCATAAGAGGTTTCCTTGCTGATGATCTCCATGTGCCTGGTATGGGGCAGAGAGCCTGGCACCCAGGAAGTCAGACCTTCCTCTCGTAGAGACAGGGTGGAACTGCCTGGCAGTGGCCAGCACCTAGAGTCAGAGTTTGGGTTCTTAAGTACTGACCAGGACAGAAAGTGTCGTACTGAAGACTGAGGCACACAGGAATTACCTACTAAAATGGTGCAAGACCAATAATTGAGGAAGGAACAGATGTCAACCTGGAAACTGAAATTCCAACACCAAGAACAGAAGGCAAGAGTAAGAACCAACTTGAGTTTTAGGACCTAAACTGGATCAGGAGAGGAGAGAGGCCCCAAAGAAGGAGGGTCAGATGACTCCTAGGAACAGCCTTGGTAAACCCTGGCCTGTCCACTGCCTAGATGGCTGGTTTAAAGCTTAGCCAGGTGCTGGGAGTTGGGCTGGACAGGAAGCACTTTAAAAATCTTCATTGACACGGCCCTGGCTGGTTGGCTCAGTGGTAGAGCATCGGCCTGGCGTTCAGAAGTCCCGGGTTCAATTCCCGGCCAGGGCACACAGGAGAAGCGCCCATCTGCTTCTCCACCCCTCCCCCTCTCCTTCCTCTCTGTCTCTCTCTTCCCCTCCCGCAGCCGAGGCTCCACTGGAGCAAAGATGGCCCGGGCACTGGGGATGGCTCCTCAGCCTCTGCCCCAGGCGCTAGAGTGGCTCTGGTCGCGACAGAGCGACACATCGCCCCCTGGTGGGCAGAGCGTCGCCCCTTGGTGGGCGTGCCGGGTGGATCCCGGTCGGGCGCATGCGGGAGTCTGTCTGACTGTCTCTCCCCGTTTCCGGCTTCAGAAAAATACAGAAGAAAAAAAAAAAAGTACAATAAAAAAAAATCTGCATTGACATATGCATTAACTATTATGTTTCTAAAATGTGGAAGCATATCCTCTTCCGTTGCCCCTTTCTTCATTCATCTCCTCCTCTTGGCACCCTGGTTGAGGTTCAGCCCTTGTTTTTCCAGCCGTGCACATAAATATGAGGAGTCCTGGTCAAATTCAGAATCTTTTGACAGTCAGTCAGAATTAGCTGGTTCTCATTGGGTCTAGGAGCAGATATCAGTCTCCTAGGTGACTGGCAGGCTACTTGTTTCTCCTTCTCCAAGTTTCAGGATCTCCCCCAGCCTCTCTTCTCCCCAGAGGAGTCTGTATCTCTCTTAGGGTAAAATAGCAGAGTGGGTTAGAATGGAGGCCTTAGAATCGGACAATCTAGATTTAACACCTGGCTCTGCCATTGAGTGACCTGAGCTGAGTCACTGCACCTCTCTGAGCTTCAGTTTCTAAGTGTATAAAAGGAATTCACATATGTACCATGCTTAGAACTGAGACCAGTCCTCAAGAATTGGTTCTGGCCCTAGCCAGTTGGTTCAGTGAATAGAGCATCAGCCCAGCAAGAGGAAATCCCGGGTTCAATCCTCGGTCAGGGCACACATGAGAAGCAACTATCTGCTTCTCTTCTCCCTCTCCCCCTTCTCTCTCTCTTCCCCTCACAGTCAGTGGCTCAGTTGATCCAATCATTGGTTCAGGCACTGAAGATAGCTCAATTGATTCGAGCATTGGTCCGAGACAGGGATTGCTGGGTGGATCCCAGTCAGGGTGCATGTGGGAGTCTATCTCTCTATCTCCCCTCTTCTCATTTAAAAAAAAAGTTTTTGATCATAAGCTGTAAAGATTTGGGCAGCGGGTGATCCTCAAGTTCTTTCATTCCCTTCAGGAAACTTTTCACTCATGTGGCTCCCTAGGTCTGAACTGATTGCCTTTCTGTTTCTCCCCCTGAGTTTATACAGAGAGCAGGACACCAGCCCGTTGTCCACTCCAGTCTTCAGGTGGTGTTCTCCACCTATGCTCAGCACCTTCCTTTGGTATTCTCTTTATTAGCTAATGTAATAAACATTAGGACTGTTTATATTCTCCCTGGCAATCACCATTACTCATAATTATTTTATGGGAGTTTTTTTCTTCCTTTCATCATCACCTTTAGTATCTTTCTTACCAGACTCTAATCTTAAAAAGTTAGGGATGATATCTTTCCTGTTTGTTGATATATCACAGATTTAGCACAATATAAGAGCATAGTGAAGTCTCTAACGTATTTATTGAATGACTGAATAAATCTCAACTTCTCTATAAGCTGGTCTGAGTCTTGATATCCAGAGACTTTATAAAAGGAACCAAAGTTCCCATACCCATTCACCCAGAGGTTATGAAGCCCTGTTACCACAAGGAACCCTAGAGCTAATTCTGACCACCCAGAGCCCCAAGCTGGAGGTATATGGAGATGAGGTCCCGCCATAACTCTCACATCTGTGTCTCGTGTTTGAATTGGGAAGGGTCTATGAAAAGGTTAGAATTCACTTCTACTTAGAATCCAGGCTTTATTTTAATTTGAAAAGATGAGCTACTTTCATTCACTCAAAAAATAATTCACCAGCTTATGTGACCTGATACATTTTATATCACCTAGTTTGATATTTCACTTGCAAAAATAATTTTGTTGAATTCTATAGGAAGAAAGTGTTATGATGAAGAGATGATTGACTACTAGAACATAGATCAACGGAGTAACTGGGAATAATTAACTAGCATTTTTCCATCTGGCTTTATAGCTTCAAATCCCCATAGCTCTCTAAGGTAGTAGAATTGGTTACTTTATAACCCCCAGAAGATATGTGTTTTGAAAAAGCAACAGGAAAATATTTCAGAGCCTAATATATCTATGTGAATAAAATATTTGCAAACTATATTAATTAAAGTATTAACTTTGAACATATTTATGAAAGTGACACTCAAGCCCTTTGTGAATTATGAACTTTGAATCAGTCAACCTCATTGACCATGCAGAGGGTAAGTCATTCAGGAAAGACCAGTGATGTGACTTCAAGATGTAAGTCACTGAAATTGCCAGCTCTGTGATGGAAATTAGTTAAATTAGGCAACTTGAGAGACTCTCTTAGAGAGAGAAAATGATCCTGCCTTCAGAAAAGTCCCAAGCTGCAAATGGCAGAACACTAACGGAAGTGTGAGGACAGCGGACGGCTTGGTTGGTTTAGCTGTAGATCACTTTTGTTTCTACTTCCATTTGCTCATCTTTCACAGTAGGAAAGCAAAGGAAGTCAGTGAAGGGTATGAAGATAAGGGAGTAGCAAAGATGATTAACCCTCACCAATGGCCCATGAACTCCCCTCTGTTTCCCAGCCTCCTTTGCAATCAAGTTAGTGTCTTGTGACTATTTCTGGCTAATCTTGTGAAGGGAAGTGACATGGGCTTCAGCAACCTTGGCATCCATACTTTCTTGATGGCACAGATACAAGATGGGGAAAGATTACCTGAACTATGTTGGACCTTACATAGAAAGTATAAAACCTGATTTCACTAGTTATTTTATTTTATTTTATTTTATTTTATTTTTTTCTGAAGCTGGAAATGGGAAGAGACAGTCAAACAGACTCCCGCATGCGCCCGACCGGGATCCACCTGGCACGCCCACCAGGGGGCGACGCTCTGCCCACCAGGGGGAGATGCTCTGCCCCTCCGGGGCATCGCTCTGTTGCTACCAGAGCCACTCTAGTGCCTGGGGCAGAGGCCAAGGAGCCATCCCCAGCGCCCAGGCCATCTTTGCTCCAATGGAGCCCCAGCTGCGGGAGGGGAAGAGAGAGACAGAGAGGAAGGAGAGGGGGAGGGGTGGAGAAGTAAATGGGCGCCTCTCCTGTGTGCCCTGGCCGAGAATCGAACCCGGGACGTCAGCACGCCAGGCTGACGCTCTATCACTGAGCCAACCGGCCAGGGCCCATTAGATTTTTTGATATATCAAGATTTGTTTATTGCCGTATCATAGCCTATCCTAACCTCATCAATGTAACAGGTTTCTTTATGATTCTTCTGCCAAGGTGGTTGGATATAGTGAAAATTAATTATAAATGTACTAACTAAGCTAATTATTAAGTAATAGCCATCAGAGTTCCATGGATCAGACTTTAGAAATTCCATGACATTGGTACTCCGCAGTTTCCAGAGCAGGACTGGTAACTTGTATCCCAGTAACTGTATATAAAGTATGTTTTTTAAGATGGTGATTATGTGACAGAACACCAGGCAAATGCCTTACTGCCCTCTCAATTAACTTAAGATCTTTGTAGATTCTGATCATTAAGTAAAAAAATGATTTAATTCAAAGATATCTCAAACCCAATATTATAAGAAGTTCCTGTTCTTAAGAATAAAGAAGAAGGTTGTGATAGAGAATAGGTATATCCTACGAATTGTCACATAGCATCCATCAGGAGAGACTTGGAGAGTTTGCTATATAAATGACTAATAATAATAATGACTTCTTGAAGTTAATATGCAGCAGGTAAAATCGCTCACTGCAGTGGGTGGGTACGATTTGCTGTTAAAGGGAATAGATGGGTAGTAGATTTGGGAGTCTTCAGATTGTGGTCCATTTTGGTAGGCAGGCTAATAGTTCTCCAAAGGGCTGGAAAAGACAAGGAAACAGATTCTCGCCTAGAGCCTCTAGACTGGAGAGCAGCCCTGCTGATACTTTGATTTTAGCCTAGTGAGACCCATGTCAGACTTCCGACCTACCAGCTGTTTGACTTACAAAATAGATGATAAAATTGGGTTGTTTAAGCCACTAAGTTTGTAGTAATTTGCTCCAATGACAATAGGAACCTGATACAACCATGGACTATATTGTAAGACTTCTCATAAAGCAGCCAGTTTTTCTCATGCAGCCAACCTATGATGCAGCTACATTGCAAACATATCCTTTGTTAAGTTTATGACTAGCGTAGCATTAGACTACTGCTCACCTGTCCCCCACTCCTTCACAAAGAGCCACCGCCCTATTCCAAGGCCTTACCCAACCAATGGCTTTCACAAAGCTATTGTAGTATGACTGCACAGCTCAGTCAGCAATCGTCTTCCTACAAAGCGAGGCAGAAATTCATCTGATGTTCCCCTCTCTTGTCCCCTAATTTTTTTACTCAAAGTTCAAATAGTTTTGTTACTAGTCACCTGTCCTTGGCTTTTCTCCCAAAGAGCTGTGTTTAGTGGACAACTATTACTCAATGGTTGTTTCAAATATGTGACTATTTTAAAATGCAATTGCCATTTGATTTGGACCATTTATACATGAAGATAAGCACAAAATGTATAAAACTTCTGCAAAATGAGCCTTGGCTCCCCAGAGAGTTTGGCATCATGGGAAATGCTGATATGCTTCTATTGGGTATTGGCTTAGCCTGGCCAGAACATTGCCTTGGAATGTCTTGTTTGAGCATATGAATTTCAAATCAAGAGCAGCAAAACTGCACTTCCATAGGGATATCATGTAGATTTCATAATGGACGATATATTTCAGAATATAAGTGGCTTTCTCTAAATATTAATCTTCTCTAGTTTGTTGGAGCCCCTGGCAAGTAGGTGGCACATGAAAAACTATAGCAATTTCATTGCTATTTTTTTATGAAGATAAATGAAAAAATAAATGAATTGAGGGAATCTTATAGTATATTACATCTGCAGTGTGTAGGCCTATTTTCAGGGTTGAAGCATTATGTATGAAAAGAGTCCAAGGTGTACATTGCTTCAACAAAGACAGCTACCAAAATAAATCACATTTAATGATCTGTTCTATGTATTAGTGTGGACAGTAAAAGCGGCCTATAACATTGGGAAAACCTGCCCTTTGCTGCATGACATTCTTATTGAAAAGTATTGTGAGTTGACACTTGCATTTTAGACTTAAGATAAAACAAAACAAATAAAAACATATACATATATATATAATATAACATAAAATAGCAATTAATTTTTCTTTTCTTAGTTGGTTATTTCCAAAGCACTTTGACATACATTATTCTATTTGACACCCATATCAAAATCGTAACAGCATAGATAAAGTAACATTGTACAGATTATGAAACCCAGATAGTTAATTTTACTAATGAATGGCTAAACCCAAGCTAGATACTTAAAATCTAGGTATCCTCTATTTAAGGTTAGAATATATTCTAGCGTTTGTAAATCAGTTACTTAGAATCCAGAGCCCTTATTTCTTATAAATAGTCCCACATAGTGATTAGGTGTCTAGGCTAGATCACCAATGTCTGTTTATGTCATAATAAGGCATTTGAATCTCCACAAAGCTAAGTGACATTCCCCATGAAACATAACTAGTAAATCAAAGAGTCAGATTCAAATCTAAATTCTGAAAACCCGTTCACCTGCTTATCTTTATTTACACTAACACATACATGATTTATAATCATTTAACCCACAGTTTTTAGAATTTTAAAAGCGGTTATTTGTTAACTTAAATGAACTCCTAACTGGCTGACTTGCAGACACTGAAAGAAAATGAAGAGAGTAGTCCATGCTGGAAATAAAAAAATACCTATTTTGGTCAGAGAGCCTACCCTGAGTCATTTATGAGTAAGAGGAGGGCCTTGATGTGTAACAGAGTCAAGCTTGAGCTATAGTGAATTAATTTACTTTCTCGCTTGACATTGGACAAGTGTAAAGCCAGTAGCCACGGCCACCATCACAGCCGCCTGGCTTTTGCAGGTTCCCATTTAATTCGGACAGACGGTAATGAAGCAACAGAGCCAATAACTGGTGGACTATTTTCCTTTATTCTAGATTTGTACTGTCCAACGAGTAGAAACAAACACACAGGCACCAAAACCCATTCTTTCCATTTTTTTCCTAGAATCAAAGGCTTCACCAGCCTTACTCAGTCCCTTCTGCAAGCCTCCATTTTGGCTGCCTCCTCCCTTCCAACCACATGGCCTCTCCTTCTCTACAACAACATAGTCTCTCTCTCCAAAATGGCCTCCTAGCACCTCCTTTTAAAACTTTTCCCTGGGACAACCCTTCCTCCAGCACTCATTAGCATAACCAAGCCCTTTCCCAAGCAAGAAGGTAATTAACTGTATCACGTGAAAGCATCATCATATGAGCAACAGCCATCTTTAACAGGAAGAGTGAGCAAAACCAGAAAATACAGATTTTACAACTCATTTGCCCAACAGCAAGTTACTTATTGAACCTCTAGTTTCCTCATCTTTAAAATGGGTCAACAGCCTGACCTGTGATGGTGCAGTGGATAAAGCTTCGACCTGGAATGCTGAGGTTGTGGGCTCAAAACCCTGACCTTGCCTGGTCAAGACATAAATGGGAGTTGATGCTTCCTCCTCATCCCCCCTTCTCTCTCTCTCTCTCTCTCTCTCTCTCTCTCTCTCTCTCTTCTCTCTAAAATGAATACTTAAAATCTTTTAAAAGAATGGGTCAACAACACCTACTTCCCAGGGATATTAGAAGGATTAAGTGAAATAATATATGAAGATTCACCTTTGAAATACCTGTGTTTTCCTTCTTCTTCTCCCTTTTAAACCTCTAGACATGTACTCACAAGAACCACATTGCACACATAGCCTCATTTTTCTGAAAGAGATATGCAATATATAAAATAACGATTTAAAAGGCCCAAGTTCTTGACTTCTTATTTTTTTTAACCTCCCTTTCTTTCTTCAGCCATAGCGGTGATTCGTAGAATTTGAGCCAGTCATGTCCTCCCTGTTGTTTTCGTTCTGACTCTGTTGTTAACTGTATCTATCTGCCTGCCCCAGGCATTGAGTCTCTTCAATAAAATGTGTTTTGTCAATACACAGTGTTACCAACACTGAAACTTAAATGCTGCTTAAAAATTCTGAAGAAGAAATAATTCTGCTCTTGATTATTTCCATAATACAGTGTGTGAATTCATTATATTTAGTGTTAGCTCTATGATATAAATTGTATATTGACTATACAACATGTACATTTATACACAGCTATTCCCTCTGAAATTCTTAGTGTTCCCCAGAGAGTAGTAAAAGAGCACTATTTATAATAGTATCATTACCTTTTGACTATATTTGCATAATTATACTTCTTGGAGTCTTTTCATGATAAGAAAGAAAATAAAGACAGGTAAACTAATGTATACTCTCAAATATAAAAATATGATTTTTCTCCTTCCATATTTTTTCTCTTATGAATATATTCCATTTATGTCATTAATCTTTTGGTGAACATTTTTTAAACAGCTTTTTTCTGCCTTTATGCTTTTCTGAGTGTTTCTGTGAAACTACCCTGCATAACCCCCCCCCCCACCACCACCACCACCACATACATACACCTGGGGTTTTAAACATCCAGGAAACAGAGATGGGAACATTTAATTAAATAGTTCAATGGCATTATACCTGAAAACATCATTAACAATCTTAAGGCACTTCCTCCAACATCTGACTTGGAGAGAAACTACTTGCAGGATAAGCAATGGTTCCCATTAGGGGCTATCTTATTGCCCCAACCTCATCCCCGAGAACATTCAGCAATGTCTGGAGAGGTTTTAGGTTGTCAGAATTGGAAGAAGGTGCTACCTGCATCTAATCAGTAAAAACCAAGGATACTGCTAAATAAACCACAATGCACAGGGCAGCCTCTCAGTAAGAAGAACTGACCAGCCCACCTGTATCTACCCTGTTCAGGGATACTCATGTCCACAGGGAAGGTGCAAATTAAAGAAAACACAGGAATAATGTAGCTCAGGGACCTTACTCTGCTTTGCAGACCGAGAAGTGCTGCTCTGCGCCAGGAACTCCAGACACTTGCCTCATCTCTGCTACGTTGCCCCATCTCTGAACTTGGTATAATAAGTACCAGCTTCACAGGAGGGCAGTGTGGATTAATGAGCTGATCTTGCAAAGTGCTTGACGGGTGAAATGTTTTTGAGATGTGCTGTGATTGCACTCATTAGTTTTCATAGACGCTTTGGGAGAGAGTCTTCAGTGAGGGGTCATGTAATCAATGCAGCAACTCCTTGTGCTTAGCATGATGCTCGCTCAGAGGAGAAGGGCCCAATGCTGCTGTGACCCTTTCCTTCCTTTTGATGCCCACAGACTACTTATTGTTCCGCCCCGATCTACCCCCGTGTACCTTCTCTGGGTTGCCTTTCCTGACAACTGACCCAGCTGCTGGAATGTCTTAATTAGGTTTGGGATTTGCTTATTGTCTTAGTCTATTTGGGCTGCTATGACAGAGTACCTTAAACTGAGTGGCTTATAAATAACAGAAATTTGTTTCTCATGGTTCTGGAGGCTGGAAGTCCAAGATCAAGATTCTGGCATATTTAGTGTGGTGAGGACTTGCTTCTAGGTTCATAGACAGCCGTCTCCTAGCATGTCCTCACATAGTGGAAGGAGTGAGGGAGCTCTATGGGTCTCCTTATAAAGGTACTAATCTCATTCATAAGGGCTCTACCCTCATGACCTACTCACTCTCAAAGCCCCATCTCCTAATACCATCCCCTTGGGGGTTATATTTCAACATACGGATTTGGAGAGTGGTCACTGACATTTAGTTTATAGCACTTGTCAAGGATAGGCAGGAGTCACAATGGAAGTTGTGAACTATAGCTCCTTTAATGACTCCAGGGACCTCCTTGAACATTGTCCCTGCTCTGCCCACACCCTAGCTCCAGAATGCTAAGGAATAGAGAGCCAAGTCTGGGATCCAGAGATCTCACCATTGAGATGACACCTCCTTGACTGTCCCTGCAGCATCTCCCTGGAGCAGTGGGCAGATGGCGTGTGGTGCAGGGACAGTCAGGAGACCAGAGCGACTGTGTGTGGGGTGACTGGCCAGCGAAGGCTGATGGCACGGACACTGAAAAATTTGGATATTTTGAGGGTCCAGAAAACATGGAATAGATCCATTTATTAAATTATATTTTAAGTTTATGAATCACAAGAAGAAGATAGAAATTTTGGGCAACTGTTAGCAGCAGGACTGTTCAGTTGCTCCACATGATTTATGTGGCCTTCCTCAGACTCCTCCTAAACTGGCTGAAGTCAGGGCCGTGTGCTCCAGTTTGTGTGGGGGCATCAGCCCTGCCAAGCCGGAGCTTTGCTCGGATGTGGCTGGCAGGGCGGGAACCACGCTGCGTCGTCAGGCTTTCGTGCCAGCTCACAAAAGTAGGCATCAATATCCTGCTCTCTCAAATCAAGTCAGTTCAAACCTTATGGCTCTATCTCCTTTAACAAAGCCATCAGAAAATAGCACACAGGTACCCTCCAGGCCATTTGTGCTGAAAGGAGACTTCCGAGCAAGGATGAGACAGGGATCCAGGCCAGGAGGACACTGCGCTGGTTTATTTGCCCTTCTTGCCAGCTCTGATGGACAGAATGAGAGCAGCATGGACTGGATTTACTGTTTCCTTCTTTTATGGCTCGCCCTCTGGTTTTTCTGATGAATCACAGAGCTATTCAGTATTCTGACTTGTTTAATTTACTTGTACAAGAAAATGTCCTTTTGGACAGGATGCTCCTCATAGTATTGCTTACGTACCTGAGGTCCTTCTCAAACAGCACAGGGGTCTGTGGCTCCAGAACAAGTATAGTTTTGTGATGGGCTGTTATGTATTTTCCCCCATTCTTGGAAAACTATTATTTGTCTTTCAACCCCTCCAAGAAAGGAAAGAGGCTCATTTCAAATTCCTTCTGCTACTCTCCACTCAGGAGCCTTTATGTATTTTTAAATCGTGGGCTCTGGCAAGGGTCTGAGTCAGGAGAATGTGGTGAGGTCAGTTTAGGTCTCTGAAGAAAAATACTCCATTTCTGCCCCTTTATGCTCCTGACCATACTGACGGCATAATACTCACATTCCAGAGCCTTCTAGGTAAGCTTCCTTACAGGAAACATCACTATTAATATTTATATTTACACAGAATAATTACCAAGAATGTACACTATGTCAGATGCTGAAATTTTAACACTCACAACAACCTCATGCAGTAAGTATTTGAACTCCATTTTATAGACCCAGGATGTAAAAAATGAAGTCACTTGCTCAGGGCTACCAAATTCATGTTAGGGTCCAGGAGAAGAAATAACCATGCCAGATAGTGAATGGAAAACAATTTCTCAACCCATTTTTCATGTCAAAATTTGGAGAAAGCCATGGACTAAAGTATGACCTCTCTTTATTTTGTGGCTTTGCCATGTGAAGATTTTCTACTTATGAACCAAAGATTACACTTTAAATTTTGGAAGTGCGTAGAGGTAGAGGAAGTATATTGAGGAATGATAAATAGAGATGGAGCAAGGGACAGAAGAGTAGAAACAGTGAAAATAAGGGGTGTGTGTGTGTGTTTGGGAAGAGTGTGAATAGCTGCTTCTCATCAGCCACAGATTGGTTAATAACGCCCGTTGAGACTAGTTTCTGGGTTGGTGCCTCTTAATTTGCTTTCAACACAGTGAGCACTAATGAGCCTATTAGAGTAAGTATTAAAAGATCTTTGCTAACTACTTTAATAATGCTGTGGTGGGGGAGAGAAATCCCTCCTGGTTTATCTATAACCCTTTAGGTTTCAGACAATGGAACTAAGGTACAGAGAAGTTAAATGGACTTACTCAGGGTCATACAACCTGCAAGGCAGAGTGGAATGTCAGCCCAGGTCTTTCTCTGTTGCAGGGTGCTTGCTGCCTTGTTCCCTGAGGGTTGAAATGTTATAAAGTACTGCACCCCAGATTCTGAAAGGCACTGTAAATCATTTCATTGAGTTCACGTAGAGACACCCAATCCAGATAAACTTTGAAGAGTTTTATTAAAGGAGGAGATTTATTAAATATGGAGGCCGCATATGGTGGACACGGGGCAGCAGACCCAAATCCTGCAGTCCCAAAAATAGTTCAGGGGCTGCTTATATATCCTTGATCACACACGGGTGGGGGAGAGCATGACATCATGGCACAAGCTGACAATATTTGTTTAGGGGATACACAGAAACATTAAGACTTCCAAGGTAACACAATCAAAGATGTTTACAAATCTTTTAGGGTTCATCTTTCCTCACTAGCCTAGAGATATTTTACTCTCAAGACTCCAGGAAGGAAGAGGAACTACAATCCATGTACGATGGTGGTATGTTAATTCTGTCTCCTATTGAAAGAGAAGAAGTTTCTCAGTTAACTGGTTAACTTTTATTTTAGATTTAAAACTAAATGACCCATTGTTCTTGCAAGCCAGAAACTTCTATATTTTTCTCCATCCCCTCCCCAAAAGAAGGACAGGACAGGAAAGCCTAACCCAGAGGTCGGGAACCTTTTTGGCTGAGAGAGCCATGAACGCCACATATTTTAAAATGTAATTCCATGAGAGCCATACAATGGCCTGTGTACATTATGCATTATCCAATAAAAATTTGGTGTTGTCCCGGAGGACAGCTGTGATTGGCTCCAGCCACCCACAATCATGAACATGAGCAGTAGGAAATTGTAATACATGATAATGTTTTATATTTTTAACATTATTATTATTTTTATTAAAGATTTGTCTGTGAGCCAGATGCAGCCATCAAAAGAGCCACATCTGGCTTGCAAGCCATAGGTTCCTGACCCCTGGCCTAACCTTTCTTGCTAGAACAGTAGTAGTCAACCCGGTCCCTACCGACCACTAGTGGGTGTTCTAGCTTTCATGATGGGCGGTAGCGGAGCAACCAAAGTATAAATAAAAAGATAGATTTAACTATAGTAAGTTGTTTTATAAAGATTTATTCTGCCAAACTTAGCAAAAATCCGACATAAAGTACTTGGTAAGTAATTATTATCATATGCTTTAACTTGCTGTAACTCTGCTTTATAAATTTTATAAAGTAAAGTTACTTCCCTACTTTATAAATCACCATTACTGTGGAACCAGTGGGCGGTTAAAAGTAGCGGAGTTTGCCAGTGCACACCCAAGGTCAAACAATTCGTTATTCTTGTGGACAAGTGTGCTGAATCAAGTGGTATTATAGCATTGACAATAGCTACAGTTGATAACTGGAAACGTGTGTAGGCTGTTTGTAAAACAAAAATTGTTTTATTTGCAATATAACCCCTTCAAGCTCATTCTATTAATTAAATATTGTTTTGATTGATTGCGATACATTTTGTATATATATGGTATGTAATTATATTTTTATTAAAATAATACTGTATATTAAATTTTTTTCACTTACATTTATTCGTAAACAAATTACATAATAAAATTTTGTTTACTTAAATGAATCGATTTTGTATTTAACATTTTTTAATTTTAATATTTTGTCCGGCCCATGAAAAATGTTTTCTTTCTAATCTGGCCCGGGGGCAAAAATTGTTGGCCACGCCTGCCCTAGTGCCTTGGGCTGTCTATTTTCTTCAAGTTTCCAGAAAGTTTTGTTTCTTTTTATTTTTCTTCTCCTTCTGAAAGAACAGCAACTAGATGGAGAATAATACTTAGAAACAAACCCCTCCTCCTTCACTTCTCTCCAAGATATAGGAGCTTATAATAGCAGGGCTAAGGACATGGACTTAAAAGTGAATCCTTGCTCTGTCTCTTACCCTATATGTAAGCCTATAGTTACGCTGTACTTTTTGGTGTGTGACAGAGACAAAGAAGCAGAGTAAGAAACAGGAAGGGAGAGAGATGAGAATCATCAATTCTTCCTTGAGACTCCATAGTTGTTCATTGATTGCTTTCTCATATGTGCCTTGACCAGGGAGCTACAGCAAAGCAAGAGATCCCTTGCTCAAGCCAGCAACCTTGGGCTTGAGTCAGCAACCTTTGGGCTCAAGCCAGTGACCATGGGGTCATGTCTATAAGCTTGTGCTCAAGCTGGCAACCTTGGTGATTCAAACCTGGGTCCTCTGTATCCCAGTCCAATGCTCTATTCACTGCACCACTGTCTGATCAGGCAGTTAAGCTCTACTTACCATCTTTCCCTCACTTTCCTCATTTATAAAATGGAGATTGGAGCCCTGGCCGGTTGGCTCAGTGGTAGAGCGTCGGCCTGGCGTGCGGGGGACCCGGGTTCGATTCCCGGCCAGGGCACATAGGAGAGGTGCTCATTTGCTTCTCCACCGCCCCCCCTCCTTCCTCTCTGTCTCTCTCTTCCCCTCCCGCAGCCAAGGCTCCATTGGAGCAAAGATGGCCCGGGTGCTGGGGATGGCTCCTTGGCCTCTGCCCCAAGCGCTAGAGTGGCTCTGGTCGCGGCAGAGCGACGCCCCGGAGGGGCAGAGCATCGCCCCCTGGTGGGCAGAGTGTCGCCCCTGGTGGGCGTGCCGGGTGGATCCCAGTCAGGCGCATGCGGGAGTCTGTCTGACTGTCTCTCCTCGTTTCCAGCTTCAGAAAAATACAAAAAAAAAAAGGAGATTGGAATAATACCAATCAATAGATGGCTCTATAGGATGGTTCATAAAGATTAAACAGGTTCACATTCATAGAACATTTAAAGCTACCTGGTATGCAGTTAGCATTAGACCTGTACAAGGTGGGGCAAAAGTAGGCTTACAATTGTTCATATGAAAAATAATACAATAATTAATAAATAATAATCCAAGAATAAACTTTGTTTTTCATACTTACAACTGTAAACTTACTTTTGCTCTACCCTATATATGTACTTGTTAAATAAATAAGAATAATTAAGAATTATAAGACAAATAGAAATGCAGAGGTAGTTAGGAATTGGTGTAGTAAAGACCTCACACAGTTATGAAATGGTCCCAGGTTCCTGTAGAGAAATTGAATGTGGCCCATGTATTGGCAAATGCATGACAAATGTTGGCAAATCAGGAAGATGAGTCCACTCTTTCAACACTTTGGATGAGTGATCCAAATAGCCCACATCTGAATGCAAATTTGTACAACCATTATGGAGGAAAGATTAAACATTGTCTAGAGCAAAAAAGCCATGGGCCACTCTTAAGGCTCAAAACCAGGCTCTATCTCTCAATACCATGTATCCACTGAGCAGATCCCATATGGTGTTTGAATTCTTCCCAGGTGATGAGGCATAATGCTTTTAGAGATCATCTCCGACATGTTCATATTACCAGTGAGAAAACTGGGACCTAGAAAGATAATTGATGTGCCCAAAAAACTTTGTGGCAGAAGCAAAACTTGACCCCAGCGGTCCACTTGGAATCTAACATTCTTTGTTGCTTGGGGAAATGTCCAGATTTTTACCCATATTCACGTTTTATTTTAATACAATTTTATGGTCAAGGAAATAGTTTGCTTTGGTAAAATCCATGTTTCATCATTGCTGGGTGTCTCTCTTAAGAACGGAGGTGAAGACTGTGATCATAGCTGTGAATGTTTTTAGCTGTTCTGTCCCTTGACTGGAGGTAGCCAGGGGTGGCCAATTTGAAGTGGTTAAGACCAGCATGTGCTTTGAATGGTAATACTTCTGGCTACGGTTCTAATCTTAAAAATGATTCAACCCTGTTACTAAGGTGGCAGGCCATGAAAGAAAACACTCTTTACTTGTAATTTAATGAGTACTAAGGACAACTGATAACCCTCTAATTGGATCGGTGTGTTAACCCTGAGCCCAAGAGGACATTTCATGCCTTCTCTATATTGTTGCAGCTGTTCTGCAGTTTGATCCATTGACAAAGTCACTGTTTGGTGTCAATACTTGCAGACTGGACAGTCTCCCTCTGTTAGATGAGTTGACTTGTGGAGACTTAAACTCATTTATTAGTTTACTCAAGGATGGATAGATCTCCATCTAAAACTTGAACTCCTCTGAAAGCAACTGAGTACATGGTACAGAGGGAGAGATTGCAATGATTGGAAGTGGGATCACAGTGGGGTATTATATCAGCAGCAGACTCATTTCTTTATTTTCTCTGTGCTTGATTTAACCTCTTGTTGTTTTATACATAACAGGTTGTATAGGCTTATAGACTATGAGCCATAGGCTGTATCACATAGCCTGGGTGTGTGGGAGGCTGTACCATCAGGTTTGTGTTAAGTACACTCTATGGCAGGCGTCCCCAAACTATGGCCTGCGGGCCGCATGCGGCCCCCTGAGGCCATTTATCTGGCCACTGCCGCACTTCCGGAAGGGGCACCTCTTTCACTGGTGGTCAGTGAGAGGAGCACTGTATGTGGCGGCCCTCCTACGGTCTGAGGGACAGTGAACTGGCCCTCTGTGTAAAAAGTTTGGGGACCCCTGCTCTATGGTGTTCATACAATGGCAAAATTGCTTAACCATGCATTTCTTAGACGTTATCCCCAAGTGGAGCATGACTGTATAGTGTGAAGTAAAGATCAAGTTTTATTTATTTTTCCATATGGTATCCAAGTGTTTCTAGCACCATTTGTTGATACTATATTCTTTTTACCGCTGAATTTTAGATTGGTGTTCTAGGGTTTCCTTAACAAATTAACACAAACTGGGTGGCTTAAAGCAACAGAAATTAATTTTCTTATAATTATAGAAGCTAGAAGTTCAAAATCAAGGTGCTGGTAGAGTCATGCTCTCTCTGAAGACTCTAGATCCTTCCTTCCTCTTCCTAGCTCCTTGTGGTTGCCAGCACAAGAGTCCCCAACCCTTAGAGTTCCTTAGCTTGTAGCTGCGTCACTCTTCATGTGACAGTCTTTCCTCTGTGTGTCTCTCTGAACTCATCTTAACATGAATAATTATATCTGCAAAAACCCTATTTCAAAATTAGATCACATTCTAGGGTTTTGAGTGGACATGAATTTAACTTAGTATAAATTATTTGGGTACTTGTGCTGAAGAACAATCAACTATATTTGTGAGTTATATTCTGTGATTTGTTTGTCTTTAAGCTTCAAAAGTCCTTGCTCATCCTGATATCAGTTCAAATATTAATCTCAGTTTGTTGAATGATTTAACTTTTTAAAATCTGAAATAAATTTTGGAATTTGGTGTAGGTTACACTGTTAAAGTTTTTTCCACAAAATAATTAATTTCTCTAAGTGCCTAGTACTTAGTTTGAATTTTAAATTGTAAATATACATTCATGATTATAATGTTACATAAATGTGTATATATGATCACATATGCTTTTTAAAAATAGCTATTTTCTACTTGTGGGATAATTCATCTCTTGCTCCTTCCAGTGCTTCTTTTAAATTCTTCTAAGACTCTATGTTAATACCGATTTAATGACCATTTTGTTCTATTACTGCTTTTGAGATTTGTACTAACTGGCACTAACCATTATAACTTTATAATTGGTTTTAATAATTATGAGGGAAGATCTCTCATCATTTTCATTTTTTTCTGGTTTACACTTCAAGATGAACTTTTAAATATTTCGTTAAAAATGTTAAAGTCATTTTAGTTTCTACTGTAGTAGCCTGTACCATACATAATTGAAGAGAGCTGTCACTTTTCAATTTTAGATATGTCATAGAGAAATTTGTATATGCCCTCTCTTTTGTGGTCTTTTTTATCTTTTATTAAGCTTTATAGTTTTAATCATTTAGGTTTCTAGTACACATTTTTTATTAGTCTCTCCCTAGATATTTTGTACTTTTTGCCTACTATTATAAATGGAGCCCTGGCCAGTTGGCTCAGTGGTAGAGCGTCGGCCTGGCGTGCAGGAGTCCTGGGTTCGATTCCCAGCCAGGGCACACAGGAGAAGCACCCATCTGCTTCTCTACCCCCTCCCCCTCTCCTTCCTCTTTGTCTCTCTCTTCCCCTCCCGCAGCTGGGGCTCCATTGGAGCAAAGTTGGCCTGGGCGCTGAGGATGGCTCTGTGGCCTCTGCCTCAGGTGCTAGAATGGCTCTGGTTGCAACAGAGCAACACCCCAGATGGGCAAAGCATCGCCCCCTGGTTGGCATGCCGGGTGGATCCCGGTCAGGCGCATGCAGGAGTCTGTCTGTCTGCCTCCCCGTTTCCAACCTCGGAAAAATACAAAAAAAAATAATAATAATAAAAATAAAATAGAAAATATATAAATGGAGTATTTTTTTCTATTACATTTTTAAACCAGTTTCTGCTAGTTTTTAGGAACATAAAGGCTTTTGGTATACTTGTACTTTATCTGGTCACTTACTAAAACAACCTTTATTAATTGTATAATTTTTTTTCTTCTTTTCCAAGTGAGAGAAGGGGAGATAGAGACAGACTCCTGCCTGTGCCCTGACTGAGATCCACCCGGCAACCCCCATCTGGGGCCAATGTTTGCCCATCTGGGGCCATGCTTACAATCGAGCTACCTTTAGTCCCTAAGACAGAGGTTCCACAGAGCTATCCTCAGAGCCCAGGGCCAATGTGCTCAAACAAATTGAGCTATGTCTGCAGGAGAGGAAGAGAGAGAGAGAGTGAGAAGGGGGAGGGGAAGAGGTGGGGGAGCAGATGGTCTCTTCTCTCATGCGCCTTGACTGGGAATCAAATCCTGGACATCCAGATGCCAGCTCACACTCTACCACTGAGTCAACAGGCCAGGCCCAATTCTATAATTTAAAAAATTACCTTTATCCCCCTTTGGCATCCAAAATTTAAACTCTATTTTCTTTTCTTTTATGTTTCTTTTTACTGGTGACTGGATTAATGTTTTCAGATCTGCAGTTTGAGGGCAGATTAGTGTCTTCAGCTCATAGCTAGATTCCCACTGCCTGGACAGCACTACTCTGCTGGTCTCATTATCTCCTACCTCCGCTGCTTTGTTCTCCAAAACTCTCAATATTATAATGCATTAAAATATGCAGTTCCTAGTAAGCAATATTATCAGGGCTCTTCTTGTGTCCCCATCTGCATCTCCTTTTATACTCCATACTTTGATACAATGTCCTACTATTAGTGTCTATTCTAGGTCATACCTGATTTGTTTTCCTGAGAACCACTCTCTTTAATTCTCCAATCACGTGGAGGAGAGCTGTGGTACAGACAGAACTGGGGCTACCTTAGAAGACAGCTATTAGATGATAGAAGGGGCTGCCCATATTTTAGCTCAGTTCAGATCGACAAGCAGAGAAAGCAGGAAGGGTTTTTCTTCCACTTTTAGGAGGTTAGTTTTTCCATCTATGCAGATATAGAAATACTCTCTACCCCTGGATGTTAGCAACAAACTGATAGCCGCTACTAATTTTGAAAGAGTTGTAAGTTCTTAACTTTTTCTCCTGTTTCATAGGTGTTTCAGTGGAAAGCTGATATATCTAGTTTCTTGGGCTGCAAGCCTGATGTTATCCTTTACAGGAAGTTAAGCAGTTTTGAGACAAATGAAACAAAACTTGGAAAAATTAATGTCCTATAGATTGGGATCCTCCATCAAGAAGCTTTCATGGAAAGAGAGTTCTGTAGAACATTTGTAATGGCCGTTACTGCCTCACCTTCCTTCCCCTTGAAACCTAGGCTGCCATTCTTATGAGAATTTATAGCAATGAGGAATAATATAATTCACAAAGCATTTCTTTTACATCAAGTGTCAGATAGCATTTTCCCTGTCTTGAGGTCTAGAAAGTATTAAAACACCTCATTTTCTAAAGAAAGGAAGCCCTGGACAGATGGCTCAGTGGTAAACTGTCAACCTGGCATGTGGAAGTCCAGATTCAATTCCTGGTCAGGGCACACAGGAGAGTCAACCATCTGCTTCTCCCAACCTCCTTCTCCCCTTCTCTCTCTCTCTCTCTCTCTCTCTCTCTCTCTCTCTCTCTCTCTCTTCTCCTCTCACAGCCATAGCTCAACTGGTTCAAGTGCATTGGCTTCAGGCACTGAGGATGGCTCCGTGAAGCCTCTGCCTCAGGAACTAAAAATAGCTTTTGTTGTGAGTGGCCCCAGACAGGAATTGCTGGGTAGATCCTGGTTGAAGTGCATGCAGTGCTCTGACTCTGTATTTCCCCCACTCTCACTTAAAAATAAAAACTAAATAAAGAAATGAAAGAAGATGACTAAAACTGGTCCTTCTCCCCTTAGCCAGCTCCCATTTCAAGCTTATGCATGTAAGAAAGGGCAGGATTAAGATTTTGAGGGACTTGGGAATTCTTTAGAGAGAGTTGTCAGGTTGTCCTGTGTTTTCCTTCTTGAGCAGGGATATGTCCTTCTCCTACCTCAACCAAGTAAAGGGAATTTCTTAAGAGTCATTTGTAGAGTGGGGTGACCATCCAGGAGGAGAAACTGACCTATCTATGTCTTCCTACACCCTGATCTCCAACTTCTGGCAGAATTGTGAGAAAATAAACTTCTGTTGTTCAAGCCATCCAGTCTGTTGTTCTTTGCATGGCAGTCTTAGAAAACTAATAGAAGCCCCTACTGGTTGCCAGTGGCCAGAACAACCCTGAGAACCCTCATAAGACAGATGTTGAACAATCGAATCTGGCTTTGACATAAGTCCTAGAATGGACATTAACAGTATTTCAGCCACAGGAAGACCCCCAGTCCTTACCTGCCTTTGCTGCAATTGTCTTGTGAACTGATGCAAAGTGAGGTTTCAAGGCCTCTCTCAAGGGTGCCCCCAGATCAGCTCCCTACTCTCCAAAAATGGATGTAGTACCAGTCTGGGTAGTACAGAGGCCAGTTTTTTAGTGCAGCTAGAAACCTTGGGACAAGGGTATGGAATGGTAACTTTCTAAGGGCAATAACCCCAAATTGGCCTCATATTACCTTTTTCTATCCAATACCATTAGCCTTCTAGGTACGTACTGGACAATATTCACACATACTAGCAGGTGACAGGCTGTGACTTTGGGCCATCCCCAGAGAGTGCCCATTCCTTTCCTGCTCATTGTGTCTATGTCTTCATCAGTATGTCTGTGCTGAATTAGTGGACTTCCTGAGGATGAAGGATGTGTCATTTTTGCTAAATCTGTTACTTCACATCTAGCACAACCCTGAGCCAGAGGCTAGGTTAAAAAGAGCCCTAGCTAATTCTATAGAAGAGCTTGCTTGGTTTTTAGCCATAGCAAAAAAAAAAAAAAAAAAAAAAAAGGTACCTAAAACGTGACCAAGTGGTTTGTACACTTAGTTGTCTCTATTATACCTGTACAATTGTAACAGAGACCAGATTTTGGACTTGATAACTTCCCAGGATTACAACCTTCATCTTTTCCCCTTAATTGGAAAATCCTTTTGCAGGGCAATACCTTTGTGTACATAGCAGAGGCAACAGCTTATAAAACAAGACATTTTCTCTCAAGTTTCTCCTGTCATTCCCTGTGACACATTTCTGCTCTCTTTGTCCCTGAAGTCTCACTGTTGAAGTTATCCTTTTAGAATGGGCATGATTTGGGGGAGGGGAAAAACAGAAAAGTACAATTAAGAAAATAACCATCATTTAATTTCATTTACAGGGATTAAACAAGTTAACATGTTGTGTTTGCCTCTGGTCTTTTTTGATGTATATATGCTTTTATTAAAAATAAAATAAAACTAGGACCATATTATACAACTTCTAATTTTTTTACTTCGTATTTTACAAATGTTAAATATGTCTGCTTAGCATTCTATTGAGAGCATAAGGCTAGTTTAAAATGTCCCTCATTATAGATGTTTAGTAGTTTCTAAGGTATTGCCCTTAAACATAATGCTGTAATGAATATTCTTGGACTAAATTATTGTGCACATTTCTGATGCTTTCCTTCAGATAAATTCCCATGAGTAAAATTACTGAGTCAGAAGAAGTAAGGAGAATTAGCATAGATTCTCAGAGCAGCAAAGATGCTCTGAAAGGGAATTGGCTGCAGAAAGTGGTCATGGGGTCAGGGCCACCATGGGAGACCACCAGCAGAGCACTGGGCCATTCAACACGTGGCCTCCAGGCCTGCAGTCTCAGCTTCATTTTATTCCAACACTAGCTTTTTGATCTTAACAAAGTTCCTTCAACTTCTGAACCTCAATTTCATGATCTGTAAAATGACGTTAATGATCTCATTCATGTAATCAGAACATAGGTCCAAGGGTTTTTACCAAAATCATCACTTAGAAAAGAAGGCAGTTACAAATACCGAAATTCTTCTAAAGTGTTACAGATTTTGGGATGCTGTCTCATTTGCTTTAAAAGAAAACAAAAACAACCCCCTCCCCCCATGGCATTCTTTAAAGAAAGTACATTGGCTTGAAATGACTTTAATCAGCGTTTGTGAGGGATGCTCACAGAGGTTTCCTTAGAGAATCAGTAAACACAAAAGAGGCAAATGAGGAGAACAGAGATTTAGCAATTATTTCTGGGAATACAACCTCATGAATGCAAATAGTGGAAACCTTTGTATTCATACCTCTAAAGTTTCCCTTAAAAGGCAATAAGGGAACTGGTTACATTGTGGGGCTCACAAATATACACCTATACTTTGAATAAATAAGACAACTGCCCTTATGTTATATTAATGGGTATTTGTGTGTTGGGATAAAATTTCCAGTGACGATGTGCTATATCTCAAACAGCTGAGATGGAAACGAAGGTTCTATGCCCTGGAAAAATGAACTGACTCAAAATTGGCTAGAGAGAGAATGAACACATTAGTGAATAAAATTATGTAATGATAATATAAGACTAAAAAAAGGCAATATTTCTACATTAATGGAGTATTTAAATAGTATGTGATTTAAATATAGACGTGCAGGTGAATTAACAAATTTTATAGGTCGTATTTATGTTAGCTATACCCCTAATTTATATAATTAACCAGAGAAAAAAATGCTGTTGGAGGAATCTTCTCAGTCGGTTAAAATGGGTCTCCTTATATCTGGGCAGATAGATTAGCCATCTAACACACATTGTTGTGTGAAAATAAAAATGTGGTGTTTACAAGGTGCTGCGCCCTCTGCTAGCACATAGCAAGTGTTGACTCATGCTAGCTCCTGGCACATGCACAGTCAGATGGCAGGTGCAAACTCTGGATAGACCCACGGGACTGCTGGGAAAGGAGGTAAGTAGGAGGGTCTTAGGACAAAGGGAACAGAAGGCAGACTGGCTTTAAATAGGGTTTGGCCATGCACAGTTATCTGTTTCCCCAAAAAAATTATTTTTAACTCACGAAAGTGCTGTTTTTTGTAAAGGTACTGCAGAGCACCTGACCTTTGTACAATGTTTGCAAGCATTTTAAAAATTACAGCCAGCTCTGGTCAGTTGGCTCAGTGGTAGAGTGTCAACCTGGCATATGGATGTTCCAGGTTCAATTTCCAGTCAGAGCACACAGGAGAAGTGCCCATCTGCTTCTCCCCCCTCCCCTTCCCCTTCTCTCTTGCTCTCTCTTTTTCTCTCTCTTCCCCTCCCACAGCCATGGCCCAATTGGTTTGAGCACATGGGCCCAGGCACTGAGGATGGCTCTGTGGAGCCTCTGCATTAGGTGCTAAAAATAGCTCAGTTGTGAGCATGGGGCCAGATAGGCAGAGCATTGTCCCCAGACAGGAGTTGCCAGGTGGGTACCAGTTGGGTCGCATGCAAGAGTCTGTCTCTCTATCTCCTCTCCTCTCACTTGGAAAAGAAGAAAAAAAATTACTACCAAAGTATTCTATTCAGTCACAGCAAGTAGAAGTACAGAGTGGGGGCTGGGCTTCGACATTCAGAGCAGGTCCTGTGTTCCAGGAGAGCTCCATGCCCTCTCCTTATATAGATTTGAACCTCCCTAAATGGGCTTATTTCCCAATGCATTTTGAAAGGAAAAGAATAAATGTGTCTTTCCTCTCAGCTTCCTCAGCCAGGTTGTGACATATGGATCCTTGGGCCACTCTCCAGAAAACTGACTATTCAGGGGAGAAAGACACACACCCACATAGGGAGAGAGCTCACTAGCAAGGGTTACCTGAATGTTAAGCTAGCTTGTTTAACAGGAAAAAAATGGCAAGAATTATAATGTGATCTTATTTCTTTTGACAGGCGCACTATGAGCTGAATTTTCAATTTGCTTTGCTTTGGGCACCAGGTAAATGTCTATATCCCAGGGCCTGAGGCCGGAATTCAGTGTGCATGTGCCACTGTTAAGCAGTGGGGACCACTGGGAGATGACTGAAGGTTGTTCTGAGGCTCTCTCCTAGCTGTATAGGTAGCACACTGACTTGCACTGGAGATGGCCATTCAGTCTCCCGTTGGTCTCTGTTAGCTCACTAGACCCTCTGTGTAACTAGCAACTTGTCCATGCGAACGCTGAAGGAGACCAACTCTCTGTATTGTGCTCCAGTTCTCATTAGCTGCACATCCTGGAAGAGTTGTATGCAAAGCAAAGAACTGCCATTGCCATTAGATCCTTTGGAAAAAATCTCTCTCTCTCTCTCTCTCTCTCTCTTTTCTCTCTTTTTTTTTTTTTTTTTGTATTTTTCTGAAGCTGGAAACGGGGAGAGACAGTTAGACAGACCGGGATCCACCTGGCATGCCCACCAGGGGCAACGCTCTGCCCACCAGGGGGCGATGCTCTGCCCCTCCAGGGCATCACTCTGTCGCGACCAGACCACTCCAGCACCTGGGGCAGAGGCCAAGGAGCCATCCCCAGCGCCCGGGCCATCTTTGCTCCAATGGAGCCTCGGCTGCAGGAGGGGAAGAGAGAGACAGAGAGGAAGGAGAGGGGGAGGGGTGGAGAAGCAGATGGGCGCTTCTCCTGTGTGCCCTGGTCAGGAAATGAACCCGGGACTTCTGCATGCCAGGCCGACGCTCTACCACTGAACCAACCAGCCAGGGCCTCTCTCTTTTTTTTTAGAGAGAAAGAGAGAGAAGGAGAGGGAGAGAGGAAGGGAGAGAGATGAGAAGCATTAACTCATAGTTTGTATCATTTTAATTGTCCATTGATTGCTTCTCATACATACCTTGACCAGGGTGGGGGGCTCCAGTTGAGCCAGTGACCCCTTCCTCAAGCCAGAAACATTGGGCTTCAAGCTAGTGACCTTTGGGCTCAAGCCAGCAACCATGGAGTCATGTCATGATCCCATGCTCAAGCCAGCAACCCCATGCTTAAACTGGTGAGCCCATGCTCAAGCTGATGACCTCGGGGTTTTGAACCTGGGTCCTCAGCATCTCAGGCCAATGCTGTATCCACTGTACCACCACCTGCTCAGGCTGGAAAAGCCTCTTTTGAAGGTTTCTATGGTTTCATGTGCTCCTAAAGGCTCCCTGTCCCTCCGGCCCTGCTGTGTGCCTGTGACTATAGCTTCCTTCCTTTCTAGGCCTCTTACCTGACCATCCCTCCTCCTTCCTGCTACCTACTCCTTCCCACTTGAAGCAGTCTTTCTCCTCCTACAAGTGTTTAGTCCCTCCTTGTTTCCATATTTTCTCTCTTCTTGATTCCTCTTGAAAGAAGTTTTTTTTTTCCCTCTTTTGCTTTTTGGCACCATGCCTCCTTAGGCAATAGGGTTAAACATTTTTGCCTAGTAGATTTGGTGTCTTGTCAAAATAACTTAATTACTTACAGGTCAGTGGGGTAAAGGGTGTGTGATTGTGTGTGTGTGCAAGTGCATCTTAGTCATTTCTTTTCTTTTTTTCTAAAATGAGAGCATGGGAGATAGTGAGACAGACTCCGGATGTGTCCCAACAGGGATCCACCCGGCAACCCCCATCTGGGGCCAATGCTCAAATCAACCAAGCTATTCTCAGCACCTGAGGCCAATGCTTGGACCAACCAAGCTATCCTCAGCTCCTAGGGCTGCTGGCTGTGGGAGGAGAAGAATAAGAGAAAGGGGAGAATAAGGAGAAGAAAAGGAGATGGTTGCTTCTAATGTGTGCTCTGACTGGGGATTGAACCTACAACATCTGCATGCCAGGCTGATGCTCTATCCACTGAGCCAACTAGTGAAGGCATTCTTAGTCATTCTGAACTAGCACTTGTTGGACCTGTGTGGGTGTTTGAAGAGTGCTTTCCTGATACTAGTAACATTAAGTCTTATGTTTGGCTATATTATAGTTTCTTCTTGAAAAATTGCCTTTGCCTCCATTTCTCTGTAACACTCTTAAATTGAAGACCTAGATCTTTAATTAGATCTGAGAAAAAATTGGTGATTCAATCAGAAACCCAGCAATGGCCAACAGTTTCTCCAGGCAGTCACTACTGAGCCTGATACTGTATCCATTGTTGGGGCGTAGGAGGCTGATCTGAGGGTCCCCTGGGTGAACCCTGGAAGTTTCCCTTTGCGTCAGTTCACAAGATGACTGCAGCAAAGGCAGGTGAGGACTGGAGGACTGTCTGTGGCTGCAGGGCTGCTATGTCCATTCAGGACATATGTCAAGGCCGCTTCGGCTGTCCAGCATCAGTGTTTAGTGGGGTTCTCAGAGTTTCTCTGGCCACTGGCAACCAATAGGGCTTGTATTAGTTTGCTAAGATTGCTATGCCAAGAGTCCCAGACTGAGTGGCTTAAACAACAGAAATGTATTTTCGTATAATTCTGAATCCCAGAAGTCCGAGATCAGAGTGTGGTCAGGGTTGATTTCTCGTGAGGCCACGCTGGCTTGCAGATGGCCGTCTTCTCCTTGTGTCCTCACATGACCTTTCCCCTGTGTATGTCGGAGTCCATATTTCCTCTTTTAATAAAGACCAACCACTCTAATAATCTTTTTAAACTTAATTACTTCTCTAAAATCCCTATCTCCAAAGAGAGATTCTGAGGTGCTGGGGTTAGGACTTCAGCACATGTATTGAATATTTTGGAAAGGGGACACAACTCAGCCCATGACAGGCTTTCTGAAGCTTCTAAAAAGCACTCCCTTCTCTTCTACTGGCAAAAATATTGACTCCAGATGTTTCTCTGATTTACAACCTGGGTATTTTATATCTAAGAACCAATTTCTCCACATGCCACTCTTTTAGGGTAGGTGTTACTTTTGTCCCCATTCTATGCATGGGAAAATTGGAAAAAGACAATGTGCCCATACCTCAGCGCTGGTACTTGACCCATGAACCAGAAGCCTGACTCCACTCCACACTCTTTCCCTGGGCTGATCCACCTCCCTACCTCAACCTGCTACTCTCCTTCATCACCACTAATCCCCTGTATTAGAAAATCTCATGACTTAACTTCCTCCTCAGAACCCAAGCTAGATTCTGGCTGTGCAATGTCTATGAACTAACACCTCATGAGAATGAGCACTGGGGTCATGATTACCCTCATGTTACACCTTGAGTACTAGAACATTGAGCCTTTGTGCAAGATCCTAGATTCAAGAGCTCAGAAGGTCTCTGCCTACAAAGATGATTGTTCTTCCAAAAAGATGTTGCTTATTTAGATGCTAGTAAAGTGAGGCAGAGTAATCATCTTTTTCATCTTGGGTAGAAAGAATATCGTAGCCATTCAGAGATAACCAAAATGACTCATAATGGTTCTTTTTTAAAATTTATTTTTATTTAGCTGTTTTAGTGAGAGAGGAAAGAAGGGAGAGAGAGAGAAAAAGAGAGAGACAGAGAGACAAAGAGAGAGACAGAAACACAGGTCTGTTCCTATATGTGCCCTGACCAGGGATCAAACCAGCAATCTCTGTGTTTTGGGACGAACCAACCGAGCTATCCAGCCAGGGCTCATAATGGTTCTTACTGGTCAAATAAGACAATGTTAAAGGCAACATTGTATTACAGGGAAAGAAAATCATCTTGGAATTTTAATAAGTGCTGTCTTACTGGGTGTGATGTTTTGGCCTCAGTTGCTTCATCTGAAAAATGGGTTTATAGTATCTCTTTGCAGGATCATTGCAGGATTATATATTATATATGTAAAGTTCCCAGTTTACTACTAGGTTATTTATAGTTTTGCAGCAAAAATAGGCTAGGCTTAATAAACTATGGGACAAATGACACCCAATTTTAGTAGTTTATAACTACAAATGTTTACCCTAATATGGTATAACTACCCATGACCCTTCCCATGATAGAAGAGCCACCATCTCAAGTATTGCTGGTCACCAGAGGTCTCTGGAGAATGTTGTACAAATAATTAAATGCTTCAGTTTGAAAGTGACACATGTCACTTCTGCTTTAAGCTAATTAGCCAGAGCTAGTCACATGACTTCATCTGGGATTGTGGTGGTGGTGGTGGTGAGATTGGAGGTTTGACCTGCAAGGCGGAGCTAGGGTTAGCTCATGAACAGCAGTGATGACACTTCATTAGCTATAGAAGGTGTTCAGTAAATGGTAGACATTCCTAAGACTTGCCCAGTCTTTTCTGGAAGCAACTGTATTCTATTCCATTTCTCTCATTCAAGCAAGATTTAATTAACCCTAATTAAGCGGTCTAATTGATTTAGCCACATGTCATCTTGCCCTCTCACCCTTGGAGAAAATTATCCATAAATATCCCAAAGTTGATTATTATTCTCTGACTTGTCGTGCTGGAGCTGTGTAGATTCAATTATCAAGAGGAGGCATTTTGACAGTAGGTTGGAAGCAAGATTTTATGCATGTGACACAGTGTAATGTCTGTATGTCTCCGGCAGGGAATGAAACTCACGGTGGTTATTTTTATTTGGCCACACTGCTTTTTAGCACTTATTTGAATGTTCTTAGGTTGCACTCCCAGTGCTGACATCTTCTTTCCCTTTTACTTTTTAAAAAATTGTGATAAATGCTCATAACATAAAACTTACCACTAGAATCATTTTTAAGCGTTTAGTTTAGTAGCATTAATTACATTTACATTGTTGTGCAGCTATTACCATCCATCTCCAGAATTTTTTTCATCTTCCCAAACTGAAAATCCATGCCTATTATAATGACTCCCTATTTCCCCTCCCCCACCCCTGGCAATTACCCTTCTCCTTTCTGTCTCTGTGAAGTTGACTACTCTGGGTGCCTCGTGCAGGTGGAATCATACAGTATTTGACCTTTTGTGATGGGCTTATTTCACTTAGCATAATATCTTCAAGGTTCACCCATTTAGCATGTGTCAGAATTTCCTTTCTTTTTAAGATTTAATAATGTTCTATTGTGTGTATATACCACATTAGGTTTGTTCATTCATTCATTCATCAATGGTCACTTAAGTTGCTTCCACCTTTTGACTACTCTGAATAATGCTGCTTTGAACATGGGTATGAAAATATCTCTTCAATTTCTTGCTTTCAGTTTTTTTGAGTATATATCCAAAAGTGGAATTGCTGGAGCATATGGTTATTCTTTTTACTTTTTTGAGGAACCGGCATATTGTTTTCTATAGCAACTGCAATACTTCATGTTCCTACCAGCAGTGTCCCTTTCACCCTTTACCCCTGGCTGGCATCCCCATGAAGAACTTGGGAGTATCAGCTACTTCTTTTACATAGTTGTACAAAGGACAGGGTGGATCCCTCTTGCATCCCATCTATCATGACTTAATTTGATATTTATTGTCTCTCTCTATTTTTTTTAATATTTTATTTATTGATTTTTTAGAGAGAGAGGAGTGAGAGAGAGAGACAGAGAGAGAGAGAAGGGGTAGGAGCAGGAAGCATCAACTCCCATATGTGCCTTGACCAGGCAAGCCCAAGGTTTCGACCTCAGTGTTCCAGGTCGACGCTTTATCCCACTGCGCCACCACAGGTCAGGCCGTCTCTCTTTTTTTTGAGAGAGAGGGAGAAAGAGAGAGGGAGAAAGGGGTTGGGGAGGAGCAGGAAGCATCAAGTAGTAGTAGTTGTTTCTTGTATGAGCCTTCAGCAGGCAAGCCCAGGGTTTTGAACCAGCAACCTCAGTGTTCCAGGTCGATGCTTTCTCCACAGTACCACCACAGGTCAGGCTTTATTGCCTCCTATTCTTGTTTTAATTTTGTTCAGAAGTCATGTGGCAGTGCCATAAGTTATACTTTATATCCTCACAAAAAACATGTGGATGCAGAAGTTATTCTTTGCATGCCTTTATTGGATTTCTGTTGTTTCTTATTACTGTTAATGTACTACCTATAACTTTGGGCTATCTATCACTAAATTCTTTCAACATCCTTAGCAGCAATGTGTAAGAAATATCTTAAAAACCTAAGATAGAAATGCAGCCCTTAGAGAGTTGTGGGAATAAAATTAATCTGAAGAATGTATTTTGTGTTTATTTAGCATCTAACTTTGAGATATACTAGATGTATCTGACTACATGTTACTATACTGGGGGAAAAACACTTGGAGAATATTGTTAAATTTGCAACGTTCTCCTTCCCCATGTCCATGACTCTGGGTGGTCGTTAGTACCTCATCAGTAGAGTTTTCCCCATTTTCTCAATATAATCTACGTCCTTTTTCTTTGAAGTGTTGAGTTGTTTTCTTTGTACCAGATCTCTTAGGTCCCAAACCTGAGGGGGTTTTAGTTGCTAAGATTGTGTGCTTCGCCTGTAAGGAGAGGTACAAATGCTTCAAGAGATAATGTAGAGATAATAGTGACAAGTTCTCCCACAGTCCAATGCTCACTTCTGCATTCAGACTCTCTTCCACTAGCATTGTCTTAGCAAATAGCAGTTTCCTTCTACCTGTGTGCTTAGTATTCCAAGAAAATCAGCTTGGTGGTGACACAAGCCTAGGAAAACAAAAGGCTGTCTAACTATGGCTTTGCCCCTCTTATATGGCCCCAGAAACCCCCACATGAGTGGTCCTGGTGTCCTCAGAAGACCATCTGCCCCGCCTTCCAGGCAGCGATGCATACGCAGTGACAGTTCTTCCATTGCTTACTTTTATCTTACTTTATTTTGCTGTCTCTATTCTTGACATCACCTCTATTAATTCTCAGTTGGCTTTTGTTTTTCAAGGGAAAAATAAATCTCCTTCAATTCTCCAAAGAAGGGAAATAGAATCACTGTGAAATCTATGCTGGTTAATAAAGTATTTGATTATAAATTATATAAACACAACAAAAATGTCTGAACTCACAGGTATCCTTCAAATCATTACAATTTCGGTATTTCTGCTCTTTAAGAATGGAAGTTTTTTTTTTTTGTTTTTTTTTGGACAAAGACAGAGAAAGAGTCACAAAGAGGGAGAGATACGGACAAACAGGAAGAGAGAGAGATGAGAACAGCAGGTCTTTGTTGTGGTTCCGTAATTGTTCGTTGATTACTTTCTCATATGTGCCTTGACCGGGGGGCTAGAGCAGAGCAAGAGACCCCTAGCTCAAGCCAGTGACCTTGGGCTCAAGCCAGAGACCTTTGGGCTCAAGACAGCAACCAAGGGGTCATTTCTATGATCCCACACTCAAGCCAGTGACCCCCTGCTCAAGCCGGCTGCCTCGGGGTTTTAAACCTGGGCCCTCTGTGTCCCAGTTCAATGTTCTATCCACTGCACCTCTGCCTGGTCTGGAAGATTTTTTTTAAACCCAGAAATAAAAATAAGCTCGTAACTGAAATCTCTTTTATGCTAAATAAGAATTTTAATTATTGTTGAATAATCAGCCTCAAGTAAATGCAAAAGTTATCTAAATGCTGCCAATAACAGAGAGGTTTTAGTAGTTAAATAGCAATTTACAGATAGTTCCAACTGCTTCACTATTGAGTAGTTTAAAAAAAACTCATGTCAAAGTTAAGTTTGTTTCATATACAATCTTTTTTCTCTAAATGGAGACTGACTGGCTATTTTATAAGTATGGTGACATGAAATTAAATTTTACATTAGCTAGCTGCTTATGGTATTATAGGCTATTTTTAATATAGACTGTTTTATGACTACCTCAAAAACACATCGTTCTGGTGGGAGATACCTGCTCTCATTAAACCAGCAGAAACCTGGGTGGGCTGAATTAATAGCCAACAGAACTGGGATAACTGCTGCTTCATTTGCAAAATGCTGAGCCTGTAAGAGGATCAATCAGTAGGGGGTGGTGTAATCCACAAACACAGACATTTTCAGCTGATGTGTTGATGTATCTAAATGCAAAATTGTGCAGGGTTGGATTTTCTTTTCTTTTCTTCTTCTTCTTCATCATCTTCTTCTTATTATTATTCTTTTTCTTCCTCCTCCTCTTCCTCCTCCCCCTCCCCCCTCCTCCCCCCTTCTCCCCCTCTCCTTCCTTCTTCTCCTTCTCCTTCTCCTTCTCCTTCTCCTTCTCCTTCTCCTTCTCCTTCTTCTTCTTCTTCTTCTTCTTCTTCTTCCTCCTCTTATTCTTCTTTTTTGAAGTGCATTAAAGAGAAAAATATCCCAGCATGGGCTTAATAAAATGCTTTTTTCCCCCCTTCTCTTTTTACTTTTTATTTTTATACCAGGCTTTATAGTTGGGAAAGCATTTAAAGTCAGCATTGTGAATATTAAGAAGAGAAAGAAATGAGGACAAGCTGTTACCTTTTTGTAACAGTCATATAGGAGCCCTTCCCCACTACCTTTGCAGAAGGTGTGATATGCTCAAAATGACCCTTTTGATCTTGTTAAATGGGCAAATTTAGTAATAATGATGCAACCTTATGCAAGTGCAAGGAAGGTGTGGATCTGTGAGGGGTTCTTAATCTTCTGGGCGTAGATTGAACCTCCACCAGGAGACCAAAGCTGTCCTGTTACACTGAATTAAACTAAACATTCTGGTGTTGCCCATAACAACAGTTGCTAGGCGACCTTTGCCAGCATGTGGAGGGGTGGGAATCACAGTAGATTGTGGTACTATTTATCATTATACACCAGCAGTCTTGTTTAGAGAAAGGCCTGACACAGATATTGAGTGTGCCACATGATAGAAATGTTATGTACACACACTGGAGGAAGGACTGGGAAATCAGAAATAGTTGTCATGCAGCTATATCTCATTCCTGCCTGTGTGATTTTTTACTAAACCTTTCAACAGAATGTTCCAGTTATATGACAGTGTTAGACGTACTATGTAACCATTCTGCCTCTGTTGGGGGAAGCTTGGAAGGGAAGGGAAGATAGAGTGGGCAAGAAATAATGACAATGTCATTGCTCTATAAGTATTGGGATCATAACTCTAGTAACAGTCCATACCATACTATATTTTATCAATACACAGCCCAAGTGAACACCCACTTAGAGCATTCTCTAAATCAATACATGACTTGATTGACAGATTACCAAATAGCTCATGATGGTGATTCACTTTCTGAGATACAAAGAGCCCTATTAAGACTAGTTGCTCTTTTTTTTTTTTTTTTTTTTTTTTTTTTCATTTTTCTGAAGCTGGAAACAGGGAGAGACAGTCAGACAGACTCCCGCATGCGCCCGACTGGGATCCACCCGGCACGCCCACCAGGGGCGACGCTCTGCCCACCAGGGGGCGATGCTCTGCCCATCCTGGGCGTCGCCATGTTGCGACCAGAGCCACTCCAGCGCCTGAGGCAGAGGCCACAGAGCCATCCCCAGCGCCCGGGCCATCTTTGCTCCAATGGAGCCTCGGCTGCGGGAGGGGAAGAGAGAGACAGGGAGGAAAGCGCGGCGGAGGGGTGGAGAAGCAAATGGGCGCTTCTCCTGTGTGCCCTGGCCGGGAATCGAACCCGGGTCCTCCGCACGCTAGGCCGACGCTCTACCGCTGAGCCAACCGGCCAGGGCCTAGTTGCTCTTTTAAAGGTGTTCCATCTATCCAGCATAAAGTGTCACCCTTGTTCATGAAATAGATTAGCCCAAGTGGGTGTTCCCAAAATTCACACCACTCTGAGCTGAGCAAATCCTTGGAGCAGCACATTTTCCCTCATATTCTCTATCCACTTGGCCTATCTGTGCACTCTCAGCAGTAAGCTGGGACTCATGTGGTTTGAGTAGTTAGGCTGTAGATCAATGGAAAGCTGCCTGACCCCACCTTCCCTTTACCAGTTTTACAGAAACAATTCTCAGCAAAAGTTATTTTTTTTAACCAATTATAAAGCTATTTTTAATTAGAAAAATTAAAGTGGTTCATAAATGTCTCAATGCCGATACTGTGACAGCACCTAAACATCCCTGCTTCAGACATTTCAGACCTTAAATGATGCAGCTACGTCACCACAAAGGAAAAGAAAGGGACATGTCTCCAGGACATTCTTCTATGAGTGTGCCAGACAATTAAAATGACTGTAGCTTCAGGGTGAAATATTGTGCCTGCTTTTCTGTGTTCTCTATATTAAAATTGTATGATATTTAGACAAATTTATAGATCACCAAGAGGAAGAATAGAAATACATCGATGAAGGAAAAAGTGTATCTTGCTAAAAAAAAGGGGGGGGGGAGGAAACAGAAATTTAACCTTTGGAGAGGTGATGGTTCAGGTTATACTATTATTTCCCTAAGGATAAAATAAAGTGGGCAATTATCTGATTTCTGGTTGGAATGTCACACATTGGCTTAGGACTCTGGCTCTGGATCAGGCCTGGACTCATTTGTTGTCACCACCACTTACTGCTAAGTCACTATAAGCAAGTTGTTTAATCTAGATAAGCTCCCATTTTGCCTCTAAATTTGGGATGATAATTACATGTTATATACATACTATATATAATTGTGAGATTAGATGACACATAGAGTATAAGGCGCTTGGTAGAGTTGCCTGGCACATGGTAAGCTTGCAACAGATGTTAGGGGAGTTGACGCCTTGTTTTTACTGTAAGTTGATGGGAAAGAAGTTCTTAGGCAGAAGTCCAGAAGGAACAGAACAGTGAGTTGTCAGAGTGGGAGGTGTGGTAGTTGCAGCCTGCCTGTCCTTTTACAGACTCTGAGCTTGAAGGCAGTTTGAAAGGATCCTGTTAATGCAGAGACCTACATAGAATGACACAAACAGAGAGGGAACGAGTACTATCCAAAGACATGAAACCAATATCACGTCTGCCCTGCTACTCGCTCCAGGGAAAAGTTGGCGGGGGTTAAGGGGGAAGCTTCACCAATAACTTTAGCCGCCTTACAGAGTCTTAGACTAGTGTTTGACGCTCACAGACCCAGAGTAAATAATGGATTCCCAGAAGGGACCTCAAGTGGTCAACATAATGAATAGCATTTAGAGCCTAGCAACAGCCCTCTTCCAATGAGTACACAACTAAATGGAACAACTAAGTGGTAAAACAAGTTGTTGCTTCTCTCTCTCTGTCTCTGTCTGTCTGTCTCTCTATCTGTCTGTCTGTCTCTCTCTGTCTCTGTCTCTCCAGAAGAGAAATTGATGCTCAAAATCTGTGGTTTATCCCTTATTAAATGTCAGCCTACGAAGTATAGTACACTGCTAACAAACATTAGGGGATATTTCGTCACTTTATATTCATTTTGAAATATTTCTATTGTTTGTGAGCAGTATATAAGGCCCAGGACCTAATGCCTATCTTCTGCCGGGACATCCTAGAGTCTTGACTTACTGTGACAGTGCTTGTTATGGCCATGTCATGTCTCTGGGTCCCATTTGGCTTCAGTGCAGCTGGGGGACAGCAACTACATGTGGCCAGAAACTCCTCTAAGCACAGAGATTCCTTCAGAATTTCCCAAGAAGCCTCCTGAACCTGAAAAAGTTAACACCCTTGGAGGCAGCCCTCAGCCAGTGGGGGTGGGAGTCAGTAGGTAAGTGCTCTTGCTTCCAGTCTGTAAGGGGACAGTTTTGAGGGGCATTCTGCAAGGCTTCTTAGAGTGTCCCTTGTGAGACTGAGCCCGCTTGCCACAGCAGTAATCAGCTCAGTAATAGAGCCTTTCTTAATTGTACTTCCTTTTGTCTCATTTACTCGCCCTCTTACTGATAATTCTGGAGAGTTCCTCTCGGCCGTGGCTGGTTAGCTTAGACTGCTCTGACCACTCCTCCGCTGACAGGTGCCTCTGCGCATTTGTGCCACTGAGAATTTGACCCTTCAGAGCCCTTCCTTCACTGCCTATGGATAAGTAACTAATAAGAAAGTGGACATATTCTTTTGATCACAACACAGTTGAGATTTTGGAGATCCAATATAGTTGGCCTGAGTCATCTTAACTTCTTTAATAATTAAATACTATAGTTACCAAAATACCAAAAAGCAAAAACAACTGGGTGGAATATTTTTCTAGTAGAGGAACAAATCATTTATTTATGAGCATTAGAGTTGCTTTAAGTTCAGAATGAGGAGCTCTAGCTTTTTCTGAAGGCCAAGGAAGCCCTGACCTTTGCACTCCTGGAGGTTTGATCTGTCGTGCAAACATGTCCACATACAAAACAAATGCTTATCTTATCAATGTTCTAGGTAGCAAACTTTGAAAAATAAGTTCCCTCTCTATCTATTGTAAAATCCGTTAGTGGAAGGCATATTTTTATTTATTTAGTGCTGAAGGTATTATGATAATCATAATGAAACAGACTGAATCTTAGGAAGGTTTAATATGTATGTAATATGGATCTTTTAGAAATACCTTAAAATTTAAATTCAGAAATGTTGCTACTTTACATTAGTGCTTAAATATTTTTATACATTTTCCTTTGGGGAAATCACACTCAGTAAAAATACAGTCTAGTAGCCAATCTCTGTAGTGATTTAACACATGTGTATGTAACATTTCCCATTGGTAGCTCTTTTGATTCTCATATAATAAGTATTATTACTACTACTAATGGCACAATGATTGCTATTGATCTTTCCTGCCCAATTAAGTAACAAAGGATATGAAAGGTGTGAGGTAAGTCATTAATGCATTTGATGTCAAATTATGGTAAATGCACATCACAAGATCCTGGGAGGGCTTCAGGTCTTAACTAGGTCATAGCCCAAATCTGATGCTTATTGTAACACTATTCACAATGGCATAGCCATGATGTGAAAACAATCTAAATGTCCATCAGTAGGCGCATTAATAAAGACAATGTGCTATGTATATATAATGGACTTTTATTCAGCTTTAAAAAGACAGGAAATTCTGTAATGTGCAGTTTACAGATGAACCTTGAGGACATTATGCCAAGTAGAGTAAGCCAGTCACAGAAAGACAGATTCTCCATGATTCTATTTAAATGAAGTATCTAAATTTGTCAAATTCATAGCATCAAAGAGTGGAATGGTGGTTGACAGGGGCTAGGGGAAGGAGAAATGGGAAATTACTCATTAACGAGTATAGTTTAGTCAAGCAAGATGAAAAAGCTTTAGAAATTTGTGGTACATTATATATACCTACAGTCAACAGTAAGGCATCATATATTTAAAAATTTGATAAGATTGTAGCTCTCACAGTAAGTGTCCTTACCACAATAAAATACAATTTAAAGACAAACAAAACAACAGACTACCTCCTGTTGGGCTCCAAATAGGAAGTGTTTTGGTAATACTTGGGATTTATAACTTCCTGTGGTCATTCTTTATTTTCCTTACCAATGCAGAGGAGCTGGTTTAGAAGAGGGCATCAACGAGGAGCTCCATCTAGTTTTCAGATGCCTGTTAGGCATCAAAGTGGCAATTAGGCACACAGTTGGATGTATGAGCTCAGCTTAGGAGAGAGATCTGAGATGAAGGAAAAAATCCAGGCAATGTCAACATGCCTTTGCCATTCAGAGCATGGGCTGGGAGCACTAATCTAGGGAGTGTCAAACAGACACTGCAACATTCAGCAGTTAGCCAGATGCTCCTGGTGATTTCACCTTCTCTTGCTTAGCAGGATGGTCTCCAGGGCTTCTGTTCAGTGTGGAAACGGGTCAGCGGGTTCCCTAGTACAGTAACCCCACTGTGTGAAGGGTGGCTGTCAACCACAAGCCAGACATAGTAGTTATGCTACTGCCTTCACTACAAAGTTTCCCCAGAACCCTCAGCCCTCCCCTGCCTTTGCTTTCAGAAATAGATGTCTCTGAGATGTTCCACATCCACCTTGCTTCTATTTCATCTCTATGAAAATACCCTGGCCCCACGGGAGGGGAGGGAATGGCAGTCCTCTGCCTCTCCCCTACTTTCTGCCACCACCTAGTTGCTCTGCTTCCACTTGGAATTCCCACCAGAGATCCAGCCTAATACTGAAAGTAAGGTGACCAACTCATCCTAGTTTTCCTGGAAAGACCCACCTCTAGGGAACCCCCTCAGTCCAGGACAAAGTTGGACTGTTGGTCACTCAAACTGGAAGGAAACCCAGAAAATATATAATTTCTGCCATACTCTAGGACCCGATCCATGAACTCCAGGGCTCCTCTTTGCTTTCCAGATCTCTTCATAAGAAGTTTCTGCCCTCTGATAGGCTGGTGTTGCAGCCCCCAACCACCCCAGTCTACCCCACCCACTGTTCCACTCCTGTCTCTTCTACAGGCAAGTTTTTTTGGGTTTTTTTGTTTTTTGTTTTTTGTTTTTGTTTTTGTGGCAGAGACAGGGAGTGTCAGAGAGAGGGACAGATAGAGACAGACAGACAGGAAGGGGAAGAGATGAGAAGCATCAATTCTTCGTTGCAGTTCCTTAGTTGTTCATTGATTGCTTTCTCATATGTGCCTTGACCGTGGGGCTACAGCAGATCAAGTGACCCCTTACTCAAGCCAGTGACCTTGGGCTCAAGCTAATGAGCCTTGCTCAAACCAGATGAGCCCACACTCACGCTGGCAACCTCAGGGTCTCAAATCTGGGTCCTCCACATCCCAGTTCGACGCTCTATCCACTGCGCCACCTTTATAGGTCAGGCTTTATAGGCAAGTTGATGAGAAAGTCTGTCCCTGACTCAACCAGCTCCTCCTCCCTAATCCTCCTTTCCCATGTCTGCCAAGTCCTTCTCTGCTCTTCAGCTCTCGACTGAGCAAGATCTCCCTGCTACGTATGGACTGTGTCATAACGCTTCCTGGGAACTCCCCACTCCATCCTCCCCTTACCTTTTCCAGTTCCTCCCTTTTAGAGCACGTGCCATGTTTTATGTCTTCAGATTGTGCAGTTTTCCTTCTAAGTCCTTAAGGAAAGTAAATGAGCCAAATAAATGTTGAACCTTCTCTTACCACTACCTTCTTTGGTGAGGTCAATTTACACGTTGAAATAAGACGAATAAATCATTTTTGATGTATGTGAGTTCTTATTCTGGGCACTTTATGGACAGTATCTCTAAACCTCACAGCACCTCCTGAAATATAGCCTTTATTATGTGTACTTTGTTGCTAAGTAGATGGAGACCCCCCAAAACCCTAAGACACTTGACCAAGGTCACACAGGATTAAGGAGCATTTTCCTTGAAACATTAATTGTCCTTATTGTTAAATATCATCTGTTCTGAATATTTGCTTCTTGTATTGTTTGTTGATGTATTTGTTAGTTGGCCATCATCTGAACTCCTTGCTAATTTTAGGGGAATCTCCCACCCAATATGTAAGATGGGGTCTTATTGCCCAGGTTGGAATCTGAGCAGAGCCAGATGTTTCCTCTCTTGTCCTTTGGCAGCTGGATGCAGACATGTGATCCAGAACCAGCCAATTGCCTACTATGCCTGGTTCTCTGCTTCTACAGAGACAGTGCACCAGCACAGGGTCAGGTAGAGATGCTCTACAGAGACAGTGCACCAGCACAGGGACAGGTAGAGATGCTTAGAGGTGCTCCAGGTTCAGAGGGAGCATCAGTGTTCAGCGATGTGGGGCTGGCTGTCCTAACTGATTGTGGGAGACCTCAACTGTCTTTCTGTTCTACCTGTACCCCTCTCTCTCACTTGTTCTCTGACTCTGGCCCTCTAGTCTTCCTCTCAGTGCAGTGAGCTCCCCACAGCCTTCCCATAATGCCTATTTTGCTTGAATCAGACAGAATCAGCAGAAGCTGCTTTCTTGGTTACAAGCAAGAATTATCATCCATGTTGCTGAGAAATAAAGGCCACATTCAACTGTTGAGGTATTTTTCTATCTGGGGAAAAATGCTCCCCTACTGAGAAGTGGAATGGGACTGAGGAAAAGGTATTTTTGTTTTGTTTTGTTTTGCTTTTTTCTCTTTTTCACCATCAGATTGAAAGCAAGTCCAGCAACAAAAAATATTCCTTTTGGAAGATCTTAAAGAATATAAAAGAAAGATTCAGAGACCCCATGGAGGATAGTCACTCATGGGACTAGATGAAGTTCTTCCCATTTCACCTTCTTGATCCTGCTCAATTCTTGTTACAGGATTTTGTGGGACTCAGATACTCTCTTTGCCATGGTCATTGCATCTTTAATGTCAAAGGTTGGATTTGCTGAAAATTCTTAGCAGAATCATGGGTGAGCATAGTTTGGAATGAGGATTATGATCTATGCTTATTATGTACAGTGCTAATAAAGTCATCCTAACTACTTCCTTTGCCTGCCAGATGGCAAAACCAGCAAATAGTCCCAAGGACAGAAGATGTCCTACCATACCCTGAGATTCTCTATTCATTTCTGTGAACTCTGCAAAAATACAGCTGTCTTGGGCTGACTGGAGAGTGTCTGGAGGGTAACTCACCTACGGGACACGTGGCAGGGGCTGATTCTGTAATACATGTGTTAACAGGCATAACAAATGTTTAATATCAAAACCCTATTGAAGCAACAAATGGGCACTATCGCACATTAGTCTGGGCAATGTATCAGAGTGTGATACAGGAAGTATCTCTAAAGTGCGGTGCTTCCTAGCAATGCAGATGTGCTGTGTCAGGGAAGATGGGAGTTGTTCAGAAAAGCCTCCTGTTGGAGCATCTCTGACTCAGAAAATTACATTGTAGTGAATGCAACTACAGGTGGACTAATTGCTAACTGGAAGAGAGCTACACCTTCCATTTCTGCATGCAACTACATAGTAGCAAATAAGAAAAAAAAGCCACCAGAGCTACAAAAAGAACAGTTGATAAACACAAATGCTTTAAACCTAAGCTTGGAGCAAGTTTAAGTGGTGCTAAAAATTCCCTGTTATCCATGAATTCTGCAAGAGACACAGAAGTAATTGACCTAATGTAGAGCCACAGGGGCTGCTGGTAGATGTGAGACCATGAAGGTTGCAGAGTTTGATCATAAAAGGAGAGGATCTGAGTCCTCAGCATAGAGACATTTCTCCAACTGCTCTTGGCTGAAAATTTCAGCCATCTTAATAAGGAAGAATCGTCCTTGAGCATCAAGCTCCCCTGTAGTTATTGAGCTCTGTTTCTAAAATAAGACCTGTTTCCTTTTTACTGTGGTTCACCTCCCACATCCACAGCCCAGAGCACAAAAGAACTGCTTTTGCCTGAATGTGCCTTTCCGATGCCAGAGCATAGCTCTCTGGGGCTCCATCTGGGGCAATAAGTCTGAACAGCCTTGTGTCAGATGGGCTGGTGGCTCCCTGTGAGAAATTCCCTTATGCCTGTTTCACATCAACCATGAGATTACTTCTGAGGAGCCCGGAGGTACAGCGAGAAGAAGTTGCTGACAAGAACTCCATGCTAATACAAAGGTAAAACAGATCAGTCTCTGATGTTTTCATCAGTGGGCTGGGCTGCCTCAAACAGACAGACTCTTCACCAGGGACTGACACAAGCCAATCTAAAGAAATGAGGTTGTAGTGGTTATTCAGCCAACGCTGAATTTCTTTCCCTTACCTGAAGTCCTGGCGAATAGGCAATCAATATCTTAGACGCTTATCTTCAGAGGTGCTATGTCAAGTGTTCAGACAAGAAAGATGGCATTTCATTTATCTGCTCGCTTCCTCTGAGCACAGTGAATACAGAGTGCTCTGTGCTTAGTGTCATGAGAGAATACGGTCGGTAGCTCTCTATGCCATCAGCTTGGAGTTTCTTTTTTTGTCCTTCATCTCAAAACAGTAGCAAAAAAGAGATGTTTGAATTTTCAGCAATGACAAACCATTGCTTGTTTAGAATCTTTTCCTTACGTCACATTGATTTATTATTTCACACCCATTTTGAAAAGCATCTTTCCAGTCCTTAAATGTTAAATTAAAACCTGAAATGGATTCTGATTCTGACTTCAGCTCTCCAAATTGTAAAAGCCAGTCACCCGTGAGGCCGTGGTCTTAATTGCAGCTGCCTGTGCCCCTCCCTGCCCCCTGCGCTGAGTGCATTCTTCTGTAGAGAAGCAAAGCCAATGGGTCTCTTTCTGCTCACCTGTTTTTGTTCTTGTCTAGTCTGTAGCTATTCTTATAAAATTTCAAAGCCTTTATATTCTACACTGAACTGACTAGGGTCACAAAGGTGCCCAGGATGATTGTGTTTTATATGAGGGGAATGCCATGAGATTAGATGGTTTTGTCTATTTTTATGGCTTGATGGAGGTACAGGAACATGATTATTCTATGCTATTATTCTAGAGGTTGAAGAAGATTTTTTTATTATAAAATCAATTGCAACCATTTAATGAGTGCTTACTCTCATTTTCTCAATTACCTTTATAGACATTACCTTTAATTCACAATAATCCTGTGAAGTAAGTATCATCCCCATTTTACAGATAAGGAAACTGAGTCTCATAGGGGTTAAGAAAATAGCAGAATGTCACATAAATATTATGTGTCAGAACTGGGTTGGAATATAGAGCAGTTTGATCATAAAATGTGTATTTTTTTTTCTACTTTACCACTCTATCTGTACAACGAAGAATTATTGCATGGGCTTAGGAGTGCCAGTAGTAGCTTTTATGAATAGCAATAGTAACAGCCAAAAAACCCCACAAAAACAATAATAACAACTAATATTTATTGCTGTGACCTTTGTTTGCATTATCTTTGTAATCCTCATAATAATTTTCTGATTTAGACAGAATTTTTATTCTAATTTTATAAACAAGGGAACTGAGACCTAGAATGGCTAACAATAGACACACAATTTGTAGTTTGATGGAGTTGGGATTTACACCCAGGTCTATAATATACAGCTTCCAAGGTCTTAACCACTTCTCAGTGGTGACAGCAATGGGCAAAAGTGCCCCAAATTAGGTGTTTTGTCACATGATGTACAGGGGAAAGAGGGTTCTGCATTTCTCACTTATGAAATGAGCAACTATAATGAACCTTCTATTGACTGTAAAGGAAAGGTACACACATTGGCTTGTGTTTTATTCAGAGATGTGTACCCAGTGCTGTTAGAAAGATGGACAGTGACTAATTACAGGAAACTCTCTCAGCAGGTGAGATCTGGAACCTCTCTGATCAGCCTTTCTTTGGAGATAGAGATGAAATGAGACAAATTGTATTTTCCACCAATTCTCAAAGGGCATGAACTCAGCTTCTGTAGCTCACAGGAGACCCGACATGGAGAGGCCAGGCAAGCTGGACTATCTGAGCATTCAGTCTGTTTCAATATGAAACTCTGGAGAGTCAAACTGCAGTTTTATGTTTGATATAGGACCTGTTGACATTAAATTGCTTGTTTGTTTTTTTTTAATAAAAATGTGTGGCCTGACCAGCGGTGGCACAGTGGATGGAGCATCGGACTGGGACTCAGAGGACCCGGGTTCAAAACCCCGAGGTCTCCAGCTTGACTGCAGGCTCATCTGGTTTGAGCAAGGCTCACCAGCTTGAGCCCAAGGATGCTGGCTCGAGCAATGAGTTATTTGCTCTGCTATAACCCCCGGTCAAGGCACATATGAGAAAGTAATCAGTGAACAACTAAGGTGCCACAGTGAAGAGTTGATGCTTCTCATCTCTCTCCCTTCCTGTCTATCTGTCCCTATCTGCGCCTCTCTCTGTCTCTGTGACAAAAAAAAGGTTTATGTTACTATGTGTATATATTTATAATATACTATGATAGCCCTGTATTATTAATTGGTCTTAAGAAAAAAACCCAAAATATTCATATCCTTTTATAAGAATACGTTTCTCTGGTTGCCATATTTTTATACCTGATTTTAGTTTTTAAAATGGCACCATTTAAAGAAGTGCAATATTTTGAATAGCACAAATGTAAATGGTGTTGTAGACATGCGCATGCATGGACATACACCCACACACCCACCCGTGTAACTACCTTGGCCTTCCTTCAGTTAACATGTTTAAACCCTGTGTTGGTGCATATGCAGAGTCTTCATTTTATTACCTCTGGTAGAAACTATTTTTTAAAATATGCTTTTAAAATATGAATTATCTTAGTCAAAAGATGGCAAAGTAATCTTTTCCCAGGTGAAAAAGGTTCATTTTTATTCTAAAAACATTTTGCCAACATTGGTGCTGGAGAGGGAGGACAAAATTAGGAAATTCATATGAACAGAGTCCCAGCAGCACTTATAATAAGCCATGAGCTGCATTTTTGTGCTTACATTACATATGGAGGTTTGATTGATACTGGGGGGTACTCAGCACTTGAAACTACATCACAAAGCAAGGCTGGGAAATCTGAGGTGGGAGTTCTAGAAAACCGATATGCAACCCCTTCCAGCTTTATGCTTCCGAACTGTGAGGGCTTGATCATAATTTTTCTAAATGTAAGAAATTAATTGAAGGTATCTCTCAATGACTAAGAAAAACAAATAAGCAGAAATTAGTGATTTGTATTCATCTCAAACCTCATTTGTTTCAGATACTGAGCCACAAGTTGATTCAAACTTATTGTTTCATTGTTTGCTCTCTGGTAAATGTCTGCATCTAGCAGACCTTAGCTACTGCTACCCTCTTGTTTCTAAACCCCATTTTTCTCAAACAGAGTATATTCTGCATTTGGAAACCTAGATATTTACTTTATCCTAAGAAATCAGAGTTAGGAAAACACTATTTTTATTTACAAAATAAATCATTTATAAACTGGTCTATGAGTATATGACTGCATAATCAATCATCGAAACCCGTGTGCTTAGGAGAGTGAATAGGAGTGTTGTTAATAATTATGCCTGAACAATAGGCTTAAACCAGTGGCTCCAATCAAATGAGGACATATGGTCACTACGCTAGTGTAAAAATATTTTCATAATATACTTTTTGTGAGTACATAACTAGGATTTGTTTCCTCATGAAACTCATAACTAGTAAGTTTTGCAACTAAAACCACAGTAGAATTCTTCCAACATTATTGCCTATTTTGAATCTAAATAGATTCAATTAAGGTTCAACTTGATTAAAATTTCTGGTCAGAAAGACTTATTTGAAAATAATAGTTATGAAGTGATTATTTAAAAAATATCTAGCAATGCTCTTTAATACCTAGTATGAGCCAAAAGGGAGTATGCAGCAAGATCAGGATTCCTACTGTACATGGCAGTAGGAATGCAATTTTGTGCTGAATAGATACAGTCCAAGCTGGTGCAAAGCTTAAAGTCTAGTGGAGGATGAAGATGAATTAATGGACCATACCAGTATTTTATGATGAGAGAAGAAAGGCTGTCATGAGAATACGAAAAGATGTGTGAGTAGCCTGACCAGGCAATGGCGTAGTGGATAGAGCATTGGACTGGGATGTGGAGGACCCAGGTTCGAGACCCTGAGGTTGCCAGCTTGAGCGTGGGCTCATCTGGTTTGAGCATCTGGTTAGACCCAAGGTTGCTGGCTTGAGCAAGGGGTTACTCAGTCTGCTGAAGGCCCATGGTCAAGGCACATATGAGAAAGCAATCAATGAATAACTAAGGTGTCACAATGGAAAACTGATGATTGATGCTTCTCATCTCTCTCCGTTCCTGTCTGTCTGTCCCTGTCTATCCCTCTCTCTGACTCTTTCTCTGTCTCTGTAAAAAAAAAGGGAAAAAAAGATGTGTGAGTAATACACAAAGTGAGAACAGATGCATGGAAGAGACAAGCAAAATTTCTGGGTTGGAGGAAGATCATGTTCAAAGACCTGGAAACGAGAGAGAACTTGGCACCTTTGAGGGATTGTCAGTGGGTCACTCTTCCTGGAATGCACAGCCCTGGGTAAGTAAGGAGTGGTCTGGCAATAAATCTGGGTAAGAGGTCGCCAACCTCAAAAGCCCTTAAAAACTGTGGTGAGGAATTTTGACTTTACAGTCTGGGTTAGGGGGCACCACTGAAGTGATTTAGAGGCCATAGCAAGTGCTTTAAAGAAAGACTTCTCAGTCTTCCTATGAAGAATAGATTATGGGTTTGGGATGGGAAGCACAGGAAGAGAGTAAGAAGAAAATGACAGAGATCCAGAAGAGGGAAGTGACAGTGAAGGAGAAATAGTTGGAAGGTAGAATCAGCAGGACTTGTTAATGGCTTTGGCGTGGGAGCTGAGGGAGGGCAGGGAATTAAGCATTTTCTGATGGGTTGAATTGTGTTCCCTAAATTTATATGTTGAAATCCTAGTCCCTAGTGTTTTTATATTTTTTTTAAAAAAAGGACACTGGGACACAAACATAGACAGTGAAGATAGCCATCTACAACCAAGAAGATCCTTCCCCCAGGAGCAACCAACCCTGCTAACGCCTTGATCTTGGAGTTCCAGCCTCCAGCATAGTGAAACTAAAAAATTTCTGTTGTTTAAGCCATGTATTTTGTGGTACTTTTTGAAGGCAGTCCTAGCAAACTAATACAGATGGCCACTCCGTTTTTAAGCTTGAACACATGCAGTTTTAAGCAGGGTCAAAGGAGCAGAAGCCTATTGAGGGGGACAGTGATAACTCAGTTTGACGTGTTAGTTTTGAGTTACTTGTCCAATCTCTGAGTCAAGAGGTCCAATTGGCCGTCGAGTAGTTAGGGCTCAGGAGAGGGAGCTGGGCTGGCATTCCAGACCGAGGGTCATCACATGCAGACGGAAGTGATGCCATGCGAGTGGGTCTTGCGAAGAGTGTTCAGGGTGAGTGCTGAGTTGGAAGAGAGCCCTGCTGTCACTTCGGTGCTGGACACTGTTTTCTTATGTCAAGTAGATTTTTTAAAAAGGCTCTGTCATGTGTTATTTTAGAATATTTGCTTGTAGGAATTGGTAAGAAGAGAGTATGGAGCAAGATCAGGATGTCAAGTGGAATGGTGGGCCAGCAGGGGCCAGCCTTGGCCACCCCTTGGGTTAAGGTATTGTCCCTTTGAGACGGTCCCAGGACAGTTTCAGTGATTCTGATTCACACTCACAAAACTTATAGAAGACAATGTCTAGAACACAAATATCAAATTATGAATTTATACTAAAAATAGAACTGGTAGCGGAACTGATCTCTAAGTCTGCTTAAGCAGCCTCTTCTATCACAGAGGAGCTACTGAGGGACATAGGTGATTGGAAGGTTGTTTGATGCACAGGGAACTAGAACAGGGGATAGTTTAATGATTCGAGTTGGTAATGAGATCAGGCTCCAATAGCTGATGTGGTACTCTGCATGATCAACAGATAATTGTCAAGCGGAGTGTAGGTCCATCTGTCCCCGTTGGCCATCAGCTGTCTGCCCTCTGCCCTGGACACTGCCAACTTCTGTCTCCGTGAGCTTCCTTGCTTCTGTAGATGATCCACTCTGTCTAACAAAGACACGGTTTGTCTTTGAAATATTAATATCTTCAATCAGATTTAAAGCTTGTCTTGCTGCCCTGAGACACATTCACCTTTGAAATAATTCTATATCTCTGCTCTAATCCATTAGGTGTTGATTTTAAAGTTTAATTTCCCTTGTTTCTTTATTTGTGGTCATGAGGTATGATAGGGATGGAGAGATGCCTCACTGTAGCTGTCATTTCAATTACTTAAATAGGCATAAATATAATATTTTAAAAAAATAGTTCTGGTAGTAGTTATTTCAGGCTAAATATTTTTCAGCAAATTTTAAAAGATATTTTGTAAAATAGTATTAACTTACTATAATTGGTTAATATTCACTCTTCCTGCTAATCCTTACCAGAATGACAAGTTTCTTTAGAGTCACATGACTCTATTACTCTGGGGATATTTTGCTTTTAGGGTTTTAGTTTTTTTGGTTTTTGTTGTTTTATAATTCAGATGACAGGGTATCATGATGGGAAAGACAGTGTGCATTTATGTAAGGTTTGCCATATTGTTTATTTGAGACCTCTTGAATATTTTCCTTTTACTTTGAGTCAATAAATAATAGTTTCCCGTGGGGCTGCTCTGTCACCATAAGTTGGACTTACCAATAAAGTTAACATGTCAAGCCTTTCTCCCTATAGCTTCAGGCCAATGAAATTAGATTAACCAAGTGTCTCCTTGTAACACAGTCAGTCATCAACAGCCATCAGCTCTAAGGAGACAGACATGAGTCTCTCTTAAGCTTCCTCTTTCATCTTCTGCTGCTTCTGGACAGAGATCTGGGTAGGAGCCTGAGCTTCTGACTGCCAGAATTTTATCCATGAAGGCTTGCTCGCCAGACGCTGGTGTGCTGCACCTCTTTGCAGGAAAAAAAATTTTTTTCAAAATGTAGTCAAGGTGCAATGTTCATGGTCAAAAACACTTGTCTGGTAAATGTATTAACTTGTCTTTTAATCGGTGAGACCTCAAATCTTTCTTCCTGGCCTAAGTATGGAAGTGAGGGAAGAAAAGCAAGGTGAAATAAACACAGCTCTGCCCTCAGAGTGCCTCATCTGATGGGGAGATGGACACACCGGCCAGTAACGGTCACATTGTGACAGCTGTTCTAAGAGAGCCCAGGATGCTGCAGCAAATAAGGGTGTGTGGACAAACCCATCTGGTAGATGGTGCAGTTCTGCTGGTGGACATAACTCATTTAGGACAAGGATCTTGATCTGTAAGACACTGCAGAAACTGCGCTATTTCTGTGGAGCTGGCTTTCTGCACACATTTTGGGGGGCATGGATTTGAAAGAGAGGGGTTAGTTCTTTCCATCAGAGGGATCAGAGCTACCCAGTCCTGTAGTGAGAAGGGCAGGACTTCTTCCCTGAGCGGAGTGATGGGCAGTGAATGTTACCTCAGCACTATGCCAGCTTTTCAAAGAGAGTGAGCTGAGGGCACACAAGTCCAGGCCTCCTGCTGCTAACAATGAGTTTTGGAGAGTGGTCTCCTCAAATCCTTTGAGCAAGCCCTTAGCAGACACAAGTTGGGGGGCAGGAGCCCATGCCACACACGCCTCTCAGACTGAAGACAAGAGTTCAGCCATAGAGACAGAGCATTCCCAAAGGGTCCCTTCCTGGTTACAACTACATCAGCCTATAGGTCGCATTTGGCAGGTTTAAACATTTTTCTGAGAACCCCAAAGAAAATGCCCCAGGGCCAATGGCAGGGGAGTCTGTTGCCTTCAGAGAGCATCTCCCCCGGAGATTAGCATGAATTTGGCCTTCAGCCTAGGTTTGGGGGACGGAGGAGGAAGGTTCTCCTTGCTGGTCACAGTGCTAGAGCACGCATTACTGGTCGCTACGGAGGATGCGGTGCTGACCTTGCTCAGCAGCTGTGCCTGACTCCCCCAGAAGTGTGAACCATTGAGGTCTCTCTCCTGGGGAAAAGAAAGTCACTGGACTAATGGTTCTCAATAGTTCATTAAGTTCCAAATCTCACTTCAATCACCAATAGCCACCAGTGCCACCTGAAAACATAGGGAAACAGTAAATAATATTTACCTTTCTTATCTAGTTATATTCTGGACTTACCAGTTTCAGTGACATGGTCTAAATCTGCAGTGGGTCAGGAGCAAGCAGCACAAGTTGACAGAAAAGGATCATGTGACAACATCACATTATAACTGTTCTAAGTCTCTAGTTCTACTCTAGATTCAGAACATTTGCTGTTATAGAGGACTTAGCTTCTCTCTCTCTCCCTCTTTCTCTTTCTGCTTCCCTTTCTCCCTCCCTCTCTAATCAAATCTTCTCAGATTCTCATATCTTCTGCTCTCCAAAAGTGATTCTGATTATTGGGCAACTGGACCACCATCATGTGCCTTCTTCTGATGTGTTTCACGGGGGAGACAAGCTAAGTTTGTCATTTTGCACACCAGGGAGTTCCTACCCAAGCTATGCTCACATTGCATAATTAACCTTTTGCTATGTGAGACTTGCTGGAAATTATTCTGCACTGCCAGTGAGGAACCCAAACACAGAGGAGTTTCCAGGGATTTCACAGCTGATTTATATTCACAGAGAATAATTAGCGTCATATAATTTTTCTTGCCAGATTGACTCTCATTTGAATATCAAAAATTATGTCATTTTTAAATAATTTCATACTTAGCTGATGAACTAAAATTGAGACATTGGACATATGTGGCACATGCGTGCTCATGGACAGGCAAATGGTCTCCTCTCTTAGGAAGGCAGGGACAGCAAGGCTAACAGGAAGTAATCACCTATCCTCAAGAGAAGCAACCATTATTTTGAAGTCTGTTTTCTAGAAAAGTAAGACTATGCCTCACTATGCAATAGCCAACTGCACCCCTTCCAATAACACAGATGAATTCAGAAATAAAATTATTCACATGAAAACTCCACAAATTAAGAAATACAAACTCAGTGAGAGTTCTAAACATTTTAGAGCTCTAGCAAACTGACTTAGTATCAAAGGAAGCTGAGATCTGTGTTCCCAGATCACACCGTGAGCCCCTCCTTGGTGACTGCCCCCACATAACACTCTCTTTGCAGCATCCAACTTCTGAAGCTCCCTCTCCACAGGTCCCCAAACTATGAAACTAGGACATCACCTCCAAAAGTCTTTGCATGGCTCCCCCTCCCAAAAGTCCTTCCCACTTCGATGGAACAGTTAGCCCTGACCTCTCCAGGGCAGGCCCTGAACCAGGCTCCCACAGTGGCGTTCATCTGGTCAAAAGGGTTAAAGGCCCCCAGGTCAGATGGGCGGCACATCAGGTCATCCCAGCCTCTGCTCTGCCACCCTCGCTGGCTTCAGCACCCTGCTTCCCTTGCTCCTGAGCCTTGCCACCACTGGCTTCATGAACCTTTATTTTTTTCAGAAAAACTTTCCTCAGTCTTCCCACCTGTCACCCCATCATGTGGTGCGGTTCCTGCTCCCTAACATCACCACACGTGCCTGCCTCCATGGCTTGCCCTGCCTCTGAGCTACAGAAACCCTGTGCAACTCAGTACAGACTTCTGATTGCTTCCTGTGTTCCAGGCTGCCAGACAGCCCAGCAGGCATCTGGCCAGTCTGGTGGAGGGATCTAGGGTTCTGACATGCCCACTTTCTCATTGTTACTGGTGAGTTGAAACATCACTTACTTGCAGAGTCACAATGCTTTTAAGCTATGTGAATTTCCTCAGATTGGAGGGGTTTTAGAGAGCACGGCAACGAGAACACTTTCAAGCTGTATACCCAACACATACAAAAAAAATGACAAAAAGAGTGGAGGTAGAGATGAAGCCATCTGGTCCCCTTTTGAAGCAAGAGGGACAGGAGTCATTGTGGACCTCACTACTCTAGAAGTCAAATTTGTATTGCTCTGCCCACAGTGGACTTAAAAGAGTTCACGTTAGCAACTGATTTTATTTTCGAATGGCATAACTAGCAATGTTAGTAATATTACCAATAATGCAAATAAAATTAAAACTGTTTACAGGAGCTATATAAACAGGTCAATTTGAGACTTGATCTGATGAAGTTAATTCACACTGACCTTGTGTTGGGGACTTCTTTGGATAAAGATGATAAGTTATAGTTGCTCAGTGCTGAACAGTTTTGTCACTTAGATGGAAAAGAGCAAACTGATGTGAGTCAGCAGAACATAAGATCTAAAACAGGGGTCGAGAACCTATGGCTCGTGAGCCAGACGTGGCTCTTTTGATGGCTGCATCTGGCTCGCAGACAAATCTTTAATAAAAATAATAATAATGTTAAAAATATAAAACATTCTCATGTATTATAATCCATTCATTTCCTACCGCTCATGTTCATGGTTGCGGGTGGCTGGAGCCAATCACAGCTGTCCTCCGGGACAACACCAAATTTTTATTGGATAATGTGTAACGTACACAGGTCGTTGTGAGGTCAGGAAGTAAACTTCCCTCCTTTTAATCAAGTAGTCATCTAGCTAATTGCAGAAACCCTTTTGATGAAGAAGATGGCTAAAAAAAAAAAAAAAAAAAAAAAGATGAGGAGTACCATACTTTTCAGCAGGAATGGACAGAGGAATTTGCCTTTGTAGAGAGACCAGGTTCTGCAGTGTGTCTGATATGCAATAATAAAATTGCATTGATGAAACAATCAAATATAAAGCGACACTTTGACATATACCATACTACATTTGCATCAAAATATCCAGCGGGGGACAGCAGGAAGAAAGCATGTCAGAGCTACTGTGCAGAGTGCAAGCTAGTCAGCAGCAACTCCGTGTTTGGACCCAACAAGGTGACTGGAATTCAGCTAGCTTTGCTGGTGTTTTAGCAATTGTGAGAAATGGAAAGCCATTCACAGATGGGGAGTATGCCAAAACATTCATGCTTGATGTTGCCAATGAACTTTTTGATGACTTTTCTGATAAAGACAAGATAATCAAATGAATAAAAGACTTGCTTCTGTCGGCAAGAATTGTTCACGATCGTACCATCATGATGGCAAATCAAATTGAGGCAACACAAGTGAAGGACATAAATGCAGCACCATTCTATTCTCTCACTTTGGATGAGTCAACAGACGTAAACCGTTTATCCCAGTTCAGCGTGATTGCCAGGTATGCTGTCAGTGACACACTATGTGAGGAAAGTCTTGCTGTTTTGCCTATGAAAGAGACAACAAGAGGGGAGGATTTATTCAAGTCTTTCACTGAGTTCACTAAAGAAAAAAATCTACCAATGGGTAAACTTATTTCGGTGTGTACTGATGGTGCTCTGTGCATGGTGGGGAAAAACAGAGGATTCGTAGTGCTTCTTCATAAACATGAAAAGAGACCTATCCTAAGTTTTCACTGCATCCTACATCAGGGGGCACTTTGTGCTCAGATGTGTGGTGAGCAGCTTGGTGAGGTGATGTCGCTGGTCATTCAGGTGGTCAACTTTATTGTTGCCCGAGCTTTAAATGATCGCCAGTTTAAAACACTGCTGGATGAAGTTGGGAATAATTATCCTGGTCTGCTTCTGCACAGCAATGTGCATTGGTTGTCAAGAGGGAAGGTGCTCAGCCATTTTGCAGCTTGTCTGAGCGAAATTTGGACTTTTCTTGAAATAAAAAATGTTGAGCATCCTGAGTTAGCTAACACTGAGTGGCTCCTGAAGTTCTACTATCTTGTGGACATGACTGAACATCTGAACCAGCTCAATGTGAATATGCAAACAGTGCAACAAGCAGTATTTGCATTTGAAAACAAGCTGGAACTCTTCATTGTGGACATTGAAACAAGTCGTTTACTACACTTCAAAAAACTGGGAGAGTTTAAAGATGCACGCACAGCAAGTGACCCTGTTCAACATCTTGATCTCCAGCAGCTAGCAGGTTTCACATCTAATCTCCTGCAGTCATTCAAAACACGCTTTGGAGAATTTCGTGAGTGCTTTCGTCTTTTTAAGTTCATCACCCATCCACACAAGTGTGCAGTGGACAGCACCAACCTGAGTTATATCCCCGGCGTCTCCGTCAGAGATGTTGAGCTACAAGCTGCAGACCTGAAGGCCTCAGACATGTGGGTGAATAAGTTTAAGTCACTGAATGAGGATTTGGAAAGATTTGCATGACAGCAAGCAGAGTTGGTGAGCAAACACAAGTGAGGAGAAATGAAAAAACTTCAACCCATGGACCAGCTGATTGTCAAAACTTGGGACGCACTTCCCGTCACATACCACACACTGCGGCATGTGAGTATTGCTGTACTGACAATGTTTGGCTCTATGTATGCATGTGAGCAGTCTTTCTCACATCTAAAGAACGTTAATACCAACCTATGATCACGTTTAATGGATAGAGGTCTCAATGCCTGCATGAAGCTTAACCTCACCACGTATCAACCAGACTACAAAGCCATCAGCAAAACTATGCAGCACCAGAAGTCTCATTAATGGTAAGAAGTCCTTTATTCATCATTGGTTAGCAATAGCATAACAACGTTATTAAAAAGAATTCAGAGACTTATTGTACTTTAAAAGTGTTGGTCTTACATAAAATGCACACATTTACTTGTATTTAGTGTTAAACATATTGTATGGCTCTCACAGAATTACATTTTAAAATATGTGGCATTCATGGCTCTCTCAGCCAAAAAGGTTCCTGACCCCTGATCTAAAATGACAGCAGAGCACAGCCAAGATTCAGGCCTTCCAGGTCCAAGTGGGCATCATGGACGGTAAATAGCCTGCCTCAAAAACCAGTCTTTTGTTTCACAAGCAGCTTCTATGATGAGATTCACAACAGGTCATGTAAAAATGTTTCTAAGAGTCACCACATTTTCTTTCTTGTCTTGACATAAGGGGAAAAATACTTTTATTACTTTTGACTGCAGGCACTTGAGAGTGTCAGGCAAATGGTTCCTCTTTAAAATTCAAGCCCTGACCAAAACCAGATTTCTTCCTCACTGCAGTCAGGTTTTGTTCCCCGAATGAGTGTAGATTGGGGGTGTCTAGTAATACTTGCCCACTTTCCTTCGGCACTTCTGAAAATCTCAGAACCCCTGTCTATCCCATTTGATATAGCTGTGACTATTTGTTCCTCAGTTCTTACAAACTAAACAAAAATTTTTGGAAACATAATTATGTGGGGTGCCACAACTCATTAAAAAGAGCAAAGATTTGGTAGCATGAGACTTGATGGGATCCCAGGTTGGCCATTGCCTGATACTGTTATCTCAGATAGATGTCTTACCATCTCTGAGCCAGTTTCTTCATTGTATAGGATAATATCTTAATAAAATAGAAAGAATTCTACTTGCTCTGCAAATTTGTGGAAGGATTAGAATGTACTGGCATGTAGTAGGTGTTCAGTAAATTTTGTGGAACAATGGTAGTTTAGCTCATTTCAAACACGCTAGTCCTGATACAGGTTCTGGGAAATTTAGGTCCTCATCAAAAGGAGCAGGTAGAGTGGACAGAGGTGTGTCCTTGAACAAAGAAGAACAGCTTCCCTGACAAAGAGTGTCCAGAAACTCAAGGTGCCCAGAATTAGAAAGAGAACTCACCCTAGTGCTCAGACAATGCTAGTGAAACAGACACATTGGCTTTTGAGATGTCTTTGTTATGCTGTTTCCAGTTTTTTTTTTTCTCACACCGACTGAGCTCTGTGTATCTGGCTTTTTCTTGCTTATTCTCTGGCTTGTTCTCGCCTCCTATTTTCCTAGCCCCCTGTCTTAACCTCCTCTTCTTTTTGGGTGTCTTCATAGCTAAAATCCATCTTAATCCATTCCTATGACCTACCGCAATTTAAGTGAATCATGTGAGACAGCATAAGATTCTATATACAAAAGAACTTTGTAAACTATAAAATCTTATACAAATGTAAAAAAGTATGATGTTGGTGGTGGGGAAGATGCTTGTATCAGGGTTAACTCAGTGGGTTAATCCTATGGATAGGAACTTAGCTATACTGAGTTCTTATCTAGGGCAGTTAATGAGCATTTAAACAACTATGCCTTCTAAGTGGAAGAAGAAATTACTATAGTTATCAATTAAATCCTCTGCTGGTGTATAATCTTTTTTTTTTTTTTTTTTAGTGAGAAGATGGGAGATAGGGACAGACTCCCGCATGTCGCATGTGCCCCAACTGGGATCCACATAGCACTCCTGTCTAGGGCTGATGCTCTGCCCATCTGGGGCCATTTGTAACCCAGCTATTTTTAGTGCTTGAGGCAGAGGCTCCACGGAGCCATCTTCAGCACCTGGGGCCTATGTGCTTGAACCAATCCAGCCATGGCTGTGGGAGGGGAAAAGAGTAAGGGGGAGGGCAAGGGGTGGAGAAGCATAAGGTCGCTTCTCCTGTGTGCCCTGACTGGGAATCAAACCCGGGAAATCCACATGCCAGGTCAATGCTCTACTGCTAAGCCAACTGACTAGGGCCCAGTGTGTATAAACTTTAGGACAATCTTTAATTTTATTTCACACCAATTCAGACAAACTAAATCATCATGGAATTGGAAAATTGTTGGTGTGGCTAGCATATTAGGGAAAGAGAAAGTAGAGATAAATGATGATGTTTTGGGAGGAGACTCTGCTTAGCCTTCACAGCACCTTGGGAGAATTTCTGAAGTTGGTCCGACCTGCAGGCAAAAAAGCCTGTCCCAGGAGACGGGTCTGGACTGCAGAGAGTGGGCTGGATTTCAGTCCAATGACCCTGTGACCAGATACTCTCAACAGGCCACCACCGGTCAACCCTGCTGGATGGTCCAGAGTGGGAACCACATGGCCCTCTCAGGATTAGCACTTGGGATATTTCATCTGATGGCCTTTTAAGTGGTCTACAGAAAAGAGTGCATATTTATTTTTAAAACTTATTCTGTATAATAAAATGTTTAAATAAAAAGGGTGAGTGCATCAGGTATAATGACAAAAGCTGTATCCTCACCAGCCAGTTACGTTTTGGGGACATAATAGACACTTAGGAAATATATGTGAAATAATTAAAGAAAGGATGGGACATTGGAGAAAGGGAGAAATAAAGAAGGAGGTTCTAGATAAAAGGATTTAAGAATTTGGTCTCTGTCTCTGGGATTTCTCCATCTCATCAAGGAGAAGGGCTCCCTGGTGAATTGTAGTTGGTATAAGACTAATTATTTGCATTCTCCTTGGAAAACCTGAAGCATCCTCTTCCCATGAACAGAAATCATTCAAAAACCCACAAGTGTATTCTACATACTTTTGATTAAACCCAGGTATTGTCCCTGCTTGGGACTGGAAGTGAGATTCTTGTGAGATTTACCTTGAGAAGGATAAGAAACCAAAAAGAAAACCCTAAAATTTGGGCGTATTTAGGGATAGAAGAGAGAAAATCAAACTGATTTTGATTATCTTTGCAGTCAATTCCATCATGAATGGAAAGGACAAGGTGAACACTTATTCAGCAAATCCCGGAATACTAAGGGGAATTTTGGAATAACCACAGTTTACACAAAGCTGGTAGGGTTTCCTAAACCCAAACACAGAGCCCGTGTCCTAAAACAGCAGAACATGTCACCATCAGAAAGCATGGCTGAACTTCCTTTCCCCGTGGGGATTGCAATGCTAGCAGTTTTCGAAATGAAAAGAAATCGAAGCATTTTTTTTTTCTCCCAAGAAGACACTGGACTGACTGCTTAGAATAGTAAGGCTCCCTGGCTGAGGCTACAAGGCAGCCGGAGGCCTGGACAGTAGCAGTGGAGAATCCCATGACTAAATTTTTAAAGAGTATGAAATGGTTAATTTCACAGTAGGCTTTCCTTATTCTTTGATAAAACCTGGTGAATTGACTGCCTGCTTGGTTAATATAAACTTCCACTCACTTGTTTTTACTATTCTTTCAAGATTTCCACCAAGATCCTTAAATAGTACCTCTCAGAAAAGCTTTCGACGTGAGTGGGAGGAACAGCTGAACACCTTGCCGCAGTGTCTGTGGGGAGTTGTGCTATTACACTCAAGTTTATTACATTTTCTTCCCACCTAATGCTCTTTTTCCTCTAACTGAGGGGAAGCAAAAAAAAAAATGTCTAAAGTCACTTTGGTTACTTTTAGTTTACAAAGTTAAAAAATGATGGTAAAAAAAAAAGCCTTTCTTTAATGCTTAGGCTAAGACTAGGCATTGTATTGTCTTAATAATCATATTCTGGTGCTAAATTAACTTTTAAATAATACCCTGCAATTCAAGTAGCAGATGGCAAAGAAACCACATTGCACATATTATTTCATTTTTTATGAGTAAGAAATATTAGTTCCTTTCAAACCTACTTAGTTCATATTGATGGCTTTAATTATTTTAAGACTGGCTTGTTTTTCACTTACATGTACACATGGAATTTAAAATAACTTTTGCGAACCTGGAATATATTTCTTTTCCAACACTTTTTCATTAATGCCAAGACAATGGCTTCTAGAGTTGATGACATCTACCTTTCTTCCTCCTTAACTGGCTGCTATTATGCTATTTAATGGTCCAACTATTGGTACTTTAAAATTCACATTATTTTATCTTAAATTTAATCTGATTAAGTGACCCAGGTCATCATGCTTGCTTTAATTCAGCCACAATAATAAACTGCAAAAAAGGGAGGGGGAAGAGGATAATGTGCTTTTTATTACATGCCTTTTAGCTTTATTGGTGTGATTCAGTCTTACAGGTTATATTAAAAGTGTAAATTAGCAAGGGGCTATTACTTAGATAACTCTTTGTTTATGTTTAGGCACCATACAAAGAAGATTTTTAAAAACCACAATTGGTTGGTTTCCTTCCTTTCTGTTGTTCGCAGAATGCTACACCTTTGGTTCTGTCTGTTTGGTACAATGATGGTGGATTTCCAGGCATTTGAGAAATATGTCAAATACAAGTTTCTCTGTGAACAGTGGAACTCTGAACACCAAAAATGAATAAGTATTGATTGAGAATCTAGAGAGACCCACCTGTAAGAAATTCCCAATTTTTAGAGAATATGATAGAAATAGAGATGTGCGAATACAATAATGCTATAAAAGATAATGTATATTAAGTACTAAGTTGCAAATGTTTTGAGTTCAGAAGGGGCAGGTTATAGAATTGGAGAGCTAGGCGGAGCTTCAGACTCACTGAGTACCACTCCTTTATATTCCACAGAAAAAAACTGAGGTCCAGAAAGGTTAAGATTTGCCTAGGGTCTCTTGGTTTATTTATAGCATCGTCAAAGCCAGATCCCATGTTCACTAACTCCCAGCCCAGTACGTTAGGTCCCATCACTGCCTCCCTCATTTCCAGAAAGGGAATCAGGGAAGGCTTCATAGCTGAATGGGATTTGAGTTGGGTTTTGAGGACACATTCAGGGCTCCCAAGTAGGGTTGTGCAGGTTGGGCACTGTGCATCTATCTGTAGGTGCTATTCCAGGGATCCTGGTGACCACCTCCTGGAGTGGAAGACATTCTAACAAAGGATGGGATTTATGCAGGCAGAACCCATGAACCGCTGGCGTGGTGAGATGCTTTCACTGCTTTGGGCTGTATGGTTCCCTGGCTATGTTTCTGTTTGGGTAGACCACCTTAGTCTGGGCAGCCCTGAGGGATGATCTAGCCCAGGAGCCCCCAAACTACAGCCTGTGGGCTGCATGCAGCCCCCCGAGGCCATTTATATCCCCGCCGCACTTCCGGAAGGGGCACCTCTTTCATTGGTGGTCAGTAAGAGGAGCACTGTATGTGGCAGCGCTGCAAAATGCTCACGTACAAGTACTACTTCCGGTGCTCTGGAAGCGCGTCATATCACTTGTTACAGCTAGCGGTGACAAATATGGAACCGGACATTGACCATCTCATTAGCCAAAAGCAGGCCCATAGTTCCCATTGAAATACTGGTCAGTTTGTTGATTTAAATTTACTTGTTCTTTATTTTAAATATTGTATTTGTTCCCATTTTATTTTTTTACTTTAACATAAGATATGTGTAGTGTGCATAGGGATTTGTTCATAGTTTTTTTTATAGTCCAGCCCTCCAATGGTCTGAGAGACAGTGAACTGGCCCCCTGTGTAAAAAGTTTGGGGACCCCTGATCTAGCCTAATCAATAGGACATCACTTCAGGGACTGGTAATCTCAAAAATCTTTGGCATTGCTAAAAGCTTGACTAGGGCTTAAATACTGGCTCCCCTATTTACTATTTGTGTGATCTTGGGTAAGTGACTCAACTTCTCTGAGTTCAAAGATAATAATAGCATCTACTTCATAGGGTTGTTGTAAAAATTAAATGAGATCATGCTTATAAAGCAATTACCAGAGCACATAGTCTATGGTAAGTGTCTTAGTCCATTCCAGTTCCTGTAACAAAAACACCATGGACTGGGTGGCTTAAACAGCAAATGTTTGTTTTTTACAGTTCTGAAGCCTGGGAAGTCCAGGATCAAGGCACTAGTAGATTTGGTGTCTGGTTCATAGACAGATGTCCTCTTCCTGGGTCCTGATATAGCTGAAGGGAGGAGAGAGCTTTTTGGAGTCTCTCTTATAAGGGCACTAATCCCACTCATGAGGGCCCCACTCTCAATACCTAATCACCTCCCAAAGTGCCCCATCTCCCAATACCATCACCTTGGGACAAATATTCAGTCTATAGCACTCAAGTGTGAAACACTTGTTTGCTCTTTTAATTATTAGAGTTGTGATCCACCCCAGATTTTTTAACCGAGTCTTTGGTTTGCCTTGAGCAATTCCTCTGAGGCCTTGGGGTAAATCTCTATTTTTTCTCCACAGCAGCAAAGATAAAGGCATGTCCCTGGGCTGTGAAAAATGTATTTATGAACAAAGCCCTTCCTCAGTGACCATAAAGCTTGGGGCATTCATTCAAATGTCACTAAGTGAGTCAGTTTTCAAATTTTGAATACCTTCTCTAGAAACAGTTCACCATGCTGTCTACAACAAGCATCTACCACATTACCCAGAATCATTCTCCCGCTTTCCTGATCTGAATTCAGAGGCAGCTTCGTGTGCTTGAAGGAGAAATATATATATATTTCTTTTCCTGGTATCCAGTGTCTGGATAAAGAGGGCTGGCTGAGCTTGTGGCTGGCAGGGCGAAAGCTAAATGACTTCCAGTATCAGGAGCACAGATCTGTGCTTCCATTAAGGAGGAAATAAGATCACTGGATGCTGGGAGCTTGGAGCTGACATTTGATACAGCCTGTTTCTTCTCCGATAAGGTGGCAGGGGTGGGTGTTGGGGGCAATTAGGTGAAGCTAGGAAGACAGTTGGAGCACTTCCATCCCTCACTAGAAGCAGGAGGTCTAAAGAGGCAAAAGGGCCGTAATGTACTTTCTCGTATAATTAATAATCTCCCAAAGGCTTTCTTCCCAGGGCTGCCCGTACAAAGGCCTCAGTGCCTCTGAATTTTGGCCCTGATGCTGCTGAGCAGCTCTTATTAGTGGGGTCCCATGGGGGAGGTGAGGGGGTGGCCCTGCAGAGATGGGGTGCCCCCTCTCTCCTCCTGGGGGAGGAAGACCAATTTGGAGCTATCCTGGGGTACTTCTTCGATCACCAAAAAAGACTTCTTGTCTCAAGGTAAGAAAAGGCATGTCTGTTCATACCCTAGGCATTCTTTTGGAGCTTTATTCTGCTTTATTATCCCACTCAGGTTTCCACTAAAGAAATGAGAAAGTCCTGCAACCTATTTCCCTATGCTGAGGCACCACTGAGGGAGAGTCAGGGCTTCTGAGCATTTCAAGTTTAACCCTTGAGTAGTACGAACGTTCATGTACGTCCTCACTCAGAGGGTTACCAAAAACTCACTACTCAAAGGGTTATATATCTCTCTTGGCGGCCCAGCTACAGCTTTGGAGTATAATGTGCTGTAATGTCTGACAGTTTGTCAAGTTGCTTAATTTGTCTCATTCTTGTGATTCTTACTTAAATGTTAGATCCCAGCCCCAAACACTTTGTGGTCTTGGGAACGTCAAAATTCACAAATTCACAATTCAGCCTGGCCCATAGCTGACACTTAATTCTCATTTTCCCTCTCAGGGACAGTGAGCAAAATCCCACAATAAGTAAAATACAATCTTTACCCCCTAAAGATCTTACCATGGCAGGGAGGAAAGGCAGGGTTTAAGAGAAATAGTAAGTGGCCCTTTATAAACAATATGCATAATTTGGCCTGATTTCTATCACAGCTCTTTAGAAATATTTATGAATCCCAGTTTCCTTGTCTGTGAAATACAGATTGATCTCTTAAGGGGCTCTTGTAATAACACTGTAAATAAAAGCAGAGTCCCCAAGCCAGAGTGTGCGTTCAGATCCAGGATCTACTGCTCAGATCTAGCTGATCTCAGTGCTAGCTCTGGAACTCTGAGCAGGTTACCTAACTTCTCCCAGCTTCTGTGTTCTAACCTGTGCAATGGGGTTTATGACAGTGCCCATATCAGGGCTGCTGGAAAATTAAATGACCAAAGTCCTTAGAGAACATTTGGCACAATGTGAGCTCTTGGATAAAAATTAGCTATTGATATCATTCATACTCTCAAACATTATACATTTATTTTACTAGTACTGATAAACCAAGAAATGTGGCTGAAATAGGAACCCAGTTCATCTAAGCTAAAAGTCCCATTTTCTTGATCCTCTATCAGTAACACTTCCCTAAAAGACAAATAATCGTGGTACCAGGCCCAACATTAAGTGTTGTATTTTAAAGATGTACAGACCTCTTTAGGAGCTGGGACCCCGACTTTACCATCTGTGTTTCTCTACCACCTATCACAGAGACTGGCACATAGTCGATGCTCAGTAAATGGTAGTTAAGGACTATCCTGTTGAATATGACCACGTATAAGAAGGACGCCCCATGACATGGTCAGGGATCTAAGTCCAGGATGTCTGGAGTTAAGGGGTTGTATTAGTTTCTTAGGGCACACACACCTGGTAGCTTAAAACAATAGAAATTTATTATGTCACAGTTCTGGAGGCCAGAAGTATGAAACTATAGGAATGGAAAATCTTTTCTTCTACCCTCTACGTTCAGAATATAGCATCTGAAAATTAAGCTGTGGAAAAACAGATCAACAGGAGAAAAGGCTCCCACATTTTACTTGGTGTGGTGTTGATAATATCCAGGGTGGAGAGACTCAGAGAGCAGCTCTTTCCCATCCACCCTAGGACTATTTCTGTATTTCAATACTGGTTCTTGGCTTGGTTCCCTCTTGTGCTGCCTGAATATTAGCCCTGCTTGGGGCCTCAGTTTCCCACTTGTGAAAGGATAGCTCTATGTTCAGAGATAACCTGGACTCATTCTGGCCCTCACATTTCCTAGCCTGTAGGCAGAGGGCTGATAGGCCTACTGGGGAAACAAAGGCCAGGGTGAGGAGAGGTTGTGGGGCAAGTGACTTCCCTTCAGCCCAGCGAGGAGGTTCCCACGCAGGATGTATCACAATGAGATTAACCTGTTAAGATTGATTTCTCATATGTGCCTTGACCAGGTGTGTGTGTGTGAGTGGGGGGGAACTACAGCAGACTGAGTGACTCCTTGCTTGAGCCAGCGACCTTGGGTCCAAGCTGGTGAGCCTTGCTTGAACCAGATGAGCCCGCACTCAAGCTGGCGACCTCGGGGTCTCGAACCTGGGTCTTCCGCGTCCCAGTCCGATGCTCTATTCACTGCGCCACCGCCTGGTCAGGTTAGCCTGTTAGGAGTAACTAGAAAAGCCCTTTGCCCTCCTGTAGTGTCCTTGCAATAGGTAAAATGAGAATGTAGAGTATGGACAGAGTGGGTGTGTGCGCAGGTCTGCGAGCATGTTAATGAGGTTCTCTATTATGGAAGTGACAGCTGAACCCCAGGATAGCCAAGAGCCACAGGCAGTCTGATCAGGTTTTATTCCTTCAGCTGTTATGACCAGCACCCTTACCTATAACCTCTCCCACAGAGCATGCATTATTTAAACAATAACTTTATTTTGTAATAGTAAGGTGAGGTTTGTACTATCTTCCTCAGATTACAGAAGTAATATATGCTCATTGTAGAACACTGAAAATTTAAACAAGAAAGATGGAAATAATAATCGCTTGCACTACTAGTATCTACTGATACTATTTTTTGCTTCTTAGTCTTGGCTCTCTCCCCTTCCCTCTCTCTCCCGTGTGTGTATTTTCTGTCATATATAATGATAATAGTTAACAATAGGGCTCTTCTGCCAGTGTTAGGCATTTTGCTAAGAACTCACAAGGCATATTTTATTGAATCCTTCCAGAAAATATAAAGTGAGGAGGTACCATAATTAATAGCATTTTACAGGTACAGAGACTGAGGCCTTCACTGAGTTCATATTTCACAAATGGGTTTATATTATGCATTTGACATAACATAATAACATGAGCATCTTCCATAGGATTAAATATTCTTTAAAAACATGATCTTTAATGGTTACATAACATTCAGAGTATATGCAAATATATGCTTCATCTAACCATGTTCCTGTTCTTGTTGAACATTTTATGTTCCCTCTCTGGCTCTTCAGCATTATGAATGACACAGGGATGAACGTCCCAGGCATGAGTGTTTGTGGGATATCTGATTGGGTCTTTAGGCTAGTTCCCCAGAAGTAGAGGTATTAGGTCAAAGGATGTGAATGATTCTATTTTTAAAAAATAATTATCGCCCTGGCCGGTTGGCTCAGCGGTAGAGCGTCAGCCTGGCGTGTGGGGGACCTGGGTTCGATTCCCGGCCAGGGCACATAGGAGAAGCTCCCATTTGCTTCTCCACCCCTGCCCCCCCCTTCCTCTCTGTCTCTCTCTTCCCCTCCTGCAGCCAAGGCTCCATTGGAGCAAAGATGGCCCGGGCGCCGCTGGGGATAGCTCCTTGGCCTCTGCCCCAGGCGCTAGAGTGGCTCTGGTCACAGCAGAGTGACGCCCCGGAGGGGCAGAGCATCGCCCCCTGGTGGGCAGAGCGTCGCCCCTGGTGGGCGTGCCGGGTGGGTCCTGGTTGGGTGCATGCGGGAGTCTGTCTGACTGTCTCTCCCCATTTCCAGCTTCAGAAAAATACAAAAATACAAAAAATAATAATAATAATTATCATATTAGTTTTAGGTGTACAGCATAGTGATTAAACATTTATATAACTTATGAAGAGATCACCCCAATCAATCTAGAACCTATATTACCTGTACACAGTTATTGCAATGTTACTGACTATATTCCCATGCTGTACTTTATATCCCCATGATTATTTTGTAACAACCAACTTGTACTTTTTAATCCCTTCACTTTTTTCAGCCATTTTGCCAACTTCCCTCACATCTGGCAATTATCAAAATGTTCTCTGTATCTGTGATTTTGTTTCTGTTTTGTTTATTTTGTTTCTTGAATTCCACATATAAGTGAAATCGCCTGGCATTTGTCTCTCTCTGTCTGACTTATTTAACTCTGCACGATTCCCTCTAGGTCCATCCATGCTGTTTCAGATGGCGAGATTCCATTCTTTTTTATGGCTGAGTGATTACCATTGGATATAGGTACCACTTTGTTATCCAGTCATCTATCGATGGACACTTAGGTTGCTTCCATAGCTTGGCCAGTGTAAATAATGCCATAATTAACATATCTTTTTGAATTAGTGCTTTGGGTTTCTTTGGAGTGGAACTACTGGGCCCTTCTTTGTCTCTTGTTATAGCTTTTGTTTTAAGTATATTTTGTCTGATATAAGTATTGCTGCCCCAGCTTTTTTTTTTTATTTCTATCTTCATGAAATATCTTTTCAATCCCTTTACTTTCAGCGTGTGTGTCTTTCAGTCTGAAGGGAGCCTCTTGTAGGCAACATATATTTTCTTACCATTCAGCTACCCTATGTCTTTTGATCAAAGTATTTAATCTATTTACATTTAAAGTAATTATTAATAAATATGTAGTTATTGCCATTTTATTGTTTATATACTTATATTTTCTCATTCTCTTCCTCCTTATTCTTCTTCTAGAAGTCCCTTTAACACATCTTGTGATACTGGTTTAGTGGAGATGAACTCCTTTACCTTTTCTTGTCAGGGAAGCTCTTTTTTTCTGCCCTTTGATTCTAAATGATAGATAACTTTACTGAGTGCAGTAACGTTGGTTGTAGGTCCCTGTTTTTCATCACTTTAAATATTTTGTGCCAATCCTTTTTGGCCTGCAAAGTTTCTGTTAAGAAATTAGCTGACAGTCTTATGGGAGCTCCTTTGTAGTTAATTATTAACTGCTTTTCTCTAGCTGCTTTTAAGATTCTCTCTCTGTCTTTAATCTTTTTGCATTTTAATTATGATATGTCTTTATGTGGGCCTCTTTGGGTTCACCTTGTTTGGGACTTTCTGTGTTTTCTGGGATTGTAGGTCAATTGCCCTTGCCAGGTTAAGAAAGTTTTCTGTCATTATTTCTTCAAATGGTTTTGAATTCCTTGTTCTTCCTCTTTTCCTTTTGGTACCCTTTTAATGCAAATGTTAATTTAATATGCTTGATGATTTTCCCAAGGCCCCTTAAACTATCCTCACTTTTTTTGTATTCTTCTTTCTTTCTGCTGTTCTGTTAAAATATTTTTTGCTACTATATCTTCCAAATTTCTAATTTGATCCTCTGTTTTCCCTAATCAACTGCTGATTCCCTCTAGTGTATTCTTCATTTCTGACTGGATTTTTTTATGTTTTCTATCTCCATTTTTATGTTTCCCATCACTTTGTTGAAGTTCTCGCTGGGATCATTGAGCAGCCTTATAACCAGTATTTTGAACTCTGCATCTGGTAGATTGCTTGTCTCCTTTTTGTTCAGTTCTTTTTCTGGAGTTTTATTCTGTTCTTTAATTTAGGGCATATATCTTTGTCTCCTTATTTTGGTTGCCTCCCTGCATTTGTTTATGTGTATTAGGTAGTACTGCTACATCTCCCAGTCTTGGTAGAGTGGCCTTGTGCAGTAGGTGTCCTGTGGTGCCCAGTAGTGCAGTTTCCCTGGTCATTTGAGCCATGGGCTTCAGGCGTGTCCCTTGCGTGGGTTGTGTGTACACTCCTTTGTAACTGAGCCTTGATTGATGTTGGTACCTTAGCGGGAAGGATTGACCCTCTCAGGCGGATTGCTTGTGAGGATTGGCTGGAACTGCAATGGAGGAGCTGTTGTGCAGGGGCTGACCCTATGGAGTAGGGTTCACTTTAGTGGGACTCTGGTACCTTCTGAACCTTCCCTTTGGGCGTATCATTTTTGGAGGTTGTTGGGTGGTGCTCTGGTGTGGACTGAAGCTGGCATCCAGGTGTGTTGGTTCTGGGCCTCTTGGGAGGGACTCTGGGGCAGGCCAAGGTCAGTTGCTACCTATACCCTACCCAGGGCCATTTGGTATAAGCTACAAAATGATTTGCAGATGCCACTTGTGCTGGACTTGGAGGTGCCTGGAAGAGGCTAAGCTACAAAATGAGGCTGGCTACTGCCAGTGCCAGGCTCAGGACTGTTTTGAGAGAAGTAAAAGGCACTTTGAGGCCAGATGCTGCTTTTTGGGGGTTTATAAAGCTTTGAAAAATTTTAGAAAGTTGGCATCATGGGGCAAGACACTTTATTTGTATGAAAATGCTGCTGGAAGCAGCATGGATATTCCCACAACTTGAGTGGGGCTGGGTCTCAGGAAATCACCAAGGTAAGGCAAATGGTGTTAGATTGATGGAAACTCAGACATAGTGCCCAGATTTCTGGGCAGGCTGGGTGTGGGGAGAGCTCAACAAAGAAACATTGGCCTCTGCTAGCACTTGTGCCTTGGAGAAACCTGCCCCTACAGCCCTCACATTGAAGCCAGATCACTCAGGTCCTCCTCAGAAGTTCCTGACACCTTTCAAATTGTGCCTCAGTGCTGGAGCTCCAAACAAGTGAGTTCATCAGTAAGTCTGTGTTCAGGCCCTGTAAGAGGTATGCCTGGGACTTCAGTAGCTCTCTGTCTGACTTAGCCAAAATCACCACTTTTTTCACTGTCTGGAGTTATAGGGACTAGAACCCTGGACTGGTGGCCTGGTGTAGGCCTGAGATACCTCGTTCCTCAGGGTGGAACTCTGCAGCTGAAATATCCCTCCTGGTTTTTACCCACCACACATGGGTGTGGGATCAGCCCATTCCATGTCTCTACCCTCTGCTCCTCCTGTCAGTCTCAATGTGACTTTTTCTGCATATTCCTACTTACAGAATCTCTGTTCAGCTAGACTTCAGGTGGTTCTCAATAATGGTTTTTCTGAAGTTCAGCTATAATTTTTTTTTTTTTTTGTATTTTTCTGAAGCTGGAAACGGGGAGAAACAGTCAGACAGACTCCCGCATGCGCCCGACTGGGATCCACCCGGCACGCCCACCAGGGGCGATGCTCTGCCCCTCCGGGGGCGTCGCTCTGCCGCGACCAGAGCCACTCTAGCGCCTGGGGCAGAGGCCAAGGAGCCATCCCCAGCGCTCGGGCCATCTTTGCTCCAATGGAGCCTTGGCTGCAGGAGGGGAAGAGAGAGACAGAGAGGAAGGAGAGGGTGGAGAAGCAAATGGGCGTTTCTCCTATGTCCCCTGGCCAGGAATCGAACCCGGGTCCCCCGCTCGCCAGGCCGACGCTCTACCGCTGAGCCAACTGGCCAGGGCCTCAGCTATAATTTTTATGTGGTTGTGACAGAAGGTGAGCACAGTATTTACCTATTCCACCATATTGACTGGAATCCATTGTGGATGATTTTAAAGCCATTGATTGGTCTGAATGAAATTGCTTTCCAGAAATATTGGATCATTTTGGATTCCTATCAGTGGGATATAAGCCTATTGATCTAATCTCCAGTGTTTTATGCAATTTAAAAAATATAATTTGTTTCTCCTTTTAAAGCTTGGGTTTTGAAAGAATTTTTCAGTATGAAACTTTTGGGTTCACAAATAAGAGACAGTAAAAATAAATGAGGTTTAAAGTGGGCAATGAAACATACAATAGATAAATATATATATTAAAATTCAAAACACAGATCTCTAGTGTGGAAAGACAGCTGCAAAAATTTAAAAGAAAACATATAGGTGGTGGATCCTTCTTTCACTTTTTAAAAATTTATTTATATGTTAGCTTGTTGTCAGTTTGTTGCCAGAATGGGAAGAAGAGATGTGAACTTTCACTTTGAAAAGGTTATGACAACCTTGTGTATTTATCTGTTTATATGGGAGTCGGTTGGATTATTCTGAATATTTAGCTTTGAAAATAATCAAACAGCCAATCAATTTCTGGGCAGTAGCTGGACATGCGGGACATCAAATAGAGAGGCAGGTTGGCTCATTGACACAAGGGCTGGCCTCTGGCAAAATCAGCTGAGAGACAGCTTTAATCTGCTTGAACTTGCTCCCTCCAGAATGTACTGTAAATCATGGAAAGAAATAAGAGTCTCGGGAAGTGACAGGTTCTGGGGTTAGTCACTGTTCTTGTATAATAATTGCACAGGAAAAGATCCCAATAGTTCAGACAAGTCCAGATGAGATGTGAAACCTGCTGTCCCTCTGGGAACCAAGCTGGAGGACTGGCCACTCCAGATGGTCTCTATTCACCTTATCTTATATATCCTTGGTTTCCAAATCTTTGTTGCATTTCAAAGACTAAAAGTGTGAACTCTCCTACTGCTGCCTAGCCATTGATTGAACCAGGAGACAGGCTCTCTCCCTATGGGCAAGCCTCATAGGCATCATGTCCTGAAGCTCAGACAGGACAGAGCAGTTTTATAGATTAGCTTTTCCATGGGCTTTAACAAAGCACCTGCACAACTGTATACTTAGCGCAATAAGGAGGGTGATTGGAATTGGCTCACATAATTGTGGAGGCTGAGAAGTCCCACAGTTTGCCATCTGCGAACTGGAGACCTACGAAAGCAGGTGATGTAATTCAGATCCAAGAACCAGGGGAGCTGATGTTGAAAATCTTAGTTCTAGGACAAGAGAAGATGAGATGACTTGTCCCAGCTTGATCAATGAGGCAGAAAAAAAAAGAGTGAATTCATTCTTCCATCTTTTGTTCTGTGGACTGGATGGTTTGGATCATGCCCACCCACACTAGGGAGGCCAGTCTGTTCTCCTGAGTCTACTGAATCACCTGCTAATCTTATCTGTAAACACCTTCACAGACACAACAAGAAATTATGTACAACCTGGGTACCCGTGACCCAGTCAGGCTGACACACAAAATTAACCATGACAGTGATCTCAAGAGGCTACTTTAGAGATTTGGAGGAAGTCTCCTTTGGTGTCCCAGTGAAGCAGAGGCTGCAAAGCCTACAAGACTGAGCACAATTTCTAAATAACCCAAGCCATCAAGGCCCTGGGGAACTCCTAACATCTGAGTTTGCATGAGAAGTAGTATGAGGAGCTCAACCAGGTAGCAGAAATGGCAGGCTCTCAGAGTGTCAGAAAGGTCATTGGAATACACAACCAGCTGAATGGTGGAATCAGAGTTCCATAACCCTCTCATTGCCTCAGGAACTTCCTGCTACATTTACACTTGCCTTGAAATGTGGCTAGTGTAAGTGAGCAGCTAACTTTTATGTTTATTTTATTCTACTGAATTTATATTTAAATGGTCACCTGTGGCTCATGGCAGCTGTGTTAAACAGTACAAAGAAATGCACCCCCATGTTTATGGCAGCATTGTTCACAATAGCGAAGATCTGGAAACAGCCCAAGTGTCCGTCAGTGGATGAGTGGATTAAAAAGATTTGGTATATATATACTATGGAATACTACTCAGCCATAAGAAATGATGACATCAGATCATTTACAACAACATGGATGGACCTTGATAACATTATACTGAGCGAAATAAGTAAATCAGAAAAAATTAAGAACTATATGATTCCATACATAGGTGGGACATAAAAATGAGACTCAGAGACATGGACAAGAGTGTGGGGGTTATGGGGTGGAGGGGAGGAGAGTGAGGGGGTTGGGGGAGGGGAGGGGCACAAAGAAAACCAGTTAGAAGGTGACAGAAGACAATTGGACTTTGGGTGATGGGAATGCAGCATAATCAAATGTCAAAATAACCTAGAGATGTTTTCTCTGAACATATGTACCCTGATTTATCAATGTCACCCCATTAAAATTAAAAAGAAAAGAAAAAAAAGGCCAATTTAATAATTCAAAATAAAATAAAATAAAAGCCATAACAAGCTTTTTAGTTTTATGGCTAACAATGTTGAAAACCCAAATCCTGTTTTAGACAAACTTGATTTATATGAAGAAGTGTTGATACCAATTACTAGAAAAGAAGAAAAAGAAGACTGAGTGATCAGACCTTTAGTAAACTGAGGCAAAGGCACATAGCTGAGAGTAGAGAGACAGGAATGAACTTGTTTGAAATACACCTGAGTTTCTGTCCATCTCTGTGCCTTGCCAGGGAGTTTATTCCTTTCCTTCCTAGTTAGAATGGTTGTTTGGTGGTTTGGTGCCCTCTGTTCAATAGACTTGATTTTTTGCACAGCTGGGTTATCCCAGGCAGGAGAGCTCTCTGCTTAATCTTCTCAAGTTCTCCGAGTGCGTTTCAGTCTGGCTGCTCAGATGTGAGTGTGACACTGTCATCTTTCTAGGTGTTGATCAAGTATGACAGTGCCCACATAAAAAAATAAACGAAGGGCAACTTAATGAAGAAAAAAGAGGTGCCTGCAAAAGGAAGCTAACAGCTCGAGTGTCGTTTATCTTTCTTATTCCTTGGTGAAGTGGGTCCTTGTTGACTCACTTCAGAGTTGTGAGGAAAAGAAAAGATTTAATCCTGACGATGGCAGCTCACCTTGGGCAAGAAAATTTAGTCTGCTGTGACTTTCCACTCTTACATTGAGCCTTATTGTCCTAATTGATAATTACTTATGGATGATATAGTTATATCTTTGAGTAAGTCACCCTTTCTTCTTCCAGTACTTTTTAAAAGCAAAGGTTGAATAAGAAAGTTTACTAGCCAAAGTATAACACTAGCCTTTCCATTACCTACAAAGAACCGTATTATCCTCTGCTACTCCCAATTAATGCAGAAATGAAATAAAGCGTATGCAAAAGTTTTCAATATGATGGAACAGTACCAAATGACGAGATGACAAACAAAGCAGGTGACATCTGTGAGAGCATTTACTGATTTAATAACCAAATATGTAATGCTATAGGAAAAGAGGAGTAAATTTAGAAGAGTGAATATCTGTTATGTTTATTAATAGGGGCAAAAACAACTTGGCATTGTTATTGTTTATTAACTAACATCACTGCTGATTTCCTCAGATCTAGATACTGTCTAGAATCCAGTATTATCTAAGTCAGATGTTTATTCAATGTTCCCTGTTGTGCTTGTGACATTGTAGAAACATTCTCCATTCACTACAGGAAGATGACTTGTGTAATAATTAGGTTCATTTTAGGAGAGCCTATCCCCACCAAACTTTGAGATAGAAAATGAAAAAATAATATCTATTGTCAATTTCTTCACTTCAGTTTCTTCAATTCACTTCCAATTTTTTTTTTTATTCTAGAGCCTCTTTACTGTACGTTCCCCTTTTCAAGGGGCATCACCACTTCCTGCTTCCTGACCAATGTCAGGCTTAGGCACAGACAGGAGGCTTCTCCCTGGTTGCACACGTCTGCCCACCACTGCCTTGTACCCCACTGACTGGTTTCTAAAGTCCAATGGTTCTATCTGGATTTCAAAAACATGAGCATCCTCCTATTCAGAATGGTGTGAGTGAGGTATCAGGAAACAGCCCCGTTGCAGTAAAGCCCCGTGCCACCTGTGTGGAGGGAGTCGCAGCTCTGGGGACTCACTGACTAGCGATCAGCCTTGCTTCTCAGAGTGGGGAGTCTTGCAGTATGGCTTCGGGAGCAGCTGAAAGGAAGGGTGACAGCTTCCAAGGTTTAGTGAGGAGCTTCTCTCTGCCCAGATCCCTCCCTTTGCTAAGCACTATGAAAAACAAGTTATAAAATAGCAGAAACTAAAGGGGATTGAAAGGGAAGAATGCATTAGTACGGCTCAAACATGGCATGTCATCTTCTGAAACATCTGTAGGATTTTTTTTCGCACACTAACCCTGAAGCAACACTCAGAATTCTTTGCCTTTCCCAAGAAGGAAAATTCACTTATCAGTAAGTATATCAGTCAGGTCCAGTTAGGAGATGGAACCCATGACAATTATTGCAACAGGGAGAATTTGATATAAAGATTTATTTACTGGGGAGCTGGGATGGCAAAAAAAAAAAAAAAAATGATACTGAGATCCAAGAGGCAGCCCCTGGGTAAGCTGTTACCACTCCCAGCATGGAGAACCAAGGAGAAGGCTGAGATTGTTGAGCTGAGAAATTTGGAGGAAGAGGCCAGTGGAGCTAGCTGTAAGTCAGTCCTCTAAGGGAGCGCTGTGGGGCAGGGGTTGGGGTCTGGGAGGAGGGGGTCTGTTCAGCTGCCTCCTCAGCTCTGGGAGGAGGTACTGACGCCTCTGAGCGGTGGGGAGCAACATAGGGAGACGTCAGTAAAAGGGTACAAACTTACAGCTATAAGATGAAAAAGGTCTGAGGATCTAATGAGTAACATGATAACTAATGTTGATAAAATTATATTGTATAACAGAAAATTTGCTAAGCATATAACATAAATGTTGTCACCAAAGATAAATAAATTAGGTGATTAGTTGGTTAAAAAATAAAATTAGCCCTGGCCGGTTGGCTCAGTGGTAGAGTGTCGGCCTGGCGTGCAGAGATCCTGGGTTCGATTCCCGGCCAGGGCACACAGGAGAAGCGCCCATCAGCTTCTCCACCCCTCCCCCTCTCCTTCCTCTCTGTCTCTCTCTTCCCCTTCCGCAGCGAGGCTCCATTGGAGCAAGGATGGCCAGGGCGCTGGGGATGGCTCCTTGGCCTCTGCCCCAGGCGCTAGAGTGGCTCTGGTCGCATGCCGGGTGGATCCTGGTCAGGCGCATGCGGGAGTCTGTCTGTCTCTCCCTGTTTCCAGCTTCAGAAAAATACAAATAAATAAATAAATTAATTAAATTAAATTAAAAATCTAATGCATAAGGAGAAGGGAAATAAATGAGCATTAAAACAATAGATTAAAAACAAATGAGATGAAAGTTTTAAAAGTGAAATTTAAACAACATAAAAATAATATCAACAAATACTACTTTAAAATAAAACTTGCCAAGTACGATTAAACTCTTTTTTGAATAAGAGTGGGAAATTAATTTTAAGTTAATTTTAAGGAGGAGAAAACCAGAAAGAGTAGAAACAAGGAGCTTAATAGAAAATAATAGTAATAGAAAATAACAATTTTTATTTATGAAGCATTTAAAGAATGAACGACAGATGCTATGCTAAGTGCTTCAGTGCAGTATTTCATTTAAATCGCATGGCCCCATTAGGCAGGTGTGATTAAGCCCCATATTTTATAGGTTGGAAGACTGAACTTGGAGTAGCCTCACAGCTTGTAAAATTATGGAGTTGGAGCTTAAATATAGCTAGACTTATCTAGATGCAAAGCCCAAGTTTTGAGGAGAGTGTCAAGATAACAAAAAGTAGAGAGGGAAAAACAAATTGATCAGTACATATAATATAATGAGATACCAAAGAATGCTGAATGACTGATTTATCTATCATTGTGATAAAAGGAGGGCAAAAATCAGAAAAGAGGAAAAGGAAAAAATGGGAGGTAACAAAATCATAAAAGTAAAAAAATGTGGGGAAATAATGAAGTCCTCTGAAACTGGCTTGCTCTGCAGGTCCAGGTTTGTTTCTGTGTTGTCCAGTCCCCTGTGCACTTAGAGCCTGGGGAGTCTCCTCTGTCCTTTGCCTCAAGCTTAATGAACTGGTAGAAGCCTTCCCTTAGGCCCTTCTTTCTCTTGCCTGACAAAGATGGCTTCCAAAGCAGCCTTGACCCTTCAAAAGCCCAGATGGCCTGCCGGCTTTGACTGATGCATGTTCCCCAGCCAGAGGCACATTAAGGTTGGTTGAGGCCCCAAGTGCAGAAGAAACATTGAGAGAGAGACAGGGAAAATAAAAATACATGTTAACCATATTTTTAAATAAATAAAAACTATTGTGTACTATTAATGTTAAAATTGCACATATGAAACCAAACTTAGTGTCATTAGAAGAAAGTGTAAAGTTGGGTTTTGCGGGGCCCTTCAGAAGTTGGGGCCCAGGGCGCATGCCGGTGTGCCCGCTGTCAAATCTGCCTCTGCCCACAGCCTCATTGCAATTGCATGGCACTTGACACAACATCCCAGGTCTCACCAGCTTGAAGGTTCAAATGAGGTCATATAACATTACTACCTTCATCTCCCTCACCCCAAGACTCAATGCTCATAAAAGAACTCAGTCCTTGCAGAGATATGCTCCTCTGGAAATTACAAAGAAAAACTCTATGTCCAAATAGCCACTCCCCTCTGGTACCTATTACTTCGAGTTGTGTCACCATCTCAAGTCACTCTCAAATATGCTTTGGGAGTATATTTTCAAAGTCTGGGAATTACAAGGAACTATCCAGGCGTGATGTGCTTTGCTGGGCTGAAACTGAGCATTGAGAAGCAACCCAAAGGGTATGGCACATCTTGTAGACTCTGCCTCACCAGAGAGCAGAGTGACAGGAAACAGTTTTGAGCTGGCCTGACATGCGGTGGATGATAAATAAGTACGACTTTCCTGTCTCTTTAGAATGGTTGGGGGTTATTACTACCTCAAGGCTTACATTCACAATATGCTCATTTTTGAGGGTTCATAAGCTATAGACACTCAGGCATTAGCAGAAAGTTGGCATTTTAGGCACCAAAGTTTACATGTATGTTTGCTTGTGTTACAAATAACTTTAGAGCAGTATAATGGTATATAATGATGATGATGATGATGTAAGCCTTGCTATAATGGGATTAACCATATACCCTATTTGTCCTGGGAAAATAATAAAGTCCCCTGTGCAATTGGCTTGCTCCACAGGTGCAATTTTTGGTGTCTGTCTTTTGCTCCAACATAATTGTAGTGTGTCCTTTCACCCTTAAAAGCTATCATAACACAGTAGCTATGACATAATAAGTGGGGTTCCAATTTGTCAATTGTATAATTAGGAGGTTCCTTCATTGGGAGATTATTGAGTTGAACGTGTGAGCTTCTGGGTTGAGCTATTGGTAGCAGCCTTGTTTTAACACCACCTGGTGGCAGCTTGCTTGAACAGACTTACATATCCATAGGGATAATTCTGGACTTGTGACTGGCTGAGACTTTGAAGACAGTAGTAGCAATAGTACCATTCTCTCAATTACTTGGTTTCCAATTCATGGAGACTGGGCTGGCAAAATAGTGAGATTGAATGGACCCTTCCTAGACAGGGTTGCCTGTCTTCTCCTGACTGGTCTTAGCCTCCCTTTGACATCACCTGTCCTCAAGGTAAGAACTTTACTCACCCTATTTAAAGAAGTAGGGCTGGAGCACAGAGGGTGGGTACAAATTGCCAATCACTTTCTATTTGAATTCAACTTATTGCAGTTAGCATTGGTAATCACAATAGTAGTAACAGCTTTTGTGAGATTTCTATGGGCTAGCAATTTACATTAAAAAAGCATTACTAATCAAATACCAAATAAACATAAATGGAAGGACCCTGTACACTGCTTTAATGCACATCCTTCCATTAAGGTGGATGTCTCTCCATATCTATGCCTGATATAGGACATATTTTGATTCGAGCTTGATTTTTTTTTCTTTTACAAAAACAGAACCTTCAGAAAATTTGATTTAAATTGAATTTTAGCCTTCTATTTGAATTTTTAATGTTCTTCACGTACCCCGGTTATATTTGATAATAGGTACATTTTAATGTTTTACAACCTATCTGGAACTTCTGCAACTTGAGCTGAAAGTCAGCCTGGTGAGAGAGTCTGGGACCAGTCCTTGGAGGGTGAGCCAGGTTAGGTCAAGGTTGAGTTAATGTTCATCACTGGTCCCACTCAGACCCAGATATCCCAGGTTTCTACTAATGAAATTCCTGCCATATTTCCTTATGACTGTGCATGGGTACCTATAGTTATGCAGGAAGGGTTTTAGCATGGGAATCAGGATATATTTTTGTAGTTCCTCGCAATTTAAACTGACTCGCCTTCCCTGGAAAAATCTTTGTTGAATCTCTGCTGATACTTGACAAAATGCTAATAAAGAGACATGATAGCTGGTTTCTGAATAAACCAAATGAAAATTTTCAGTGTTGTGAAGTGGTAAAGAATACTTCAGATTCTTAGTTTGCATATGTTCAATGTGGGCACAAGAGACAATGACAGTGTACATAATCACCACCTTCCTTTGTGTAACTTTTCCTGGGCTGTACCCATGCTGAAGGTTTTGATGGACCTAACCCAAGGAGTTGCTACTATGAATTTTATAATGGAATACCCTGTTGGTAAAGACATTTTCACACTGGTCTTTTCCATTATGAATATTACCACCTTGTTCCTGGCAATTATGTAAGAAATTGATTGGACCCAGCTTGACTCTTCCTGTAACAGGGAACACCTGGAGGTCTCACTGCAAGAAGAGTCAGACTTGATGTTCAAAAACTGAGCAAGTTTATTTATTATCGGAGGAGAGAATGGAATGAATAGGGAACATTAGGGAAATAATTTTTACAGGTAGTTTTTAGTCTATAACTACACCCCTAAGTCTCTCTGCTATTTCCTGATGACAACTGATTTTTTATGCAAAGACACACAAGAGAGATGGTTTATTTTTGTAAGAAAGATTTACTGTCTCATGCAGCTATCCTTCTCTCCCAGGTATGTTTTCCTTTTGAAATGTCACTGAAATCCTGGGCCAGGTTTTGGAGATTTGGTTTCCAGTTCTTGCTCCATTTATAATTTACTGTATTATAATAAGCAATATTCTTAACCCCTCTGGGCATTTCCACTCAAGCAAAAATAAGAATTAGGACATCTAGCCCAAATAAAATAAAATGTCAAAGAAATATGCTACATTATTTTTGATGTTATAGAAGAAAGAAATACCAGATACTACTACTAATAATTCTCCTTGTTTTATTTAAAACTGCCTTAAGAATAATATTTGCCCTTTAATATCTAAGGAATTAAGAGAAATTTTTAAAAAAGAGCAACAAGATATTATTTAATGTTTTGATCAACCTAATGTGGAGTGGGGAGCCTTCTTCTCTAAACCTCAGGATGTGGTTCATAATTTTCATCTAATAGTATCTGCAAAACTAGGTGAGGCATTTTTCAAAGGACTTGAAATATAGACAGAACTATATATATATATATATATATATATATATATATATATATATATATATATATATTTGAGAATAGAAAGAAGCTATTGTATTTTGTAAGGATATGAGAGAGAGAGAGGTGATCATGAAATACAAGATTTCATAAATTTCATCCTTTCCACATCTCAGAGATGTCAAGTTCCTAACGGCAAGAACATCTTTGGTGTTTGACCGGCAGCCCCCAATGCTGAGCCTAGTGCTGTAAGAAGGACAGGGACCTGCACATGGTTGATGAGGGAATGAAGGACCATATAGGGAGACGAGTTACTGAAGGACGAAGGAATGCTCCGGCATCTACTCGGTGGTTTGTTGTTTGCTATTGTTTTGTTTCGTTTTGGTTTTGCTTATGTTATAGAAGTTCATCATAAGAAATTTGGAAAAGGAAAAAAAGTATGAAAAGAAAAATAATAATCACAGGAGTTCCACTGTAAATACTGGCATATTTCCCTCTGTTTTTCAGACATGTGTGCATATAGAAATGGACACACACACACACTCACACACACACATATGGATGTTTGTGTTTAAGTTCCTAACATCATTTTTATAACTTGACACCCTAATGTAAGGATAGTTGTGATTAATTCTTTTTCCAATTAATATTCCAATGTGAATATTTTCTCAAAATATTGTTTAAAATGTTATTCAATGTATTTGATATAATTAAATCTTCTTGCAGATTCGATGTTTAAGTTTTTACTGTGAAAATAATTCTCTAATAGCTTCCTTGACTATAGATAGTTATGCCATCTTACCTGTCTTCTTTAGGAAAATTTCTGAAGCTAGGAGGCAAGGCCATCCTGCTGCCTCTTGATTCGCTTCACCATGTGTTCATGAGCCACTTGTGTTTCTCCTTTTGCTTCATCGTGTCCTCTGTCTGTAGGCACCTGTGTTCTTGGGGAAGACGCAGCTTGTCTCTCCTGTCAGGAAGCACACACATCCACTTCTCTCTTCCAGCCACCTGCTGGGGACAGGAGCAGGCAAACAGCCCTTTAGAGAATATACATAAGACTTCCTGAGACTTTCAGTATTTCCCAGCTGAAATTCTGATGTCGGTTAAGCTGTTGTAGAAAACAATTTGGCAGTTCCTCAGAAGTTAAATGTAGAATTACCATATAACCCAGCAATTCCACTCCTAGTTATATGCCCAAAAGAATTAAAAACTTGGCTCTGGCTAGTTGGCTCAGTGGTAGAGCATCAGCCCAGTGTGTGGATGTCCTAGGTTCAACTCTAGTCAGGGCACACAGGAGAAGTGACCACCTGCTTCTCCATCCTTCTCTCTCCCTCTCCTCTCTTTTTCTCTCTCTTCCCCTCCCACAGCCATGGCTCAATTGGTTTAAGTATATTGGCCCTGGGCACAGAGGATGGCCCAATGGAGCCTCTGTCTCAGGTGCTAACAATAGCTCAGTTGCAAGCATGGCCCCAGATGGACAGAGCATCAGCTCCAGACGGGGATTGTCAGTTGGATCCCAGTTGCGGGTGCATGCGGGAGTCTGTCTCTCTATCTCCCCTCCTCTCACTTGGAAAAGAATAAGAAAAAACTGGTGTTCATACATATTCATGTACTCTTATTCACAGCAGCACTATTCACAATAGCCAAAAGGTAGAAACAACCCAAATGTCCATCAACTATTGATTGGATAAACAAATGACAGTATATCCATGTAAGGTATTATCCAGTAATAAAAAAGTATAATGGGCCCTGGCCGGTTGGCTCAGCGGTAGAGCGTCGGCCTAGCGTGTGGAGGACCCGGGTTCGATTCCCGGCCAGGGCACACAGGAGAAGCGCCCATTTGCTTCTCCACCCCTCCGCCGCGCTTTCCTCTCTGTCTCTCTCTTCCCCTCCCGCAGCCAAGGCTCCATTGGAGCAAGGATGGCCCGGGCGCTGGGGATGGCTCCTCGGCCTCTGCCCCAGGCGCTAGAGTGGCTCTGGTCGCAATATGGCGACGCCCAGGATGGGCAGAGCATCGCCCCCTGGTGGGCAGAGCGCCGCCCCATGGTGGGCGTGCCGGGTGGATCCCGGTCGGGCGCATGCGGGAGTCTGTCTGACTGTCTCTCCCTGTTTCCAGCTTCAGAAAAATGAAAAAAAAAAAAAAAAAAAAAAAGTATAATGTTTGGATACATGCTACAACAGATGGTAAGCTTCAAAAACCATGTGCTAAGTGAAAAAAAACAGACAAAAAAGGATGACATATTATATGATATTTTTGATTTGCAATGCCGGAATATGTGAATCGATAGAGACAGAATGCTGATTGCTGGTTGCCAGGGGGCTGGGAGAGGGAGATATGGGGAGCAAGTGTTTAATGCTCCACACCATTTCCTTTTTTAAAAAAATGATTAGGAATCCTTTTTTTTTTAAGTGTTTTTAAGTGTTCTAGACATAAAGGAAAAGGAACTAATAAGCACTAATGAGGTCACAACTGTTGAACTTAGTATTCTGTGTTTTGCCATGACTGTTACTATTCATTGCTAGAATTCTTTTTTAATTGAAATATAATTGATATAAACCATTATAGTAGATTCAGATGTACAACATAATGATTTGATATTTGTATATATTGTAAAATGATCACCACATGTAGTTATAAATTTTTTGTCTTGTGATGAGAACTTTTAGGATATACTCACCTAGTAACTTTCAAATGTACAATCAATATTGTTAACTGTAGTCACCATGCTGTCCCTAGAATTTATATATCTTATAACTGGAAGTTTCTACCTTTGACCTGTTCCACCCATTTTGCCCATACCCTCATCCCCATCTCTAGTAACCACCAATCTGTTTTCTGTCTTTGTAAGTTTTTTGGTGTGTGTTTGTTTAGATTCTTCATATAAGCGAGATCTTATGAATTTGTCTCTTTCTGACTTATTGCACTTAACATAATGCCCTCAAGGTCCATCCATATTGTTGCAACTGGCACAATTTTATTCTTTCTATGACCGAATAAAATTCCATTGTATATATGTACCATAATTGAGTTATCTAGTCATTCACTGATGGACACTTGGATTGTTTCCATGTCCTGGCAATTGTAAATATGGAGGTGTATATATTGTTTTGAGTTTGTGTTTGTATTTTAAGGCTAAATACCCAGAAGTGGAATGGCTGGATCATAAGGTGGTTCTATTTTAATTTCTTGAGGAAACTTCATACTGTTTTTCACAGTGGTTGCACCAATCTGCATTCCCACCAAAGTGCATGGGAATTCCCTTTTCTCCACATCCTCACCAGCACTGTTATTTCTTGTTGTTTTGATAAGTCATTCTAAGGAGCATGAGGTGATATCTCATTGTGATTTCAATTTGTATTTCCCTGATGATTTGTGATGTTCAGCACCTTTTATGTACCTGTTGGTCATCTATATATATTGTTTGGAAAAAAATGTCTATTGAGATCCTCTGCCTCAATTGTTTGTTGGATTTTTTGCTATTGTCATTGAGTTGCAATATTCTTTTGGAGTGATGAAAATATTTTGGAACTGGATATGGGCAGTGGCTGTACAACATTATGACTGTAGTAAAGGCCACTGAAATAGTTACCTCAATAAAAAGGAAAATAATTACATACTGGAAGATGTTTCCTGTAGAAGTTCAGTTTTCAAAATCCCCTCCCACAAATGAATGGTTAAAGAAAGTTTGGCCCTGAACACTGAGGATGGCTCTATGGCTTCACCTCAGGCACTGAAATCGCTTGGTTAATGAGCAACTGATTAGCAGCCCCAGATGGGCAGAGCATCACCCAGTAGGGGACTTGACAGGTGGATTCTGGTTGTGGCGCATGCAGGAGTCTGTCTCTCTGCCTCCCCAAGTCTCAATAATAATAATAATAATAATACCAACTCAGAAAAACAAAACAAAACAAAACACAGAGGTCTTGGAAAGGAGCAATGCATTTCCCTCAGCCTCACCAAGCTAAGTAGTGTGCCAGTGGCTTAGAGGAGACTAGAGTTCACAGTAGAACTTCATAGCAATAACTCTAAGCATATATATTTGTTAAACAAACTATAAGTACAATAGCAACTATGACTACATCAGTATATCATCTCATATATAGATACAACATAGATGTATATATATATAATTTTTAGTTTATCACTAATGTACAATGTTTAAGCTGATTTACACTGTTTCTATTATTCATTAAATGGTAATCAGTTTTTTCTATTAATTTTTTACCTTTATAAAGCCTCTAGTTTTTTTTAAAGTCCCTTTAATTATTGCTGAAGAGGCAAACTAGAAGCACAGAGAGCCCAAGTAACAGTTTCTGACAACCAGTACCCCTATGTCATGGTGTCTAAGTGAGGATCACTCAGCTCTGGATGCATGGCCTGTTGTTCTTGCCCTGCGTAGAGTTGTCCTTTGAGGTCATCCACTCTGTTTCACTGTTCCGTCTCTGCCCTGCGTCTCTAGATTCTTCCTGCTGTGGAAAACCCAATCCACACATCCAGGGAGCCATAAAGTCTTCCTCAATAATTCTTCTCTTTAACTGGCTTCTCCATTTCCCAAGTGCTCACAGCACTCCTGGTCTCTACACCATCCTGTGTGATGGCCCAGACCAACATTTATTAACTATGAACGGTTTCTTATCTTTTCTCTACCCAACAAATTTGTAAGCTTCTTAAAGACTCATCTGGGTCTGGTTCTGCATTCACTTCTATGGTATTTTTTATCTACTTCTTATGATTTTATTGCACATTTGGTATGTGATAAGGTACTGTAAGGATTATAAAGCAATACACTATGATATTTTTTTACCTGGGAGTTTAGTTTCTGATCAATAAAACCAGGTGTCCGGACCTGAAACAGTTAAGTGGAAGTGTTAGCAAAGGCTCTGTGATTGCCTCCCCAGCACAGTTCTCAAGGCAAGTCCTCAATCCCTTGGTGCATTATTGTTGATTGATTGATTGGTTAGTTGGTTGGTTGATTGATATTGATTTCCTGATTAAGAAGGAAAAAAAAGCAAGGTAGAGTACAGTTCATTGGTTTACAGATAGTCAAAATGTATTTAAAATCTACTGAAGTAAGAGTATGTTCTTTACCACATCATGATTGCCAGAAATTGCATTCAAACAAAAAAAGAAAATTAGCCATGGTTGGCCCAGAGTGAAATTTCTGAACACAGTATTTAACTTGACCTAGATATTGGCAAAGATAGCAGTACAGTCCTTGAGGTTAGAGTCAGCAAATACAGGCTGACTCTATCAGTTATCCTTTATTTCCCTTTGTGGTATTACTCTCTGTGCAAACATATTTAGTTTACATTGCTACATACACAGCCCTGACAACTGCAACCTGTTGGGGGTTATTATACATGTAACAGTTAATAAGTAAATAATCTTCTGGAAGATTCTGTTGACCTCTGAAAGAAAAGTTGACTCAAAAATGCTCAAAAACTCAAGGAATTTGTTATGTTTTTAAATTCAGTAATGTAGAGGCAGAGACATCAGTTCCTGGAAACTCACAGACACAAGTCACACCTTGGCAATGCCATCCTCACAGACGTGCTGGAGCTTATTGTCTAAAATGCAGAGGGAGCAAGAAAGCTCTTCTCTGGAGAGGTTTAAAGAGGGGAGGAAAATAAATAACCCAAGAGATCCTGAAACTCTCTTAAGGAAAGAGGTTCAAAGGAGAAGGCTCTTACATAAACCAGAAGGTTTGAAGAGGCTGAGGCTGGATGAATAAAAGCAATGTGGAATGGAGGAAGCTTACCACCCAAAAGGGTATAACGTAACAGATTTCTTTGTACAGAATGTGTATACTTCTTGTCTGTGTATTCAATTTTTTACCGTTTTTCTGAGCTAACTAGGTTGTGAGTTCTTATTTTTTAACAAGGTAATCAATTTATTTTGGCTTCTTTCAAATTAGATAATGTATTTGTGAGTGTGTGTGTGTGGAGGGGGGGGGTGTATACACTTATATCCAAAGTAGTCATATGTAGAGTTAAACAAAATTGTGTTAGCAGTTCTCATAGATGAAAAGTGGAAATGACATACTTATTTTTCCAGATCCAAAAGAGAGATTTTATACAAAGCCTGAAAAAGACAATAAATTGAGATCCCCTTGAATGATAAGAAATTGGTAACTTCAGAGATAAAGAATAACTAGGGAAGTAGTTATGCACCTTTAGTTGGGGCTCAGGACTCTTGATTACTAGCAACTAAGACTTATAGTGTGATCAGGTAAAACCAGTGGTGATTAAGATCTGGGTGATGTTTTAAGTAGGAATATGGTACATCTAACTAAGGATGGTCTGGTGGAAGTGGAAATAGGCAACCACTGAGAAAATGAGTTTAATTATAGAATAAAGAGAAAAGAGGAAGCGAGAATGAAAAAACATCTAAAAAATTAGTATATAAAGAGTTGCAATCACTCATAGGGAGATGGATCTTATACCAGGAGAAAAAAAATCCAGCTAGTTGAACTAAAAAATCACATCTGTATATGAAAGCAAGGAATGTATTCTGGCGCTGGGAATATTCATCAATGTATTAAATGTCACACATTCTAAAAATATGAGCTAGATTTAAACAGCCCTCTGGTTAAAGACTGATGACTAGAATTTTGCTTTTATGATGCCATAGCAATTCAGATGGCTCTTAAGTCTCCATAGCAACAGCCTGATACTACTTTTTGTTCTTCTGTGTGGTCACATGATGTCTGATGCACTGCATAGGAAACAGAGAAGCAGTTGATTGCATTTTCTTATTAGTGATACAGAGACTGGGGCTACCATGAAGGACTATCATTAGCAATGGTTTGGACACTATACACAGTGATGGAAATACAAAGAGTTATGAGAGCCTGTGCTTGAGGGTTAAAATGCAGTTGAGGTTAAAAGATAATAATAAAGGTAACCTAAGCTAACTGTCAAATAAGCAGTATAAATAAGAAGTGGGCTGGGTAGCTGAGGAAAGCTTCCTGAAGGAAAAGAAGTGAATGTAGACTTTGAAGAGAGCTAATATTCATTGAGCGCTTATTAAGTAATGGGCATTAGGCACTTTGCCCTCTTTATCTCATTGATGAAGGGGGGAATTCTTGCTATAGGAATAAAAATAGGGAGATGGAAATCATGGCTGAGAAGTGGAAATGACTGAATAATGAGTTTGACAGGAGAGAGGTGGTAAATAGGGAAAAAGATAGTAAATTATTCTAAAAGCCAAATTAAGGAATTTGAACTTTGTTTTTCTCAGTACATTGTATGTATTTTAGTAGGGAATGATGTGTACCCAATTGTAAGAGTTAGGAAAGAAACATCGGGAAAAGCAAAAAGGAGACCACCAAAATGGCCCAGGCACTGGGTCATGGGACGTTGGCATAGGAAGAGAGGCAGAAGACAAGAGTGAGTACAAGGCTGACTGAAAGAATTATTACCACTCATAGCAGCATTTGGAAAGTCTGGGCAGGGAGCTCATTTGAGATTAAAAAAAAAAAAAAAAAAGGTTATAGTTGAATTTTGAATCTATAAAATTTGAAGGACTCTAGGTAGATGGGGATACCTTTCCTGTAAGGTGTTAGAGATGGGGCATTTGCATTGCAGGGCTACTTGAATATACCCCCCACCTTCCTTATGGGAAATGGGGAAGCCCAGAGCTGCATAGCCTAGAAGGCTAATGGCACATTTTATGTTCTATTCAGGGCACAGCCGAGATTGGCCACCATTGGGAAATACCTTCTGCTTAGGCATGATGTAATTCTAATTACTAGGGCAGAGTTGGATCTGTTTCTTTACTTTCTATTCAGCACCCCAGTGTAATGTGAGCCATATATTTCTATGTAGTTCCATCTCTCTTTATTTTCTTTTTTTTTCTTATCTTTCTTTTTTCCTGGCAAATTATGGACTCAAAAAACCAAATTCTATAAGTCTATTTCTAACCCAAAGATATGTCATTCAGCTGGTGTTTCTTGAGTACCTTCTCCGTGACAGGCTCACACTCACTCTGAACTTCCATCCACCATACCTGGCAGTCTTTTCCCGATGTACTTTACAGGGTGACTGGAGACATTCATTGCATACAAATCAGAGCAAAGATTCATGAAGAGATTCTAAGTCATTCACCAGTATTTGTAAGGAGATTTTCTTTATTGGAGTATGTTGGAGGAGAATTAGGAGGGCTGAGGATTCATGTACTCTTAGGAAGTCTAGTGAGCTCTCTGGGATTCAATTTACAGTATTTGTGAAATGGGTAGAGGGACTAATTGAAATAGATTTCCTATGCTTTCATATAATGGAGTTAGGCTTATAATGCCTTTGAGAAGTAGCATCCTTGTATTTATAGAATATGAGCTGTTTCTTATTGTAAATTATCCTTTAAGGGTACCACTTATATTCTAGATGACCTTGAGTTGTCAAAGTTTACAGAGTTTCTTGGCTGAATTCCCTGGTCAAAAATCTTGAGGCTTCACCCAACAGCTACAGCTTCAGAGACTGAAAAACCCTCTACTCTCTCAGGAGCATACAAATATAATTAAGAGGAAGTAAGATGCACAATCTATTCCTGTGGGTCCCACGTGAGTGACATTAAATAAAAGAGCAGTAAGGTCTCCATCATGGTTCCTTTACTCAACTACATGGGTCCCAGCCTGCACCCCTACCTAATCCATTGCTTTGTTGACCATAGACTCTGTGCAGCTCATTCTCAGAGCTTGCTCCTGTCATTACTCTTGACTCAGAATGGTTCAGCTCTAGCTGCAATCATGCCTGATGCTATTTGAAGCTGTTTCTATGCCTATTGCGGCATGAATGCCATTATCATTCTATCCCATTCTGTATGGAACTTGGCCTCTGCTGCTTCTGCTGGATCCAGCCCAGCTCAGCCAGCATGCCTTCCAAGACTAGTCTGAATTATATATATTTTCTGGTTGTTTGGGCTGGTACCAATTTTCTCTATTGCCACCACCATCATATCCTAGAACTGTTGAAGATGCCACTTCCCTTGTGCTGCAACTGTGGACACTGTTCTCACGTGGCTACAAGATACTCCACCCTGCCAACATTTGATGCTACTGCCATTGCCTTGCCATAGGCTAATATAATCAGCCCACTTATAATACCAACTATAGTCCATGTGGCTTCTTACCCACAAGGCACAATCCCTTTATATACATGGTACCTTACACTCCCTCTGCCTCTTTCTTTGACCAAAATATTATATGTCTCCAACACTTCAGTAATATAGTCCTCAGACCTAGAAGACTTAACCTAGCTTCACAAATAGTTAATTTAGATAAGAAAAACTATATAGTGTTGTGCTTCTTGCCTGGTTTGTGGGGTCTGTGTCTGCTGCAATGGTCTGATATTTAGCACTTCTCCTTTCACTCAGGGTAGTACCTCTTTCCCCAAGAACACCCTGAAGATGTTGGGGTTAAATAACACATATCTTTCTTGTGAATGTTTAAGACTAAATAAAAAAAATAAAACAATATTTAGTTCTTCTAAATGTTTCTAAATCTTTCTTCTAGGGTCTCCCAGGAATCAAGAGCTATATGCAAATGATGTTTTCCTGGCTTCAAGAAACAGACATGCAGATTAGATCCCAGAGTACTTTTGGGCTATGCCATAATATACATATAATAGGAAAAGTAAGATGAAAGGCTGTTCCTGAGCTATTTTCCTAGGACAGACTTGTCCAGATACAGTCTCTGGCAAAGGATGATCAATGTGTGCAATACTATGGGTTGATTCCACAAAGAAAAAGTAAGCAAAATCAAGGCCCAGCATCTCAAATTCAAAGCATTCTTCTCTCCTGGCCATTGTTTTCTCTCATTCCAAGCTCTCTGGTTGTGTAGCTGTCTAAACATATTCAGACATGAAAAGGAAACACTCTAGTGTTAGTGGTCATGTTTGTTTAGGCTCCTCTGTGCCCACAGAGTTGCATCCTGGTGATCCTTGCAGGAGGATACAGTAAGGAAAGCCAACATTTCCTTGAGAGAGAGAGAGAGAAACACGTTTTTAATTCCCCAAACTTCCTTCCTTTCATTTCTGATGCATCACCTATACATCACACATCTGGGCTACTTTGAATGAGGACTTCAAGAGATTTATTTCATTGAGAGTTGAAAAGAAGTGACATCTTGCCTAGCTTGAGCACGTGCTTCTGCAAACACTCAAGGTGCCCCTGGGGAGATGGGCATAGTGCCTCCATAGAGAACTTCAATTTTTGTTGAGCAAATGAATTTACTAAAATTGTAAAGAAAATAACATTTTTCCCCCAGAAAGATTTTGAAACATTTGAAAACTAGTAAGTAGTTTTCCCATTTTAAATTTGATACAATTGGAAGTTGGCTAAGAGAAGCTAGGTAAATAAAGATTATTCAACAAGCTAGATGCAAGAAATAAGACCTGTGAAGCTTTGATGATTTGGTTTTGAAAGGTCCAATCTCTTTCTACAGCTATGAGCAGGTGGCCATTCCATAACCATGCTAGGAAACAATAGTCTCGTTTTTTTTTTTTTTTTTTTTTTTTTTTTTTTTTTTTTGCCGCTGTGTTCCACAACTTATGATTTCTCTTGGTTCTTATGATTAATTACATTGTGTGGAAAGGCATTACACTTCACCTTCAATGTTTGGTTTCTCGGGTTTGGATTCAAATTCTGAATTAGAAAAATCATGTTTTATTAAAACTGAAGCAGAAATATTCCTTAAGTCTGATTCAAATGTGATTCTGACTTTGTGACCTCAAATACTGGTGCCTCTTTTTCTGTTTTTTTTTTTTTTTTTTTTTTTTTTAAGTCAGTGGTTTTACTTTTAAGACACATATTTAGATATCAAGGTTAAGATTCTATTTGCAAAGAAGACTGCAATTCCAGGTTATTGGATAAATAATGCCCATCAATAAGTAGCATTAATCTCATGTTTTTGACATGGTAAGGAATCGAATCAAGCAATTGTTTTCCTTTGTGCCCTAGGTCAAAACTGGCCAACAAAATCTAAAATGCAGAATTGATTTGAAAAACTCCTCAGAGCTATGAAAATAATGCACAGTGAGGCACATTTAATGTTTAGAATGGGAAAGGTCACATTCTCAATGTAATTCTATTAATAAGGAGGTCTCACTACTATTAATTAAAGAGACCATCAAGTACTGTGCAGCTATACATTCAACTTATAAAGTTAAATACCTTAGAAGAATGAGAATTGATAATAGAAAGGAATTTCCTGCAGAATTCTAAATAAATTAATATGCAACTTTTCAGGAGAACACTGACAGTATTATAAAGTAAACCAGGACTCATTTCATTTGTGTGTGGTATAGAAGTTTTTTTTCAAACTAGATGAGATGTAAGTTAAGTTTTAAAATCTAGAAAAGTAACACCTGAGCCTGACCAAGCAGTGGCACAGTGGACAGAGCACAGAGCACTGGATTGGCATGCAGAGAACCCAGGTTCAAAACCCCCAGTTCACTGGCTTGAGTGCAGGCTCATCAGCTTGAGTACGAGGTCGCTGTCTTAAGCATGGGATCATAGACATGACCCCATGGTCTCTGGCTTGAGCCCAAAGGTTTCTGGCTTGAGCAAGGGGTCACTTGCTCTACTGTAGTCCCCCCAACCCCCACCTCCATCAAAGGCACATATGAGAAAGCAATCACTGAACAACTAAGGTGCTGCAACAAAGAATTAATGCTTCTCATCTCTCTCCTTTCCTGCCTGTCTGTCCTTGTCTATTCCTCTCTCTGTCAAAAAATAATAAAAAAAGAAAAATAACATCTGAGATCATATAATCTGGAAGTCATTTATCAGCACTCTGCTCACCTCAGTGGTCTTACCTTGGTCATCAGGCATCATAATATTTTCCGCCCGTGTATTTCCTTTGCATGTGTTGATCTCTGCCTGAAATCTTTTCTTTCTTCAATCCCACTTGTCTCATTGCCCATCCCCCATCTTGACCACCCTAAGCACCAACAGAGTGACCTCCCCTCTGCAGCCTTGAAGCCATTAGGATAGTCCCCTTGGTGAAGTTTTAATCCACAATGACGGGCAAATCAGTACTTCTTCCCACGTTTGGTTCCACTTTAGTTATCCAATCCTCTATGCTAATTGACCCTCAGTATCATTCAGATTGTTTGTTAAATTGATTGTCATTTCTAATCCTTGGAATTCTTCAAGAGCCATGGTCAGTATTTGTTATCTTGGTAACCTCGGAGTCTGACATATATAGGTTCTTGCTATAGACTGAATGTTTATGTCTCCCTAAAACTCAAGTGTTGAAACTCAATCCCCAGTGTCATAGTACTTGGAGATGGGACCCCTTGGTAGTGGTTAGGTCATGAGGGCTGCACTCTCATGATTAGGATAGGTGCCTTTGTAAAATGAACCCCAGAGAATTCCCTTCCCCTTTACTCCTTGTGAGGACACAGGAAAAAGAAAGCTGTATATGAAATTAGAAGCAGGTCTTCACAAGATACCAAATGTGCCAGTAACTTGATTTTGAACTTGCATGAAAAGTAAATTTCTGCTGTTTTTATGTATGATATTTCTGTTATAGCTGCCCAGATGAACAAAGATGTTTCTTAACACATGGGTATGGCGTGAAGGAACCCTGTAGTGTCCCAGTGCCAAGCATGGCCTAGCTCAGTAGTTAATGAGGTGTTTCTCCAGTGAAGATGGAGGTCTCTTTCATAGCCCTAGAGTGCGGGATAGGCCCATTGGAGAAAAAAGTCCTTGTTCTGTTTAAACAGCTTGAGGACCCAAACACGTCTGATTCCTGTCTCTGTCAGTCACTGTGATTTTTGTCTCATCCAAGTCCAGGTTTTGAAAAACAATTGCAGAAAAGTGAACACTTTGAGAGAAATATCAAGAAAAATGTTTCCTTACATAATATCCTTCAGCACAATGCTTCATTTTGGAGCTTTGAAATAAGTACCCCAGGAGACACAGGAGGCTATACAGATGCTAGTGATATCCCTTTTTTGTAAGGAGATGGGTGGAGAGAGTTAAAGGAGCATCTAACTGCTTCCCTGTGTAAGGATTAGAAGGAAGAAAAGTGCCAGCAGCTTCCTGGGTGCCTTTCCCCTGGTGGCCCTTGCTGGGCTTTCTCCTTATCTGGCTCGCAGAGGTCTTCTAATCAGACCTGGGAGTAATGATCTGAGGCCCAGGCAACTGTTAGATTCCTCCCTCTTGACAAAAGCACTTAAACCAAATATGTGGAAGGAAGGAAGGAAGGAAGGAAGGAAGGAAGGAAGGAAGGAAGGAAGGAAGGAAGGGAGGAAGGAAGGGAGGGAAGGAGGGAGGAAGAAAGGAAGGAAAGAAAGAAGGAAGGAAGGAGGAAGGGAGATAGGGAGGGAGGGAGGAAGGGAGGGAAGGAAGGAAGGAAGTAAAGAAGAAGGGGAGGAGAGGAGAGGGGAAGGAGGGAGGGAAGGAAGAAAAGAAAGAATGTAAATACCTCTTATCAAACACTTTGCAAAGTAATGTCACTGTGTTCTTCATACTTTTCCATGAAACACAGGGATAGGTAGAGACCTGTTCCCAGGATAATGAAAAAAAGCTGCCCCCCCCCCAAAAAAAACTTGCAAAATGGTAGTTTATACCTGACACACATAATAAGATTATTGTGATTTTCAAAAAGGTAACACATGAGCCTGACCGGGAGGTGGCGCAGTGGATAGAGCATCGGACTGGGATGCGGAGGACCCAGGTTTGAGACCCTGAGGTCTCCAGCTTGAGCACGGGCTCATCTGGTTTGAGCAAAGCTCACCAGCTTGGACCCAAGGTTGCTGGCTCAAGCAGGGGTTACTCGGTCTGCTGAAGGCCCGCGGTCAAGGCACATATGAGAAAGCAATCAATGAACTAAAGTGTTGCAACGAAAAACTGATAATTGATGCTTCTCATCTCTTTCTCCGTTCCTGTCTGTCTGTTCCTGTCTATCCCTCTCTCTGACTCTCTGTCCCTGAAAAAAACCCCAAAAAACAGTAACACATGAAAGCACTTGAGAAAAAGTCAATCACTACATAATATTTATAGTGCAGTAACTTATAGAATACTTGTCCTTACAAGAATACAAATGTAAACTCAAGTATTTGAATATTAAATCACAGTTTTCATTGAGCACTTCAGCAGGTAGTGATTGAAATATTTTTTTTGGTAATATACATTGTATTACATTATAAAGCAAAGCCACTATGTGCAGCCTCCAGTGAGGGCAGAGCAAGAGAGTGAGTGCAGGGAGATTTACAGCGTTATTAAGGGACTCTCTTAGCTGTGGCCCAGCCTATCTGGAGTCAACCAGGAATAAGGTCTTTTCTGTTCTTTATCATCCTAAAGCTCAAGTCTTAATAAAGATAGTTCCCACTAAGAAATAGAGAGTGATGGGTCACAGTGGAAAATCCTATACAGTTTTTAGGACACAATCCTCTTACCTTAATAAATCGTAAAGTGTTTGTGAAGCAGGAGAATCCAATCCTCAGATAATAACCCTTAATTGTGTGACTGTCTGCTGTCCCCAGAGATGACAAGGGCCCTAAAGAAATTAACCTTGAAGATGGTAAAGATGTGGGGAAGAAAGAGTCAGCATTTTAATGCATCAGAGAGGAGAAATCTGAATGTCTGACTATGACCTAAGGGCCTTTGTGACATTTCCAAGTGCTCCTGGTCTAGAGAGGTCCATTATCAAGTTTTTTTGTTCTGTTTTGTTTTTTGTTTTTTGTTTTTTAAACATCAGAATGGGGAAGAAAATGGCCCATAGGACAGGGGTATTTGCTAAGAGAGGTTTCCTGGTGCAAGGACATTCTCTCCCTTGGTCAAAAGCCCCCGCAGCATGGTGGAAGTTCCTTGAGTCAGATTTCAGCTAACATTCCCTTTGCCTGAAGTGCAAGCTTAATTGACATTTTACCAGTTTCTGAATATATAATTGGTATTCATTGACTTTTTCTTCCAAGGCTGGGTTAACCCAGATTGTACATTCTGCCCTTTTTGAAGCTGAAGGAAGTCTTTTGGAACATAAAGTTGCAAGCAGAGAGCAACCCCATACCCCCTCCTCCATTTAAAGGAATCTGGAAGTTTTTGCCACTTATAAATATTTTGGCAACATTGACCATTCTCCACAGTGTCGGATGGCTAATGATCTGATGATTATTGTGCAACAGACATTGCACATCTGTTGCCCAGGCTAGACCACTTCTGAACCCCACCACCACTGCCACCTGTCCTCCTGCCCCCTCTCATCCCCAAATAAACTGAGCTACTTTATACATATACAGAAGAGATGGAGTAATCAATTCTTAAAGGACCTGAAAATGATGGGTATTAAATTAACTGGTATGTTCCATTTTACAAATAACTGTTTATCTTAATAACACAAGACTTGTGCTTAGTAAGTGCCTTTTATGTGTATGGCTGATGAATATTAGTTTCATGAACAAATAAGTGAATGAGGTACTAAAAGTTAACGTAACTGCCTAAGGTAATAGTTTCAAATGTAGAATTTGCAGCCCCTGACTAATACAGAAGAGACCATTAAATGTGCACTTAATTATTTCTAGGTCTGATGTTGCTGGAGGAGATGAGAAGGACATGTTCTAGCTAGCAGCAGCCTCATGGAGCTCAGTGTAGGTCCCTGTGTGGGAAAATTACTTCACTGCAGCTTTTGTGGGATACAGTGAGCAGTTCCTTCTTCATAGGGTAGCTGAGGGGGCTGTATGACCTATTGCATGAAAATTAGCCAGTGCAGTGCATAGTACAAGGGAAGTACGCAACAGCTATTGCCATCTTCATCTTCATCACCGCCATCAGCATCATCTCAAGATCCTATTTTGGTTCTGGGTCCTGTCTATTCCCAGGAGTTTGGTTTAGTCAGGGGTCTCTCAGACTACTGTGAAAACATTGTGAACAAACCAGACTCCAGGGGTGGGGTGACTGGTGTGAACCACCAGAAAAGTTACACATACCTTAAGCAGTGTGATGATATAAGATATTCAATTTTTTTTTCCCTAAAGACTCTCTTCTGGCTCAGGAAGCCTGTTTTGGTTCTAAAAACTATGATGGAGTTTGTCAACCAGCTTTAAACATATAATCAATCTAATGTGTTTTTTTTTAACCTTGACACAGTCCCACTCAGTTCCACCACTTTAAACTAACCCTTTAAGAGATTAGGGTGGAGTGAGTAAGAAGAGATGGGTGATCAGGTGTGCCCAAGACAATAAAACTCAAGGACTAAACTCTAGAAAAGTGATTGTGATTGGTAATCCCAGAGACAGGGTCTCTAGGATTCTGAAAGGATTAAGACCAGAACAGAATGTTTTGAAAAAGAATTGTCAAAAGTAAAAAGTAAATAGTGGATATACCTTGTTCAGGTCACTGAGGAATCAAATGAGTATGGTACATGAAGTGAGTGATGTCTCAACAACAAGCCGGGTAGCAAGCTTGTTTTAATGCCTGGGGCAAGTAAGTGAGGCAGATGAGTAATAATACCTTCAAAAGTCGAGTGATTTTCTTCCCCACCTAAAAGAACTCAAGCCTTCAAGGGGATAGAGGGAGAATGTGGGAAAGAAGAGAGGAAATAGAATTAAAGATGGAGGTGAAGAAATGGAATTCTTGTGGAGCAAATTAGTTTTTAGTTGTCTCAGAGAAAGTTACTAATGGTTATCCAGTGAGGAGAAGGGTCACAGAGAATGGCACTGTGGTGGAAGGAGAGTCTCATGGGAGAGGTGATGATCCTGTGGAGAAACACAAGAACATGAGTAGAGGCTGATATACAAAATAAGGTGACTGAGGGGAGGGCTTGATTAGTTTTGTATCAAATCTGCTAGAGAACAGAAGGGCATGGGGACCATGGCTTTTTCTGTCCTGTCCTCCACTTTGTCACCTGAAACTAAAACAGGTTCCTGCACTTGCTGGCACATTGCAACTATTTGTTGAATGACTGAATGAATAAAACAAAAAATTAAGTGACCCCAAACACTAGGATGCTGAACAAGGAAAAGTAATGTTTAAACCAAAAACAAGAGAAACAAGGTCCAGACAAGAAATAACAAATCAAGAGGTAATATAGTTGGTGTAGAATCTGAAGTTCTTTAGAATGCATGTGTATGAACTGGAGAAGAAAACGTGTTCATCAAGAATTAAGAACCTGAATGGAGGAAGAGGTAGAGTAAAGAGGGCCAGCCTGTGATACCATATGGGGGGCAGTGTATGGATTGCCCGGTCTTGGAGATGTGTTGAGAGTCATAACAGCAGTTAGATGGACATGTTGCACCCAAGAGCCAAGGGACAGGGGACATCAGCTTTACATATGATTGATGAATTCATACATGGTACATGTGTGTCATATACATGATGTGAAATCTTTGGTAATGGCATAGGTGTTCTTAGCTACAATTAAGGAGTCACCAGTTGAAGAAGAGTTGTTAAATTATTTCCACATAGAGAATATCTCAATCCTAAGGAAGTTCAGGAAAATCTCATCTTTTCAGCTTCATTATGCCCTGACCCAGGTCTTTGCAAATTTTCTTTTCATTGTCTACTTTTTACAAGTGACTAGCAATGCAGAATAAAATAGTCAGTCCTGGTTTACTTGGAGTCCTGAAGAGCACACACACTTCTTCTTTAGTGCCCAGCTGTTCAGAAACAGAGTCCATAAATCTGGGTTTGGAACTTTTCCTAAGAAGAGGCTATGCTTCTAAACATCTGGTCAAACAGAAAAAAAATCCAGTTAACTATCCAGATGTTAAGTCAACACTAAGTTAAGCAAGTTTGAAAATATCCAAGTGGTGAGATTTCTTTTTCATTTTTCTGCACTCAAACCAGAAAACCATCTGAATAATGGTAGCAAGTGGATCCGGGTCCCAGTTTCTTAAGAGGAATGAATGAACAGGAAAAAGCAGCGCCTTCAGCTGTTAGCTTTAGAGAGAGTGAACTCAGGCAAAGCTCAGCACCCCCTCGCCTCCCGTCCGGGGTGAGCCGCCCCTGCGTTTTGGTTCAGATCACTTTTCTTGGCTCAAATGTGGTACCTAAGACAGGGATCGTTTGTCAAGCGAGCATGGAACACAGAGAGCTGTAGGCAGATTATGGAAAGAGAGGGAGGAGAGAGGGAGGAGAGAGAGCACAGGAGAGAGAGAAAGAGAGAGGGAAGGGGGTTAGGAGAGGAGCAGGCTCCTGCAGGACAGCGCTTTTCAGGCACAGGGAATTCAAGTTAGACAGGGTGGCGGTGCTGTGGCGCCACCAGGGAGCAGCGAGCAACCGGCGTCTCCGACATGGCTCTTTTCGTGTGGGATGCTTAAGGACTGCACACACGGGCAGTAACTTGGAGAGGAGAGCAGCGGGCATGAGGATTCCAACAAAATGGAAGGGCTCCTGTCTCCGATGAGGACGAAGGTAAGGGGAACGAATCATGGGTTTCTTTTGATGCTGCTTGGAGGGACAGAAAAGACAGACAGCCTCTGAGCGGGAGGCTCACTGAGCTTTTGTCTTGTTTCAGAACTAGGCTGGCGAATGCAACTGGATCTCTCAGAGAATAGGCTTGCCTCCCAGATAGTGCGGCGTGCAGGAAAGGGAACACAGGAGTGAGAGAGCCATCTGTCAGCGTGGACAATGGGGATCTTAGTAAATGAGTTCTCTCGGTTGATTAGACAGCCATATTTTAGCAGGATTTCCCATCACTCTTCCTTGGGGGCCGTGCAGTCCTGGGAGCTGTTCATTGCAGGAAGTACCGACTGCTCAGGCTACATTGCTGATGAGCAGTAGTAACACATGGAAAGCAGAGCATGCCCAGCTCCCACTTGAAATCTCCTCTTTCCTCCTCCTCTTCAGAACAAGGCCAGGGGACCCTCTGTGGAAAGTAGGTTAATGCATTCTGGAAGCCAGCACGTTTTCAGAGAACTACCAGACCAGCCGAAAAACATGCAGAACGCTGGGCTAGCCTGACATCTTGAACTTGGACTGAAATGTTCCAGGGGAACTGCTGACAGTCTCCGGGCGGCTCAGGGAACTTGTTCTGCCCAGTGGAGCTTGCTTTTTTTCTTGAGATAGGGTTGCCTCAAAGACGGGGCATTCTGTTGAAAGCGCAGGTGGCGAGGAGGCTATTTGATTTCTGCTAAATCCACATAGAACTTTTAATGCGTGGACCAAAAGTTCTAAATCATAATAGAAATATTACTTTTCTTATTCAGAAAATTCCAAAACATCAGGGGAAATTGGCTCCACAAGCACATGGCAGAATTAAAGCCAACTGAGGAAGGCTTTGACCTCATCTCTTTGATGCTCTTATAGTGATTTCAGCACAAATAGACTCTTTTGTCATTGAACATTTTCTTTCCTGCTAGTTAATGTGCATGACCACAATGCTTTAAGATAAAGTTAACACTAGGGTCTTGAGCATGGAAGCGTCCCATCCTTTGAGAGAATTCTCAATCTCCCTGTCATGCTCACTAGCCCTCTGATCATCATTCATTTGAAGGATAGCTCCAAGTGAGAGTTTGTTACCAAAGGTTCTAATCCTAGCCCCTAGGCTGGCTGGATGATCTACTGGGAGAGCCCGTCCGTGATCCATTTGTTCTCCCCGAACATGGAGCTGAAGTCATGATGCTTGCAGGCAGCAGACCTCAATCCAAAGGGCTGTGGGAACAGCAGGCACTGTTTCATATGGAAGTACCACTGCAAAGAGAACGGCTAGTAGCACTCGATTCCTGTTTCCTTTTATTGACAGGATGGGGTTTGAATGCTTTAGTAGATGGCAGTATAATCTTTTTATTTGCCCACTTTTGAAATTGCTACCTCAGACACTTAGTCCTAGTATTGTTTACTCTCAGGCTCTGATCAGATCAGTGGATCTGAGCTCATAACCTCAGGCAAGTACAGTTCTCAAAGACTTTGAGGGGCATTCCCTATGCAAATGAGTAGGGACACAAGCACAGTATAAATCACACTGTGAGCCTATTAAAATGACACATTGTAGTGGGGGAAGAGATGGATGGCAGTGGGTCAGGCCACTCATATATTTTGTTTATCAATTTAATCCACATCATAGCTTGTTCGTTAACTATCATGTCATCTAAAGAACACTGAAACTGTGAGGGTTTAGGTCCTACCAAGGTTCAAACATAAAATCTCTACATGGTAAACTGATTCTCATTCAAACCTTTTAATTTTTAGGTTTCAAGGTGTTTGAGTGAGTGTGTGTGTGTGTGTGTGTGTGTGTGTGTGTGTGTGTGAAATTGTTTTTGGTTAATTCTTTTCTAATTTCTTTATTTCTGACTCTGGAAATCAATATTTCCATATTAAAGTTTTAAATTACATTTGAATTCAGTGACCTACAGTATCATCATGACTCAGGGAACAATACCCACTGGGTAAAACTCTCATTGATGGGACTGAGCTTTAATTTCTTTAAAAATTGCTATGTCCTGTGTTGTTGACATTACCCATTGATTTTTATTTTTATTTTGAGAGAGAGAGAGGGACAGACAGGAAGGGAGAGAAATAAGAAGCATCAATTCATAATTGCATCACTTTAGTTGTTCACTGATTGCTTTTCATTTGTGCCTAGACTGGGGGGCTCCAGCTGAGCCAGTGACCCCTTACTCAAGCCAGCAATCTTGGGCTTCAAGCAAGTGACCATGAAATGATGTCCATGATCCCATGCTCAAGTCAGCAATTCCGCGCTTAAGCTGGTGAGCCTGAACTCAAGCTGGCCACCTTGGGGTTTCGAACCTGGAATCGGTGTCCCAGGTTGACATTCTCTCCACTGTACTACCACCATTCAGGCGACATTACCTGTGATTTTTAAAAATTGACCTAAATTCTTTCATGAGGAACAGCATGTTATCATTCTTAACCTTTGATCCACACTATGCCCTTTTAAGTCTGTTTTGGAATATTCTCTCCCTTCAGTAAGGATTTAACTTGAAGTTTCTGATTTCATGGTGTCATGATAGATTGGACAAAGGAAGCCTCCTGCAGCTCAGTTTTGGTGTGTATGGTTACTGACTAACTTACTGACAGTTAGTTTAAAGTGAGTGTTGAAGTAAATTGGACATCATGTGGTAATTTCATTATGCCATGTAATAGACTTAACCGGTCTAAATCATGGGTGCTTAATGCATTTTTATCTTGGGATTTGCATAATTGACTCATAAATATGCACAAGGTTAACTGCAAGTGGCAAAATGGGGTGGGCAAATTGTTCACAAGTGTTAAAATTAAGGCATTTGCACAGAGGGCACTTGAGCAGGCACTGTCTCCTGGGTGGTGGCCACACATGAAGCACCTAGAAACAGACAACACAGCAGCTGGCTTCCCCGTGTCACAGTCAGTGTGCTGTCAGTGATACTCGGGCTGAGCACAGCTATTGGCTTTTGGATGGATTCACTTGGGTACTTTATTCTTCCTTTTATATATAATGCAATCTCATAGAGTCTCTAGGCTGATGGATGTACTTCTGACTGGCCTCTTGGCAGGCCACAACACAGGCCTCAGAATTCTAACCACAACAAATGATGTTTGCAGAGGCGAGGGTGGGGGGGATGGAAAAAAAGAAACGTTGATTAAGTTGTTTCTCCTATGAGGGTAAAGGAAGGAATTTTATGATTAATCATCTTTGCATACTTTTTAAATGTGTCCTTTTTAAATTTGATTTTTAATTCTCCAACCTTCATAATTCCCTTTCATCCTTTGTGTACTGCTCCCAGTGTGTGAGGTAGGCAAAGAAGTCCCCTCTTTTTCGGCTTCTTGTGATGCCTGCTTGCCAGAGCCTGCTGCAAAATTTACAGTGAGCACCTGGCTATGGCCACGTGAGATCAAGTCAAGTCTGTACTTTCCATGGATGTAAGGAGTGTGTTCTGGAGAAGCTGCAGTATCAAAAAAGCATGCAAAGGAAGGAGAAAGGGAAGAAAGGGAAAGAGGGGAAGAAAAGATAAGGAAGGGAGAGGAAAAGAAGGGAGGAGAAGAGAATGGCTTGGCCGAAGAACCATCTTGTTTTTTCTTTCAGTTTTATTGAGATATAATTGACATATAGCACTGAATAAGTTTAAAATGTACAGCAGACTGACTTAACATACATTATATATGTCAAGTTTAGTTAACATCCATCATGTCATATGGTTACAAAATTTTTGTGTGTGATAAGAACTTTTAGGTTTAGTCTCTTAAACATTCAAATATGTTTACCATACAGCAGTGTTAACTATAGTCATCATGTAGTACATTATTAATCTTATAACTGGAAGTTTGCTTTTTTTTTTAAGTGACAGGAGGGGAGATAGACTCCCTCATGTGCCCTGACCAGATTCCACTCAGCAACCCCAATCTGGGGCCAATGCTCAAATCAACTGAGCTATTCTCAGCACCCAGGATAAAAATTTGAACCAATTGAACTGCTGGCTGCAAGACAGGAAGAGAGAGAAGGTGGAGAGGGAGGGGGAAAATGCCTTAACCCGGAATTAAACCTGGGACGACCGTGTGCCGACACTGTATCCACTGAGCCAACCAGCCAGGGCCTGGAAGTTTGTATTTATTGACGACTTTTAGCCAGTTCTCTTATACCCCATCCCTTGCCTCTATCAACCACAAATCTGATCTCCTTTACTATGACTTGGGTTTATTTTGATTTTTTGTTTTTCAGATTCCACATATAAGTGTGATCATACAGTATTTGTCTTACTCTAACTTATTTCACTTAGCATAATGCCCTCAATTTTTATCCATGTTGTCAAGATGGCAGGATTTCCTTCTTTCTCACTGTTCAATAGTATTTTATTATATGTGTATTATACACATATGTGTATTTATGTGTGTATATGCACATATATATGTACACACATGTATATATATCACATTTTATTTATGCATCTTTGTGTCAGTGGACATTTAGATTGCTTCTCTGTCTTATTTATTATAAATAATGCTGTAATATATATGGGGGTATAGATATCTTCTCAATGTAGTGATTTTAGTTACTTAGGATATATACCCAGAAGTGGAATTGCTGTATCATAGGATAGTTCTACTTCTAATTTTTTTTTTTTTAAGACTGGAGGCCTATCTTTTATGTCTGAACAAAAATACAGGGTTTTTTTTTTTTTAAATACTTACATAGTGAATGGCAAGTGGAGTATAATTAACCTGGAGAATGGATATTAACTAGACTTATTGTAGTAATTATTTCAAAATATGTACAAATATAGAATCATTATGTTATATACCTGAAGCTAATTTAATGTTATATGTCAGAAAGTTTACCTCTTTATAAAGAATGGAGTATTAATTTTTTAAAAGCTTAATTTGCCAACTCAGTAACTATTTTATGTGCTAACTAGGGTTTTTAGAATACTATGATACTGCTGCCTTAACAATTAGCTGATTCCCCAGAGAAGGTGCTTTTTATTTGTCTGAACCGCTCTCATTTCTGTCACAAAGGCATTGTGCCATTTCCTGCACTACAGTTACTTTAAAAAAAAATGGCTTATGATTTATGGTATGAAGTAGTTTTCTACAGTAATTTTTCTGAAAAGATCAGTCCATTTATGAAAGGGACACTTACTGGGAAATAGAGGCTGAGCTTATAAGAGTGAGCGTTTGAAATTAACACAAAAATTGTGTCCTGCAAGTCCTGCTCTTATGTACCCAGGGTAAGTGCCACACATTGTTAACAAGTCTTTCAAGAACTGTCTGTCTCAAGCACACTGCAATTTGGATATAGATATAAGATGTGAAAAATTCTAAATTTACAGACAATATAGATAGCAAAAGAAGCATCAAAAGAGCATAGTCAAAGGCTGTCTGGCTTTTTAGATCAATTATCATACAGTATAAGAAGGCTTTAAAGTCACTTAGAATTATGCTGAATCTGCTGGAAACTTTGCCAGGTCTCCAGAGAGAACAGAACCTGAAACGATCCATTGTGTTCTACCCACTTGATACATGGATTCTGATTAAATATGGGAATGTCCCTTTTAAGAGCTCTGTGAGGTAGACAGCAATAAGGACTGAAGGATGGTGAGCTGAGCAAGGTAAGACTAAAGGGAGGCTTGACAATTACTTTCAAACACGTTAAATATACACAACATCATTCGCCAGCTAATGACAGGCTATACTTTATCTTAATGGAGGCTTAACCAAGAGGAAAGCTGCTGGAGTTCAAGCATGACAGGTTTAAATTCAAGGCACTGTTTCTTGACATTAAAATGTTTTCCTGAGGAAGGCTGATACAGTTTCTAGTCTGGAGACCTCTGGGAAAGGTAAGGGGGATCCTACTTGAGAAGCCAGGAAGAGCCTTTAAGACATTCCATGTTTTTATGATGCTGTGAATTTTTACCATAAAGCCAATAAAACCAGAAAAAGGTTTGTTTATAAGTCATGCATCAAATTCCTTTACAAAGATCTACTGCACTGTGATGTTTTCATTGAACCTGTGATGTTTTCATTGAACCACTGAACTCAGTTGGGTGTGAACAAGATACAATTTTATTCTTTTTCAAATGACTGTTTTTAAGGCATTAGTGAATCATGGGAAAGAAGTTGGGGACTCCAGGGCAATTTATTTGGTTTGTGAAAAGGAGAGGAATGAGGCACCATTGCATACCCTAATTAGACTATCTGGGTTCAAACCCTACCTCCACCACTTACAAGGGGAGAACTTTTCTGAGCCTCAGTTTCCTCCTGTGTAAGATACATACAATAGTAGCCTTTATCATAGGTTATTGTGAGAAGTAAATAGTTAATGCCTATAAGGTCTTGGGCACACCATAATAAATATTAGCTGTTACTAGTATGAATGTATGAACAAATACACAGATGAATACCGTGCAGAAATGTATGTCTGGACATGTGTGTAGGATGAATTGTCATAGTCATGACTGCAGTAGGAACGACAGATGATCTATCTTCAGGACGATTCTGTGAGCTCATACATAGAAGGAGAACTCCTTCTGCCTGCAGGATCCCTGTGAAGCTGGGGCCTACCTTATCAAGAGCACAAAATAAAACAGATGCTTTTAAAGTATCAATCAGCTTTAATTACAATAAGGGCTTTCACAACAAATAATTTTGATAGGTAAATTGTTTAGAACAGTGGTTTTCAACCACTGGTTTGCCAGAAATTTCATGCCAGTCTGTGAAAGACAGTAGATTCAGCTTAAGCCAAAAAGTTTCCTCTCTGAGACTCAAGAAAATCACATTCCTGTGCTGGTGCTTGGTTTTATCATCTTTTATCTGACCACTTAATAATAATAAAAAAAATCTGTCTTTTGTGCTTTAGATCTTACAAAATTGAACATACATTTTTTTAAATTAATTTTAATGGGGTGACATTGATAAATCAGGGTACATATGTTCAGAAAAAACATCTCTACATTATTTTAACATTTGATTATGCTGCATTCCCATCACCCAAAGTCCAATTGTTGAACATACATTTTTTTCATATGATCTTTACTACAGTAGTTAACAATCCAGAAATCAACTAGCTATGAAATAGGGCCCTCCCATCCAAGCACTGGCTGTTAGTCATTTCTAACACACCACTGCTTGGTACCGGCATGAAAAAAAGTTCAGGTATCGAGGCTGGACTTCCAGGCTTGACTTGATTATGCCTCATGCATAATCTCTACTCTGGCAGTGTTCAGGCTTCAGCGGAACCATTCAATCACCTGAGGTGGTTTAACAGTCTCCAGCCTCTCTCCCAGAGATCTTGATTCAGTAAGTCTGAGATGAGGCCCAAGAACTGGCATTTTGCCAAAAGGCTGGAGGACTCTGGTTTGGATGATCCTTCTACCACATGGTGAAGAACCATGACATCCACCCAGTCGCCTCATGGAAGGCCTTGCAGCTCCCTGAACATGTCAGATCTTTGAACATGCCTTGCCCGCAGCACCGTACCCTGTCTGTCCCCCATGCCAGCTCAAACCTACCTCTGCGAAGTCTTTGATGCCCAAGACTAGGGTGGGTCCACAGCACACTCTGCTTATGTGGGCCCAGCCTTCCTCACACTCAGTTACCACATGTATATTTGCTCCCTTTGCAATGGGCCAGGAGCTTCCTGAGAGCAAGTTTCACCATATCTTGTTCACCCTGTTTACCTAACAGGTAGCATGGTGCAAGCAAAATTGTAGGCTTTTGCTATGTGTTTATTGTCTAACTTCAGGACACAAAGCACTTACAGGTCTCTAAGGGATCCTTTAGGTTCGACAAATCCTGGACATTGAGCAGATGCCGTGAGGCCAGAGCAGCCAGCTCACTATCTCCACGAAATAGGATAGGCAAATTCCACAGGGCAGGACCCCTGCGGCAAAATTTTCAGGGACAAATAGTGGGTAGGTCATTTTTATTTTTTGTTTCCTATCTTGTCATTTCTGTTTAGTAACAATAGCTAACATTGCCGGAGTGTCTTAATAGTTTCCAGGTTAGGAGAGTGTAGAGTGGAGGAACCATAACTGAGGGCTAGCAATGACTTCAGCTTGCGGTTATTGTGATTCCTGACTTATAGTCAGGACTTTTTATTCCAAAATGTCTTAATGGCTCTATTTTTGTTGAAAAAATAAATGACTCTTTTCCAGATAAAAAAGCCTGTGTTTACTCTAAAAAATGGGAAAAAATGCTGACTTTACTTCACTGCCAGTGTATCTCAAATAAGAAGCATAAATGAGTTAAAAAAAAAAACAGTAAAACAAATTAATTCCTTGTTTAGTACAAAATGATATTAATCAATATTAAAATAACTGTGGTCCCTGGCCGGTTGGCTCAGTGGGCAGAACATCGGCCTGGCATGCTGATGTCCCTGGTTCAATACCCAGTCAGGGCACACATGAGAAGTGACCATTTGCTTCTCTTCCTCTCCCTCTCCCCCTTCTCCCTCTCTTTCTCTCTTGCAGCCAGTGGCTCAATTGGTCCAAGCACCAGCCCCAGCACTGAGGGTAGCTTGGTTGGTAAAGTGTTGTTCTCAGGCACTGAGGATAGCTCAGTTGATTTCAACATTGGCCCTAGTTGGGGGTTGCTGGGTGGATCCTGATTGGGGTGCATGCGGGAATCTGTCTCACTATCTTCCCTCCTTTCACTTAAAAAAGAAAGAACTATGAATTAATGACAACATATTACTACAATGGAAAATATGTAAATAGTATAATAGCTATAATATGTTAATATTTTAATAAGGCAATAAATACATTTCAGTAGATATTTAGTAATATAGTGACATAATATATTATTTATACAATATTGGTATTAGTTGTAAATATAATATAGTATATTAATAAAATATATTGCAATATTAATTTATAAGATATTTAAGTAATATTTAATAATAATAGTAATTGCCATTTATTGAAAATTTACTATTAAAAAAGTATTTCACTTTTTTAAAAAAATATATAATCCTTATAAGAGTTTTGATAAGCAAGGTTTTTTTTTTCTTTCTTTTATTAAATAAGAGGTGGGGAGGCAAAGAGACAGATGCCCGCATGGGCCCGGACCAGATCCACCTGGCAAGCCCTCTACAGGCACTACTCTGACCATTTGGGGCCGCTGCTCCATTGCTTGGCAACTGAGATATTTTAGCACCTGAGGCAAGGCCATGGAGCTATTCTCAGCACCTGGGGCCAATTTGCTTGAACTATTCAAGCCATGGCTTTGGGAGAGGAAGAGAGAAAGGGAGGGGGGGGAAAGGGATGGGGGAAGCATGGAGAAGAGCTAGTCACTTCTCCTGTGTACCCTGACCAGGAATCAAACTTCCAAACACCAGGCCCATGCTCTACTCCCGAGCCAACCAGCCAGAGCCTAAGCAGATATTTTTAACCTTATTTTATAAATGGGAAATGAAGGTTCCAAGAGGTTGGGTTTCTCAAAGCTATGGAAGTCATAAGTAGAGAAAGAGGGGACTCCCTGGCCCCAAAGCCCACCCTCTTTCTATCATCCCCCTGCTCCCCATGACCAGCTTAGAAATGAAGAAATAGGAGGAAAAGAGTCTGAATTCACCATTGCCTCATTGTAAACTGGGAGTGATCGGAGATTGGAGTGTTAGCTTATTCTAATCCATCAGTTCATCTCATTTGAATCACCTAAGACCTGAGACAGCTTGATTTCTGAGAAAATTTATCACAGGAGCTGCAGAAATGGCTTCAGAACTGCCAGGGGTACAGGAGCCTGGAGTGCTTTGGCAGCTGCCTGAGAGGAAGCACTGGGAACGGGCACAGGGACACCCCTTCTCAGTCTCCCCAGTGGAGGGCTCCTATGTCCACACAGTGATGGCTGTGGCACTTTAAGAGTAGGGCTGGGCAAATGTGGGACGCAAGGCTTGCCCCACACCCCAGAGGTGGATAGAAAGGCCAGCAATGCACCACAACGCACCACTGCCGGGCTTTCAAACCCATGGCTGGCTCAAAGCCCTTTTCCACCATGTGCCAAAAAATACCGTTGGCCCTGAAGAGTTTATAAAGCCATCTGGGTGTCGCTGATGAATGAGAAAATACACAGGCCACTGGATTCATCAAATGGGATAACAGGGTCATGGGTGGCCACTCCTAAGGGCTAATGGGTATGGCTACATTTGCAGGGGGAGCTAGTCAATTGGTTAGAAGGAGGAGGAGAGGCCCCAAGCCACTGTCTCATGCTGTATATATAAATAAGCTGGAATATGAGTGTGGCAGGTAAAATGTAACATGACTGCGGGAGGGGAGGGAGAGTGACATGAGAACTTCTGATATATAAAAAACAGGGGATTTAATTTATTGATGGTAATGCTATTTATTTTCCCTGTCAAATCTGTTCTTTACATCCCAAGCAAGAAGAGAGGAGAACTCTTAGCAGCAAAGCTGCTGAGAAGGAAAAAGACATCTGACTGTTATTTTCTCATTTACTTATTCATCCAACAAGGATTTATTACATGTACATATCTAATGTTAGGCAATAAACATGTTTTCTTCTGTCAAGGTTGTACAAACAAAAAGGAAAGTGTTAGAGAGTCCACAAAGCAACCCGATCATTTTTCCTTGGAAACAAATGGCAGCTAGAAGCAGGAGACAATCATTTTGCTGAAGGCCACTTTTCACTAAGTGCGATACTTTTAATACAAGTGGATGATAGCAATTGGGTAAATTAACTCCACATTGATATTCAAAGGGAATTACTACATTAATGGTAATAACTGAGTGCCTTCAAAGGAATACAAATGCCTGAAGGGGGATCCGATTTAGCCTTGTAAGGTTTTCTTTATCTTACACAAAGAGCATGAACTCATACGGACGCCTTTTCTAAATGGGGAAACTAAAATGTACTCATTCCTCCTAAGATTCCCAAGTAAAACACTGTATTTAACACTAGGGGAAACAGCTTAGAAAACACAGTGTAGGATACTATGCACTTTGATGAAGACCGAAGTCCTTACTTAAATAGTGAGCTTTGAGAACTAGAATAACCCCAAGAACATAAGTGGACTTTCTATTATTCTTTAGTCTCCACAAATTTGGAAGGGGGGACTTACATTTACCACATGTATATGTGTAGCTGTCATTCACTTTCCCAAAATCCATGCTTCTGAAGGTAATTCCAGTACCAGTATATGTGATAACAATGGAGTAGGATTTAGCTCTTAAATCAACTTTTCATTTATTTCACAGGTTGAGTAAATCATAGATCACCGGTAGGTAGGTTCTTAGGTAGAGCTAATAACATTGGCACTAAGTTACTTTGTTTTTAATTTTATGAATAAATAAGAAAATGAAGCATAATATGTGCCTAGAACATGCCATAGTATATATATGTCCAGAAGTGGAGAATATTTAACTAACTCAGTGCTGGCCAGTAGAATTATAGTTCTAGCTGCAATACAAGCCTCATGAATCATTTTAAATTTTTTAATAAACACACTTAAAAAGAAAAAACAGTATGTCATTTTAACAATATATTTTATTTAGTTAAATATACCCAATGTATTATCATTTCCCTATGTAATTGATATAAAATTTATGAATGAGATATTTTACAGTTTTCTTCATACTATCTTCCAAATCCAGTGTGCATTTTCTGCTTACAGTGCATTTCAGTCCAGACTGGCCACACTTCAAGTGCCCAGTAGCTGCACGGGGTTCGTGGTCATTGTACTAGATAGGGCAGCTCTGATTTATTGGCACAACCAAAGAAGCCCTGAATCTGAGATTCGTCTAATATTGGTAAATGGCGATTGCTGTTCTAATAGCTCATTTTGACAACGTAGTCTCTCCCCAGTGCTATTTTGCAGTTGTGATTGGTACAGTGCAGGAGCTCTGGTACAAGCATATTTGGTGGGATGAATTTGGCCTCGATAGTGAAAGCTGATGCTTACACACAAAGAATGGATTAGCTCAGTGCTCCCATTGTGAAGAGGGGGCACAGTGTCAGGTCAAAGGGAACATGTGGACACAGGGAAACACGGCATTTCTAAGTGGTTAATGTGGTTATTTTCCACACTTTCCTCCCAGTCAATTTAACATTAGTCTTGAGTTTCTTTTTGTTGCCATTCCAAGTGTCGTTTCAGATCTATCCCTTTTGTTTAACTGCATTCCTGTAGGGATTTTCAATAGCGAGTTGCTGCAGATACTAAGGCATTCTGTGTGGAGGCATTATCAGTCTCTACATAAGGGAATTTCCTCCACTTCTCCCCAGAGAACAGGTCCAAGTTCTTGGCTCTGTTGCCCACAATTATGTGAGGCCTCCAGAAACTCTTCCTCTGAACCACACTTATCTCTTAAGTTTCTGGTTACATACCCAAGGTGTTTTTGTTGTTGTTGTTTTTAAATCAATGCCTAGGTATTCCAGAGATATTTTTACCTTAATATAAGCATGACATCATTGTTAGCTGCTCCTCTCTCTTTGTCCTCCATCTCACCAAGGGCCAGCCTCCTCCATCCAGGCTCAAGCCAAAGCCCTAGGTCTTCACACACCTCTCTGTTGCCCATACTCTTCATATCCTATCAGTTTCCACATCCTATTATTTCATTTCTTCAGTATATCTTGGATCTGTTCCTTCCTTTTCATCCACACGGTTACAGTTCTGGTGCAAGTGGCCGTCTTTTGACTGAATTCTTGCCATAGTCTCCTAGTTGGGTTTCTGGGGTCCACAACTCACTCCCTCTAATTCATCAATCCATTACTGTTCTTAAACACAGATATGATTGTGTGATATTTCATCTCAAAATTTCCTCTACTGTGATATCCAGGCCCTTCGTAATTAGGCTCCTGCCTATCTATTCAGTCTCTGCTGCTGCCACTGCCTTTGAGGATATTATGCTTATTATTGATGCTTCACCAAAAATCTATGACATCCCTGGCCCCCAGGCCTTTGCACATGCTGAGTCTTATGTCCAGATTTCTGCTCTTCTCTTGTCTTCCTGGAAATTCTATAGTCCTCTCAAAGTTGACTTAAGTGTCACTTCTTTCATGAATCCTTCCATAACTTGAGGGCAGACTTAGGGTCACCTTTTCTCATGTCTCCACAGTTGTGCCCATTACCCCTCTCCCATACATACACAACACTTGCTACTTACGGACATAACAGGTAGTTGATAAAACAGATAAAACTGTCATTTAAAGATTAAGCTCTCAGAATCGTCCCCCATGAATTATAAATTTGTTAGATGCACAGTTAAATATTGGCCTCCCGTTCTGTGAGTGCCATAGCATATAAGACTGATATTCACCTACAGATGTGTGAGTGTCAGATGCCTCAGACCAGGTTCACCTCAGCCAGAGAGGTGGGCTCACCTGCAGCAGGAGCTGTGTCAGTATGGGTGTTGGCTGGGCTCCAAGATGATGGGGACAATGATGCCCTCTGCTGACAGTTGGTGTTATTAGTGCATGAGTGAGGTGTTTTCACCCCCATTTTAAAGCTGAGAAAACAGAGCCTCAAAAAAGTCAAGTAACTTTCCCAAGACCCCATAGTCATTGAGGGAATAGAGCCAGGATCCGAACCCTTATTTGGCCACAAATCCCACACTCATTCCACTGTCCCAAATGTCTTCCAAATTTTTCTTGTTGGTTGTATTCTTTTTTCTTTTCTTTCTTTTTTTTTTTTTGTATTCTGAGTGTGGTATACAGGAGACACAGTTTCTCAGGAAAAAGAATGAAGGGTGAGCCAGATAGAAGTAGGTCCTGGGCTGCATGTGAACACAAAGGGACCACAGAGAAGACTCAAAGGCTTTCTATGCAAGGTCCAGATTGCACAACATCCGAGGAACTGAGGTATGTCCCCTTGTGAGACTGCTTTGATGTACAGGACCTTTTCTGAGGAGCATGGGGGAATTCTCTTCCAACTGAGTTTTACATTCGGGTTACACTTTTGCTGCAGCTTTCGCACCTGAACCCCAAAGCTCCCAAGGGGTGGTGAGTTTTAGCAGTGAAGGCGTGTCTTCCGCTGTGCTGTTCCCAGAAGCTTTGCCTCTATCAAAGAAATGAGCCACCACCAACAGTGACACCAGCTATTTTCTCATGGGTGTATATGCTTTAAGACAACACTTATCCAGGCTTGGCCAGATAGCTCAGGTGGTTAGAGTGTTGTCCCAAAGTGCAGAGGTTGCCAGTTTGATCCCTGGTCAGGGCACATACAAGAACAAGCAACAGGTTGATGTTCCTCTCTCTGTCTTTCTCCCCCCTCCCCTTTCTCTCTCACTAAAATCAATCAATAAAGATTTATTTTTAAAATAACACTTATCAAGATTGCTGTTTCTTTTACTTGCAAACTAACGTTTTCATGGAGATAAGTCTTCATAGAATAACAAGTAGGTAAATAAGCCTGTTTGATGGAGAAACCTAATGAGATCATCAGGCAAGGCTTGTGTTCAGCTTTACAAGCTATGTTCCAGTAGTCTGTGGACACTTCAAAGGTTTCCATTGAAGAGTTTTCCAAGCAGAATTGAGTATTATGTAAGGTGACTGGCTTGCTAAAATGTTTTATGTATCATGACTTATTTGGGAAACATAAAACACATAAAAATTATAGATCTATGTATGTATCACCTGGTTTAAGAAATATAACATTGCTGAATGAGTTGAAGACCCTGTGTTACCTTCCCCATCACTTCCCTCTTCCTGCCTCCCAGAGGGGATGCCTATATTGAATTTTGTATTTATAAGCTCATATCTTTATTTATATTTCTATTACCAATGTTTGCAATAAAAATAAATAATAGTCTATGTATATTTTAGTGCTTTCCAGAAATGGTACCAAGGTATATGTATTCTAAGTGTATAAATTTTCTGCAACTTGTTCTTGCCACTAAAAAGTTTTTGTGTGAGTTACCACCATGAATGTGTTTAGTTGTAGTTCATTCATTCTCCCTCCTGAAGGAATTGGTTGAGCACAGCAGTACATGAATATATCACCAGTCATATATTTATTCTCTTGCAGGTGAACAGTTCTCACTCTCTTTTTAATCATTGCAAACAATACTGCCATATCCATTCTTACTTATGTATCCTTGAGCTCATGGAGAAAGGTTTCCCCAGTGTCTATCTCTGGGAGGGGATCTATGAACATTCCAACATTTATTAAATTTCTCTCCAAAGACTGTCTATTAAAAGACGTTTTCTTTCCCTATACAACACCTCTGTCTTCACTGTGTTGTATGGTATGTGCAACTGCGTATAATTAAGAATGATGCCATAAAAGGAACAGTGTATATATTCCCATTTACATACAGAAATTTATTACACTTGCATTACATCCTATAAACAAAAATAAGAGAGATTTGATTACTTCCTTCCAAAACCTCCACTCACTATCATTCTACTCTAACATGAACTTTTAATGTCATCGTCCTAGTAGCTCAGTGCCCTCCATAGTGTGAATTTTGTTATATGTAAGGCGTTAATATATGTAGTTAATTAATATGTTAATTAATGATTAATTTATGTATTATTAGTATGGCACAATCAGAGGTTACTTGCTTTTTTTTTTATTTTCAGAAAATTCATAAAATTGTAAGGAAACCTACCAGACTCTGTTACTAAAACCAAGCCCATGTCTGTAAGGCCAGTAGCCACGGCCACCATCACAGCCACCTGGCCTGTGCAGGTTCTCATTGAATTCGGACAGATAGTAATGAAACAACAGAGCCAAGAACTGGTGGGGCATCAGCTTTACTCCTAGCTTGCACCGGTGGGCAAGAAATACACACAGTGGGAAAACACTTCCCTTTCCATTCAGGGCTCCCAAAGCCACTAACTTATCTGAGTTTCCTAGAATCAAAGGTTTCTCCCTCACCAGTCTTATTTACCTCTGTTCTCCATCTCCTTCTTTCTGCACAAACTGCACAAACTGGCTTCTCCTTCAGCACTCTGCCATCTTGGCTGCTTCTCCTCTCCTCCACGTGGCCTTTCTCTGCTCTCCTCCAGCATGGGCTCTTCTGCCCCATTTTATAAGTATAGAAATCAAAACCTTCAATCCAATATACAAACAAGGAAGTCTCTGATACAAAGTCACTTATCTGAGGCATAATGGGATTCCTCATGAGAGTGCACTACCCCACATCATGCAACAGTCAAGGGTGTGGGGAAAAGCTTAGATTTGAAAAGATCTTAGTATTAAAAGGGTGGGAAAGGCTTAGTCTTAAAACTAAGCCTTAGGCTATGACGACCCTGCCTGTTTACAGCCTGTCCCCCACACCCAATGCAAATTATAAGAGAGCAAACATCTATATCGTATTTACAAACTTAGTTGACCAACAATGTCCTTTAAGGCTGTCTAAAGAAGAATCTCCATGTGGAAAATAGTAGCTATTACTTCATCTAATCCTTCGAGTTTTCCATTTTTTTCCTTGAGGTCCAGCTTCCCTGGGGATCACTCATTATTTATTGCCATCACTACTCAGCTGGCCTCAGGGACATGATTACAAGTACTGTTTTTCAGAGGGCTTCCACAAGAATTTTATTTTATGTTTCAACACAAAAATGTTTAAAACACAAAGAACAGGAGATAATTGTATACCATTCGATGACCACTTTATAGCCAAGCCCTGGCTTGCGATGTCACCATCATCATATTTCTTTCAGGCTAATGAAGAAAAAGTAGAGATTTACTTAATAATAAACTAGGTGGTTTTGCTAAATGTGGGCCAAGGGCCTTTCCCTGTGTTATTAAAGGTTGTGCAGAGATTTGAGCAGGAAGAAAACGATAGAACTGCCTTCGCCCAGCACATGGTCATATAGGCATGCCACAGTCTAAAGACTCTGCCACGTGGGAGTCAGACATGTCTATTCAAAAGCAGCTATTTACTGTATTTTTCACTCCATAAGATGCACTTTTCTCCCAAAAGTGGAAGGGAAAATGCTCGTGCATCTTATGGAGTGAAAATACAGTATTTTATTAAACATTTTTACACACAATTTGGTTCAGAATATTTTTTTTCTTATTTTCCTCCTTAAAACCCTAGGGTGCGTCTTATGATCAGGTGTGTTTTATGGAGTGAAAAATATGGTAGTTTAAGGGGAAAATAACCATCATCAGGTTAAATTAACAATGTTCATTTGAATTTTATTGAGATATATGTGTGTGTGTGTGTGTATCTAATTTACAAATTTGACTTTATATAAGAACTCTAAGGATAAAGAGATTTTTTTTTTAAATTACTGACTATAGTTTATTTCTCCTCATTTCTTTGCCACAAAAGGTCACATACAAAAGCATTTTGCTTTTTTGCAGGGAGGGGGAGATTCTTTCTTTTTTTTTTCAGTTATTGTGTGGACATGGTTCCAGGTGTCCCACTCAATGTCACACCCTCTACCCACTGCATTGTGCCCCCAATGCCCCAGGCAAAGTCTCTTTCCACCCTCCTCTTACCTCCTTGCCCTCCTCTACCTTCTCCCATCCCCCCTTTCCCTCTAGGAATTTCAACCCTCTTCTCTGTATCTATGTGCTGTGTATATATAATTTGGCTGATCCCTTCACCTTTGATCCTGCCTCTCTTCCTCCTTTCCTCTGACAGCTATCTCTCTGTTCCCTATGATCTTGCCTCTGTTTCTGTTTTGTTCATCAGTTTATTACATTCATTAGATTCCACATATAAGTGAGATCACAAGGTATTTGTCTTTCTCTGCCTGGCTTATTTCACTTAACATGATAATCTCCAGGTTCATCCATACCGTCACAAAAGATAAGATTTACTTATTTTTCACAGATGCATAGTATTCCACTGTGTAAATGTACCACAGCTTTTTTATACACTAGTGCACTGATGGACACTTTGGCTGTTTTCAAATCTTGGCTATTGTAAATAGTGCAACAATGATCATGGGGGTGCATATCTTTTTCTGTATTAGTGCTTTGGGAGTCTTAGGATATATTCCTAAAGTGGGATAGCTGCTTCATTAGGCAGTTCCATTTTTACATTTTTGAGGAAACACTATACTGTTTTCCACAGTGACTGCACAAGTCTGCATTCCCACCACCAGTGCAGTAGGGATCCCTTTTCTCCACACCCTGCCAGCATTTGTTGTTTGTTGATTTGTTAATGAAAGCCATTCTGGCAGGTATGAGGTGATATCTCACTCTGGTTTTAATTTGCATTTCTCTAATGATTAGTGACATTGAACATTTTTTCATATGCCTATTGGCCATCTGTATGTTCTCTTTGGAGAAGTTTCTATTCAGTTCCTTTGCCCATTTTTAATTAGATTTAATTTAATTTTAATTACCTTCCTGGTGTTCAGATTTAGAAGTTTTTTTTTATAAATGTTGGTTATTAACTCCTTATCAGACATATCAGCAAATATGTTCTCTCACAGAGTGGGTTGTCTTTTTATTTTGTTAATGGTGTCTTTTGCTGTGCAAAAGATTTTTAGTTTGATATAGTCCCATTTGTTTATTTTGTCCTTTATTTCACTTGTGTGTGGAGATATATTGGCAAAAATATTGCTACGAGACAGTCTACTGCCTACGTCTGGAATTTTTATGGTTTTGCAACTTACATTTAAGTCTTTTATGCATTTTGAGTTTATTTTTGTGAATGATGTAAGTTGGTGGTCTAGTTTCATTGTTTTGCATGTACCTGTCCAATTTTTCAAATGCCATTTATTAAAGAGACTGTCTTCACTCTATTGCTTCCTTTGTCAAATATGAATTGATCACAAAGGCATGGGTTTATTTCTGAGTTCTCTGTTCAGTTCCATTGATCTGTATGCCTGTTCTTATGCCAGTACCAGGCTGTTTTGAGTACAATGGCCTTGTAGTATAACTTGATACCCAGAAGTGTGATACCTCCCACTTTGTTCTTCATTTTCAAGATTGCTGAGGCTATTTGGGTTCCTTTTGGTCCCATATAAATTTTTAGAATATTTGTTCTATGTCTGTGAAGTATGCCCTTGATATTTTAATAGGAATTGTATTGAATATATAGATTGCTTTGGGTATCATGGACATTTTAATGATGTTAATTCTTCCTATCCATTAACAAGATATATGCTTCCACTTGTTTTCATCTTCCTTAATTTCTATTTTTTTAAATGTCTTATAATTTTCCAAGTACAAGTCTTTTACCTCTTTGGTAAATTTTATTTCTAAGTACTTTATTTTCTGTTGTTGTTGCAATAATAAACGGGATTGTTTTCTTAATATTCCTTTCAGACAGGTCATTATTGGTGCATAAAAATGCCACTGATTTCTGAATATTAATGTTATATCCTGAAACTTTGCTGAACTCGTTTATCAGGTATAGTAGTTTTTTTGCCCTTTATTTCTTTTTCTTGTCTGATTGCTGTGGCTAGGACTTCCAGTATGTCAAATAGAGTGGTGAAAAGGGACACTCCTGTCTTGTTCCTGATATTAAGAGGATTGCTTTTAATTTTGCCCATGGAGTATGATATTGCCTGTCAGTTTGCCATATGTGATCTTTATTAACTTGACATATGTTTCCTGTATTCCCACTTTGCTGAGGGTTTTGATAATAAACAGATGCTAGATTTTACCAAATGCTTTTCTGCATCTATTGATCTGATTATCCTTCATTTTATGTTAAGAATCATGTTTATTGATTTGCAAATATTGTACCAACCTTGCCTCCCCAAAATAAATCCCACTTGATCATTATGTATGATCATTTTAATGTATTGCTGGAGCCGGTTTGCTAATATTTTGTTGAGTATTTTTGCATCTATGTTCATCAAGGATGTTGGCCTATAGTTTTTGTTTGTTTTTTTGTTTGTTTGTTTGTTTTATAGTGTCTTTACTTGGTTTTGGCATTAGGATAATGCCTTGTAAAATGAGCTGGACACCTTCTATCCTCTTGACTTTTTTTGGAATAGCTTGAGAAGGATAGGTGTTAGTTCTTCTTTGAATATTTGGTAAAATTCATCTGTGGTGACATCTGGTCCAGGACTTTCCTTTGCTGGGAGTTTTTTGATAACTTTTAATTTTATTTGTTGTAATTGGTCTGCTCAGGTTTTCTGATTCTTCCAGGTTCAGTTTTGGAAGATTGCATGTTTCTAGAAATTGATCCATTTTGCCCAGGTTGTCCAGTGTTTGGCATATATTTCTTTATAGTCTTTTCTTACAATCCTTCATATGTCTGTGATGTCAGTTGTTACTTCTCCTCTTTCATTTCAAATTTTATTTATTTGAATCCTATCTTTTTCTTGATGAGTCTGGTTAATGGTTCATCAATCTTGTTTACCTTTTCAAAGAACCAGTTCTTGGTTTCATTGAGATATATATTAGAATATACATATATTATATATAATATGTTATAATATATATATTTAGACTATATGTCATTTATTTTCACTCTGATCTTTATTATTTCTTTTCTTTTATGTCCTCTGGGCTTTGTTTGTTGTTCTTTTTTTAGTTCTTTTAGTTGCAGGGTTAGAGTGTTTGAGATTTTTCTTACTTCTTGAGGTATGCTTATAATGATATGAATATCCCTCTCAGGACTGCTTTTGCTGTGTCCCATGAATTTTGGATTGTTGTAATGTTTATTTTCATTTGTTTCAAGAAATTTTTTTATTTCTTCCTTGATCTTGTTGTTAACCCATTTGTTATTTAATAATATGCTATTTAGCTTCCAAGTGTTTAAATATCTTTCAGTTTTTCTTTGTGGTTGATTTCTAGTTCCATGCCATTGTGATCAGAGAATATACTTGATATAATTTCAATCTTCTTAAATTTTCTGAGAATTTTTTGTCTAACGTGTTCTATCCTAGAAAATGTACCTTGAGCACTTAAAGAAATGTATGTTCTGCTGTTTTGGGTTGAAATATTCTGAAGATATCAATTAAATTCAGTTGATCTAGTGTGTCATTTAAGACTGGTTTTTTTTTTTGTTGATTTTGTCTGGGGGATCTATCCATTGATGTTAGTAGGGTGTTAAAATCTCCTATTATTATTGTATTGCTGTCACTCTCTCCCTTTATGTCCACTAACATATGCTTTACATGTTTAGGACTTCTATGTTGGGTGCATAAATATTTACAATGGTTATATCCTCTTGTTAGATTGCTCCCTTTATTATTATGTGGTGACCCTCTTTGTCCTTTACTATAACCTTTTTTTAAAAAGCTGTTTTGTCAGATATAAGTATTGCTAGCCCAGATTTGTTTTTCATTTCCATTTGCATTGGATATTTTTTTCCATCCCTTCACTTTCAGTCTATGTGTATCTTTTGTTCTGAGTTGAGTCTTTTTTTTTTTTTTGTATTTTTCTGAAGCTGGAAATGGGGAGAGACAGTCAGACAGACTCCTGCATGCGCCCGACCGGGATCCACTCGGCACGCCCACCAGGGGGCAATGCTCTGCTCACCAGGAGGCGATGCTCTGCCCCTCCAGGGCGTCGCTCTGTTGCGACCAGAGCCACTCTAGCACCTGGGGCAGAGGCAAAGGAGCCATCCCCAGCACCCGAGCCATCTTTGCTCCAATGGAGCCTCGCTGCGGGAGGGGAAGAGAGAGACAGAGAGGAAAGAGAGGGGGAGGGGTGGAGAAGCAGATGGGCGCTTCTCCTATGTGCCCTGGCCGGGAATCGAACCCGGGACTTCTGCACGCCAGGCCGACGCTCTCCCACTGAGCCAACCGGCCAGGGCCTGAGTTGAGTCTTTTGTAGACAGCATATATATAGGTCATGTTTTCTTATACATTCAGCTACCCTATGTCTTTTGATTGGAGCATTTAATTCATTTACATTTAAGGTTATTATTGATTTGTATTTATTTATTGCCATTTTATTCATTAGACCTATAATCCTCCTTTTCTTTATTTCTGTTTTTCTTTCCTCTTTTATAGCAGGCCCTTTAACATTTATTACAATACTGGTTTGGTAATAATGAATTCCTTTTGCCTTTTTTTTTTTTGGTCTGGGAAGCTCTTTATTTCTCCTTCAATTTTAAATGATAGCTTTACTGGATATTGTAGTCTTGGTAGTAGATTCTCGTTTTGCATCACTTTGAATAACTCTTGCCAATTTCTCTTGACCTGAAGTGTTTCTGTTGAGAAGTCAGATGTCAGCCTTATGGGGGCTACTTGTAGGTAATTAATTGCTTTTCTTTTGCAACTTTTAATATTTTTCTTTTTTCTCTTATCTTTGACATTTTATTTATGATATTTCTGGTGTGGCCCTTTTTGGGTTTATCTATAATGGGACTCTCTGTGCTTCTTGAACTTGTGTTACTTTTTCCTTCATTAGTTTAGGGAAGTTTTCAGTTATGATTTCTTCAAACAAGTTCTCTATCCCTTGTTCGTTCTCTTCTCCTTCAGGAATCCCTATGATGTAGATGTTGTTTTTCTTCATGTTGTCACAGAGTCTTCATGTTGTCTTAGGTGTCTAAGAGTTTTATCAGCCTTTTTGAACTTCTTTTTGTTGCTCTGCTTCTGCTTATGTTTATCATGTCCTCTAAAATCTCTGATTTGATACTTTGCTTCATCCAATCTGCTGTTTATTCCTTCTAGTGCATTTTCATTTTAGATATTGTATTTGCCATTTCTGACTGATTCTTTTTTATTGTTTCTGTGTCCTTTATAATATTTACTAAATTCTCATTGTGACCATCCATTCTTGCTCTAAGATCTTGAGCATCCCTAATAACTATTATTTTAAATTCTGTATCTGGTAGTTTGGTTTACTTTCATTTCATTTAATTCTTTTTATGGTGATTTCTATTGTTGATTTTTGGGGGGTATATTTTCTTGTCTGACCATTTTGTCTGTGTATTAGGTGGCTCTACTCTGACTCCCAAATTTGTCATGATGTCTTTATAAGGAAGGTGAGCTCAGTGGTATTAACCTCTAGGCCACCTGAGCTCCTTGCTCTAGTAATGTTTCTTGAGGGTTATATTTACACTTCTGTTGTATGTGAGTCTTGAACACTGTTGACCCTTTCATGGCTGGAATAAACCCTTCATGCTGGCTGACTCTAAGTGTCAACCTTGATCATGTGTATTAGACGCTGTGCAGTGTCTGTCCTATGGGGTGTAGTTGTTCTCAGAAGGGTCTGGTGCTTGCTGGACTTCTCCTTTGGGCTTGCTACTTATGTGGCTAGTTGAGTCTAGCATTGGTGCAGCCTACCTCCCACCATTCATTGTGTTGATTTGGTTCCTCCTGGGTGGGATTCAGGTATGATGTCAGATGTTTGTAACCCACCACGGTCTACCATTCTGTTGACTGTTTGTGTCTGCATTTTCTTTACCTGGGTGTGGGTTGGGGGAGGGGCCAACCTGTGTGTAAGAATCAGATTCCTTCTGCTTGGGGCTGACAGCAGCTCCATAAAAGGACTCAAATTCCTTAAGATTTGCCTCTACTTTTCAGCGGCTCTACCTCCTCTTGCAGCTGCTTGATCTTCCTGCAGAGTCTTCTGCAGAAAGACTGTAGGATGGGCACAGACTGGCATCACCCTACCAAACCCTCTACAGTTTGCAAGCTTAGGGCAGTTGAGGTCAGAATGACAATGTTAGCAGTACCCTCTACTTCAAGGGTTTCTTGGTCAGGCAATCTGTACAGGGAAAGAGGCCCCTACTTTAGAGCCTAATCCTTCAGCCACTGCTGGGTACTCTAATTCTATTTTTCCCCAGCAAGGTGAGAAGCAGGTTCAGATTGGGTGTGGCCAACAGTCCTTTCTGCAGAAGTTCTTTTAGCTGGGAGCCTGGACTCCAGGAGAAAGGTAAGAGAGACTTTCATAGGGGCTGACTGCCACCCAGAAGGTGGCTAAGCCCCGTGACTGGTCCCAACAATAGGCTCCAAGGAGCTCATACTTTGAATGTCTGTGCTCTGAGCCTCTCTACCTTTCCCCTGTGGAACTTAGCCCAACAGGGCAGGATGTTCAGGTCTTGGGCTTGCTGACTGTGAAGCTCTATTTCGTCCCATGTATGTAAGTTGCTGTGCAGGTGTTGACCACAAAAAGCAGAATTTATCTCACCTGGGTTTAGTGCCTGATGAGCTCTCCCTTTGGATATGCTGCTAGAAAGACTAGTTGGTCCTACTCTGATGTCTTCCATAGCTGGCCACTGGATGTGTTGGTTCTGGGCCTCTTAGGAAGGAGCCTGATGCAGACCAGTCTTATATACTGCCTATGACTGGCCCTCAGCAACCTTTTTGTAGCAATAAGCAAGCCAGAGTTTGTGACTGTCACTGCTGGGCTTACGTGCACTTGGAAGGACTAAACTACACACCTAGGCTGGCTTTTATCAGCACTAGCCCTGGTGGAAAGTCAGCAAAAGGCCCAAGGTTCCCTGAGGTGGCATCCTGCTGCCTCTGTGTGCTGGCTGCTTCTTAGGCTCGGACTTTGAAAAAAACCTCTAGTAGAGTCTAGAGCCTGGGGCAATTCAAGGATTATAAAGGTGGTGGGTGTGGCTCCCACCCCAGGGACCCAGGTGTCATTCTATCCTGAATTTTTTTATATGCCTCAGTAGGGTATGGCCACAAGGAGTCCAGTGTGTGTGGCCTCTGAAACCCAGAGATTTAGCCTGCCCACAGTCCAGACAGTTTCTGCTAAATTTCCCATGAGGTGGAAGCCCCAGTCATATTCTCAGAAAAGTGAAGGGAAAAGCTCCACTCTCAACATCAGACAACTAAATCACTATTGCAACCCCTGCTCCCTGGCCAAAGCTGCTTACTTCTCAGCAGGGCCCAATCTCCATAGAGTGGGGCAAGGGAAATTCTTGGGGGTAGGGCAGTGCTTTCCTCCAGGCTGATGTCACACAGAGGGGCTACTTCACCTGAGAAAGACAGCAACTACAGGACAGTATTGGAATATGATTCAGCACAGAGGTTCCCTCACTTTTCCCCATTGACAAAGGCAACAGAAAGGGACCCTGAGGATGTTCCCTGTGGTGAACAGCAGGGTGAAGGAAGGGAGACAGGCACATGAAGTCTTCCTCCAGAGTTCTGTGTTCTTGCTCATAACCCCCCACTTCTCTCAGATAATTGACACTGGGAACAAGCAATTTTGGATGATTCCATCTTTTATACTGGTATGAACTCACCGTAGGGAGGGCAAATAAGAATCCTATTTTGTACCAGTTCTCACTGGTTGCTGTGGCTGCCTGGAGTCCTGTGTTGAATTTCCTGTGACTCTATCTGTGATGAATTGATTAAGAATGTCTGTCATGAGTGCAGAAAGAAAGTATTGGCACTTATATTTGGTACATACCATCTCTATCTTCTGACTTCATCAGAAAAGTCTTTGATAAGACAACATAAACATTAGCATCTATATACAGCAGATATGAATCAAAGTCTATCCAAATATGCAGGTGTGCATGAATGTCTGTTTCTTTATTTTCTTAAATTAATTAATTTGAATCTAAGTCTTTATTCCTCTTGATTGGTGGGGATTTCAATCTCCTCACTATTCTCAGATTGTGCATAAATAAATGGGAAAGACCTCTCCACTTCAGTCCATTGTGGTTACCACTGACCACTCACTGTGGGTTCTGCATGAGGGAAGTTGGGTAGTACTCTGCTTGTCTGCCTTGTATGAGACCCAGAAATTTTTTGCCACAGCCTGGAACCCTACTGCTCAGAATTAACATTTCAACAAGCTTTTTGCTACCATATTCCCCTTGGATCATGTATTTTCTCTTGAGTTCTACCAGAGAGTGGGGTTAAAGATCTCTACTATTCATGAACTATGAAATCTGACCTCCACCCCCTTTGCAGACTGGGGGAGTCTCTCTTCTCTCCATTTGTAAATGCACATGCCCAACAAAGGATGTTCAAAGAGAGGATATTTGGCTTTAGGTGCTCCTTGGTCAGTGAGCCAAGATGCCAGCCAGTTGTTGTTATTTCAATTTCACAGACTGAGTTACTCTCTTTAGTTATCTAATGGGAGAACAGGAAAATATTTTGGTTTGGGTACATACTTATTTATTTTCTGGCAAATTCTAATTTATTGAGAGACAGCATAAAAACATCATATTGCCTTTCCTTCATGCTGCTCAAAGTCCCATCCCCTCTCTCTTCACCCCCTGGGAATGCTAACAAAAGCTTTTCAACAAGCTTGGTTTTAGGAAAGTAGAGTTGGGACAGAAGCAAGCAACTTCTGGCAATGGGCTGGGGTGGAAACTTTGCCTAAGTGAGGGGCACAGGGACCTGCTGCCTTCCTAAAACAAAGGGAAGAAAAATATAAGGAGAAAAATTAATTAAACACCTCCAAAATTTAGCCCACAGCATTTCTAAGAAATTTACCGTGGTAGTGGGAGGGAGAAAGAGCTACAAAGAGGGTGGGCTGCCTTCATTCAAGAAGATTCTGTTCCTTCAGTCAGACATGCATTCTCCTGCAATGGAAAAAACACTGTTCTGAGCACAGGGGTATACCAGCAAATAACCACCAGAACTACCACATGGAGTTTCTAACTGAGAAGTCAAGGAATTTCAATAACCTCAGTCTTAGCCTCTGAGCAGCATGTAAAATGCCTAAGCAGTTGACAAATTCAATACTTAGGATGTTAGGTGTGATTTTAACTGAGTTTTTTTCTAGAAAAAGCCCATCTTCTACAATTACTTTGTCTTTCCATGAATGAGTATGAAATTGGCGAAGTAATTTGTGGAGTAATTTTTAAAAGTGTTGATGTCTTTTCACCTGTGTCACCAGGGGAGGAAGACGAAGATGTGTAGTTTGCAGCTCCCTGCTGTGAGCATGTCTCCTAGAAAATCGTGCATGGTGGAGGCCAGGAGGCTCTCTGGAACAAGAGGGGAGGAGTGAGAAATATGAAGGTGAATATGCATAAGAAAGAAAAAAAGAAATTAATGGCTGAGCCCCAATTAATAAAGAAAACAATCTATTCTTAGTGAAATTTTTTGGAACTGTTGATGAGGTCAAGGCGGGCTAGGGTGGGAGAAATAAAAATAAGTACATTGGCTAGACAAAATACAATCTAGTCTCATTGATATGCAAATGTTAAGCAATGTGCAAATGAACTAATAGCTGTTATTGCTACTTTGGCTTTGTGCTATAAATGGAAATAGCAACCTAATTATCATCTGAGAATGAAGCTGATACTACTTACACTACTAGCAAGTCACAGGTGTTGGTTTGTTTTTGCTAATAGGGGCCATGTATTAAATGTGTGAAATGTCCCTCTCCTTCGTCTACTTCCTTTTATAATCAACAGGATACACCTAGGACATTAATGCAAGAAAGTTGGCTGGGAGGGGGATACCACTTGGGACGTGAACATGCGAAGCTAACAGTCTGCACACACAACCTTTCTTCCACTCTTCTTGAGGGTGGTAAATGGACCTACATATTTAAGATGATGAGAGGGATATTTAAAATAAATTTACAGCAAACCCACTGGATATTTCGATGCCACTAATATAATATGAGAGGCATTCAGTTGCCTGATAAATAATGTAATTTATTTTTTCAGTTGTATTTCTTCTATGACATGAGTTTTCTGTGAAAGCAGTGGTCCCTGAAGGACTGGAGTTTAACTGTAAGCAAGTACAACTCAGTAAGTTTTAAGAACTTAGCATTTGACTTGCTCGTGATGTTTATGGGTGGTTCCTAGAATCACCCTTGTTGACATTTTGTCATTTCTGTGCGTTAGTGTGTGAATTAGGTTTATTTTCAGTGATGTGGATACAATGCCATATTATAGCCTGTTTGTAATTACAAGTGTGTGAGTGTTTGCTTATGGCTGAGTATGTATATGGGAAGTAAAATCTTAGTGCAAACCTCTCATAATCTCAGAAATACATTGTTGCTATAAGGTCCTACCCCAGATCTTAAACATTGATAGATCTGTAAGTCCTCACAGAAACAAGGGGAAAGAAAATTTTTGTTTTCATTGTTTCTAAAAAGGAGGTGGGGTTTCTCTTGATTCTTAATCTCTGTGAGAATGTCTTTGTTCATTCATTGTTTGCAAAGGAGAGCTCCTGCTTGAGGTCATGGTCAAATCATGGCCATGAGTTTTGGTCAACTGTGTTGAAAGATGGAATGGTAGTTTCTATAATAGAGATGAAAAGAATAAAATACTCATGACATATAAACTCCCTGAAGCTCATAATCTGGAAGCTGAAGAAAGGCCATTAAATTACTTTATTTTCTTTCAACATCTGACTATATCTCGTGGACTCCAGGATGTTAAATAGGGCGGGTACACTCTTCAAACTCATGGGGGTCTGAGTCTTCTTCAACACTTTCTCAGTAATATTGTACCAATTGCCCAATACACATTGGTACGGAGTGTACTTCTTAAGGGAATCATAACAGATAACAGCCAACACTTTCAAGAGCATACATTGCTCTAGACAGGGTTCTAAAAGCTTACTGGAATTAAGTTATACTGAAACACCTTAAGGTAGGAATTATTTAGACCATCTACTCCTTTATAGACAAGGAAACCGAGGCACAGAAACATGAACTAACTGTGTCAACATTACATAATAAGTGAATGAGTCAAGATTTGAAACCAGGCAGAGTAAGTCCAGAGCCCACAGGCTTAGCAATGCTCTATAGCATCTCTGGTGTGGAGTTGTTGTTTGGCCCCAGAATCTAAAGCCAATTAACCATTTTAGGAATATAATGAGTACCTCTCAGAGTTGACCCTGGACCTTCTCACCCACCTGTCCTTTAGACTTTTACCTGTGCCGGCTCATGCACTATTCTTCATCTGTAGGCAGGCATAAGGAAAGGAATGCCTGTATCTTTCCCAAAAGGTAATATGTCCTAGGACTCCTAAATCCTGCAAACTCCAGGCCATCTTTCAGTGAACTGGCCTGTCTGGAATTCTGTTTATTTACAATACATATCTTTTTCCAAAATGGAGCTGAAACAGCTGATAATAAAAAAAAATGTATACATATGCTGATTAAATAAAAATAGAAAACTACAAACCTGAAAAGGAAATGAAGCAAATACATGATTATAGTTACTGTAATTAAGCATTACATTTATTACTCTGTCATGTACTGTAACTGGTCACATGCAGAACTTCACATTTATTTTCAACCCACCAATAGACTCATTTTTACTGGGAGCCTGCCATGTGCCAGTAAGTGCTAGGTGCTCTAGCTGCAACAAAGACATTTAAGACATGGGTACATACTGACATTTAGCCCCTGGGAAAGGCTGATACACATGAGCCAATAGCTGAGAACTAGATTGCAGATGGCATAGTGCCTTACTATATTTTATATGTTCAAACTAAGGATTCTGAGAGGTTAAAAACCATTCAGGTGTGGGAGAACTAATCCTTAACTTTCAGGATTCTAACAGGTATCAGTTACTTTATTATATCATATATGAATAATGGCCACGATAGAAGCCAACAGCTATATAAATAGAGAGTTGATCAAAATGCTAGATCTTGTTTTGCTATATATTATATTGTGTTGTGTTGCCTTGAACTGTATGTATTGTGTTGTAATGTCGTTGGATTCGTAGATCTTCAGAGGAAATACCCATCCTGACTACCTTCCACACTATGTAGGAATCTTTTCCTTCCTATTTTATTCTTGCCACTTGATCATCTAGCTGTCACATTCAACGAAACTGAGGAATGGTGACAAGTTTACTGAGCACTCTCTGTGAGGCATCTTTTATGCATTCCTCACATAACCATTCACTTGATCCTTCCAAGAGCTCTGTGAGGTAGGTCCAGTTACTAGCCACATTACTGAGATGAGAAAATTGAGACACAAAGATATTAAGTAATTTGCTCAAGGTTGCATGATCAGCAGATAGCGGAGCTCTTAAACCAAATCTTTTGAGATGATTATCTTGTTACTCCCCTTTTTATCTAAGTGAGAGGAAGGGAGATAGAAAGACTCCCACATGTGCTTCAACCACGATCCACCTAGCAACCCCTGTCTAAGGCTGATGTTTGAATCAACGAGCTATTCTCAGCACCCAGGACCAACACTTAAACCAACTGAGTCACTGGGAGAGGAAGAGAAACAGATGGTCACTTCACATGTGTGCCCTGACTGGAGATCAAACCCGGGATGTCCACACACTGGTCTGACACTCTATCCATTGAAACAACCGGCCAGAGCTGATTATCTTGTTTCTAGATAGCACTGTTAGGAGAATGTTCTAAGTTTTATCTGAAAACTGTCTTTAAGTTTCCACAACCCATTAATCCTATTTTATTATATCAGTACCAATACATCCACTTCTTTTCCAAAATGAAAATACTCCTAGTCCCGTGTCAGAGACCTTAAGTCCTGGCTTGTAAGGAAGGCAAACACACCTCCAATTTTTTGGATTAGTTTCTATCTCTTAGGCACTATAGTGAGAAACTGAGAGCTGTCTTCTGGATCAAGGCAGCATGATTTTAAATCATAGTTCTGCCATTGGCTTTGTGGCCTGGATATATTGCTTAACCTCTCTGTGCCTCAGTTTTCTCATGTTGTAAATACAAATTTTATAGTTATAACTACTAAACTAGTAATTATATCTACAAAATAGCTTTGTCATAATGTTTTAATCATTTGTATATATAAAAAGGAGCACAATGCAAACAAATGTTAGAATTTTGGGGACCCTTCCCCTGAACCTGGGGGACATACACTTAGGGCTCAAAATTGAACATAAGGATCTGAGACACCAAGTCTCTCAACCTATAAATAAAACTCACTTTTATGAGCATTAGTTAATTGTATGCATTATCTCAACATACAGAAGAGAGTGATGGGTTTATCTGGGGGAGGTTAATTAAGTGACTCTTCCAAAGTAACTCAGCAAATCAGGGGTAGAATTAGGGTTAGGATTCTAGTTACCTGTGGTTTTCTTGCTTACTTTGTGGTTCTGATCCATGGTGTTACCATGCTTTTTCTATTTATATTTCTGCCGCTGGTCCTTATATGCATGTGTGTGCGCTCTTTCAGTGTTAACTTATGTCTGTTCATGGCAACACTATTCTTTAAGTTGCCCCAGGAATGAACATTGCAGTGACTTTGGATTCCTTTCTCTCTTCTCTGCCACCAAAACCCACACCCCCCAACAGTTTCTCCAGGCCTTGGTGAAATGAAGGAGCAACATTAGATATTTTTGAAGGACCTTTCAGTTCTCTTTGGGAGTTTCTCACCAAAGATAATTAGAGTTAAAGCAGTAAAAAACAGATTTTCCTCAGGAACTATATAGCAATAAGGGAAAAGACATCCAGGAAAAGTGGAAAAAGGTTTCATTATGAATTCAGCATGGTGAACATGGGATTTATAGCCAAGTACTAGGGTGAGGTCAGTGGATGGAAAAATACTAAGAGGAGACATCAGGGGTTAAGGGGGTTCTGGCCAAAATGACTTGACAGGATTCATGCTGTCTGACAGGATGGCTGGGGTGAACACATATCACCTTGGACATAGTGAGAGATGAGAAATTTGCTCAGCTGTTAAAAGTGATTAGATATTGAGGGTGAGGATCCTAGCTAAACCGACTTGTCAAGATTCTTGCTACAACTAGACAGTGCAAGAGTGACAAGGACACAAGGAAGGACACTGAAGGTCGAGGTCTAGAGGAACCTGACTCAAGTTTAGTCAAAGACAGAGTCTGTGTCAGTTTCTGTGTCTTTGTTCTAACCCAGTAATTTTCTTCTCCAAACTTTCTCTTGACTCCATATTCTTCTCTATAGTTTTGCCATTCTATACCCTGGTCTTCACTACTTAGCCCAGAACAAAGCTGAGTGAGAAACAGTCTAGGTTTTTCTCATTACAAAGCTATTCTGTAACCCACCCAAGGCTTGGGAAATTGTTTCCTCTCTTTCAAGATCATGAATGGCCATTCCACCCATCAGAACAGATTCCCATATGGCAGTCAGCATGATGATACCCTTTTGAGTGATACAAATTGTGCTGAGACAATTACCAAACAAATGATAATGCTGCTGATAGTAGATAGAAAACTGCTATAAAGACACATTTATTTCCAGGGAGGTGGTTTAGAGCAGAAACACATCAGGGTTTTGTACTTTTCAACTGGTGGAATGTAAATTGTGTATGATGCAGAACAAGAACAATTATTTGTACTGTTTGAAAGGTTCACCTGAGCACTTTGTTGATTTTTCAAAAGAAGCAAAAAAAAATAAGACAAGATTCTTTGCCTGACTAGGTGGTAATGCAATGAATAGAGCATCAGACTGGGACACAGAGGACCCAGGTTCAAAACCCCGAGGTCACCGGCTTGAGCACAGGCTCATCCTGCTTGAGCATGGGCTCACCAGCGCGGAGTCGCTGGCTTAAAGCCCAAGGTCGCTGGCTTGACCAAGTGGTCACTTGCTCTGCTGTAGTCCCTCGGCCAAGGCACATATGAGAAAGCAATCAATAAACAACTAAGAAGCTGCAAGAAAGAACTGATGCTTCTCACCTCTCTCCCTTCCTGTCTCTGTCCCTATCAGTACTCTCTCTGTCTCTCTCACTGTCTCTGTCAAAAAAAGAAAGAAAGGATTCTTTGAGTTATTAAGGTCTGCTCCCCCCACCAGAACCAGTTCCCAGGGGAGCCCCCGGCCGTTTTCTCTGAAGGCACTGGGGAGCCTGTGGTTGATTGTGCTGTGGCTCCCAATGTAATGTTTTGCATTTTAACACAACCTCAAGTCAATTGAATGAACTTCCAAGGAAGACATTTTGAGTATCAGGCAGCAGATAAAGAGGACCCTGGGGGACCTTGAGTCCTCCCTAAGAGCATATGGAACCTCCTCTTCTATTTAGTTATGTTGTCTACACCTTAGCATCTTTTCAGTTTGAACATTTTATTCCAGTTTCTAAACTCTCACTTTTAACTCACTTAGTGTCTTAGTGAGAGAGATACCTTTATATTCTGTTTTTATTACGTGAATAACACTACCTTGGCAGCCAGGTATGGCAGGAAGCTCTAAGCCCAGATATATTGAAGGCTTGGGTCTAAATACAGCCATTAAACACTCTCTGGCTTTAAGTACTTCTTTGCACTTTGTTCTCAGTTTTTCCTGCCTATAATATTGGGTTATATTATCTCTCAAGGTCTCTTCCAGGTTGGAAAGTCATTGATGCTGATGATGACTGAAACATTGGTTTGGGGAGCTTATTGTACACAAACTCCTCAAATCCATGTCCTAGAGCTGGATTTCCAGTTAAGTATGTGTATCTCTGTGTTTCTGCTCCTCTTAATGCTCTTAGGGTGTGTGACAAGTTTTTGACAGTATTTGTATTCTAAGAAACAGTCCCGATGAGATTACAGTTCTGAAGGGTCAGCATTTTATTGCTTAAATTGCCTGACAGTGTCCCTTAATAGTGAAGAGTTCACTTTACTTAGACAACCTGTGCTCAACAATGTAGAAAATGTCACCAGAACATGTACATAAATGATGCATGCCTCTTGAATACCAGTTATTGCATGACAGAGAAGATGCCTACCCAATGGGTTAAAGATAAGAAAGCTGGAATTTTCTGACCAGAAAATTCTTTCCTGCTCATAGCACTTTGTTTTAAAAAAAGAAAAAGAACAATCACTTTTCACTCCTTGTAATATCTCTCTCTGTAAAGAGATTTTATCACATATTATTGATCCAATAAGTCACACGAACCTGTTTTTTTTTTTCATGAACCTTTCTTTGTGACACGAGAACCTATTAGAGCCAATATATATATTGTAATGTTTAAAGGGAAATAAGATTTATTAGTCAACCAACCTTTAACTAACCTTTGAGTAATGAGTTTTTTGTTAACCCTTTGAGCGAGGACATACACGAACATTCTTACTACTCAAAGGGTTAATTCAGTCACTATACTAGGCATCAGAGCATCCAAAGATACAAGAAGTAAGATGTATGACTGAGTAGGGACAGTCTAACTCTGGTAGCCTTTCTAGAAGTCCAAGTGGACCAGGGGATACATGCATAGCAAATATCAGTTGCTTATTAACATTTGTTCGCTTCACAAAAATATGACCAATAAGCATATAAAAAGATCTGGAACATCAGTAGCCATCCAAGAAGTATAAATTAGAACCACAATGAGATACTAACACCTACTAGAATGGTTCCATAGTGTTCGTAAGAATGTGGAGCATTAGGAACTCTATCTAATACATTGCTGGTGGAAATTCCATTCTTAGAAAAGTTTGGCAGTTTCTTCTGAAGTTAAGTATTCACTTACCATATCAACCAAGTCATTCCACTCCTAAGTATGATTTCTCCTAAGAGAAATAAAAAGATGTGTCCAAACAAAGACCAGCCAAAAAATTATAAACAACCCAAATGTCTCTCAATAGGCAAATGGATAGAAAAACCATGGTGCATTCATGGAATGGAATAGTACTAAGCAGTTAAAATGAACAAACTACTGATTCATAAAAAAATGGATGAATTTCAAATACGTACATAATGCTGAATGAAGGAAGCCAGACTCAAAAGAGAACATACTATATATGAATAATTCTTTGAAATTCTAGGAAAGACAAGTTTATTTTACAATGGTAGAACCTCATCTCCTGGGTGTTACTCTTGGTGGTTGCTTGGGCTAGGGATTTGGGTGGGGGAGGATTGAATAGAAGTGGCACAGTAAAGAAAAAAAAATATGAAGAAGAAGCTGGTAATATCGTGGAACAAACACACACATTCTGAACTCTAAACCATGAAGACCTCATAGTGAGAAGCACTAGTAAAAAGGAAGTGGAAGCAACCAATTTCGATGTGAAACTATAAAGGAAGGAAGCAATTAACCTTGCCTGTGGGTTGGGGCAAAAAGTGGGGAGGGGTGGGTAATAATCAAGTGAGGCTTCACAGGAAGGGTAACGTCTGAGGTGCACCTTAAAGAAGAACTGGAAGCAAGGACACGATGGCAGTCGAGGCAATGGAGCTCAGAGCAAGGTTATCTACAAACCAGTGTAAAATTAGTATTTTAACAAGCAGTGCATCCATAGCAGTTGTACTTGCTGAATATCATGAATGCTAGAAGGTAGGTTAAAATTACTAGGCCTTCAATTACTTATGGGTTCATTATCAAAGTGGATTGGAATTATTTTGTTATCATTGTCATCAACCATTTATTGCATTACTAGAAATAGGTTAATATCTTTGGGAGAAGATGAGCCAGTTACAATGCTGTAGTCTCTTCCACTAGACACAGTGGATTTAGCAGCTTCAATCTGCCTGCCATATCATAAAATTTTGGAGAGCAAAGGCACGGCATAGCCACCTTGGTGCTTCCAATGACTAACACTGTCATAGGAACATAGAAAGTGATCCATACATATTTGTGAATGACTGAATGAGTTGACTGTTGATCCCTTCAGACTCCAGAGCTAGTTGAAAACTCAATGACCTATTTTCCATTGCCTTTAGGTAAATAACTTTGACAGCTTTGGGTCCCGTGGCTTATTCCCTAGGATGCTAAGATAGTCTTTGTATCTGACAACTGTCTTATTGTGAGGAGCTGGCCCAGGCTTGCTTATTAGCAGGTATGTACAGAGTACTTTGTTCAAAGGATTTCTTTGTGCTTAGAGGAAAAGAACTCAGAGCTTAAATAATTCCAGCTCATAAAAAGAGGGAAAGAAGCAGGTATGAAAATGTGTTCAGACAGAATTAAAATTAAATTAGAGAACAGAGAAGGAGGGCAGCAGCACATTCTTGCATATTCAGAGGTAGAAAAAAATATACTATAAGCAATTGGCAGCTAATGAGAGATGACCAAGGGTAGGAAAGGAAGCCAGGGCCGGGAGGTGAGGGCAGGGAACCACATCCCAGAACTATTTATATACAGTGAGAGCAGGTTTTCCTGGGCTGTGCAGCATGAATTTTTATCATGCCTCTCTACTCATCTCTATTCAACTTTAATAACTTCACTTACGTTAGGCAAAGAACTTCTTGATGTCAAAATCTGTGTTTGCTGTTAGCTCTCAAGTCACAAGGCAAAATTCAAAAGGTGGGAGTTTCAATGGGGAAGAAAGAAAAGGAGAAAATCGCCAAATCAACTAAAAGCTTCTGTTCAGTCGAACCTTTTTGTCACCTTTCATCACTTCAAAACACACATGTTCCCAGGCAAAATGGAAAGCCCACCTGAAATGACATGATGTGTTTGCATGTAGACTGTGAATCTTATTTCAAGAATCCGAATGCATCCTTTCATTTGTTGGGGGTGGGGTGTGGGGAAAGGTTGATTATTCCCATTGAGGAAGATGATTTTTAATGAACTGAGGTTCAAATTATACTTGTTGCATTTCAGTTGAAGGGTGGTAATGCTGAAGTAGCAAGGCCCTCCTTGTAGGCATCATCTTAAAAAAATCCATCTGTGTTCACTAACTTTCAAGATTTCAGAATGACAAGACCCTTGATGGCTTCTCTAAATGGCACAGCTCTTGTTGAGGGGGAATAATTGGCACGTGCTGATAACTGAGGGGAGGAGGGGCAGCGACACTAACATGACGAGGTTATCTGGTGAGGAGGACAGATGTGCGCATCTGTGGGACCTGCGCTGCCATGGCTTCGCTTCCCTGGCAAGCCTGATTCTCTCTTGCTTTCACATTTCTGCAAAATCCAAAATGCTAATCATGAACACTTGAATCCTACCATAGCCTAGGGATTAATTAATGAGATGATAAGAAAACCTCAATCAGCCTCTCCAGAGAAGGCAGTGAGAAGGTCAAGGTTGACCTTGACGACAAGGGGAAATCAGGGTTAGAGAGGGTCCAGGATATGGTCACAATTAGTTGAGCATTTAGACTTTATCTCTTGACCCTGAGTACTTGTAAAAATGAATCAGAAAGCTGAATTTTTAGTTTAATCCTACTGATAGAGAGAGGGGTTTTTTTTCTTATTTTAAATTTTATTAATGAAAATAGAATAATGGTAGGTTACCTGCACAGCCCTGAGTCCAACATATATATCCCCTCAAAATCTTTTTTATTCCCCCTTTCTGTAATTATAAAAGGCATCAAATTTTGAACCCTGCCATGACAGGGTTGGTGACCATGTGTTTCTAACCTTAGTTGAGTCCTGTCCTCAGTAATCCTTCTAATTTTCTTTTATCTCCCTTGTCAACAGTCAGACAAGGGTAGCATATATATATTTTTTCTCTCACTGTCTAAGTCTTTGTCACTGTCTCAACTTCATTTATCTTTCTAGTATATGACTGTTCCTTCATTCACTCATCCACTCACCCACCTGTTCATGCTTCCCAAGGTTCATTCTAAAAAGATTTTAAGACATCTTACATTAAAAACAGAACAAAACAAAAAGCAATCATACTTTACGACAGAAAAGAAACAAAGAAAGAGATACAAAAAAAATTGATAAAAGGATGTCCAAGATTAAGGTAGTCTATCGAAATATTAACCAAAAGTCTTGTAAAAATTATAAAAAAGTGGATCACAGAAGTAGCTCTAAATTTTCCAGTAGTCATAACAAATAGAAATCAGCCTGCCCTAGTCATCACAGGTCATACAAGATGCTCAAGAGAAACATGTTCTTCAGTGTCTTCCTATTTTCCCCTCTCTGCCTATCCCTACATGCTCCTAAGAAGCTCGATTTTCCCATCTGAATTCATCTGTTTGGAACTGACTTTTCATTCCAATGGTGGAGAAAGAGATGGGCCCTTTGTCCTCTAAATTATGGGTTTTTAGAATACAGAATCACAAGATTCAGGCAAAGAGTAAGCAGGCTTTAAAGCAAGACAGTGGGGGTCAAGGGGACAGCCCTGGACAAAACAGGGAGTAAAGAGTTCTTGAACTCATCTCTCCATGCAGAATATAGCACATAGGAGATGGTGAACCATAAGGAACTAGGTCCTTCCTCTCCCACTTGGCTGCCAGCTGGGCCTCAGCAGCCACCAATGGACTTTATGGGATCCTGCTAGCTCAGGTTGTCCCCCAGCCTTGGCCATTAAGCCCTCCCTAAATAATCCATGGTCCTGTTTCCTGTTGAGATGGCCAAGCGTTAGGGACTACTCTGCTGCCTGGGCATGAGGGATCCACACATGCTTTGAAAACCTATGGTTAAACATACACCCCACTTTTGCACTTCCAAACATTGCTTTGGCATGTAAAATCCAACTGTTTCATTATTTACTCAATTTTCATGTCAGCTTTATACTTTAAAGCCTATAGGCTTTCACAAACTGGTATTTGCTTGACCCAAATAGCAATGTCCCAAGGGTCTCTTAGCAAGACATCATCTTTTCTGGCTAATTCAACATCAGTCAACTTAATTATATGCTTATTCAAATCACTTTTGTCAACAATGCTCTTCCTTCCAAAGTCAAGTCTTGAACCAAATCTTCTGAAGTTTGGTAAGAAATTATCCAGTTTCACCAATCTTCTCCTTTCTTATTCTGATCTTACTGATGAGGGCACAAGGCTAAAATAGGACCAGCTCTTTACAAATGAGAGAATCAGGGTAGATACTAAGTCTATAGAATTCTAATAGTATGAGAAATTACTATTGTTGAATCTACTTGAAATGGTGATAAGAGCCTAACTCCTGTTCTCTAGCTCAAAATGAGACCAGATTGTGCCTAAAATGGAATAACACTTGTCTCCCTCCCTCTATCTGTGACTCAGAAAGGACGAGACTGAGCTGGAAATGCATCACTTTTGTAGCTCTCTCATACTCAGGCTGTGTGAGAACCACAACTGCCATGGTGTGTCCTGTTCTTCAACTCCCCCAGATGGCCACTGCTTGCCCACCAACACTACATGGAGGATTTTAGAAGACAGAAATGGGGAATAATGGGAAACACTCAAAATCCAGCTTTCTTAATCAGCTAAGGCTGCTATAGTAAACATCATCAACCTGAGGGGCTTAAACAACAAACATTAATTTCCCACAGTTCTAAAGGCTGGGAGGGAAGTCCAAGATGAAGGTGAGAACAGGTGTGGGGTCTGGTGAGGGCTCTCTTCCTGGTTTGCAGATGGCTGCCTTCTTGTTATGTCTTTTCGTGGCCTTTGCTTGGCAAGTGCACACAGGGAATAAGGAGAGACAGAGTCAGAGACAGAGAGAGATATTGAGTTTTTGTCTCTTCTTCATAAGGCCACTATTCCCATTATACAGGTGCGGGTCCCACCTGTATGACCTAATCTAACCCTAACCACCTCCCAACTGCCCTATTTTCAAACACCACCACATTGTGAATTAGCACTTCATTAAGTGAATTCGAGGGGGAAAACAACAACTCGGACCATCGCACCAGCCATCTCTGCTTCCCATTTCCAGGGATAGCCTTGTGAATTTCCTTGGTACCTGTGGGGAGGCTCATAGCAAACAGGAATCAGTGCTGCTGACAACAATGTCAGCAGGATCAAAGGTAGTAAGAGGTAAACCTTGCCAGCCCTTTTCTCCCCCCATGAACTCTTAGCATCCTCCCACCCACAATGCCTTCATTCAGCTTATCTTTTCCCACAATATTTCTCAGTTTGGTTGGTGAACAAGTTGGAAAGTTGGCTCCCTGGGAACTCTCACCTAACTGTATGTTTGAGTTTTCTGTCCCATTGATCAGGGATAAGAAATTGGAAATTGGAAATTGCCTGCGTGACCGCAGACCAGAGGGTAATGCCAGTGAAGCAGGAGTCTTCAGATGGGAGCACGGAGATGGGGTGTTTTGATTAGGAAGGAAGAGGGCACTGTCGTGGTTAAAAGGACAAGATAGAGATGAGATGGGGTGTCTGATTAGGAAGGAAGGGGACATTGTCATGGTTAAAAGGACAAGATAGAGATGGAGTGTTTGATTAGGAAGAAAGAGGGCATTGTCATGGTTAAAAGAATAAGAAAGAGGTCTGTGATTTCAACAGCCCAGCTCCCAGCCCTGACAACACTGTTGCAGGCTCTGCAGGGAATGGAGAACGAGGGTTCCTGAGTTGGTGAAGTGCAGAAAATGGTCCCATCCATCTAGGGGTGCAGTGTCAGTGTTGTCTCTATCTCTTTGAGTCAGGATTTTAAAGTACATTGTTGTCTATGCCCAAATTTCCTGAACGAACTGACAAGTGCATCTGAAACTTCAGATAGAAGCCGCAGACATTTGTTTTAGGAACCAAAGCAGCCACACAGCCCAGCTGCGGACAGCTAACTAAGTTATGCTGTCTGTTTTGCTCATGTTTGCATCTGTATCCTTCCCAACAGCCTCCAAAACAATCACACTTAACTGGATTTCATCATCAAGGCTGAGTAGTGAACGTAGGGGACTCAAGAGAGACACCAAACAGAGGAGAGAGCAGGGTCCCTGGGGGACGGCGCCTTGGGTAATCAGCTAAACATTCAGGAACGTGTCTTTCTCCCGCCTTCCATCTTCGGGCCGCTCTGGGGACCCCTCAGTGCTTCCACATCATCCAGCCTCTGTTCTCCCTGGTGGTTTGGGGTGTGGCATAATTAGAGGAGAGATTTTTGAACTCTACAATTCATTGTTTCCTTTGTTCTAGCAAAAGTATAATTTGGGGGTCTGTGTGGTTCAAGTCCATATTACACTTGCTGCTGTTAGGCACCCCTGGTGTAATGGGGCCAGTTACAGACCGTGCAGATGCTACGTGAGGATTTAGTGCTCTCTCCTGCAGCTGACGTCTTCTGAAAGAACAGCAGTCATGCACTTCTGCTCCAGGTGCCAGGCACGCAGACGAGAGTCTAGATTCCACCTTGATGCCTTAACCTCGACCAAAGCTTGACTTCCAACCCACAGTACAAGTTGCATGTCTCATAGGAGAACTTAGATATTGTGGAGCTTGATTCCAGGCTAAACAGATTTCAGGGACTCCTGGGAGCCAGGAGTTTAGGTTTTGATATAATTGTATAAAGCTTTATTTCCTCTGTCAAGTAAATATACATACATTTACAAATGTATGCATGCAGAGAGGTAGCAACATCTATGCCTTTTGTGGCTTATATACACTATTTAGGAATGTGATCATCACATCACAAGCACTTATGAGATCACACTTAACAATATCACCTGGAACTGTGGTTTATAGACCAAACTTTGCAATAAATTCTGAAGAGATACTTAAGATTATTGACTGTGGCAAGTGTCACAGAGGAAGGTCCCCAGATGGATGGAGAACAAAAGGTCTCTGGATATAAAAAAGACAGGAATGGGAGACGTCTTAGGGAGGGGGAGAAAGAAGTGTTGGTGACATCAAAAGCAAACGTGCTCCCTCCACCTGTGGCCATCCCCAGCTGCACAGGTGAGGAAACCTTGGGGCGCAGAGCAAGCAGGGCAGGTCCGCAGCCCTGTGGTCCTAGAGGTAGGACCACATCCTGGGGAGGTGGCAGTGAGGACAGCCCCAGAAAGCCACAGAAATGGAGGGGACATCTGCAACGCAAAGAAGCCGGCCGGGACAGCTCCTCAGTCCCAGTCAGGCAGAGCCAGCTGCCAGGCGCCCACGAGACGGACTATTTGGCGGCATGTGAACAAAGAGCCAGGCCTACTTTAAATATCAACCGTTGCCTTCTTGTTGTTTAATGTTAATCAGAGCTACTAATATCATCCAAAGGTGAAATAAAAAACAGGAAGATATTTCCCAGGAGTGCTAAAAGGTGAGGGAGCGGGAATAGCAACAGGACATAGGTCTAATTATCCAGAGTGACACACACCTGGCCACACTGGCAGAGCTGTTACACTGACTCTCCTGCCCAGACTGGCGGTGGCCTGAGCATCTGTTCCCAGGACCTGACCTCCTGTCCAGCAGCTGGGCTGCCTGGGGGGTGCCTTCCCAGCAGGGCACTCTCTGAAGTCAGGCTTGGGTCCTGAGTGCCCAGTCTACTTTGGTATTGACCCTCTCTGTGACTTTAAGCTCATTTTTAAATGGCTGATTCTAAATTGCATCCTACAGTTCACATATAACTAGGAATAATAATGGAATTGTTATCAACTATTGGTGATTTTTAATCAGTAAGCAATCCTAAGGCTCCCAGAGAGCCTTTTTGTTTGGTTGGGTTTTTTTCCTGATTTAAATCAAATGATCAAAGAAAAACAATGCCTCTATGCTTTGGTTCTTTGAATGATTAACTAGTTATACTATAATAAGATGCTTCACTGCCATTCACAAGGGGGGAAAGAGAAAAAGAGAAATCAAAGATTATTGAGATGGAGATGCTATCGATGGGAATGTCCTTCCACATCAGGCAAGTCATGGGGCAGGAGAAGGAAATATGGTGTTTGGCGAACAGCACTTATACTGTTAAAGGCAAACTTGCAAATCAATCTTATTTTCTCAGCTGGAAAACAGTGTCCCTTGCATTCATGCACCTGGGACTTTTTGGATTCCTTGTCTTCCCTGACCTTCACCATCCAGTGGTGAGGAATGTAAGGCAGAGGAGGTTAAGTGAGGTCAAAGGAGGGCTGAGTCACACTGGAGATGGTGCCAGGTCTGAGAGCAGTGACAACAGTTACGGTGCTGATGGTGATGACAACAGTAATTTATATGCATAGAGTGCTTTACAGTCCAGAATTGCCACATGCATTTTCTCATTACAAACCTAGAAGACTGGTTCTGCAGTAATGTCTGGGACTCTGAGGTGTAAAGGAGAAAATCTTACCTTACATCCTAGATTGCTCAGCTACAATCTTCAAAGCCGTGTACAGACCAGAAAATCTGTTTAATCTTCACAGGGAAAACATACCAAGATTTGTATCTAATTTGAGTGCCGAGGATTCTTGGGATACAATGACTATGCAAATGGTGCTTGCCCTCAAACACTTTGCTCAAGTACAGGGAAGAATCGCATGTGTCTGATGCTATACAAGAAAGCAAAAGATAAGTGATGGGGAAATGGCCCAACATATAAAAGCAACCTCAAAGGCAGCAAAGACGGCTGGGGGTACTTGAAGAAGGTTTAAGGGAGATGGAATTCAATTTGGTTTTTGGAGGATGAGTGGCTTTCAGTAGAAGAACCAGAGTTATTCTGGGAAGAGAAAATGTCTTGAGCAAAGGCACAGAAGAGAAAAACGTGACCATGTTGAGAGAGTAATGATCAATCCAAATGGGATTATAACAGAGCACAGGAAAGAGGGTTCTGAATAAAAAGCCTGAAATATAGATGGATAATCGGTCCAATTGTTAAGGGTGTCAGAGGCAAAGGTGGATGCCACCATCATCCCACTTACAGATGAGAATGCTAGGCACAGAGGGAGCACAGTCCCAAAGCCAGGAGCTGGGTCTGGGTAGTCTGATCCCAGAAGCCCCCCACCCCCCAGTGCTGCATGACAGGACCTCTGGTCTGCATGCTCGAAATCCTGTCTCCACCTTTAGCTTCTCCCAGGGTATGGTGGGGTCTTCTCTCCACCTCACAGGACCACTGCCAGTCATTTTACTTTTGGTTGTGAGTGACAGACCCCCAACTCAAATTAGCTGAAATTAAAACAAACTGTTTGACCTCAGAAAACAAAAAGTCTAGAGGTTAGGCAAGAGCCATCACTGATTAATTCAGCAGCTCAACAGTAACTTCCAGACCTAAGGCATTCCCTCCTCTCCACCGACCATCCCCTCCTCATGGGCCCACCTTTACACTGGCTGAATATCTCCCCCCCCCCCACTGTCTGCTCCCCTTCCCCATTTCAGTTACAGGACTGCCTCTCAGGATAGCTGTTCTGACTCCTTCGTGACGTCTGCTCTGCTTCCCAAGCCTCCCAGAGTGCGTGTGGGTCTCCTCCTCCTGGCAGGGCCTCACTTGCCCTTATCACATGACCCCGTTGTGAATGGCAGCCCTCCCTTTTAGAATCCAAGCTCTATGAGGGAAGAAACGCTGTGTATTTTTATTCAACACTGTGTCTCTAAAGCCTGCCACTAAATACCTAGCAAAGGAATAAATGATAGCCTTGGGCGGTGCCTAAAACCTCAAGAAGCACAATACATATGGAATATGGCAAATTACTAATTATCATGTATTCTCCTACGGTGCCTTTTCCCTGAGGCTTATTACTATTGTTTGCTCCCTAAGAAGCATCATCCTCTTTTTCCTTCCTATAAAACCCATGATTTATTCAGATAGCCATGCGATCCCCTGTTCCAGGAGGAGATTCTGATTATTTGCCACCTCTGGCAACCACTGTTGGCCCAGGAGTGGCCCATGAGGTAAGTAAGCTGCGCAAACAGACTGTAAGAAGGCTATTCTTGTAGGTGAACAAGGCTGCCAGTTGTCTCAGCTGCTGCTGGTGGTCATCTTGTTGCCAGTGTATTAGTGGAGTTGAAAATAATAGAGAGCAATTTAGTAGGTAAAAGTGAACAAGACTTGGTTATGTTTGGGGAGATGAAGGATGAAGAAGGTGATTTTAAGGAAGACTCCTTGTTTTCTGGATTGGACCACTGGGTGGGTGGGTGGATGGATGGATGGATGTTCTCATAACTTGGATGGAAAGCCCTGGATAACATGAGAGTCATCCAGACCAGACGTTCATGACATTTTTCAAAATCAATTTTATAAATTAAAGTGAATATGAATTCATCTTTACTTCTTGTTTGCTTCCACCCATTGCTCCTTGTTGGCCCCACTGGTATCCTGTTTATCACAGTCCCCCTTGTGTCAGACTATACACAGTAATGTTAGCATTTCTCCCCTGGACCAACCTGAGAGTGCTGAGGTAGCAAGAGGCAGGCATGCACGTGCATGTGTGGGATGGCTTTCCTCATGGAACATTATGATGTTGTCCCTAGTGGGTTGTGGATAAACATCTGCTGGATATGGCTGTGCTGCAGCATTGTGAAGGTGAAATAGCCACACTGGGTGGAAAGTGGTTTTTAACCTTGGGACTGACAAAATTCCTACCTCACTCCTGATGGGCCTTTTGTGGCTGCTTGTGTAGAATCCATCCAGAAAGCTTCTTCAAAATGCAGTTGGATTTTTCCAAGCCTCAGGCTATGTGGCAGGGTAGCGATGTCTTTGAATGTCCTGGAAGGAAGCTTGTCACCCTTTTGTCTTGGGAAGGTAAGGGTACATTTCCTTGTTAACAAGTTTGCAATTATTTTGGCATATATAAAATAATATTTCCAAGGCAGTAAAGAAGCAGCTGGGGGACATACTTGTAATTGCCTAATAGTGTTATCACATTTGCTTACAAGATAAGAGAGGCACCTCACCATCCGTCAAGGCAGGGAATATTCATAGACAGCAATCCTGGTGCATGCTTTGGAATGTCATGGCAACCAGCTCATGGTCTGAACTTGATTACTTGCTGCTGCATTCCGGTCATAGCTGAGTTGCTTCATTAACGTTATTTTCTACAACCTAATTTGTAAAAGGAAGCTGGAAAACAGCCCCACACAAGGCTTCATGCTCACCTGCTGATAAGAGGAGCTGATGCGGCAAAACTCTTAGTAGCATCTCCCCTCTCCATCCTTTTGCTCAGAGAGTCTATAATGGTGCTCGGAGGCTCCTGGGTCTGACTGCAGGCAGCAAGGAAGGGCTCACCCAGAGATGACAGGGAAGCACACAGGATCCAGACCTGTCTTTCTACGAGTGAGAAAAATAAAGCCAGGTAAGGTTGGTGCCCAGTGTTGAACAGAGTCCTGTTTGGTGATCAGATGCTCCCGGGCTCAATTCCTGCCTCCATCACCTAGTACATATTAAGCTACTTATCTCTATCCAAGCCTCAGTTTTGTCCTGTGAAATGGGAATAACACCTGCCTTGTTAGCACCTATCATGAGACTCACAGATCAAGCCATGATCATGGTACCTGGCACAGAACAGGTGTTCAGTTCCTGAGGCCTGTCATTATTATTATGTTGAAAAGTCACAAACAGCGTTTGTTGGAAAGCTGGGACACAAATTCATGTCGCCTGAGTCTGGTCTGATTAGACCACATAGCTCTGCTTGAGTAAGGAGGCCTGGAGTTTGGGCATTTGTAATGCCTGCTCAGTGAACGGTGTCACTTATTTTGTACCCAGAGATTGGCACTGTCCAGGTATCAGGGGATGCTGGTGTGGGTTGGTGGGCTTTGGGCCAAATATTTTCCCTAAACACAGCTGTCTATAGCATTTTCCAGAACGCTCTATATCCTCTTGTGCCACACTGGTGAATAAATGGGGTTGTACTGTAAGTTGCAAATAAAATGGCCAATCAGTCTGAAAGAATCAGGAGGCTGCCTAAACTAAGATGAAGACCACTCCACTCAGATACCTAAGTGACTGCTGAGCACACCAGGGAAGATATGCTACAGAGAGGCGTAATGCAGAGAGGGTATTTAAACATAAACTTCAGCTACAAAAGAGCCTGGTGACCTCTCTCCTCGGACTGAGGCCAGAGCACATTAGAATTCTTTAAGATTCTGAGAGGTAAACGAAATGTCTAGCACACAGAAGCCATTTCCACTGGAGAAAGGCTGTCCATGGATCATAAATTAGAGAGCAGACTGAGGCCTTGGCTGGTTGACTCAGTGGTAGAGCATCAATCCAGCATGTGGAAGTCCTGGGTTCAATTCCTGGTAAGGGCACACAGGAGAAGTGATCATCTACTTATCTCCTCCCCTTACCCTTCTCTCTCTTTCTCTCTCTTCCCCTTCCACAGCCATGGCTCAATTTGTTCTAGTGTGTTGGCCCAGGCACTGAGGATGGCTCCATGGCCTCCACCTCAGGCTCTAAAAATGGCTCAGTCACGAGCATGGCCACAGATGGGCAGAGAACATCGGCCCTAGATGGGGGTTGCTGGGTGGATCCCGATCTGGGCACATGCAGGAGTCTGTCTCTATTTCTCCCCTTCTCTCATGAAAGAAAGAAAGAAAGAAAGAAAGAAAGAAAGAAAGAAAGAAAGAAGGAAGGAAGGAAGGAAGGAAGGAAGGAAGGAAGGAAGGAAGGAAGGAAGGAAGGAAGGAAGACAGCCCAAGGTCTCTTGTCCCTTTACAACCAGAAACGAAGATGGGGAGAGCAAGTGAGGTGGCCTAGAGACTGCAGAGGATCCCGACCTCCCCGGAGAGGTTACGTTTCCTCATGTGGGGAGAGGACAGGAGCTCTCAGGGTTTCAGCTTTGTTTTCACACCCCTCCCAGCATTAAAAGAAATGGAACTGTCTTATTGATAATCGATGGGTATACAACGTAATCAAAAGGTCAGATATTTACCTGAAACTTATGTATTCTTATTAATCAATATCACCCCACTGAATTTAATGTTCTAAATAAAATAAAATAAAAAAAAAAAGAAATGGAGCTGGATACAGCTGCTGAAAGGTTGGGCCAGAAACCTGAAGTCAGACCCTGGCATGAAAGAGAATTCCGGAGCAGAGCAGGACAATAAGGCAGGCCCGTGCGCGCAGCAGTGCCCAGTGAAGGGCTGGCAGACACCCGCCGCCCCCGCATCAGATTAAACATTGGAGCAGAGCAGCTCTAGCCAATTGCCTGGTTCAGAATGGCAGGGCAAGAGCATGCCTAAATCTGCTTGAAGTCGGGCTTGTTGTCATTAACTTGAGCAGCCACGACTTTTGAGTCATGTAATTCTTTTTCCTTTTTTTTTTGCATTTTTCTGAAGCTGGAAACAGGGAGAGACAGTCAGACAGACTCCCGCATGCGCCCGACCGGGATCCACCCGGCACACCCACCATGGGGCGAAGCTCTGCCCACCAGGGGGTGATGCTCTGCCCATCCTGGGCATCGCCATGTTGCGACCAGAGCCACTCTAGCGCCTGGGGCAGAGGCCACAGAGCCATCCCCAGCGCCCGGGCCATCTTTGCTCCAATGGAGCCTTGGCTGCGGGAGGGGAAGAGAGAGACAGAGAGGAAGGCATGGCGGAGGGGTGGAGAAGCAAATGGGTGCTTCTCCTGTGTGCCCTGGCCGGGAATCGAACCCAGGTCCTCCGCACGCTAGGCTGACGCTCTACCACTGAGCCAACCGGCCAGGGCCTGAGTCATGTAATTCTTTATATGCAGTTTCTTATGTAATCTGCACAACATCCCTGTGAAGCCAGCTCTTTTATTTCCATTTGACAAATGAAGACAATGAAACTAAGAGAAATTGAATAATTTGCCTGGAGACCGAAGTGAGAGGTAGATGAGCCACATCTCTAAACGTGTCATAGTAATAGCTCACCCTGACAGAGAACCAGGTACACACTTTCTATACATTCAGGTGATGCTTGTCACCACCTGATAAGGTAGATATTATTGCCAGCATCATGACCATTTAACTGATGAGTACATTGAGGCATCAGGATATGAAGTAATTTGCTCAACTTTGCAGAGCTGTGAGTGACAGGGCCAGGTTTTAAAGCCAGCTGGAATGGCTTCCAAGTGCACGCTGCTAGCCATGAAGCACACACTCAGTGTGTGCTCCCGGGAACCACACCCTGAACATCACCTTCAAACTTGTGAGAAATGCAGGTCGTCAGGCCCCGCACCAGGAGATCCGGCCTTCCCCTGTCACATCTTCAGTTCGGTGGCACTCTCCCCAGTTAACCCATAAGAGTAACTGAAACCCTCTTCCTCCATTCTTGCTCCTGGAAGTGTGGTCCGTGAGCAATCAACATGCCCCCGCCCAGGTGCTCATTAGAACTGCAGTCTCGGTGTCCACCTAGATCTATGAGCCGGAACCCGTGCTGTAACAGGATCCCCAGGTATCATGTACGCACTTCAAAGACTGAGAAGCTCTGACCCAGGAGAGAGCAGAGTGGGATTGTGCCGACGAAATGACCCTCAGATCTCACTACTTCCCTGACGAGGAAGATAGGGAAGCAGCTTTCCTTGGTGTCACATGGAGGGACATCAGTCAGGAGACACGGTCGTTCACAAGAAGGTGATGTGTTAGTTAAGGTAACAGCAGCTACTGTGGTAGATAAACAAAGTCTCCATGACTTAATGTAATAGATATTTCTCACTTGTACAAAATTTAAATCAGTGGGGAGGGTTCTGCTAGCCAGAAAACTTGAAGTGATGCCCATGACTTTCCCCTCACACTCCATGGCCCCCTCTACCTGCGAGGAGAAGTGGGAGATGTCATCTAAACGTGGTCTCAGGAGCAAGAGCAGCCAGCAGTCTCCAACACAGTTCACTGGAAAGTCTTCAGCTCTCAACTGTTCATTTACTTTGTCCACAAATGAACAAATGTGTGTATAATATTGAGTACTGAGTAAGATTTATGTATTCACTCATTCATTTATTCATTCAACAAACATTTGTTAAAGTGTTTGAAGGAACTTGGAATGACAAGGTGAATAAAATCACTGCTTCTCACAAAGAGCCCAGCATCCAGAGGGGAAGATGACAAGCAGCCCAGTGACTGGCAACTGCTGGTAGCAATAAGCAGGAGTACTCTGAGAACATAGGAGAGAACCTATGGTTTCAGGCAGGGATATCAGGGAAGGCTTCCTGGAGAAAGGGACACTAAACCAAGTGTAGACATGGTGGAAGGAATAAACAAGTCAAAGAGTGAAGTGTGAAGGATCAAGACTGCTGAGCAAGCTGCATGTGTAAAGCTCTGGAAGCGGCATTTGGGAAACTGAAGTGTTGGTCGGACAAATGGTGACAGGCACCGAGCAATACAATTCAGAATGGCTGGGTTGCCTGTCACCTGTGAGATGGGAAACAGTGAACCTGTGGTCTGGCCCATAATGACAGCAAAAGGGGCCAACAGTCCTGACCATACACTTGTATGTTACCCTCACACTTAGTCACCCAGAAAACAATACACACCCCTATAATGAGCTCCCTCACTAAAACACCCTTTATAAATGCAGGAATGGGGGTGCAAGCTACTCTACACTACCCCATATTCTTTAGTCCTTGAACAGCTGTCATCTGCCTTGTTCTGGGAACTCATTACTTAACAAGGGACATGCAGATTTCACACATTGCCCCAATCATGAGTGGTGCAGGGCTTTCTGACAAGCTAGAAACCATAGTCCCACCAAATGCTCAGCCCAAAGATGTCCTTTAGAACAGTGGTCCCCAACCTTTTTTGGGCCACGGACCGGTTTAATGTCAGAAAATATTTTCACAGACTGGTCTTTAGGGTGGGACAGATAAATGTATCACGTGACCAAGACAAGCGTCAAGACTGGATCTTAGATGGATGTAACAGAGGGAATCTGGTCATTTTTTTAAAAATAAAACATCATTCAGACTTAAATATAAATAAAACGGAAGTAATGTAAGTTATTTATTCTTTCTCTTCGGACCGGTACCAAATGGCCCATGGACCGGTACCAGTCCACGGCCCGGAGGGTTCAGGACCACTGCTTTAGAAGATCTGTGAGATGGGACCCAAAGTTCTGTCTTTCATAATTAGGGAGTGATTAATAACTTAATAAGAATAGAGAGCAGGCCACATGATGTCATTTCCTCTCAACTGTTGGGCTACGGACCTCCATTAATCACAGGACATTCTGAATGCACAAGAGACAGGTTGATTTGAAGTTTAGTGCAGGGGTAGCTGTGCCTGCTTCCTGACCTGCTTCAAAAATGCTGCTAATACATCACAGGCAACATCACTGTCACTGGCCCAGCGTCTGTCCCTGATGAACTTCTTGAGAAGTGACAGAGGCAGATTTATCAGCGGGTGCACCTGGTGTACGCCCTGGGCCCTGACTTCTGAAGGGCCCTGCAAAACCCCAACTTTATACTTTTTTCTAATGACAAGGGGCCCAATATTTTTTTCTGTGCCCAGGGCCTCAACCGACCTTAATCCACCTCTGCAAAGTGAATGTGATATCTGCAGGTCTTGGAAACTTGTTCCATCCCACCTCCCACTGTGGATCCCGAAAGCTTTGACGTTATCAAATGCACCCATGAGGAAGTTCTTGGAGGTTTAATCCTTCCCAGGGGCCCTGGAGCTCTGCCCCCACCATCACAGGGTCTCCTGCAGACCACATTGCAGGTTCAAGTCTTATTTGGAAGTATACTTTCTCCTCTTCTGACTTTTTCTTCTTTCCCAAAGATGCTTTTGCAGAATGCTTTCCTTGAAGCTCTTTGTTCACAGAAGCCTGTAGCTCTGGCGTCAGCAGTGGTGAGAATGAGTTATTTTCCATCATGTCTGTCCCTCCTCTAAACTTGGATGCTCACCTGGCTTGCCCTGGTTGCTGGCCAGAGACTCCTAGATTCCTCAGCACTGCTCACGGCCACCTTCTTGAGCTGCACGCTCAGTCCAAAACCAAATCTTCCCCCAACAAAAAACTACTTGGTACATTGGGGTTCCTAGTTTCTGACTGCAGAAACACATCTGGCGAATTATGCTGGAAGGAAATTTGTAAAGAGGAAGTTCACCCCAGGAGGTTGAAGAATTTCCACGTGAGCCATAGCATTGCTGGATTCAGGGTTGCATGGCCAGGAAAGATGCCCCAAATCCTACCACCAAATGGGCCTCCTGAGGATGCCACAACCTCCCCATCAGGCCTTGATGCTGCAGCATGCATCCCCAGAGCTGCTAGGACACCAGACACCCTCACAAGGATGGCTGCCGCTGCTGCCCGGGCACCAGAGACTCCCCGACTGCTGATACCACTGGGAGGTCTCTGGGAGCCCAGGGTTTCTTGACACCAGCTTTCTCCCGCTAGAGGTCTAAAGGCCAGTGCATGTGCCCAGTTCCCTTGCCCACACCCTACCGCCAGGGAGACTGAAAAAGTGAGAGAGCACAAAATTATTTTTAGTTTCCGTGGCAGGAAATTGCCTCTGGCTGAGCAAGACATTCATTCTGTGGACATGCCACAAACAGAGAAAGGAGGTTAGCGCTTGGCTGCTTCTGTGTCATGCCTGGGAGGGATGAAATGAGGTTGAAATTCATCAACACTGGCTAGCTTGTAACATTATTCATAACAGGCGCTTAACAACTTCAGACTCTGACAATGAGTTCATTGTTCATTCATCCTACCACTTCTCCAAACTCTTGCAAACATCTGCTGTTGTCTCCTTACCTCCCTGCTAACAGGGGCTGGTAACCTCTGACACTCCGGGTGCTCAGGGCCTGGGAGTTTCGATTCTGTTTGGCTAACAATGGAAGTTTGTTCAGTTAAGTTTCTATCTGTAATCCCCCTACCTTTGCAGTTACCACCAGAAAATGGGCTCCATCTCTCTCTGGATCACCAACTGTATTGTTTTCAATACCAGCCACGTAGACTCCATTTAGCTTATTAAAATTCAGATTCTCAGCACCTAGATCTAGAATTGCGATGTAGTAAGTGTTTGAGACAACTGGCCTAGAACTTCAAAGTTAAAATTCTTCAGCACTTTCACACTCTTCCTCTCACCATTACTGCACTCACGGTTAACTGCTTGAACATGTAGGGGGTCTGTGCCTCAACCCTGGCTCTAAACAGGTTCACCATCCACAGCTGAGGAAATACATCCCAGGTGTCCTAGACTTCCAGGTGATGCTAAACATGCTGCCAGGAGACAGAGGGATGCTTTGTGGGGCGAGTTAAGGCTTCCCTTGCATCAGTCGGTGTCTCTTCCTATTCACGTTAAGATAGGACCAGTTCTCAAGCTCTTCTTCTGCCGTCTTCTTCCTCCCTGCCGTACTCAGGGTAACCAATCTGTCTGGCTTAGAGTCAGCCTTAGCCCTTCCTTGAAAATGTTGGCCTCTTGACAGGGCCTCCTTTCTCTGGACCCACTAGGCAAAAAGGAAGTGATTATTGCCTTGTACCTTAAGAGCATGGAGCTCAGTGAGTGCTGCTAAATTTTAAGTTAGAGTTTCAGAGACTTGGACTCACTGTGGCTCCCATGGCACTAGAAGAACGAACCCCCTACCTCCATCAACTTCTAGGAAATGATACCCCTGCTCCCTTAAGAATGCAGGGCAATGGCCTCCATAATAAGGAGGTCCACAGACTGTCACTTGCACTACGTCATAAAAAGATTCCTCTTTATAGCTAGGGCTACCTCCTTAGTTGTGTAAGGATCTTTCATTCATTCATTCACTCTCTCATTCATTTAACAAATATTACTTGAATGCCTACTATGTGCAAGGTCCTGGTCAGGCCTCATGTTATAATGGATTTTTGCTTTCTTCTGGGTCAGTGGAAAGGAGCCTATGTGAGTCAGGGCCTTGCAAGAAAGAGCCAACAAAACAAGGTTACATATGCAAGGATTTTTTAGAGGAAATGCCTGCATGATAGGGCAGAGCTGGGAAAGGCTTGGAGAGCCCTGAAAAGGCAGTGCAAGTATGAACTTGAGTGAAGGAGAGAGGGGACACGAGACTGAATGTTTGTGTCACCCCCCCCCAATTCATATGGTGAAATTCTAACCCCAAGAGGTGAGGATATTAAGGTCTTTGGCCGGAGCTGAAATCACAAGAGTGGAGCCCTCATGAATGGAATGAGTGCCCTTATAAAAGAGGCTCTGGAGAAACTTCTTGCCTCCTTCTGCCATGTGAGGATATAACAAGAAGTCTGTGACTCTGAAGAGGGCCCTCACCTATACTGGTGCCCTGATCTTAGATTTTCAGCCTTTAAAACTGTGAAAAATACAGTTGATCCTTGAACAGTATGGGGATTATGGTTACAGATACCCTCATATGCCAAAAACCATGTATAACTTTTGACTCCCCCAGAACTTACTAATGCCTGACCAGGCAGTGACACAGTGGCTAGAGCACTGGCCTAGGACTCTGAGGACCTGGGTTCAAAATCCCAAGGTTGCTGGCTTGAGCATGAGTTCATCAGCTTGAGCATGGGATGGTAGCCATGACCCCATTGGTTGCTGGCTTGAAGCTCAAGGTCACTGGCTCGAGCAAGGGGTCACTGGCTCGACTGTAGCCCCCACCCCCAGTCAAGGCACTTAGAAGAAAGCAATCAGCCTGACCTGTGGTGGTGCAGTGGATAAAGCGTCAACCTGGAAATGCTGAGGTTGCCAGTTCGAAACCCTGGGCTTGCCTGGTCAAGGCACATATGGGAGTTGATGCTTCCAGCTCCTCCCCTCGTCTCTCTCTTTCTCTCCTCTCTCTCTCTCTCTCTCTCTCTCTCTCTCTGTCTCTCCCTCTCCTCTCTAAAATGAATAAATAAAAATTTTTAAAAAAAGAAATTATCATAAAAAAAGAAAGCAATCAATGAACAACTAAAGTACCACAACTATGAGCTGATGCTTCTCATCTCTCTCCCTTCCTGTATTTCCCTCTCTCTCTTTCTCCCATCTCTCTTTCTCCCTCTCTCTCTTTCTCCCATTCTCTCTCTCCTCTTCACTATAAAAAAACTTGACTACTAATAGCCTTTGACCAGAAGCTTTACCACTAACACAAAAAGTCGATTCACACATATTTTATACATCTTATGGGATGGGCAAAAGTAGGTTTACAGCTGTTCATATGAAAAATTATACAATAATTAATAAATAAAAATATGAAAATAATCTCTGCTTCGTGTACTTATAACTATAAAACTACTTTTCCCCCACCTTGTATGTATTATATGTTGTATTCTTACAATAAAGTAGAGAAAAAAATGTTACTAAGAAAATTGTAACATTTCAATATTTGTTGGAAAAAATCTGCATATAAGTTGATGCATGCAATTCAAACCCCGTTGTTCAAAGGTCAATTGTAAATTTCTGTTGATTATAAGCCACCCAGTCTGTGGGACTTTGTTAAAGCAACCTGAACAGACTCAGAGAGGGAGAGAAGCTTGTGTGGGCGTGTCCTAAACTGCTGTGCAGTGGCAGGAGTGCTTGAGCCATTGGGGCATGCCTGAACCTAAACTGGCCAATGAGTGAATCCAGCATCTTCCAGGAATGGGTCTACCTTGTTATCTCCACTGTCCTCAGTCACTGGCAGGGAGCAGCCCAGGGGAGGCAAGGCCTCAGTGCCAGCTCCGCAGTGGATTTCCATATACAGCAGAGGGCTCTCAATCAGTTATGCCCTCTGCTAGCTGAGGTCTGCCAGGTGCATTCTCCTGGTGACCACAGAGCCATGCTTCTAACCAAAACCAGAATGAGAAGGGGAGCACGAGGACATTTGGGCATGAAGTCAGATCTAACGTAGGAGTAAGTGACATCCCTCTTCCTGAGGTGGCTCAGATTTGCTTGGCCAGTAACCATTTCCTATCATGTAAAGGCAAGGAATAATGCAGGGCTGGTGCCTATCAGTTTGCCAGGTGCTGGTTTGAGTTCACACTCTTACTGAGGGAGGAAGATGGGCTGTGCCAATGTCTTGGAGGTGGCCTTTGGTTTTAAAGCTGCTGCAAATGGGTCTTTGCCCATGAAGAAGCTGAGTTCCAGGGCCTCCATCCCGCAATCAGAAGCCCTCACCCCCTGCCGTCTCGCAACTGTGGCTTCCTTACCTGCAGTGTCAGAGCTTGGCAGATCCCAGTGTAAGCAATTTGGGGGTAATTCTCAGTCTCTGCTTTCAGCTGAGGCAGAAGACACAAAGGGTCGTAACACTTGTTTAAATCTGGCCAACCTCCCAGTTCCAATGGCTGCAATTTGATATTAACAGAGGAATCAACATGCAGAAACCACTCTCAACTGTGCATTCTTCACTTGAATCTGAGGTGGGAACCAAGCTGTCGTGGAGGCGTTCGGTTTTCCTAACAGATACTACACACGTTTCTGGAGTGAAACACGTTCCTGGTTTTCTGTATCAGTCTGGTTTCTAATGGGGTGGGGCAATGAGGCAGGGCATAAGATTTTCATGCTAACCCTTCTATTTACATGCATGAAAGCTGAGATAGCCCGGGAAGGGAAATGACTGACATGCCTGAGATCTGAAGGGTTTTTGAATACCGGTGCTGTTTCCCGGTGCTTTGAAATCGGTAAGTGCAGATGACATTTACAAAAATTTTTTTCAGTCATTCATTCAAAAATATTTATTGTGAAAAAAATTTATTGTGTGTATATTTATAGAGAATACACTACAGCTAGAGATGCTGATAGACAAGGGGTGAGGTTCAGGGGAGGTAAATGAAGTTTTACATTGGTTCCTATGCCCAAGGTAGAGGAGAGAGCTATCATATAAGCAATTCCTTAATCCATGGTAGGAGACTGTAAGACTAGTTAGTCATGGTATATCTAACTAGGTAAAAGAGTAATTACTTATTATTTTTTCTATGCAGTTTGTAACTTCCTGAGAGATACACTATAAGCTAGAAATAGCCCTGCCACAGAAAGGTTGGGACCTTTGCATTAGTAATGATCAAGGAGTAACCAGATATGTTAAGATCTGTGCTGTGTAGTGACATAGCACCTCCCACATGTGGCTATTGTATGCTTGCAGTGTGCCTTTTCTGAATGAAGGTGTTCTAAGTAGAAACTATTCTCTATATTTTGAAAACGGGGCTGCTCTAGATGGTAAGCTTTCCAGGGTGTGGGTTCTCAAATTGTATCCTTGGAACACAGCACCCTTTCTGGAATGTACAAGGTGGTCTAAGATGTTGTTGGGTTGATGAGTGTGAGTCAAGTACACACCAGTGCTGTCACTAATAATAAGTGATAATTTATTATCTCGCTTGACACCCACTCATAATATTCCATTTAAGTCTACTCAGAACTTGTCTAAGGTCTCCGACATGCAGATGGCATCACAGATCCTGTGCTAATCCTGGCAGCTTAAATAAGGGCTTTGCAAACAGGATACCTCTCAGCAGATCCATGGGATTCAGAAACTCTCTGAAGGGAGCTCCTAGCTCCACATACTAAAATGTCCCTCCCTGCTTTCTAAGCACTTAAATATTTCAAAACGTTTTAGTTGACCCAAAAGATATGTGTTACATTTCTTCTTTTCTCTGATGGTTTTATGGTCACCTACTTTGCTTAATGTCATTCTTCTGACTGCTCCCTCATTGTCAGGTTTTGTGTGGTCATTTCTTCCTGTTATTTGTGAGTCTGCCTCTTCTAAATTACAGGCTGTAAACAAATAAGGGCTGAGAAAACAAAAAATTATATTTTTAGAATTGTGCCTAAAAATAAGAATAAATTGGTTCTGAGTAAGAGTGTGTGAGGCCATCTGCAGAGGATGGACACAAGGTTTGGAGCAGGGACCTTGTTCTCTTTCTGCTGGCTCTCCCTGGCATCTCCCTCCCGCTGGTCTCTGGCTGCCTTTGAGGTGAGTGGTATTACCAGGAAAGCGAGCTCTGAAAAATGAGGCTAAGTTGTATCTAGGATAATGAAGGATTTGGAAAGTTAGAAGCAATTGGAGATGAGGTTAAGAGAATATTTGGCCAAGGCACTCAGATCTACCCAACCACACTCCAAAAAGCTGTTTTAGGAAATATATGCACAGAGAACCAAGAACAATGAAGGAATATCTCACTGCCTACCAAGCTGGGGGTCTCCTGCTTGACTGCAGAGCTCCCATAAACTGAGTCAAATGCCTTCAAAAGACTTACTGGAGCAAGGCTGCTATGAGGGGTATAAGATTAAAGCTGGCTTGAATGATGCTCTCAAAGCCCCACTACATCTCAGAGAGTAGAGCCCAGCTGGTGGAAAGGCCAGAGCTTGTCCATAGAGAGGAAAGCCCAAGATAAAAAAATAAGGGAGAACAGGGAACAGATCTCCCCACGTCTAGTTGAAGCTTGCCCAAACTATCCTGCCTGAGTCTTTGTTGGAATGCACAGCAGAAATGGGCAGGTGCAAATTTTTAGAGAAACCATAGGGAGAAAACAGTTTCCAAAGAAAGCCATATCCAAGTGTGCTGAGCTTTGAAAGAGCCACCCTCTGAGGCTGCAGCCTAACCCAAGCCCTGGAGCCTGGCCAACCCACAGTCACTTCCAGCATCCCTGGTGATAGGATGAGTGGAGGTGGTGTGAAGCAGCAGAATGGACCTTTTTGACCCTTGACCTTGGAGTTAAAGAGGTCTGACTCCAAGACAGTTCAGTAAGAGACAAGGGTCTTCACTTCAAGAATACAAATTCACTGAAGAAGAAAAACAAATATATGCATACATATATTTACATTTCTAATTAGGGCTTTACTAATTAGTCTTTGATTTGGAAAATTTTAAGAAACGGGCAACAAATGAGTTCTGAAAATGGATTAATTATGTATAGTTGTATTTTTAAAGAAACATTTAACTTAGTAATAATGCTGACAAATAATCTGAAAATCGATGCACTCACATTCTACGAGCTGGTTTTTCCTTAACGTATACAAAATCAGTGCCATTAAAAGGAATTTTAAGTACAAATCTGTACTAGATACCAAAGCTCATTTCCCCCAATCCCCAAAAGTCATTCAGGCTGCCCTCTTGGTGTGTATTTCACAATTAGCATGCGCTTAAACAGAGCCCCTATTTAATAACCTCTTTGTAGATCTCTTAATTATAATAATTTTACCCACTAAGTGAAGATGAAGATGGAAGCATAAAATGGATGTCCTTTGAGTTTGGAAAGAAAGTTTAATCATGACCTTCCTATAAGCACAGCCTAAAGTATGAATGGTGAGGTCCCGGTGGAGCTGTGTAATCTCGTAAAGGCCTTCCCATTCTTCTGAAATCAGTTGAGGAAAGTGCATTCACGGCCACATCAAGAGCACACAGAGTGTTCTTAATGGCTCTCTGTCCTCAGCTCTCTTCTCTGTGCTCATCCATCGCACATACCTGCCAGATTGATTCTCCTAAAATGCCACATTAATCATGCTACTCCTGCTCACCCATCTTCATAGCTCCTAATTACTTGGCGAATTCAATTCAAAAACAGATTCAATTGCTCCAGGCTCTCCCAACCAGGGTCCACATTCTCTTAGCCAAGCTTCCTCTTCAGGCCCCTCCACACCTGTGTTCTCCCTGCTGAAAACCAATCTGCTAGCATTTCCCAGCTAATTGGTGAACTTTCCCAACACCAAGCATTCACTCACACTATTCTCCAGGCCATGCAGTCTCTTTGGTCATTCACTTTGCTTTTTCAAATGTATTTTCTTTCCTTCTTCACTGATCATCGGACACCTGCCATGTATCAGGAGCTGTGTGTGAACCCTGCTCTCCAACCTGCCTGCCGTACAGGATGTTCTCCTTCTCCAGAGCACATAGTACTGAATTTTTGTCATTAATTTGGCACTTAATCATAGAATCCTGTGACAATCCCTAATACAATTGTTGCACTTGTGTTAGTCCATTCAGGCTGCTATATCAAATACCACAGACTGGGTGGCTTATAAACAATAGTAACTTATATCTCACAGTTCTAGAGATTATTAAGGTCCCAGATCGAGGTGCTAGACACAGCAGTGTCTGGTGAGGGCTCCATTTGGGGTTCATAGACAGCTGTCTTCTTGTAGTGTTCTCACATAGCAGAACAGGCTAGGGTACAATCTGGGTTTCCTTATAAATGCATTAATCTTGTCATGAGGGCTCCACCTTCATTACCTAATCACCTCCCAGAGCCCACACTAAAGATTAGGTTTCAACATATGAATTTTAGGCAGAAGCAAACATTCAGTCTATAACATATACTGTTCATTTTTTTAAAATGTGTTTATCTCATCTCTTAATAAGATTTCAGGTTTCTCAGTGCAAGGATCATGACATTCTTTTTGGTATGTGACTCAATGTTTGGCCTGCAGTAGATATGTTTGATAAACATTTCTTGTATGAATGAATTAATTAACTAATGAATAATTATTTTTATACTCAAATCTTTCCCATAGTAGACTCAACCATAGTGTGTTAAGCTAGGATAGTCTTCCAGGAACAGAGGACTATCTAAGCTAGATATTTAAAGGACTATCTGAGCTAGAATCTGTGCACTTTATAAGCTATCCAATGGCAACAAAACCCTGAGCTGTATCACAGTTGGGATATTATCCCATCAATCTCACTAGATCCATGCTTCAGGAAAGCCCATGACATAAAGGCCTGTGATTTTAAAAAGCAGAAATAAATAAGAGTGAAAATATTGCCTATATACCTGTAAGACATCATGATAAATGAAATAAGCCTGAGAAAGATAAATACTATATGATCTCACTTATATGTGAATCTAAAAATATTAAACTCATAGAAATAGAGTAGAATGGTGGTGGCCAGAGTCTGAGGGGATAGGGGAAATGGTGAGATATTGGCCAAAGAGTACAAACATTCAGGTATAGAGTTCTCCCTGGTCAGCTGGCTCAATGGATAGAGCATCATCCCAGTGTATGGACATCCTGGGTTCAATTCCCAGTGAGGGAACACAGGAAAAGCAACTATCTACTTTTCTCCTTCTCCTTCTCCTCCTTATCTCCCTCTTCCCCTCCCACAGCCAGTGGCTCAGTTGGTTCAAGTGTTGGCTCCTGGCACTAAATATAGCTTGTTGGTTTGAGCATCAGCCTTAGGCATTAAATATAGCTTGGATGATTTGAGTATCAGCTCCAGATTGGAGTTGCTAGGTGGATCCCGATCAGGGTGCACACGGGAGTATATCTCACTGTCTTCCCTCCTAAAAAAAAGATGAATAAGTTTTGGGGATCTGACTTACACATGGTGACCATATTAACAAGAGTGTATTATATACTTGAGAGTTGCTTTGATGGTAGAGCTTAATGTTCTCACCATAACAAGAACAAAATGGTAGTTATGTGAGGTAAAGGATGTATGAAGTAACCTTATTGTGGTAAACATTCTGCCGTATATAAGTTGTACACCTGAACTTACATAATGTTATATGTCAATTATATATCAACAAAGCTGGGAAAAATTTTTAAAGAAAGGGAGTAAATGAGAACACATTTAGCTCTTAATACAACCCATTCCTCAGGCTCAGTGCCCGGGACCAAGAGCTGAATAAATAGGATGTTTGGGCAGAGATTATAGGGATGAGAGGGAATCTGTCATGTGAAAGTCTGGAATGATGGGAGGGTACCCCACAAAAGATGTACCCCATGCCCAGAAGTCCTGCCTGCAGTGTGGAAGAGTGTAGTATAACTAAGGTTGGGTCTATTACACACTGATACTCCTTGCTCTTCCCTTTTCCGAGGCCATCTAAAGACAGTTATTAGACCTGCTCCTGCAGCATATGGAATTTGAAACCTTAAAAATTGCTGTTATGATAGGATTGTGTGAGATTATTTTGTTTTTTCTCTTATGGGAGAGGCACAGACTGTAAGAGCAATAGTGATAAGTTGAACCACAGGACATTGCCAGCTTCTTTGGTCAACAGTGGTTGACTCTTGGTAATTTCACATGGTCCAACCTCAGTATTCTGAATATTGGGATTAGCCCATGGGAACAAGAGTGGTTGGGGAGCCTGACCAGGTGGTGGTACAATGAATAGAGCATTGGCCTGGGACACAGAGGACGCAGGTTTGAAACCCCAAGGTCACCAGCTTGAGCACAGGCTCATCCAGCTTGAGCGCATGCTCACCAGCTTGAGTGCCGGGTTGCTGGCTTCAGCATTGGATCATAGACATGATCCCATGGTCACTGACTTGAGTCCAAAGGTCTCTGGCTTGAAGCCCAAGATTGCTGGCTTGAGCAAGAGGTCACTGGCTCTGCTGTAGCCCTGTGGTCAAGGTATATATGAGAAAGCAGTCAATGAACAACTAAGGTGCTGCAACCAAGAATTGATGCTTCTCATCTTTCTCCCTCCCTGTCTGTCTGTTCCTATCTGTCCCTCTTGCTGTCTCTCTCTTTGTCTCTGTCTCTCTCACTAAAAAGAAACAAAAAAGAGTGGTTGGGGAATGTCTCTTATTTTATATCCATCGCTTTTTTTTTTTTTGTATTTTTCTGAAGTTGGAAACAGGGAGGCAGTCAGACTCCCGCATGCACCCGACTGGGATCCACCTGGCATACCCACTAGGGGGCGATGCTCTGCCCATCTGGGGCGATGCTCTGTTGCAACCAGAGCCATTCTAGTGCCTGAGGCAGGAGGCCAAAGAGCCATCTTCAGCGTCCGGGCCAACTTTGCTCCAATGGAGCCTTGGCTGCGGGAGGGGAAGAGAGAGACAGAGAGGAAGGAGAGGGGGAGGGGTGGAGAAGCAGATGGGCACTTCTCCTGTGTGCCCTGGCCAGGAATCAAACCTGGGACTCCTGCATGCCAGGCCGACATTCTACCACTGAGCCAACTGGCCAGGGCCTATCCCTCGCTTTTATACACATGTCAGGCTGAGGTTACAGCACAGACTTGGAGCCTCAGGGACTGAGCAGGACCACGTGGAGCCCAATGCCTGAAAGGAGTAGGTGGGATCTTTATGACATCACCTTCACTTTCTGGGGGAGCAGAGCCATCTCAAAGAAGAGAAAAACCTGATTAGGGCATAGATTAGGGTTTTGACTTGAAGTAATTTTAGTAGCAGAGACTTAGTTTTATTACACTCTAAGACTGAGAAGTTAGTGTCATATCCCTCTGGCATGAGAATGCTGACAGACAGTTAGTATGGAAAACAGAATGAGAGAAGACCTTTCTCTTAGCAATGTTTGCTGCATTTCACAGCAAGGAAGACCAAGAATTGCTACCATACTTTATCCATAGTTGGCTGGCTTCAGCTGAACAGGAATTGTTGACATTATATATATATATAAGAATTGCATATATATATGCAATTCTTATAGCTTAGACTAGGTTCCTTGCTTCCAATTCAATATTTCATCATCTTTATGAATTTTGGAGTTTTAGAAAAACTTCTAGATGTTATTGTAGAAAGAAAGATAAATTATAGGAAGGAAAAGAGGCAGGAAGGTAAATATCTGGGTGATTTTCCAACTAACCATTCCAAATAAAAGTCAGGCCATGGAGTGAAGAGACAGGTAGGGCCCTGCTTTAGAGAGTGCTGCCTGTGTTTAGTAATTATGTACTAATTGGAACTTGATATTTGAAAGATAGCAATTATGTCAATTAGGTTTACATTCAGCTGAGTATCACAGAAAAACCAAGGCTTACCAGGGTTACTAACAGGCATCTAAACAGGATAAATATTTGTTTCTCTCTCAGGAAAAACCATCTGCAGACAGACAATTCTGGGCTGGGGTAGATGCTCTGTGGTCAGCAGGCACCAAGCCTCTTGCTCCACCATTCTCAACATCTCAACTCCTGACTCCAAATGGCTACCTGAAGCAGAAACATCACCTCTGTACTTTATACTGCAGTATGGAGTGAGGGGGAGAGGCCTATGGCTCTCCTAGTTAAGGAGACTTTTATCAGCATCCATTAAAGCATATTTATGGAACATGTCTACATAAGAATATGTGTGTACCCCTTGAGATGGTGGGCTCATTGCTGATCTGATTAAAACACATGTTCTGCTACCTGGAGAAGAGGACAGAACAAAGCAGATTTGGGTTGACACTGCATCTGTCACTTTAGTAGTGGAATCTGCTTTTGTCCAAGACCATTGCAAAAAGGAGAGGCTTTTGTTAAGAAACCATATGTGGAAGACAACCTAATAGAACAAAAAGTAAATCATGTGATGCTCCTCCTCCCATTATTTTAGGTGCTCTTGATTTCCTATAATCTGGGTTTAGAATTTTAGAAAACAAAGCTTCAGGAAGTTGCTGTGACAAGTTACCCTGCATGAAACCTCCCATGCACATAATCACTGAACAAGATGTAATTGGGAGCTAATTTCATATTTCCTGTAGATCATATTGGAAAATTGAGCTGTCAGATCTATTTAAAGGCTACACACCAAATGTGAACACCCAAGCCCTGCTCTTTTTAAGAACATACTTCTGGGAGACTTTTTATTCCTCTTCAAGACTTAACAATAATATTATACTAGAAGCTAAATCCATCTAATTGAGTAATCCTTTGAAATTCAGATACTTGTTGTATATAAAATTTGGAAAACTTACAGAAGACAATATAGCTGAGGGAAATCTTTCATAGGTATCCTTTCCCATCGAAAAGTTTCTTAATTTCCAAAGCTTTTAAAATTGTGGACTGTAATACAGTAGACCACATCTTATACATTATGTGAGTTTCAGTGGAGTCTGGATAATCTGTGGTCAGGGTGCCTTGACATAATTGTGTAATCAAAGCTAGTTTAATAGGAAATGAGCAGGGAAATTAACTGGTTAAGTTACATGCTATGAATATATATTACTGAAGCCATCTTGGCAGTATAGAACCTTGAGTCTGCTACTTATCAAAGGGTCTCCCAATCAGTGGACAAGCCCACCTACATTCTGTTCCCATAGCTTTTTCTAAGCTCTTTGGCATATATATATATATTTTAATATGCTGAACTAGGAGGAAATCTGCATCACTATCCCTAATGTCTATGGGTTGGGCTTTCATCCAGTAAAAGCAGCTTGATTATTTCATGTAGGTTCATGACATAGTTGAGAGATAATGGTGCCCCAAGATCTGGTGGAGATATGTTTAAAATTAGATGAGATGACCTTGATAGAAAATGCCAAAGTAAAGAGGAAAGGAAGAGAGACTCAATGTATTAATTGCTCTGTGAATAGTTTATGGGTATTATTCACCAAGAGAGATGTGTTGTGTGCTTTTGTGTGGTGTGGTGTGGTGTGGTGTGGTGTTGTGTTAGCAGTAGAGGTCAGGCTTACCAATTGAATGCAGAAGTTCCCAAGCATGAGTATGGTGTTCACATAGTCCACGTCCAAATATGGTAGGTAGGGAATAAAATAGGTAGAATATATCACTGGTTTTCTCTTTATCTCCTTTCTTCACCATTTTGCCCTTTACCTGATATCCTTTCTCCCTCGATTTCTGGTGTCATTTTTTTCTTCTCCTGTTTCAAAATTATCTGTTAAAATTAATTCACACCTGGTCCTGACCAGTTTGTTCAGTGGATAGAGCATCAGCCAGTATATGGATGTCTAGTTCACTTCCTGGTCAAGGCACATAGGAGAAGCAACCATCTGTTTCTCTCCTCCTTCTTCTCCCCCTTCTCTCCTTCTTCCCCTCCCACAGCTAGTGACCTGATTGGTTTGAGCATCGCCCCTGAGTGCTGCGGATAGCTAAGCGTGTCAGCCTCAGGTGCCAAAAATAGCTCAGTTGACTAGAGCATCAGCCCCAGACAGGGGTTGCCAGGTGGATGCCTATCAGGGTGCGTGTGGAAGTCTGTCTCACTATCTCCTAACCTCTCACTTAAAAAAAAAAAGAACTTGAACTGGTTCCTGGAGTTAAAAACATTTACACTTGTAAGGTATCTAGGGGAGAGATGTCATGAGTTATATGGTCAGTGATCTTCTGAGTGAACAAATAAATCTTAGAGTTTCATTTTGGTCTCATTTAGTTATTAAAAGTATTGGGTTATTTTTCTTAGTTTCTTACCATCTCCTTAACTATCATAGTCATTAAAATTCAACCTTCAGAGACAATGTACAATAAGACAATGAGACTCAATGTCATTAGCTCCTTAGTATTCACACATGCACACACACATATACAGTCAGATGCACTCATATGCATACATATACAGCCATGCACATGCACGCATGCACATATACAATCGTTCCAATACAGTAGCCACTGTTCCTCTCCGGGTACCCACATGGGTATTACTCCCTGAAACCTGAAGAGCCTGCTCTTCCTCCGTGTGCATAAATCCTGGGCAAGGCTGAGGGCTCTCCAAATCCCAACGGAGAGAAGCAGGGTGGATTCAGAAGCAGGCAGGATTTTCCCTGGAAGACCAGACCACAGTGGTCACTGAATCAGCATCATGTCCACCTCTCCTGCAGTTTATGTGTGCAGTGGTGAAGGAAGATGCCTCCGTTCAGTGTCCAGTGACGCTGCCTATGGGACCCAGAGGCTAGCCTGGCCTGCTCTGGATTTGGAGATTACAGCCTTTGTGTCACATGGAGGGCAGACTGGCCAGAGGTGAGGATGTGGGAAACATTTCCATTATAATTACATTTGCTTCACTTCTGTGATTGTCCCCCCAGGGGGCCTCATTAATGTGTTTTTAATGTCTCACTGTACAGACCTCTTCATTCCAACCAACCTTTCTGCATACCAAACACCTAACATCTACCCCGGTGAGCAGTGCGATGTGGGACCCTGCATTTGGGTTCAAGCAAAGGGCAATCAAAGAAACAGACTGATTCTGTGGAGTCGAACAGCCCTGATCAGAAGCTATGTGCTGTGCTGTCCCCAACTGCTCACCCCAATCTGCTCTTTGCAGAAGGCCCCCGGATAGTGGCTTTGTTTATGTGTTCCGCTCCAAGGGGTCAATTTCATTTTCTCCACTGGGGCTCTTTCAGCAGGAGCTTGCCCCTTCTTCCCCCAGGCACGTTATAATTCGACAGTTGACGTCACTGGTTCAAGCTGTTGCCTTTTAGAAAGCATTTCCTTCCCGGCTATAGTTTCTTTCCCAAGTCAGTTCACTAGATGGCAGTGGACAGTGAGGGAAAGAGGGCTGCTTCTGAAAAGGCGTTCACTGGCAAGTGCCATTGAGTAGGGCAGGACATCAAATTCAAAATGTAAACAACCCTCCCACAAGCTGTGGGCTCTGACACACCTTACTAACGGAAGACCAACTGTAGTTTTAAGGGAACATGCAGTTTGTACTGAATGATGAAATGCAAGATTCATCTTTTTAGCACTCTGCTGATCATTTCTATTCTGGTTATAGTCATAACATTGTCACACCCAGAGACATTTACTGAGAACCTATATACAAATTTCCTTCACAGAAAATAATGATTAGAGGCAGGTCCTACTCATTCAGTCAAAGCATGTAGTGTGTGTGTAAGGGTGAGTGGGTGTAAATGTGTGTGTTTTCTTTAGAAGGCAGGAGAACCTCATGATTACTTCAGGGTTTGAAGTGTCAACCTCATGATCACTTCAGAGTCTGAAGTGTCATTGTTCTTTCTCTATATAATCATCATCTCCTTTCTTCCATCAAGGACTCTCTTTCACCCTATTAAACGCAGGGTCACAGCTTTCTCAACTGTTAAAGCCGGGAATCCTAGACTGCCTCTGCTTAGGGAAGGCTCTGAAAGTTGAAATTTATTAAAGGACATTGAAATACTAGTGCATATACTCTCATTTAGTTTATTTATACATTGTCTAGTTTTTAACCTAAATGCACTTTGTTCAGAGGGGAAGAAAACAATTGTAAATCAACTGGGTTGGTGGCTTCTATAAACTTTGAGTTTTGTCTGTGGCTGGAGAGTTTAGCCCCACTGGATCCAGAGTGCAGGCACTGTTCCTTCCTCACCTTTGCACCCCTCCTCTCCATCCTTAGCACCGCCCCAGCCTGGGGGCTGTGTCAGAAGAGAGACAGGGAGCTCCACTGTTTCTAGCCACATGTTCTTGGACACACCACTTCATTGCACCAGTGTGTTGCCGCTCAAACCCTGTGAGCAGACTCCAGCTCTTATGGCTGCTGGGTCCCTTTCAATACCCAGGTCTCTACCATGCTCTTGGCTTGAGCACCCGTCTTAGGAACCAGTCAACCCTCTCTGGTCTGGCTTTGCCCTTGCCAGACACTCTTTATGTTCTGAAGTCCTATCTTTGTATCTCATCTTGGTGCTGGGACCCCACTGTCAGATGACAGATTCCCTCTGCCAACTGCATGCCTCTGATTGATGGTTATTGGTAATTTCTGAGTCCCCAATGGTGTCCTCCACTGAGGTGTTTGGATGGCATATGATCCCAATAAGAATCACCATTTTAAAAACCTCTAACTTTGCTGATGTCTGCATCCAACAAATATTTATACAGGGTTACTGTGTGAGGCTCCAAGCTGGGTACTGAATACAAAGATAGAAGACATAGTTCCTGTCAGCAGAGAGCTCCAGCCTACCCAGACCCAAGTTCTAGCGCGGCACCTTCTCCCAAGGCCAGCGGCAGAGTCTGCTCCCAGACCTGCTCACTTTTGCAGGAAGAATGTCTTCTAGGTCACAGTCACTCCCAATCGGCCCAGCCCTGTTGCAGCCAGCCGGGCCATGGATGGCTGTGCCTGAGTTCATCCAGGTGTCCTGTTCAGCTGCAGGTGAAACTCTCTCAATATTTACCCACAGGCAGGTCGGGGCTACTTTATTCAGTGCAGGAAGGGAACTGGAGTGCTGTGTCATCAGGCAGTCACTGTCTCCTTGGGTCTGCGTGGTCCGGGGCCCCCACCAAGCAAGGACAACACAGAGCAGCGTGAGGGAACTGCCTGGCTTGCGGTGTGAAACGACAGCCCACTCCAGTTCTGCCTGGTTAACTTGCCATAGGTATGTCAGGCACATACAGCCACCCCTGCCTTCACTTGTAATCCAGTGGGTGATCAAGAGATCCTGAGGTGGAGCTGAGCAGAGTCTAATCTAAGCTCTCCCTTGCTAAGAAGATGAAATCATCTGGAGCTGTTTTCAATACAGTGGACAGTTGTACTTTCTAGAAAAGCTGTGCTTCTGATACTCTGTTAATTACCTTGTAAGTGAGCAGTGTGGGTATTTAATAAGTTTGATGATTCTAGTTGGAGACTTAAAGATGCACATAATAAATCTTAGTGATCTACTGGCTGGAAAGCAAGTAAGTAAATGTCAAACTCCTCATTGGTCCTTTCATTGAAATGAGGCAGACATGAAAAATACCCTAACAGGGAAACTAAAATTAGAAAATTCAGCTTAGGAAGGGATCCTCTGTAAAAAACAAACAAACAAAAACCTTTAAGAACACAGCACAATATTTTGATGCAGTTATTTTCTCCAAAATTTGATTATGGTAGCATTTTGTTTTGTTTTTAATGCTGTATAGGTGATACCTTATGCTCTGTATATTAATACATATACACACACATACACACATACCACTTGATTGCTTTTTAATGCATTTTACAAGATAAAAAAAATGACTAACTTAAGAAATCTGGTATATAAGGAAATCCCTTTAAGGAATCTAAACACTCTTCCTGCTCTTTCTTGAAATCTTGTTCATGCCTCAAATTTCTAACTGGTTTGGTGTCATTTTGTGTTTTGCTCTTCCATGCTGTCAGGACCCAAGGGTAGTGTCTTCAGTGTTAGTCTCAGTCCTTAATTTGAGTACTTCTCTTTAATGAAACCTGAAGCTCAAGAATTTCTAATAGTGACAAAAAGATTATTGCAGAGTACTGAAGCCATGCCACCAAGTGCACTTGATACAGTTCATAAAGTTAGAAATATAGAAAAAATTACAGTGACCAGGCTTCATTGCTATATGGTCCCAGCAGTAACTAATAACCCTGGTGGTTTCAGCTTAGAGCAGCTGGGTGATGCATCCTGATTCGACCCAGTTCTACAAGTCTTGCTGTTCCCTGCTCAGGTCCCTACAAAGTGGGCACCAGCAAGGGCCCACTGTCATGTTGATAATAGTGTCCTCAGATTCTCTCTCTGCAATTCCGCAGTGTACAGTGCAAAACTCACCAATTATTTCTTAATAATCTTGTTACTTCTCTTCCTGTTTCCAATCCCTATCTGTCATATTTGTGCAGCACAGAGCTATAGGACGTGTACTTCAGTATGCTGTAATGCTGGTGGCCAAGGCTAGGCAGGTCCACATTGGATTTGGGCGGATGGTAGAAAAACTGTGGAGCCGAAAAGCATTGGGCCATTCCGTTTAATACAGTCTTACAATGGCGGACAAGCACACAGGCAAGGAGACCACTTCTCAGGCAAACAAACAGCAAAATAGCCCCTCACAGTGGTGAGCAGGCAATCCATCATCTGCAATCCCCATGAGCACAAGCACCCATAGCCTTATATAGGCCGTACACACTTGGCGCTGCTTCCTGCTCATGCACTAATCAAGCGAAGTGCTTGCAGCTGGTAAACCTGCGAGCAAGCCTAACACAGCTGTCCACATATGCCCTTTGATACTGTTGTGTCGGAACAGTGAGAAACAGACATCTTGCTACACACACAATTAAGAAACCAAATTAAGGAGCCTTTATTAATGCTGACATGACCACATGGAGACTGAAGCCTTCCAATCATGTGGTCTCAAACACAGTGTGGGCTAGCTTTTAAAGACAAAATTACATACTGATTGAGGAATGGGGAGGAGAGGAAGCATAGCAGAAACAAGTTTTCTTACAATGCTTATCTATAGGGTTAATTCAGGGAGAAACATTTTTTTTATTTTAATAATTTTATCTTTTTAATGGGGTGACATCAATAAATCAGGATACATATATTCAAAGATAACAAGTCCAGGTTATCTTGTCTTTCAATTATGTTGCATACCCATCACCCAAAGTCAGATTGTCCTCTGTCACCTTCTATCTAGTTTTCTTTGTGCCCCTCCCTCTCCCCTTTCCCTCTCCCATTCCCCCCTCCCCCCATAACCACCACACTCTTATCAATGTCTCTTAGTCTCACTTTTATGTCCCACCTATGTATGGAATAATGCAGTTCCTGGTTTTTTCTTATTTACTTATTTCACTTCATATGATGTTATCAAGATCCCACCATTTTGCTGTAAATGATCCGATGTCATCATTTCTTATGGCTGAGTAGTATTCCATAGTGTATATGTGCCACATCTTCTTTATCCAATCATCTGTTGACGGGCTTTTTGGTTGTTTCCATGTCTTGGCCACTGTGAACAATGCTGCAATGAACATGGGGCTGCATGTGTCTTTACGTATCAATGTTTCGGAGTTTTGGGGGTATATACCCAGTAGAGGGATTGCTGGGTCATAAGGTAGTTCTATTTTCAGTTTTTTGAGGAACCACCATACTTTCTTCCATAATGGTTGTACTACTTTACATTCCCACCAACAGTGTATGAGGGTTCCTTTTTCTTCAGGGAGAGACATTTTGAGAACACCTGCCACCTTGCAAAGCTAGCCCAGGGCCACAGTATGGGAGACCATCCTCAAGGCCAGGAATAGGGAGCCTTTGTAGAAAAGTAAGTCCTGCCAAAAGTCCCTTTGTTTTAGAAAAAGTTCTGTTAAGAGTTATTCATGCTAAGGACCTTCTTTTTTTCTATATTTCAATACCACAAAAAAATTCTCTCCTGGATTAGTGTAGATGAGGAGCCCTCCAGGATTTCAGACATGAGCAAGAATATCTTCTAGATCGAGTTTTACCTTGACAACCCATCTTCTATTACTCAGAAGGCTTTTCCTTTACATTTAATTCTAGGCCCCTGCTATAAATATCCTCCTGGCAACCAACTGCCCCTGCAGCACAGTTTACTATTTCATACTTTCTGTTTGGGTTACACACTCACAGTACTGCTATTCCTTCTAGAGCCATTTCAACAATTCACCTCTCTCCTAAGAATACCAACCCTGCTTTGTTAGGAGAGAGGAAGAATTATTTCAGTTTCAGTTTTTTTAAAAATCAGTGCAATTTATACAAAGCACTCAGAAGTTTGTTGACCAATGAGGTTCAACCCATAGACTCATAAAGAGGATGAAGGAAACAAAACAAGGTCTGAAAATTACCTAAATATCTGGACTGTGAGTTCCTGCCTCACGGAGCTGGGCCAGCCCCCTCCAATGAATCCAAATTGTTGGTGATGGCATCTCTCTCAAGGAGCCAGGCAAATATCTTCCCACAAGTGAACAATTTCCAGTAAAACTAGAGCCTCTTTTTGTTGTTGTTGTTGTTGTTTTGTTTTGTTTTTAAGCTTGAGAGGGTAAACTTTTCTATTCCCAATAAAGAAGGCGTTTTGAGGCCAAGACCCTAATGGATAATCAACACAAAAAGCTGCTACCTATGAGCATGTTTGAAAACATAGAATGGGGCTGGCTCTGTTCCCAGCATATGTACTGGCTGAGGGGTTGGGGGAGAGATTCTTTGTTGTCCTTATAACAGGTGACAATTCAGAGTAATGCCAGCCCACCCTCTGTGGGGATCCTAAGTGCTTGAGGGACTGGAGGGGGGAAAGAATGAATAATGGATGGGAAGTCAGCCAATGGCCTTGGCTGTTCGTTGTTCTCTTCTCATGGAAACAGAGCCTTCTGAGAGCCACCACCAGGGGCCTTTGGGAAAATAGGTACAGTTGGGAGCAACCTTTGTGACTAAAATCAGCTGGGAAAGTAAATGGACTTCCAGTGATGGGGGCATTCCAACAAAGAGGCTTTGGAACAGTGGTGACCAGAAGTCAGCTGAATGAGCCTCACTAGCTTTCTTATAAATGAGGACTCAGCTTTAGGGACCTTTCCCAGTATCGTCCAGACCACCCCTGCCCTTGCTTTTGTCCTTTCCCGACAAGCTGGCTCATTATCAGAGCAGCAGGGAGCAGTGACAGGAGCCCAGTCCCCAGTGTGCTTGGGGCGCATGTCCCACGAGCTGTGTGATCTTGCACAGTGACTCACCCTGCCTGTGCCTCCACTTCCTCCTGTGCAGCACTGAGCCACACAGGCAGTCCTTCCAGAAGCAGACTAAGCTAAAGATCCAAGTGAAAGTGACTTATTGAGGAAGTGCTTTCAGAAGAACCAGGAAAGGAGCCAGGTGAGTAGGATAAGTGGGTAAAGAAGCCACAGAAGATGGGACGGCTAGTGAAGGAAGTCCTAGCAGCGGCCCGACCCTGGCTCGCTCTGCGGGATAAGTTGCTGTAGGGAAAACAGCTGTGTTAGGCTTGCTTGCTTGCACTTTGCGTGATTAGTACCTGAGCACGTGTCAGAGCCCTGTGTGTGGCCTGCATAAGGCTATGGGTACTCTCACTCATGGCAGATTGTGGATTGCTTGCCCGCAGCAAGGGGAGGTTTTTCCCCTGCCTGTCCCCAGCCATTAGTAGAGTCTCATAAACAGGAATGGCTTTCCAGCTCCGCAGTTCCTCTACCATCTGCCAGAACACAAAGTGGACCTGCCTGGCCTCGGCCGCCAGCATTGCAGTTGCACTTGGAGTTGCCATGTCTGGAGGAAAGGGATCCATCCAGTCTCTGTATGCTCCCAGCAGTCAAGTCATTGCTACGTTGGTGGGGTAGACTTCAGTTCCCAAGCACCTCTGGCTCCCTCTCTTTGAGCAAAACAGCTCCAGCAGCCTGAGGGCAGCACTCTGAGGGAAGCAGCGAGTGTGAGCCGCTAGCAGCAAAGCCCGCAGATGCCGGGGTGAACCCACAGGTAGAGGGGCTCAGAGAGGCACCAACAGAGGTGCCCGTTACGCTGTGGGATAGGAGCACCTATTTCATAGCATTATTGTGAGTATTAAATGAGTTGATTCCTACAAACTTCCTACCTAAATTCATACAGTGAACTTTTAGTAACTCTAGTTTTTCCCAGTGCCCCGTCACACATTACCCTCAACCTCTCACCCAGCATGCTGGGAACGGACCAGTCGTAATCTATGTTTATACATGTGCTAGTTTTAGTGGCATCTTTCACAGTGCTCAGCTCCCTCACAGGACCACTCCTCGGTTATGTGTTGAGAAGGACACAGGCTGGGAGAGATGGGGACCTGTTGATGACAGAGTACCTAGAAGGACCACACGGGCTGGAACAGCGGAATGAGCATGGGAAACACAAGCTCACCAGTCCTCGGTGTACAGTCCATTGTGTGGAAAACACACAGAGGATTTATCTATCAATAAACTTCCCAGGGTCAACACACAGTTGAAACTACCAAAAACATTAATACAGACTAGCTACATTCATGAAACTGCCATTTTTTGAACTCTACAAGGAGCAGTTTCATCCGACTCTAAGCTCACCATCTCCCTCTGGAGTTTCACGAGCAGTTCCCATCACTGCCCTCAAGGAGGAGCGCGGCAATCTGGAATGCTGTATGTATTATCGATCTGGAGGCAGGAGTTGAAGGGACTGAGTGTGGTTAGCCAGACAAGAAAAGTGTAGGCAGTAAAGAGGGCTAACTTCAAGTATAAGCAGAACTGTCATAGAAAGAAAAATGTAAAGCTATGAGGGGAAGGCCGGATGGGAGGAAGTTGCTCAAAAGTTTTTTTTATGAATATTCCTTCTGTCTGCAGGTTCTAAAGGCTGCTTGACCTCACAGGGTGTGGCAGGACAGAGCCTCCCAATTACCCTGGGCATCCACGCAGGGGCTGACAAGCAGTGGAAAGGATTCAGACCGCTTACCCCAGCTTCCAAGACCGTAGTGTTTATCAAGGATCAATAAGAAATAGATAATAGATGACAGGTAGTCAGACTGATAGGTAGATAAGTAGATAAATGAATAGACAGATAAATATATAGACAGGCAGGAAGATAGATAGATGATAGATAGATAGATAGATAGATAGATAGATAGATAGATAGATAGATAAATGGGTGGATATAGGGCACTTGGTGCAATAGAAATAAATACAAAAAAGTTCACTGTAACTAGCATTGCTCCAGGAAGACCTTGTGAAATGTTTAGGGCTGATCATGGCATGCTTTCTAGAGGCAAAATAGATGGGTCTGAGCCCAGAGAAATGTGTGAGCAAATAGGTGGTGATGTTCTGAACGCCCAGACTGTTTGGTTTGCAGTGTTCTAGTCTGCTTTACAATCGTCTTAGTCACATCTCCACAGTGTCCCTGTTTCCTTGCCCTTCTTTTCAGATAAGGATATTAATAGAAAAAAAGCCAAGTGAGTTAGCATCTTAGACTGCTAAGTAGCTCTGATAGTTTCTGCTTTTCTTCCAGACATCAAGGTGACTTTATGAATGTAAAGGAATCTGTCTCCCTGTCTTGTGAATGACAATTCCCAACTACAATTTGCTTTTTAGTATCTAACAGAAGTCACCGCAACATGAGCCTTCAAAAGGAATTCTCTTGGTCTCTTCTCTGTTTCCTCTTCTGTTTTAATAATGGGGCATACACAATAGTGTTTAGATTAATTCTTGATTGTAAACTACTTTGAAATCTATGCTGCATGTAGGCTTTTTAAAATCACAGCCATCTTCTGAGTTGGGACTTGTGGCGCCATGTGAAATGAATTTTCATATTTAATTTCCATTTCCCAGAGAGGTAAACTGATAAGGGTACCAGGTCAGGTGTGTGGTCCAGCCCTTCAATTCAGAAGTCTCACTTTTTGCCCTGCATTTCACCAGGAACCACAGAAGTATCTAAGTCATTTCATCGTCGGGCGTCTCAGTGTCCTTCCTGACTCACAGAATTGCTGTGAATATGAAGAACAGGTTATGGAGGCACATCAAAAATACTAATAACTAACATTTACTTCATGCTTCGGCACAGGAATATGCTAAATACGTTACCTGTATAATCTCCTTTCCATCTACACCCCAACCCTCGGATTTAACACCATCAATAACACACCACATCAACCAGAGCCTGTGCTCTTACGCAGCACATGTCACACCCCCATACCCGACTAGGTTGGCCAGTGTGTCCCAGTTTGTCAGTGACTTTCCCAGTGTTCCCAGGGAAAGTCCAGAGTCCTAGGCACCCTGCTCAATTCTGAGAAAACCAGAATGCTTGGCTCTCTCTCATTCTCTCTGTCTCTCTGTCTCTCTACCTCTCATTCTCTCTCTCTCTCTCTCTCTCTCTCTCTCTCTCTCTCTTTCTCTCTCTCTCATACACACACACTAGCGTAAAGCATCATACACTCCCAGAATTCTGGAGTTGGGAAGGACTTTAAGACACACCCAAGAAATCCAGAGGCTGAGCTGGAGAGGGATGAAATCATTTACCCAGCTGGCGGCAGGGCTAAGGATCCCCTGGAGTCAGGCAGAAGAAAAAGGAGTCCACTCAGTGATATTTCTTTATGCCATGATGATCACCCACAATTCTCACAAAACATATTATATAAATAAACTCTCATAGGGAGTTTACACATAAAAGGCTGTCAACAGGCCCTGGCCAGAAAGCTGAGTTGGTTGGAGCCTTGTCCTGATGCTCAATCAGGGCACATATGGGAGGTGGCCGATGAATGCATGAATAAGTGGAACATTACAATATTTTTCTCTCTCTTCCTTCCTCTTTCCCTCTAAAATCAATCCGTAAAGAAAACTGTCAACATATACCCTGGCCAGCTAGCTTAGTTGGTTGAAATGTCATCTTGACATCCCAATGTTATGGGTTCGATCTCTGATCAGGGCACATTCAAGGAACAACCAATGAATGCATAAATAAGGGGAACAACAATGTCTATCTCTCTCTCTTTCTCTTTCTTCCTCCCCCCTTTCTCACTCTATAAAATCAATAAATAAAAAAAATAAAAATAAAAGATTGTCAACATAAGCTTACTTAGTAATGTTAACCTATACACAGTCAAAAAAGTTACAAACTTTGCTCCAAAAATGACTCTGGAAAAACAGTAAGTCCATTAATCAGTGTTAGAAATGGCCATTTCCCTCTAAGCTGAGGATGAGTAGGTTTATCAAACTACTTTGAGATTATCTCAAAATAGAGAAATAGCCCTATTTTTCACTAGTATTAGGTAAGATGCAAATCATAAAAACATAAATTAAGGCCCTGGCCGGTTGGCTCAGTGGTAGAGTGTCAGCCTGGTGTGTGGAAGTCCTGGATTCAACTCCCGGTCAGGGCACATAGGAGAAGCGGTCATCTGCTTCTCCATCCTTTCTTTCTTTCTTTCTTTCTTTCTTTCTTTCTTTCTTTCTTTCTTTCTTTCTTTCTTTCTTTCTTTCTTTCTCTCTCACTCTCTCTCTAAAAATGAATAAATAAAATCTAAAAAAGAAACAAAAATATAAATTATGAAGAATTTTTAAAATACATGTTTTTTCTAAACTTTGTTTAGAATACATGAAAATTGATTCAAATCTTTTATATTGACAGATTTGATATTCATATTAGTGAATTTGAGGTATTAGTGAATTTGTGGTGTCAGAAGCTGAAGTATCAAAGATTCATCAAATGTTCAGTCTCCTAAAAGCGGAAAAGCAAGCTAGTACATTTGAAAGGATTTTTGTTAACTTGACAGCAATGACACTGAGGTTTCTGTTTAGCCTTTAGTTAAGTAGATAATGAAATTAACTGTTATATTACATTCTCCCATCTAATTAGTTTTATTTCTTTGTACACAAATAGAAAACCATATCACTATCATTTATTTTACACTTATGCTAAATGTGTACATTTACTAGAGAAATATACATACTGGGTGGAAATATGTGCCCTTATATATGATGGAGGTCTCTTGAAAGACCAGCTACAAAAGGCTTACTTCCAATCACGTTGAAGTTGAAGGCAGAAGATTTGTAAAAAAGAAAAAAAATTGTTGCAATGCTAATCGAAATGGCAGAGCCATGGATGCCTGCTACAGTCCCAAGAAAGGCGTGCCAATTCTCAAAGCAATTAAATGAATTGATAATTCCTGCTGCTGAACTGAACAGTTAATGAAATCCCTCCAAGTTAATGAGTCACATTGGGGTCCAGGCAGATGGTCCATCCCCGAAACCGTGACTGAGCCAATTTCACAGAGAGGAGGTTTTCACAGGATACTGAGAGCAAATGAATAGACGGGAAAATACACACCCACAGCTCCCTTTCCTTGCCCAGGGTGCTCTCACTGGCATGTTACAGTATCTAATGCTTGAAGCAGTCTCTTTTCCCAGCATACCTGTGGGCATTGAGCTGACAGGCCAGTGATTCTGAGGTCGGCTCAATCTCTTCACTGCAGAAAGAATTTTTGATCAGGGAGCATACTCCCTGTGAAGTGTTAGAGCCTCATCCAGGGGTTACCAAGGTACAACAGTACCAAGACTGCTGATTAGAGAGAATAACTGCTAAAGGCTAACCTTGTGTATTGCTACCTGGAAGCCAAACAATGTACTCTGTTCTTTTTTTTTTTTTCTTTACCTAATTGTCCATGTTAGTCTGTCATGATTTTACCTGCATTAAGGCAAAATCAAAAACAAACACGGTTTTCTTTCAGCAGGATAAATGGCAGTACTTCCACACAATGAAGCACTGTAATTGCAACCTGCTTTTGTACTCTGTTCTTTACATACACCACCTCATGCACAGCCCATGACTATGGGAGGTGGCCATTCACACTGGCATTTACAGACGGGAAAACTGAGACTTAGAGGGAATTCCTTGCAGTCACATGAAGGGTAAGTAGTTGGGATTCAACCACTTCTCTGTCTCCAGTACCAGACACTCCACCCTGTCCTGTGAGAAGGCACTCAGGGCATGCAAAGAATACCTCATGATCTACAGACAGATGGAGGAGTAATTTCCATAGTAAAAACTAGAACTTATTCTGGCATTTAGGAAGGAAGGATCTCAAAATGTACCCAAGGTTTTGTTTTCAGTCAGGTATGATAAGGACATTGTAAGGAGAGTTTGTTCCTCACCATTCCCAAGAGAAGGGAGCACGCCATGCAAGGTCACACAGGGAAGCAGCATGGACAAGAGTTTTCATTATGGCATTTCAGGGGAGAGACGGGCGAGGCAGGGGCAGCAGCTGAGCGGGCGCTGAGCTGAGGAAGTGGTCTCTGGTCGTCCTGTGCCTGGCCAGGGGGTGCTTAGGGCACGGGGATGGGCGCTGAGCTGAGGAGGTGGCCTCTGGTCATCCTGTGCCTGGCCAGGGGGTGCTTAGGGCATGGGGATGGGCGCTGAGCTGAGGAGGTGGTCTCTGGTAATCCTGTGTCTGGCCAGGGGGTGCTTAGGGCACGGGGATGATACCCTGGGCTGCAGGAACCTGACGAGGGAGGTGGGTGGGGGTACGGCTCAGAATTGATGAGCTTGCCTATAAACCTGCACTTGCAGGCTAATTGTTAGCCACCTCTAGGAGAAGCAGGCTGTCCTCCAGTCTACAAGGTACCAAGATTTCAAAGCATCAGAAAATAAAAAAAAATATTATATATGATTAATACAAGAAGCACTTAAAATCCCTCTGTACATGTGTGTTTTGTACCTTTCCCCATAACAACATAAGCAGCAGTCATGGCTATCAACATTTTATTTAGAACACACTGCATATGAACTCTTTACAAGTCTAAGAGGACTGACATATGCCTCTTTAATCTTTTCATCTGAATATAACCTCTCATAAATGTATTAGCCCAGGCGCTTGAATCACATAAATATTTCTTTAGATATATGATCATCTGTTTTATTTTCCTTTTAGGGGGCTTATCCAGGGGGAAAGGCAGAGAGAGAGAGACATGAACATCAAGCAGCTCCTGTGTGTGCCCTGACTGGGGAATCCAACTGGCAACCTCCATGCTCCAGGTTGATGATCCAACCAACAGAGCTATCCGGCCAGGGCTTAATTTTTTTTTTTTTCATTTATTGATTGAGACAGAGAGAGGAAGGGAGAGAGAAGAGAGTGGGGAGGGAGCAAGAGGAAAGGGGGAAGGGAAGCATTCATCTGTTGGTTTGCTCAGTCGTGCATTCATTGGTTGCTTCCCATGTGTGCCCTGACTGGGGATTGAACCCGCAATCTTGTTGTTTCAGAACTGATTGAGCTAACCGGCCAAGGCCATGATCATCTGTTTCTTTAACAATCAAAATTTCTACCAATTGAAGTTTCAGTTGGACAAAGGTGGGAAGAGATGCTTAACAAAGTTCATGATGTTATTATAAGCTTTTAATAATACGATGCTCATACGAAGTTTTCTGAGGTTTTGTTGATGTTGTTGTAACATTTTTAATTGTATTTATTGGGGTGACATTGGTTAACACAATTACACAGGTTTTAGGTGCCCAATTCTGCAGCACATCTCTGTACTGCATATTGTGTGTCTACCCCCCACCCCAAGTGAAGTCTTCACCCACCACCATTTATCGTCCTATGCCCTCCTCTCCTTTCCCCTCCCTGGCAGTCACCACACTATTGTTCATATCCATGAGGTTTTTTTTTTTCTTTTTGGTCCTTTTTTTGTTCAATTCCAATACTTCCTTCACCCAACCCTCCCCCGCCGACAACTGTTAGCCTGCTCTTGATGTATGAGTCTGTCTCTAATTGCTTGTTAGTTCATTTCGTTCATTAGATTCCGCATATGAGTGAAATCGTATGGTACGTGTTTTCTTCTCACGAGCTTATTTCACTACCATAATGCTCTCCAGGTCCATCCACACTGTCACAAAAGGTAAAGTTTACTTATTTTTTATTCCGGTGTGTAAATGTACCACAGCTTTTTTATTCACTCGTCTACTAATAGGCACTTGGGCTGTTTCCAGATCTTGGCTATTGTAAACCAAAGTTTTTGTTTTATTTATGTCTTTTGTGCTTATCTATATGCTTTGCTAGCATTAATGAAGAAATTGTGCCTAAAAGAGGAAGCTTCTCTAAATGTCTCTTCATCCATTGGTGAGCACTAAACAGTAGCAGTTAAGAGACACTGCCAACTTCTTCTGTCTGTCCATCCAGTGCTTGCTTAGTTCTGCCCTTAGGTGTACCCTCAGACTGAAGCCATGCTTGGTGGGGCCAACTTTGTTAGCCTTCCCTTGACCTGGAGACACCTGAGGACCTAGTGCCTTTTATGCTAAGATTAAACCTACTAGAGACAATAGCAGTCATCACACTCCACCTTCCCCTCTACCCTCCTGTTACAGAGCCGATGGCTGAGAGCGAGGGCCCTGCAGCAAGTTAGTTCCTCTTCTGACTCAGAGCAATTCAGTGGCCAGAGCTGGTCACGTAACCCCTCTCAGCTTCAAGCTTTTCTTTCCTACTCTCTAAACTGCAATGATAATAAAAGAACCTATATCATAGGGCTGGCGAGAGGATTAAAGAGCTATTCCTGGACAGAGAAAGGACTCAAAAATGTCAGCCGTTCATTAATGACTTTTAGAACAGCATTTGTCCAAGTGTGACCTCTGGTCTACCTGCATCCAAATTACATGCCGTGCTGTGACAAAGGTCCTACAAAATCACAGTCTCCAGGGCAGGTTCCAGGCTTCTGTGCCCCTGCCAGTTTTTATACATACTCAGCCCACTGATGTATGAGAGCCCACTTTAGAATTTAGGGCTGAAAAGTGGTTGAGGTAGGGGCTTGGCAGGCAAACAGATCTAACTTCAAATTTTACCTTACCTTTTAAATATGTGTGATACACAACAAGTTACTGGATTTAGCTTCTGGGCACCACTGTTTCAGTTAATTGAGATATTAATATCTACCTTGTTCAATAAATATTTGTCAGTAATGTTATATATAAGACATCCTACTAGGTACTGGGGATATAATAGTGAACATTCTTTTTTTTATTATTGATTTGAGAGAGAGAGAGAAACACTGATTTGTTATTCCACTTACTTATGCATTCATGGTTGATTCTTGTGTGTGCCCAGACCAGGCATCAAACCTACAACCTTGGCTTATGATGACAATAACCAATTGAGCTACCCAGCTAGAGCCCAGAGCTTATTCTTAAAAAATCTATATATGTATATCTTTGTCAGATCTTTTCAGGGCACTATAAATAATTTACAATCAAACCTACCCAAATGAATGGCTACCTATCATAATCACTGGTCTGTCTGAAAATGCCATAGGAGAGGTAATTTGTAGAGTCAGCTTCGGGCTGCAATGCCATTTCGTTTACATTTAAATGTAACGAATGAGGGTTAGTCACTAATTCAAATGCATCTGTGTTTCAAACACCTTCTCCACACCCAGCTGCAACCCCTGGTCCATCTCTCTGCAGCTTGGATTACAGAGATGTGTCAGCAGTGGGTCATTGGTTGACCACTCAGCCCAATAGGTAGTATAGTGTGACATGAAGGAAGGAGCACCGGGGGCTAGAGTAACCAACCCAGTTCCGACACCAGCTAACGAGTAACCTAATTGGATGTACTAATGCAAACTCCTTGAGCTAACAAAATGTCTTCTGTTGAATAAGGGTTTTAGATTCAAAAAACGCTACAATTTCTTCCAAATTTAATAGCCCAAGGGAGATCTATTCCAAATGCCATTAGGAATTCTAGGCCTTGCTTGAATAGTCAGTTCCTAAGATAGACCTCATTTCCCATCCAAGTTTGTACAGCTTCTAGTCACTCTTGGGAAAGAAGGTTGAGTTCTGTATGAAGCCTCTGGCACTGGTTATCAACAGAAATTGCACACCTTTTGCAGAATACAAGCCTGAAATGTTAATGGAAAAAACCCCTAGGTTATATCTGTGTTTTTAGCAGTTAGTGGAAAATCTTTGAAAAGTATACAAAACAAATATACCTTAATAAAAATTATGACTTGAATGGTAGGGCAATGCAAGACCATGACTGGACCATGACCAGAGCCAGATGACCAGCATTGGAAGTCTGAACTTGCCACAGTAAGCTAGCTGTGTCACCCCAAACAAGTTACCCTTCCCCTCTGAGCCTGAGGAGAGTGATATTTGCCTCCTAAGAGAACTGTGGGCATTGAAAACAATAAAGAATGTCTAGTGCTTGGCACAGCGTCTTACATGGTGGAAGACACTCAGTATAAGATAGTTGTTACTATTATTGTGTTAGTGAACTTAGAGTTTGCTACTGAACTTTCACCTGTTTTATCCTCCATCATTCCTATGAGCTATGCAAAGGTGGTATGATTCTTAGGTGAGATGTCACATGCTGGGTCAGCTACGATTCCCATCCAATTCTGCTTCAGAGCACTTAAATCAGAGGTGGCTTTCCTGTCTGCTCTTCAAGCAGAGCTAACCAGCTGCATGCTTACAAGATCACCTGTCCAGGTACTCAGACCCTAAGAGAGGCACATTGGACTTAATCCATTTGCCTAATGTAGTGAACTAACATATGTCTCATGGCCTAATGCTTGTTTTGTTGTTGGCCCTTTCCCCTTCGTTTGCCACACAGACAGAAGGAAGCTGCTATTAGAAATGTGATTTTAGCACAGGCCAAAAATTGACTACTGTGGTTTTACAAGTCATGGAGAGTTTATTAAAAACTAAATTGATAGCTTAAAAGGACACTGACCAAGAAAAGCCCATAAACTTAATGGCATTTATTAATTTATGGGCCATTATCACAAAATGAGTAATCTTTATATAAAAACAGTGAAGAGCTATGATTTGGTTAGAGCAGTGCTTGCTCTCTCCCTTACAGAGATGATGACTACTTGCCACTCAAGTCTGAGCTGGCTTAGGCACCCCGCGTGCTCCCCACCTCAAGTGTAGTGCCTCTTAGCCAAGCCTCTCTCTGCCCTGACACATTGTTCTCTTGCCCTGATGACACAAGCCTAGCAAGTGATCAGGCAGGCAGAAGATGAGCCGTAGGCATCCCAACTGGGTGCTAACCACTTGGATTCTTTTCCCAGTAAGCCTCTGGCTGCAAGACACGCCCCTCTCAGGCTTCAGTTTCTTTACCTTCAAAGTTAAGGGGCTTGCGTGACTGCTTTCCTATGTCTCTTTAATCATTGCAAGCCATGCCTAGCACCCAAAAAGACATCTGGTCCAGCAAAGTGCTGTCACGCAATGCCCAGCCTGGGAGAGGCTTGTCCTCTTGGCCCCAGGCACTAAAGAGGCATGAGTAAAGAGCACACCAGCAAAGAACACTCCCTGCTTGTGACATCGCTGTTCTCTGAGTTGGATGAAAATGGGTATGAAGAGCCGGAGGGTTTTGGGCTCCCTTCCCAGGCTAATCCTAGCTAGAAGCCAATTCCAATGTCCACAGGCTGGAAAAATATGGAGAAAAGGACAGGGTAATACAGAACATTATATAAACCTTTCACTGGTACATAAGGAACACATGTCAAAGTGGAAAAGTAACAGAGAAACTGGATTGTTTGGAAATGTCACGCTATTGGACACTCCAGGTGCAGGGGGAGGATGGAGCACTAGGTGGACAAATGCTATTATCATACATACTAAATATTATCATACATGCTAAATAGTAGAGTGTTTGAGGTGCCAAAGGATACACAAAACCAAGTCTATGTAGTCTGTGACTCACTGATCACAGTAAATTTGTGGTCTAATAGCCCTGCAGTTTTCACCCATTCCATTAAACACCATCACTATATAGACTTGATTACCTGAGAATTAGTGCTGGCTGTCAATTACGACTTCATCAGGAATCACAATTTTCACTGATGTATATATTAGAAAACATTTCTATCATTTTTATTTTATTTACTTTTCTTTCACTTAAGAGACATAAATATACCTAACAGTTATTGAACACTTACTCAGAACTGGCCACTGTTTTAAGTGCTTTCTGGGGCATTATCTGTTTCATCTTTGTATGTATGTAGATGAACAAAGTGATGCACGGGGAGTTTATGTACACAGGTGGCCAGAGGCAGAGTTGGGATTTGAACCACCTGCAGGGTCAACTCAACCTCTTGACTACACTGAGGGGCACAGGCTGGGCTCTTCCTGCACAGCAGCACTGGATGACTGGGGTGAATGAAAGGAAAACAAGCAGGTGCTCTGACACTCTGAGATGATCAAGCATAAACACTGGACTGTCCTAGTCTCTAAGGGAAAACCTTCAGGACTGAGCAGGAGTCAAGCTTCCCTCTAACAGTGGAGCATTCTTAGGATTCATCCAGAATATAAAGCCTTAATGGGAACACCCAGCCAGAAAGGGCTAAATGCAGGTGCATTTGTCTCTATGGAAAGGAATAGCAGCTCGAGGAGAGAGAGGTTGACATGTAGAACAAGAAGCATGTGCATTTGGAGACAAAAGGCTTGAGTTTGAACTTTACTGTCCTTAGACTTTGGGTAATTCACGTAACTTCTCTGAGCATCGGTTTCTTCATCCTCATAGACAGGTCATGAACCCCACCAAACCCTAACATGTAAAGTTTTTGTGGGGGTCACAGGAGAAAACAGATGTCAAATGCTATAAAATGTAACATGTCCCAGAGAGCACTTCACACATATTAGGTGCTCAATAAAAGATTGTGGCAGTTGCCACTCAGGCAGAAGGTCACCTGCACCATTGACTCTTCTAGACAGTAAGAATAGTCAGCTTTCTTCCGTGTGCCACTGAAAATGAGTTCCATTGCCATAGATGTAGTTGGGCCCTGACAAAATGTAAGGTACATTTCAGATTTGACTCTCAGAAGACTTCCTGAGATCGGGGTACTTAAAGTCTTAAGCATGTTCTCAGAGGAGTGTCAAAGCGGTTGCTACCCTATTTTGTTTGGTTTGGGGGTAACCTTGCCTAGAGACAAGGGACAAAGCCAGTGGTGGGATTCAGCTGGTTTGCACTGGTTTGGCAGTACCTATACCTAATTTTTTGTTGAGTTCAGCAAACTGGTTGTTGAAATGGCACTTGTAATCGGGGTTCTCTCTAAGGTGGGTGGCTGGGCAGGCACCCAATGTGAGTCACAAATTCACATTCCTCACTCTTTTTTAATGTTCATCTGTGCAACAGCATATTCTAAGCACCTGTAGTGATGTTCATTTGTCCATAGGTAAAAAAAAATTGCAAATGAGGACACTAATCAAGAAGCAATATGGAGATATTTTAAATAACAGTTTTATTGTTTTTTGTCAGCTATTATTTTATATATTTTTCATTAATATTTTAAAACTCCTTCTTATAACATAATCTATTTTTGCATACCTCTTTTATTGTTCTTATTTAAGTATGGGATGCATGAAATAATAAACTACCTCTCAGTATGTTGTTTCTTCATAGTTAAAACGGTCATTAGGGCGGAGGACCGGTTGTTAAATTATTTGAATTCCCCACTGGACAACACATACTGACCCTCTGGATCCTTCAAACCTGAGCATACTCCGATCAGAGCTATTGTTCATTCAGGATCCAGCCAAGCAGATAGTGGCAGACGAACCCTCTGTTTTATATTTACTGTATTTGTATTTATTATGATTATTCATTCATGGGACTGGTCTCCTACAATGAGGTACTTTCTGCCTCAGAAATCAAATGATATGGGTCATTAAATCCTTGAAGCCAGGGTGATTGTCAAGTGGATTGAGGCTGAAAATATTTACTATCATGTAATATTTTGCACAATTGGCTTCATTTTATGAGATAGTTTCTCATCTTCTTTCCTACCCTGTGCCTTACTCGTGTGTGGGTAAGTGTGCACGTGCACTCACATGCCATGTAACACAGATATCTCCTAGAAACAAGCGACATGAATATGTGAGACGGATGTTGAGCCTATATGTAAATGGGACTGTTTCTGAATATTTCAGAATATGCAGTCTATGATCTATTATATCCTCTGAGCACTAGACAGAAACCTCAATTCAAACAGATATGCTTCCCCTTGTGTTTGATTCTTAAGATTAATGCATTCATCGAAACTTAAGGGCAGGTTACCCCAAATGGATCACTCCCCACAATATGCAACATCAAGCTCCCATGTTGCAAAGGGCCTCTCAGAATTGACACAAGTGACCTCCTAACATCAGGGTAAGGGGAACCCTTTCCACTCCAATAGAAGGGAATGCAGATAGTGACATTTTTTCAATACAAATAATGATGACTGCAATACTAGGCATACTTTAGCATTTACAAAGAACCTTCATATACATTGTCCCCTTTAAGCCTCATAACAACCCTGACAGGTCTGTGCAGTAGGCACTGTTATTACAATTATGATTATAATTATTTTTAATGAATGAGAAAGCCACAGCTCTAAGTTTCCAGTAAAAGAAGGACCCCCATTTCTATTGGCCAGATCTAAATCTTGCATACCAGTAAGAAGAGCTTTTGATAAAAACAATAATTTGGGGTCCCAAGTAAAATTCTTTTTTTTAATTGATTTTAATTTATTGTGTTTACATAGATTCTAGTGTTGCCCCAAATGCACCCTTCTCCCCATATTCCCCTCAACATCTCCCTTGTCCCCTCCCCATAGCGCCCTCCTCCCTCCCTTCAGCTTTATCCCGTCCTATCATCCCCTTTCCCTCTGTTCTCTTTTCCTCTGGTCCCTTTGATCTCTCCTCTGTCTCAATTCCGTTCCTCAGTTCCCATTGTTCATTGGATTCCCCAAATGAGTGAGGTCATATGATATTTTTCTTTTTCTGCCTGGCTTATTTCACTTAACATAATAGTTTCCAGGTCCATTCATGTTGTCGTAAAAGGTAAGATTTTCTTCTTTTTCATGGCCCCATAGTATTTCATTGTGTATATGTACACAGCTTTTTAATCCATTTGTTCACTGACGGACACTTGAGCTGTTTCTAGATCTTTGCTATTGTGAACAATGCTGCCATAAACATGGGGGCATGGGCAAGGGAAATAAAAGAAAGGATAAACAAATGGGACTATATCAAACTAAAAAGCCTTTGCATAGCTAACGACAATAAGAACAGAATAAAAAGACAAACTACACAATGGGAGAACATATTCGACAATACATCTGATAAGGGGTTAATAACCAAAATTTATAAAGAACTAGTAAAACTCAACACCAGGAAGATAAACAATCCAATCAAAAAATGGGCAAAAGAAATGAATAGACATTTCTCCAAAGAGGACATACAGATGGCCAATAGGCATATGAAAAAATGCTCAACATCACTAATCATTAGAGAAATGCAAATTAAAACCACAATGAGATATCACCTCACACCAGTCAGAATGGTGCTCATCAACAAAACAACACAGAATAAGTGCTGGCGAGGATGTGGAGAAAAGGGAACCCTCCTGCACTGCTGGTGGGAATGCAGACTGGTGCAGCCACTGTGGAAAACAGTATGGAGATTCCTCAAAAAACTAAAAATCGAACTGCCTTTTGACCCAGCTATCCCACTTTTAGGAATATACCCCAAGAGCAACGAGTAAAAGTCTTATTACATGTATTTCTTGTATCATGGATTTTCCTTAGTCCCTAGAAGAATTTTAGTTCCTTGTGGTACCTACCAGGTTCTGTGGCAGAACCTGAGATTCCTGGCGTATCTTCACTTCACAAGGTGTTTGGTGGCACAGACCTGTCCCTTATGGAAAATGGAAAGTTTACTTTGACCCAGGTCCTCCATTACAAGAATCAAAGCTTGAAACTCCAAGGGCTGCCTCTTACCTTAGCCTCCAGACTCTGCTCTCTCTTCAACACTCTTGATCTTGCACACGTCCTCTCAGTGCAATGACTCTGCGTCACTCTGCTCTCTCCTGTCTCCCTTCCTTTAGAGCTCCATGAAGGCAAGGACCAGACCTCATGCAGCCTTGTGTCCTAAGCAGGTTGCCACAGTTCAGGGCATATTCTGTGAAATGAACAAATGGAAAAGTTAATTAACTAATTATTAGGGGAAAATATGAACAAGTTTAACAAAAAGCAAATTAGTGGATTTAGTCCATGTTAATTTTTTTTTCACCCAATAATAATAGTAATGTGTTTAATAACTTTCCATGTGTTAGCTTCTTTAAATGATGGCTTTTGGCCCTGGCTGGTTGGCTTAGTGGTAGAGCATTGGCCTGGCATGTGGATGTCCTAGATTTGATTCCCAGTCAGGGCACACAGGAGAGGCAACCATTTGCTTCTCTACCCCTTCCCCTCCCCCTTCTCTCTTCCCCTCCATAGCCATGGCTTGATTGATTTGAGTGTGTTGTTCTGGGACACTGAGGATGGCTCCATGGACCCTCCATCTCAGGCACTAAAAGTAGCTTGGTTGTGAGCATGGCCCCAGATGGGCATAGCATGAGCCCCAGAACAAGGGGGTGAATCCCAGTCAGGGTGCATGCAGTCTGTCTATCTCCCTTCCTCTCATTTGGAAAAGAAGGAAAATAAAATAAAATATAAAATAAATGATGGTTTTAACTCAGCCCCAGAAATTACAAAGTAAACCTACCCAAGTACATTTTATTCTTTAGCCATGTTCAAAGACTTGTGAGTCCTTAGTGAACACACAGGTGACCTGGAGAGACTGGTAGGAATTCATATGCAGGCCTTTGTGACACTGCCGTAGACTATCGCACTAGACTCATGCTAGACAGGTGAACAAGAAAGGGTGCATGGGAGGTGCATGGTGCACTGGCCTCAGCAAGGAGGCTGCTTTTTCAGAAGCTCTGATGTAGCAGACAGACTCGAGACCAAGTAGCCGTCCTGCTGAGGACAGGTTCTTCTGATAAGTATTAGTACCCTTCTGTGGTTAGAGGTAGGTGGTATATAAGAAGTAAAACAAGAATTAGGCAAAATTCTGCCCAACATATAAACATTTGTCAACAAACAGGTACCAACACAGAGTCCTGTAAATTGGAAAGTCTCACTCTCTGTCTTTATAACAATGAGGAATATCATTAATTCAGACTGTGGCTCCTAGATTACTGTTTAATGGAATATATATTCCATCATATATGTGTATATATATACATACTATATATATATACTATACATGTACTCATGCATATACACAAATATGTATATATGATATATAACCTATATTTAAAATTTTTGCATCATACGTACCCAGTGAAATGTCTCTCATTGACAGATAAAATATGTCAGCTGAGGTTGGGCTAAAGTATACTTTTGCACTGTTGGTTTTGAGAAGCAGCACAGTATCCAGGAAGGAGCAATGGTTCTAAAAGAAGATAGGTGCAGGTTCCAGTTCTGTCTGTGATTAGTGGCTGGGAAAGCTGTGTAAACTCTTTGGTGTTTTTTTTTTTTATTTGGAAAAATAGAATTACTAATAAGTAGTGTATAGTGTGTGATGATTAAATATAATAATGGAGGTGAAGTAATTAATATGTGCCTAGATTGATTCCCTGCTATGGAAATAATATTTCTTCCCCTCCTTGTCTCTCCTCTTCTCAATAATCAGATGAGCAAGATTTCATCAGAATATGAAGTACTTATTGGAGAGGAAAAAAACATTTTAAGAGATGTAGAACATTTTTGTTTGTATGCAAATGTGATTGCCATTTAACATAAGCCACATCTAGTCACTACTGATGATCTTGAAGAAACTCTTTTTGGCAGTGCTGTATTAGCTAGAAGTTGGCTTGAGTTATTATAGCTTTTAAAAAATTATTAAGGGCATCTTTTTTGACTATACATTATAGAGTGTTAACTAATTCTGAGTAATCTCCACCTTTATCTACAGGATTTGCTATATTATAGGCTTCTATAGGATCTAGATTAAATCACCTAAGACTATGTTCCTTGAAGTCAAGACCTAAAGGCTTTTCTCTTGCACAGCCTCCCATCACCCAGCCTCACCTGGTTAACCATGGCTTACCACTGTTATCTTTTTAAAATCCCCTCCAGTCCTGTGCAAGTATTGTCTTCCTCCCCCCACCCCCCAGTAAAGTTGCTTCCAGTTCAGCAGTGTGTAACAATAGGTAAACAGACAAACTAATCACTGGGCACTTTCTGGACTCAAAAAAATTTTAAGGGAGAAAAGCTAGTTCTACAAGCAAACATGTGTAGATCAATCCAACACCCCATTGGATGAGACGCTTCCTCTTCTATGTGCTCACTGTGCTTGGCCTCTGAAAGCATTAGTCCCAGGGGCATTACACCAGGGCACAGAAGTGCTGTTGTTCTGCATAGTAGTTTATAGGTTTCACAATATCTGTGGTGTCTTCTCAACTGTTGATTTTGATCACTGTTGCTTTTCTCATCTGTGTATATCCAACATTTCAGCCATGAGACAGCTGGTAATTCATCTTGTTGAACACCCAGGTCTTAAACACTTGCACTGTCTGATTCTGATCTTCAGCTTCTGAATAAGTGGGAAGATTGGAGCCCAGAACTTAGGTCAAGGGGCAGTTGGCACACCCTTCAGACATTTCCCAGCCCTTCTGCCTTCCACTGCTTTCTATTTTGCTCTGTCCCCTGAGACCCCATTCTATAACCTGCACCCTTACAACTCACCTTGACCACTGTTCTACTAACCATCTAAGTATCTTGTTGGTACCATGGTACTGTTTACACAAAATTTAATGAGAATTTTTGGTGACCCAACTCATATAGGGCAACTTCCAGTCTTCCAACACCTGAATTATCAGAGATTTCAATTTGACCATTTGGGTGGTCATAATAGGAACATGAACAACCCACGAAAATGGCATACTCTTTTCCTGGAACTGCCCATCACTTTATCTCCTCCCTCAAAATCAGCACTTGGTGGAAGCGAGACACCACAAACCACATCAGCCATCATATGAGATCTTTCCCATCACAGATACCAGCATGTAACATCTGACTTCAGGCCCCAGTTATATTTTGGCTTTAGAATGTATATTGATGGTGCTTTGTGTTTAATTTCAACCACAAAACCAAACTTACAAAGCTGATGGGCAAATTTAGTGAATCATGTGAGAACTTGAGGAATGTTCATTTCTTGCAGACAATTCTATGGATCTAGTTCTTTGTGAACTAGAACACTTCCTTTCATACAAAGATGCTTCCAAGATTCATCCCATCGAACTTCTTGCATTCTTTCTCTCACATCGACAACTCAACATGCAGGTCACCCCTGCTCCCAGTTTTAAAATCCCTAAGGGGATTTTAAAAAGTACAATTATCAGCAAGATCACCAGGGCCACAAGCCACGCGACGAGTCTATTCCAGGGTCCCGAGTGAGAAATGGTATGAAATTGAATGAAAAATAGACAGGCTTAAAGATATACACAGGATGGGTTCGGGAGGATGCCACAGCTCCTTGCCAATAGTCACTACTGTTCTGGCCAAGCCACAAGAACATGGCTGCCCCCAGAAAGACATCTGTCTTTATTTTCTGGGCAAGATGGGCCATTAGCAATTCAATCATATTTCCAAGGAAAACCAAAAAAACCACCAGGTGCAGAAAAAAACGCCACCAATACTTAACTCTAAACAAAGAAGAAACTAGTTTCCAGTCCTTCCAGAGAACATGGGTGGGCAGGGTGAGCACCGAAGCACAGCCCTTTGTTAACTTAACTAGGCAGGTGAGATGGGGGATTGGGCCCAACACCTCTGTCCCCAAAATCCAGACTGCAAAATACCCTGTTTATTTTTCAGTCCCCAACACACCAGGGAGGTCACATTACTAGAAGATACTGCCTGGCATCAACATCTAAGCCACGGGATGGGAGGCACCCTGGGTTGCCAGGGAACCTGGTATGGGTAAAATTACAGAGCATCCACATAGAGCAAGCCTTGTCCTTGTTTCTTTTCTTTTTTTCCTACCCTTTGTTATTTTTCTTTAATCTTTGTTCTTTGGCTCTTTCTCTTTTCCCCTTCATATAAATTATAAACATATGTATATATTTCTCTAGTAATCAGTACCCATAGCTATACTCTACTAAGATTTGCATTGAAGAAACAAACCAAATGGCTGGGAGATTCAGAGTTAGGGAAGGATTGAAAGCTATTTTCCAGAAGCATGTTTCATTACTTTTATGACTCAAATATCTCCATCTCACCTCATTTTCCTTTAAGGCTAAATATGTAACCAACTGAGATATACTGATATGGGATCTCAGTGGGTAGTGGGTGCAGACAAAAAGCTAATTAACATAGTTTCCTGTCTTCTAAAAAAAATTCCTCCCCTTCCCCAAAACTGATAAATAATCCTTTGTGGTGAAGGTTGTGCTGCTGCTTCTACTGCTGTCAGATGCCTACTCTACATCTTGCTGAAAATTAGAGCTTCCTAGGTCTGGACAGCAAATGTGGATGCTTGCATGTGGGGTAATGCCACTGAGGCTCAGAAAGCACTAGATTTTTTTAAAACAACCACTCCAACTTACAAAATTTTAACTTAAAAATATTTCAGATTTTTAATATTCCAAAGAATGATTAGAACTAAGAAGAATGAGGTTATGAGAATCCTGTATTTTTCCCAAAATTGCATAACCACAGCTGTTATATTTGGCTTATTCTTCCTGATATCTTCTTCACTTGCCATTTTGAGAATATTGTCCCAAAGAAGTTGAAACTTCTGACTCCCCAAGACCCCATTTGCACCCAAATTCAGCCCAGCGTCTCTGTATGGCCAATAGCCGCCACCGGTTGTCATGGCCATTCACATGCAGGTTCTCATTAGATTTGGGCAGATGGTAAAGAAACGGTAGAGCAAAAAATGGTGGGCCATTCCTTTATTCAAGACTTGCACCAGCGACAAGCAAACAAATACACAGGGCTCAAAGCCACTGACATATTCTCCGGTTCCACAACCAGGAAAATCTTCTCCATTTTTTCCTACATTCAAAAACCCCACCAGCCTCAAAGACCCTCACTTCTGGTTCCACATCTGCACTCATTCTGCCAACATGGCTTCTTACTCTGCAAAACTGGCTTCTCTCTCTTCCCTGCCACTCTGGCTTCTTCCTCCTTCTCCTCCTTCCTCTCCTTTCTTTTTAAAACTTTTCTGGTGCATAAACCTTTCCTCCAGCAACATTAGATAACAATGGCCCTTCCCAAACAGGAAGATAATTAGCAATTTCACAGATCATGTACCTGGCACTGCCTAGCGCCATTTTTAAGAATAAAGTGAGCAAACTCAAAAATCATATTTTACAAATTCATTTGCCCAACAATCTCCTTGGTCCTAAATTGTCTTGCCTCTTCTTACCCACTTTGCCATTAAACTCTCATTGTCCCACTAGTATCAATTAGATATCCTTAAAAAAGCAATCTTGACTGACCAGACAGTGGCGCAGTGGATAGAGCGTCAGATTGGGATGCAGAGGACCCAGGTTCAAGACCCCCGAGGTCGCCAGATTGAGCGCAGGCTCATCTGGTTTGAGCAAGGCTCACCAGCTTGAGCCCAAGGTTGCTAGCTTGAGCAAGGGGTCACTCGGTCTGCTGTAGCCCCCTGGTCAAGGCACATATGAGAAATCAATCAATGAACAACTAAGGAACCGCAATGAAGAATTGATGTTTCTCATCTCCCTCCCTTCCTGTCTATCTGTGCCTCTCTGTCTCTGCCACACACACACACACAAAAGAAAGTAATCTTATTAAACATTCAATGTAAAGAATGAATGGTCAATTGACTTGAACTTCCCCAGGAGAATTTTTATTTTAAGCAGGACGTTGTTAACATAAATTGATGTCTAATGGCGGGAATTTTAGGTATAAACATCAACATTTATTGAAGTTTTATTACATGTTGGTTACAGACCTTTGTGCTTTGTGGCAAAGTCACAAAATTAAGAGAAGTCCTTTCCAAGACCTCTTTCTTTCACTCTTCCTCTCACCCCAGCTTCCAGCTTATATCTTATCCAAGTGTCCACCCCAGTGTCCACATCACCCAGGCTTTCCATGAGGTCTTAGTTCTTCATACAGTGTTCACTTGGAGAAGATGCCCAATAAGCTCATCTTTCCACATGCGCATCTGGTCATTTTCTCTGCCTATTTCCACTCATATCCTCAGCCACCAAAAATGCCCAAGTCCCGGTCTAGTCAAGTCCCAAGAACAGAGTGTAAGGACAATAATAATTAAGATGTTAACCTTTTCCCCACCCTATCCTTATATCTTCCTCTCCTGATTCAGAAATGTTTTCTAATCCAAAGTAGGTATTTTTCCCCCTAAATTGATTCTTTACATGAAGTATTTTCAGATGATAAAAAAAAAAAATCAGGCCCTGGCCAGTTGGCTCAGCGGTAGAGCGTTGGCTTGGCGTGCCGGGGACCCGGGTTCGATTTCCGGCCAGGGCACATAGGAGAAGCGCCCATTTGCTTCTCCACCCCCACCCCCTCCTTCCTCTCTGCCTCTCTCTTCCCTTCCCGCAGCCAAGGCTCCATTGGAGCAAAGATGGCCTGGGCGCTGGGGATGGCTCCTTGGCCTCTGCCCCAGACGCTAGAGTGGCTCTGGTCACAGCAGAGCGACGCCCCAGAGGAGCAAAGCATCGCCCCCTGGTGGGCAGAGCATCGCCCCTGGTGGACGTGCCAGGTGGATCCCAGTCGGGCGCATGCGGGAGTCTGTCTGACTGTCTCTCCCCATTTCCAGCTTCAGAAAAATACAAAAAAAAAAAAAAAAAAAAAATCAAAAAAAAATCACTGTATTATTTACAAAGAAAATCTTGCTATTAAAAAAAAATTTAATGTAATTCATCTTAATGCAAAGTCTCCTTCTGTGTTTGGTAATGTAGACAAGAAATTTGAATGGTAAACTTTTCCTTCAGCAGAAAAAGCAGGATTAACACAGTGGGCAGTGTTAATATGAACAGTGTTTAAAGGTCGTCAGCATTAGACTTCCTCCCCAGCCAAATGAAGATACCAGGCTGATTTAATTTCATCTCTTGAAGACTTCTTTTTAAAAATATAGCATGTTAATAGGGATGGCGGACACTAAATCCACCTTGGATTTACATTTGCTCTGGACTGACTTCTGAGAAACTGAGATCTAAATGTCCTCACAGACAGAATGGCCCCATGGAGCAGCAGAAAGGCAACTCAAGAAAGTAAGATACAAGTTTTCAGGGATGTGGGCTCTTTCTATAGAAAGGAGTGTTTGCATTGGTACATTAGTGACTTCAATTTATGCCTGTTCCTTAAAGAATAATTAAAAATAATAACTCAAGATTCATGGTATGGATCTTGTTTTGCAACCCATTGATTCCCTTTGATTAGTGCATCACTCTTGGTTTGAAATCCTGGCATCTACTTTTAAGAAATTAAGAAACTCCTTTGGCAATGAATCTGTCAACTCAGTGATCTTGGAACATACCTTTTTCCATCCTGCTGATTCAACGACACTCTGAGCAGCCCATCTGCAAACACCAGGTCTGCACTTGTTCACTCTGGCTTCCCCTTTGCCTAGCACAGTTTCTAGTACACACTAGGCATTCAATGGCTACTATATAAGCAAATGAACCAAGATATAGCATGACAACATGATAACAGTCTGAGGAAGCTTCAGAGCCCCGAGATAGATGAGAAGTGCCATGTTTCTAAACTCCAGACAGCACTCCATCATCCAGTCCATTCTTGCTCAGGCAGAAGACCAGCTCTTTCTGTTCCTGCCTCTCTTCAACAGTTACCCTCCCTGACCATGTTACTTTCATCCAATTCTTCTCCAATGGGCCGCCCTTCTATATGGCTAGTAAAATGTTGGTAGAAGAAACATCATCAGGAAAAAATACAAATACATTGAAAGATTAAGATAAGGATTGCTTATAGCTGCCATTTTTTACTCTCATTTATTTGAACTGTTTAAGCAGTTTCTCCTTAATGGTGGTTTTGCTTTTCATGGTTTTAGTTATCTGCAGTCAAATACAGTCCAGAAATATTAAATAGAAAATTCCAGAAATAAGTAATTCATACATTTTAAATTGTACACTGTCCTAAATACTGTGATGAAATCTTTCACTGTCCCACTTCATCCTACCTGGAGCATGAATCATCATCCCTCTTTCCAGCATCTCCATGCTCTACACCAGGGGTCCCCAAACTACGGCCCGCGGGCCACATGCGGCCCCCTGAGTCCATTTATCCGGCCCCCGCCGCACTTCCGGAAGGGGCACCTCTTTCATTGGTGGTCAGTGAGAGGAGCATAGTTCCCATTGAAATACTGGTCAGTTTGTCGATTTAAATTTACTTGTTCTTTATTTTAAATATTGTATTTGCTCCCATTTTGTTTTTTTACTTTAAAATAAGATTTGTGCAGTGTGCATAGAGATTTGTTCATAGTTTTTTTTATAATCCGGCCCTCCAATGGTCTGAGGGACAGTGAACTGGCCCCCTGTGTAAAAAGTTTGGGGACCCCTGCTCTACACACTCCTCGCCCTTTAGTCATGGAGTAGAAGACTTTTAGTAATGGAGTAGCAATTGTTAACAGATTGACTGTCTCGGTATTGCAGTGCTTGTGTTCAAGTAACCCTTATTTTACTTAATAATTACCCCAGAGCACAACAGGGATGCTGACAATTCAGATCTGCCAGAGAAAAACCACAAAGTATATGTATATATAGGAAAAAAACACAGTACATATAGAGTTTATTTCAGGCACCCACTCGGGGTCTTGAAATATATCCCCTGTAGATAAGGAAGGACAACTAAAGCTTCCATTACAAGGTGGAGGATTTTATCTTCCAAACTTCCAGGAAGACTGCTTTGAGGGAGGGGACAGAGGAAAGTGGGTAGAGTAGACACTGGATTGCACCCAACAGGAGTCTGTATGTAGTGGAGGGTCCCAGGGAGGAGCACAGCATGGGGCATGGCACTGTGCTCAGAGGAGGTGGAGCATGCAGGGAGGGGTTGACAGCAGGACAGAGGGAAAGAAGCTGAGCAGTTCTGGTCAATGAGAGATCTGAGGGGAAGGAGAGCCTAAAGATGCTGTATGTGTTGTGTGAACCATCCCTTCAGGGGCAACCATGGCAAAGACCTACTCATTCTTCAAGGCTGATGGCTATTGATTTGTGTTGAGTAAACTGGCTCTAGAGGCAGCCCAATTATACTTGATTAATATTACTCTCAAAATAGCCAGAGAGACAGCAAAAGTTAGAATTTAAAAATAAAAGGCCAGAGGACTCCTCCATAAAAGCTGTAATTCCCAAGTATTTGGTTTTACAGGTAATGAAATTTTAAAAAGTTTTTTGGACCCTGGCCAGTGGCTCAGTGGATAAAGCACCGACTGGCCTATGGGCATTCTAGGTTCAATTCCCAGTCAGGGCACATAGGAAAAGCAACCAACCATCTGCTTTTCCCCCTCTCTCCCTCCTTACCCTCTTCCCCTTCCACAGCCAGTGGCTCAGTCGGTTCAAGTGTGGCCCCAGGTGCTGAGGATAGCTCATTTGGTCCAATCATTTCAGCCTCAGGTGCTAAAAATAGCTCAGTACCTGAGCTTGGTACCTGAGTACCAGCCCCAGATGGATTTGGCAGGTGGATCCTGGTCAGGGCACATGTGGGAGTCTGCCTCACGGTCTCCCCTCCTCTCTGCCTCTCTTCAACAGTTACCCTCCCTGACCAAGAAAAAGGAAAAGCTTTTGAACATAACTTCTAAATTTTGCCAAGGGAAGTCACTGGGGCAGAGGGAGGGATGACTGTCCTACTAGAACTATCGTAATAGAAAATTAAACACCAAAAAACTGGGAAATATATACTTTTAAAATAAAACACAATCTGTCTTTGGTGGAAACTCCCTTACCGCTGTTTTTATTTTTCACATTTCATCATGGAGCAATGGAAACTTCATCATGGGTCCCCAGACCAATGTTTCTGAACAGTTACCTTGGAGGCCCCAGGGCATACAGGCTCCTGTGACCTCTGATGACACTTATGAACTCTGTCCCAAGAAAACATGCATATATGCACACAAGCCTTTGTGAAAAACTTCTGAGAGTTCATCTCTAAAAGAAGCACTGATGCTCCATAGAACCTTTTGCACTGATGGAGATCTGTCATTTGAATTAAACATACCATGGCCAGTCGTCTTTGCGATCATAATTTTAGTAGTGAATACTAAGCCATGGCGTTCTGTCACTTACAGTCGATCGCCATGTGAATTAGTACAGACCCAGGAATAAAATTCACATGACTGAAGTTCAGCTTTAACTGAACCAAACTATTTAACACTCTTAGAATATAAAACAGAGGACAAAACAATACAGAGAAGTAAGTCAGCAAATCTACGGTGCTTTCTCTCTCCTCTGGAGTCAGGAGTGGGGGCTGGGAGTGTGGAAAGGAAGAGTAATTAGAAACAGTGACACTGGAGAGAGAACAAAAGCAAGGCACGGTGCCACGAGAGACTAACACACCCACAAATCATTGCATTTATTTTTAAGAGAAAGATAGAGCTGACTGCATAAGACAGCTTCCTTCATCTCACTTAACCTGGGGGTGGGGGGCCAGGAAACAATTCCAATTAACCCTAATAAAATGAATGTCCTAATGTGTGAAAATCCTGAGTTCAGCAGCTACCCAGCAGCCTACGATAATATATGCATGAGAACTTCAAGCTCACACATGAGTATGTGATAACAAATGTAAAGATGATTGTTTCTGCACATTTTAATGATTTGCAATGGAAAGGGGAGGCAAAATGTCCTTTCACACCCCAGAACCTAAGGTTTTGATCCTAAGGTTAAAAACTCTGAGTTCTTAGTTATTTAGCACAGTCCAAAGTCAGATTTAAATACAAACATGATGAACAAAATATAGTAACACAGAAGTATACAAGATGGTAATTTATCAAAGCTTTATTAAACTAGAATTTTTTTTGCACCACACTTAAATCATAAAATCACAGGAAAAACAATACTTATCAGGGGTCTGGTATATATATATTAACCTTTCTTGATCATAACTGGTTTATTTTCTCAAAAGTTCCCCCTTAGATATGTGGTATAATCACCACCACCTAGAGAAGCAATCCACAGAATGACTCACTATTCTTTCCAATGACACTAGTCGAGCCTTCATACTCCTTGGGGCCTGAGCCTAGAAAAGGATGACTTTGTGATATGACCAGTAATTCTGGCTAAGGTGTTAGTGACTTCATACCTTATTCTTCTCAGACACATATACTCCAAATGATAATCCTAGAAGTGCATTCCTTAACTCCTTAAAATGGGCTTCTAATGGTATAATTTCAGATGGGACAACACCGTCCTAGATGGAGAAAATATTTGGAGTAGAAGGGAACTTTTCCAGTGCAAGTTAAGTCCTGCTATGCTAGTTATTATTTTTGATATTGGAATTAGCCCTGGCTCTGCTAGTGCCTCCCATGACCAATGAGATGATTCTGTGTGTGCATATTCATATAGATGTGTGTTCATGTCAGTGTTCTTAGTAAGGCAGCAAGCCAGGGAACTGATAAGCTTATATATATCCTAGTTCTGCTGTCATAAATAAGGCTGACTTTTATAAGTCTAGCTTTTCTTTTCTTTAAATTTTGTTATACATTGTTTTACTTTTCCCTGTTTTTCCTCAATACTGGTTGTTATTGTTTAAATATTTTGTTATTAATTACCATAAAAATTTATTTTTGTGTGTGACCTCCTATATTACAAGTTATTGTATGGGTTCAGAGCAGGTTTATGCCCTGAAGAATGGAAGGTCAAATGTATATCTATTGATACACCCCCATGATTTTTAACATTGTTCCATATTATTATTTAACTTTGTGTATTCAACCAATCAATAATAATAATGTTTCTTTTAATTTCTCTTTATATTTTTAAAAGGTTTCTGCTTTATGTATTTTTCCATTAGGTTATTTGCTATAGATAGTTTCCCAATTTATTGTCATTATGGATTCTATATCCTTTTCCAATATACTTTGACCTTCTTCATCCTTCATGAGTCTTTTTTTCATGAACTCAGTGAGCAGCACACAAATATAGGCTCCACTCTGAATCCTTCAAAGGCTGATAATCCCTGCTCCTTGTCCTTCTGGGTCTTTTTTTTTTTTTTACAGTCCTCTCTCTACATTCAACACACATACATATAATTTTTATCCTCCTCACTCATCCTCTCTGTCCAGACTCTAAGCATTCCCATGTTCCATTAGCAAATACCTAAGCTATAATCAGCCAGGTTCCCAACCTCAAGGGGCTGAGCCGAGGAAACAGCTGTGTGCCCATCCATACCCAAGCACTCAGGCAGGCCTGCCAGTCACCTTCATTAGAGGAGGATGTGGGGCATTGGCTCAACTGCACTTTGGAGGGCCCGTCCCCGACTCTGATCTCTACCAGAATAGTAGGTTCAAGTGCACAGCTGCCCACCCAGTTCCTAGTGCAATTCTCTTGTACCAAGCTGTTCTCGTCCTCCTCAATTGTGCAGGTTTCCACAACGCTGAATCAATGGAATCCTTCTGAACATTCTCTTCCCTGTGTGCTTCTAGCAGCCTCTGCTCACTCTGCTTCGTGTTAGAAGGCTGTACTTCCCAAAGGGTCTGAGCTGCCATGGCATCTGTCTCCAGCTCCTGACAATACACACACATGCCCCACACTCCCCGCTGCACATTTCCTCTTCTGTTGTTTCCTGGAAGTCACAAGGCGCTTGTGCCCATATAATCATGTTAGCAGGGAGAATTAGGGGCAAGGACTCTAGTCACCTCTAAAGCATTCCATGGAGAAGACAGCACTACAACCAACCCTGTTCGTGCTTTATTTAGACCCTGAGTCTATGCACCTGGGGCATACAAAAGGAGGGACAGTGTATCTTTCTGTCTTTTAACATTAAGCATGCTTACGCCACTGTTTATTTAACTTTGATTCCAACAGCCTTTCTAATAGTGGAAATTTCTCCCAGATTCTGTTGCATGTTGATGTTTCAGTTTGGGGCACTGGAGTGAGTTCTTTTCACTTTCTGTAACTTAGGAATTTTAGGGGGTAATTGGGAGAGAATGTAGCAAGGCCTCCACGCGGATGCTCCTTCAGATGAGAACTAGAGAAACCAAGTCTGACTGAGTGGTGGGAAGCTGCTGTTCTCCATCTGCCCCCTCGTTACCGGCGGGATAAAACATCAGTGTGAGTGTCAGCGAAGACCCTCTGCGCCAGCAACAGGGGTGTAGCATGCTCTTCCATATAAATTAGAGAGTACTATGGACATGCTTAAAAATAGTATGGTATATGATAAGTGGCTGGTGGCTTTATTTAATATATTATTATCACTGCAGTTTTGGATTCTAAATTTGCCTCTGCTGCACTCTCAGTGAATGATCTATTTCCTCAGTGTTAAAAATGAGCATAATGTTCTGATGGCTGCATTTCACTGGGAGCACCACAGTAACGGGCACCGGCAAAGTGCCTTTCAGAGTTCACACAGAAGAAATCATGATTTTTGGAATATAAGCATTTATTGTTATCCAAAGGCTAAAGAAAAGCCTTCCTCTCCAGTGGTCATAGCAATGTCGGGTGGAGGAATTAGATACTCAGATGGGGGCTTGCATATGGCACTGTTTTACAATAAGAAATGTTTCTGGGACTACTGGAAGTGGCTATATGACATAATTGAAAAGCACTATGGGGAGGAAAACTGGAACTAGGAACACATGCATTCTTTCAGTGAAGCTGTAATTGGGGAAAATACCAATATAAAAACAGGCTATTTTAGGACCTTGCTATCTCAGCTTTGTGAATGCCTCTGAGTCATATTTTATGAGGACGACACACTTGGCTTCTGTTGGGCTGCAGCTCCCATGCAACTGGGGGTTGGGAGGAGGGACTAAGAGGCCGTCCATTCCGAGCACTTCCAGGCAAAATTGCTAGTGCACTTCTGATTGCAAAATCTTTACCTTTGGTATTGACTTAAGTAGCAGGAAGAACATGACTTGATTTTTCAAATCCCCAGTAGATATACTGCTGCTCTTAAGCTTTTGAGCCATTCAGTTGGCCTCAGAAGTCTCAGGGAATCTGTAAAATTTCTAGTATCAGGTTTTTCTTTTTTGTTGTGCTTAAAATTGTTGAGGTAATTTATTAGTGGCACGCAGATAACAAGTAGTTTTAATCTAATGTTTTGACTACACATTGAGAAAGATAGAAAATTCTAAGGATTTCAAAATGCATAGCAGATGGGAGTTTGCTAAATCTACTCACAAGATTGTGTGCGTTTAAGTAGTGATCCCTGGTCTAACCTAGTTTGATTAGATAATGGCCAGATAGTTCTTAAGAGATAACTACATGCCCAATGTTTGGTTGGACCCTGCTGGGTTTCCACAGAAAAGAACAATAAGAAATGTATCACTAAATTAAGAATACAGAATTAAAGCATTTGACATAAGGCTTTTTAAAAAGAAAAAAAGAGGAAAGGGTGTAGTAGAAAGGATTTCTTTTCCTGTGAGTATTGGCCATAAGGACCCTGCCTATGTTTATCTCTGCTAGTCTCCCTTCCTTGTATCTATGGCTCAGCACTCCCACCCTCATCCTCAATTTGGTGAATATCCTCTACACATCTCTTTAATCAGATACATATATATAATTTTACATAAGTGAAACCTTACTGATACATGCTTTTTTGTAATCTGATTTTCCCCCTGAATACTATATCTAAAATAAAATTTCTTGTCTGTAAGTATAGACCTGCATCATTTTATTGTCTGTGTAAAAGTGAATGATTTCACCTAATATTTAACCAATTTCTTTTTGAAGGGCATTACAGTGGTTCCCGAGTTTTTCACTGCTATCAATAGTGTTATGTGTACATTTATGTGTACTCATCTGATTATCTCCCTGGGATAAATTTCTACAAATTACATTTGGAATTCAGAGGGTATACACATTTTGAGTTTTGATTCATTTTGTCAGAATACCTTCACCTACAAAATATAAGAAATCCAATCAAAGGCACAAAAAATAAAGAATTGATTATGTTGCATAAGAAACTTGGAAGTTGGAGCATTCTAGCATTAAGTCAGCAACTCAGTAATGTCACTGTATCCAAAGTCTTCTTCCATCTGGCTCATCTGGTATTTTCAATTAACTTGGTCCTCACATTTGTCCTTCATAGTCACACAATGTTGCCACAGTTCCCAGCATTTCCTCTGTTTATCACAAGGACAGTGTTTCCCACAAGCTCCCAGCAAATTCCCCTTTGCATCACTTAGCGAAAGAGGCTGGACAACTAATGGAGATCGGCGGTCTGTTAGCTGAGAAAATTCTTGGAATAAGTAGAATACTGAAGAACTACTTTACAGAAAGATTGTATCCTCTTATATTTTTACCACCAGCACCTGTATTTCCACCTTTTGTTAATCTGATAATACATTTAAAATGATACCTTGATTTGGGTTTTTGGAAGAGAGAGCTATTTCTTTTCTTATTGAGATATAATAATCATATCTTGTTTTATATTAATTTATCTGCTTATTGAATATCTTCTCAAATATTTATTGACTGTTTTTGGCTCTTGTTTTATAAAACTGTCTGATTATATCTGGCCCTTTGTTTATTCTTGTGTTTTTTCCTAATTGGCTTTGGGTCTATTAGCAAAAGTAAATTTAGGGTATTAGAATCATTGTAATTTTTTCACTAATTTGTTATCTATCTATTAGCATTATCTATGATGAATTTTGTGAAACAGAATTTTTAATTTTAGAGGGTCAAATTTATCAATTTTTTCTTTATGGTTTCTGACTTTGCAATCATGCCAACCCAAAGATCAAAAACCATTCACCTGTATTATCTTCTAATACTTTTTCTTTTAAATGGCTAGCCATCTGTCCCAGAAAACAGTAATTAAATAACCTGTCTTCTCCCCATTAACTGGAGAATGCCATCCTTATCACATACTAATTCCCATATGTGAAAAATGAGGCATTCAACCAATATTTACTGATTTTCTGCAATGTTGAACCTCTTGCTTATGGTTGACAGTAGAAACAGATGAATTAGAACCTGTGTTTGTCCTTAATCAAACATATGCTTATTATTAGTAGAAAGTGCAGGCACTGGACCAAGAGTGACTGGTTTGATTCCTAAGTTGTCCACTAATAATAACTGTGACCTCATATGACCTCAAGCACAATATTTCTCTTTTCTGTACTTCACTTTTTCTAAAAAAAAGAAAAAAGGATAATAATAGTACCTATTTCATAGAATTGATGTGATGTTTAAATGAGCGAATTCATGTAAAATGCTTAGAGTCTGGTGTAGAGGGAGAGTGCGATGCATGTTAGCTATTGCTTAACCTTAGAGGAAGGACATCATAGTGGTTAACGGCAGAGGCTCTGGAAACAGACTGCAGGGGCTGGAATCCTCTCAACACTTACTGGTTGGCTCCTCTTGGGTTCATTACTTAACCTAACTTACTATGCCTCAGTTTTCTCATCTGTAAAATAGAGATAATAATAGCACCTATTTCATAGGATCGTTGTAATTATTAAATAAATTGATAAATGCAAAGTGCTTAGAGTAATGCCTGACACTTAGTAAATGCAAAATATATAAAGCTATTTTAATTATTGAAGAGATATCATGTCACTTGATTCCAGGTAATTTCAGAATCCTGGCAGTAGACTAAAGGAGGGTGAAAAACAACTTTGAGGGGCCCATGGGAAACTTCCATTATTAAAAACCCCAACAGGCAGAGAGGGGTAGTTTCCAAGAAATTCCACCTCTAGCTTCAACCTTATTCTTTCCTTTGGGGTAATATTGGAACTGCAGAGGAGACAAGAGTTAACACTGCCACCTGGTTTCATTTACACACAAATATTAGACTCCGCAATAACTTTCACAAAACATAACTAGACTTGCACCAGGTTTGCTCTCTTTCAATCCTATGTGATTTAGAATAAGCTCTTTATAGTTCGCTGTTTTTCAACCAAAATTAACAGATAAATTAGGTATGCTTTGCATTTTGTTTTTTGTTTTCTGTTCATTATTTCTAAATCCATCATTATCACCTTGACTACAAGAAACATTTTTAGTTTAGCCAGGGCATATTTTCCCTCTGTTCCCACGCACCTTCAAACCCAAGAGTAGACATAATACCTGATTATGGCAACCTAACACTCAGCCTGTGGCCTCGAGTGCTGCACGTTGCATCTGGATTTGTGGTCCAGCTGGTGGGTATGTGTAAACACGCACAGCCAGTCCGCTCTCTGTAAACCCTGTAATTACAGAGAGCTCCGCGGCTTGTTCTTTTACTGAAGGGATACATGCTGCCCTCGGAGACAGCCGTCCTGGGACGTCAGCAGCATTCCCACCAGCTCGTCCCCTTCTGCCACACAAGTTGTAGACAAAGGACCAAGGCATTCCAATTGTACTCACCTCGATTAGGTCCTCCATCAACAACGAATATATTTATCTTTTCTATGAAATGTAGTCAGTTTTTTCCTCTAGGTTCTATGACACTACAGAAAATGGAAAGTTCTACATAGGGATAGTAACGTGGTTGTTGAAAAATATCTTTTACATTTCTTCTCTCTCAGACACTTCAATTTTATGCCATGTTTTATTGATCCAGACTAGTTAATATACCTAAAAGACAAATGGGGGAAAGATTCTAGGAGGAGAAATGAAGATTTTGAAAGTGAATTGCATGTATCTAACTACAGTTTGTTCTAGAAAAAAGCAAAAGGTATATAAGCTCAAACCAAGTTGATCCTAAATCAATGAATTCTATGTGACAGATGAATTTAGTATGAAGATAGCCAAAATTCCTTCCAGGGGCTTGGGAAAAGAAGAAACTAGTATTTGGGAATGGACTATATTTAGTAAGAAGAACCTCCCACCGTGTACCACATTCTTAAACCAAGTCTTTTTCTTTTTTCTTTTTAATTGATGGATTTCAAAGAGAGGAAGTGGGAAGGGGGAAGTGGGGGGGGGGAGAAAGAGAGAAAAGTATTCATTTGTTGTTCCAGTTAGACATGCATTCATTGGTTGCTTTCCATATGTGCCCTGATCAGGGATCGAACCTACAACCTTTGCATTTTGAGACAATGTTCTAATGAACTGAGCTACCAGGCAATGGTCAAGCCTGAATTTTTTAACTCATTTCTCTCCAGTTGTACCCATTGAATGAACCAGAAAGGGAATGCATTTATGCCAGGTTCAATTTAAGACCTGAATAAAGATGAATGAATTGTTTCATTAGTAGGGAACTAAATATTACTTCCCTGATCAATGTCCTTTTATTCTGGGGTAAGTTTTATTATTATCTTTTTAAATCACATTCACCACACAGAAAAGCAAACTGAGCTTGGTTCCAAGAGACTCTGATGCATGTGATGAGCGTCAAGCTTGTCCACAAACAAAGTAGATGGGAAAGGGGTTCTCTGGTCAAAATTGCCTGCAGTGTGTATTGACTTTTGTCTTTTGTTTCATGTTTCCCTTTTCTGGAAATTTCCTGAGCAGAGGTAAAAATGCAAATTAGATACAGAACCTGGTGTTTACTATTTTATTATTGATCAACATGACATATTCTTATAAACCCAGCTGTATACGGTGAAGAGCATAACATATGCAGATTGCACTGAGAAGGAAGAAAATCTCTCTTATTGCTTTCATTAAGTTGTGGATGTTGCTGTATTCATTAGAATTTAAAAGTAAGGGACCAGTGTGATCTCTGTGTGTGTTGCCTCATCTGAGAGGCAAATGACTGAGTCTAAGATCTGTGTTGACAATATTACATTACATAGCTTCCATTGACCTAATGAGCAAAATGCCTTAATTGCAAGGCTCTTTGAAGTCTCATCCCCTACGCCTGACTGGAGCAGATTCCTGCATTTTTTATTGTCTGCTGCTTCTTAGTTATGACAAGCCAAAGGAGATGCAGAACACGTTGGTCCACGTGCTAAGGCTTCCTGGTTTTGTGACAAATCTGCCAGGCCTGACAGGACTAACTATAACCACAGAAAACTCACTTGCTGCATGGGAAGATATCGGCAATGATGAATTTTTAAAATATCCTAGAAGCAATCATTTTACTTTCCTTTTGAATGTACAAGGAGCTCTTTGCTCTTACTAGAGGAGACAAAGAAGCAGCAAAAAGCTTAGCCATACATTTGAAATACCTGTGTGTTTGCTGGTGAAGGAACCCAGCAGATGGTGGTGGGGTGGGCTCTGGTGAGCTCTGGGTTTGGATAGGGTTGCAGATGCATGAGTGGCAATTTAGAAAGCCAATGACAAATCAATGAGGCCATGTACACAACAGGGGGCCGGGGAAGTGGTAACTAGGACTAAGACTAGTGCTGGAGAAAATCTGGGGGAAAAGTCTTAAAAATTTATTTTTTCAATTTAAAAGGAAATGAAATAGGTGTGATAAAACTGAGAAGAGTAAATATTTTTAGAGTGAAGGCAGGTCTTATTTAAAGTCTTTTCGATCCTTCAGTTGCTGATTCAGAAACTTTGTGAGAAAACCCACAAATCTGGTGATTATTCAGTTCCTCTGTGTATACCCAATTCATGGGTTTTATTTTATTTTATTTTTTTGAACCAGTCATTTTTCTGTATTGTTTGTTCAATAAATATGTGTATTAGTAAATAAAACGTTAAGAGAATGATTAAAGAAAATGTCTTTTAAAAAAATTACAAGGGAAAGTTATTTTTATGAGGCTGAGAATTATGAATAACTTCCTTAGACTTCATAAACCCTACATAATCACTATGAATATACTGAAATTAGGTATGAATACACTGGAATTAGATTGAGTGGTTGCTTAGGACTCTGTAATTGCATACCCACCAGGCACCATACATAGTTATCACAAGATCATTGACTGTATTTCTTATGCTTTATTTACTTCCCCCTTATTATTTTGTAACTACCAATTTGTGCTTGTATCTTTTTTTAAGTTAGAGGAGGGTAGAGAGTGAGACAGACTCCCACATGCACCCGACCCTGGATCCACCCAGCAACCCCCATCTGAGACTGATGCTCGAATCATCCAAGCTATTTTTAACACCTGAGACTGACTGAGCTCAGACCAACCTTAGTGCCCGAGGCAAGGCTCAAACCAATTGAGCCACTGGGGAAGAGGGAGAGAAGAGGAAGAGGGAGCAGAAAAGAAGCGGATAGTCACTTCTCTTGTGTGCCCTGACCGTAACTCGAACCCAGGATGTACATATGCTGGGCCAACAGTCTATCTTCTGAGCCAACCAGCCAGGGCCCAATTTGTGCTTCTTAGTCCCTTCACTTCTTTCCCCAGTTCCCCAGCCACCCCCATCACCCCCAATTTGTGGATTTTAGGTCTTGTGTGTGTGTGTGTGTGTGTGTGTGTGTAGCTGGAACAAGGTAGTGAAGGAGGGTATAGGGAAGTCAGAAGAAAGGGAATATAAAACTTAGTCTCTATTACTGAGGATCTCATTGTGTAGCTGGAACACATCATACAGTCAATAAAATGAATATGGCATCTGGAAAGAACTGATCCACTAATGCATATTCATATGAGGTAACCTGAATACCTAAGCTCCTTGAATCTTCCTTAGAAGAAAATGATGCACTCATACATTAATTCCTGTTAACAAAGTGCCTGTACTTGAGTCACTGGGAATAAGTGTCCAGGTGATACTTATGTGGTTGAGATGGGGGTTTTCTAGAGTAAATTAGTACACCCACTTCCCATCTTCCTGGAAAAAAGCAAAAATTCAAGACCTGCAAAGTGAACTTGAAATAGGAGCAAAGGAATTTTCTCTCTTGAAACCCAAGAAGGCAGTTTTTTCTGAATCAGGCCTCGAGAGGCCTGGGCTTGAAGGGGTGCTGGGCAGCCTCCCTTGTTCACTCGAGACTGTTCAGGTTCCACGCCAGAGGCTGGCTGTCTACCAGACTCTTTCTAGACTGTGTATAAACCTATAAAGCAACTTTAGTTTTTCTTTTTCCTATTGTTGAATCTTCAATAAAGCCTTAGTACAAGTATCAGCATATTCTCAGATGTCGTTGAAACAATTAGGGCAAGGTTCATGTCTATTCTTAGGACAGAGATATGCGGGCAGGAAGAGCAGTGTCCCCTGTCACAAAACCAGAATTGAGGTAGCAGGGTCTGGGGCAAGAGAGGCAGTCTCGTCAGAGTCACCAACAGCAGAGGCAGTGGCTGGGGCATGGCAGTAGATGAATGAGCCTGAGCTGAGGGACTCGAGCTGTTTGTTCCAGAGCATTCTGAAGGCAGAGCCTCAAGAAGCACTCAGAAAGAGAGCAGGGGTCTTTCTGATGGAGGTGGAATGATACCACAGTAATATGAGCATAAAAAGCAAGTGTAATCTTACTTAGATGTCAAAGGTGGGTAACTCCCAGGTCATAGAAGTGAAAACTGAAAACTAAAGCCAAGTATGTCAGTCTGCCCCCACACATGGTTTCTCTTTTCATGGTTTCAGTTACCCACAGTCAACTGTAGTCCAAAAATATTAAATTAAAACTTCTAGAAGTAAACAGTTCATAAGATTTAAATTGCACACTGTTTGGGGTGACGTGATGGAATCTTGCACTGTCCTGCTCCATCCTGCCGGGATGCGAGTCACCCTTTGCCCAGTCAGCGTCTCCACGCTGCAGATGCTGCATCCCCGCCCCACCCCGACCTCCATTAGGCACTTAGTAACCCGTTATCAGATCAACTGTCACAATATCACAGTGCATGTGTTTAAGTCACCCTTATCACAATCCCTACATCATTCACCTCACTTCATCTCATAAAGTAGGCATCGCAGGAAAAAGAAGAGTGACAGTACAAGATATTTTGAGAGAGGGACCACATTCACATAACTTTTATTACAGTATACTGTATTGTTATAATTGTTCTATTTTATTATTAGTTATTGTTGTTAATCTCTTACTGGGCCTAATTATAAATTAATCTTTATCATAGTATGGTTTCCAGTATCCATTGGAGGTTTTGGAGCGTATCCCCCACAGATAAAGGGGGACAGCTGTATTCACTGTGATGGACTGAATGCTGGTGTGCCCCAAAATTCACATGTTGAAACCCCACCACCCTGCCCCCAATGTGATGCTATTAAAAGGTGAGGCCTTTGGCAGTTAATTCTGTTTAGATGAGGTCATGAGGGTGAAGCCCTTCTGAATGGAATTAGTGCCCTTGTAAGAGTTCTTGCTTCCCCTTTCTGCTGTCTGCCCTGTGAGGCTACAGAGACCGCTGCTCTCTGTAACTTGGAATGAGACTCTCACCAAAACCCGAAAATGCTGCCACCCTGACTGCACACTCACAGCCTCCAGAACTGTGAGCAATAAACTCCTATTGTTTACAAGCCACCCAGTCTATGGTATTGTTGTTATAGCAGTGAACGGACTAAGCCAGTCAGGGAATATAGAAGAAAGTTGTATGAGTTCCGTGAGGACAGTGAGCTAAGGATCAAAGGAAAGGTATTTGGGAAATGGAGTTGTAAGGAGGTAAGGACATGGAGAAGAACATTCCAACTTCCAGCCAGGGGAAGTCTGCAGGGATAGGTTGTGCTGGTGGGAAAGCAATGTGATGTACATGGTGTCCAGTCTGCACAGAGTGCTTCCTGCAAACTCTGACCCCAAGATCTCACATTTTGAAAATTTCCTCATGGAGATCTGATCCTCTTGGACGCAGCTCATCAGTCATGCTGCCATTATGGATCAGTGGTCTTGAGTCTCTGCTAATATACTGCCGTATAGAGAGATGAAATTCCGGGACCTCCCCTTCCTCATAGCTATTATTAGCCTGGGAGAAAATCAGAGAATCAAAACACAGTGTTTATGTGGTTCTGATCCTGCCACCTCTGCAAGAATCCTTCAGAATGTTCCCCGTGTGTCTTGTGAGTGCCCAGGACGATGTCTAAGGTGTCTGTATTAGTTCCCATGCGCTGCTATAATAAATCACCACAGACTGGGTGGCTTAAAACCACAGGAATGTTTCTCTTACAGTTCTGGGGCTGGAAATCCAAAACCAAGGTGTCAGCAGCGTTGGTCATTTCAGAGGCGCCACGGGGCAGCCTGCGGCACGCCTCTCTCTGGGGTTCTGTTGGTTGCCTACAGTCCTGGGTCTTGCTTGGCTTGTGGGTCCAACCCTCCAAACTCGCTTCTGTCATCACAGGCCTTCTCCTCTCTCTGGTCTGTCTCTGAGTCTCTTCTTCTTCTCTAATAACTTTAAGTAAAGATAAAATCTACAGCCCTTCAGGATATTTGGGCAGAAAAATGATTTACTTTAGATCACTATAAATTATGAAGAGTGGAAGGGAACGGCTTGGCTGACTTCTTTCCTAATGTGCTGGAGGTTCCCCCCAGAATCCACCTTTTGTTCCTAAAGTTCCAGAACGCTTGCCAGCAGGGTTCTCCAACTTCCTGTTCTCAACCTATTTTAAATACTCCATCTCGTGTAAAACTACTATAGTCTTCACTCCTAATTGCTCTTCTATACTGACGACTATCTATCTCCTCACCCTTTACCCCCTAGCCCCCAAATCCCCCATTGCCTATTTGTAATTCTGATTGGCTTAATTGCTTCGTTTACTACCTTTAAACTTCTTTATTTTAAAAAAGGTATGAGAGAGGTCTCAGGTACAAATTAATCCAGCACATTAAACCAGTAAATCAGGAGTGCAGCCCTGGGCAAAGCCAGCACTTCTCTCCCAGAGAAACTGGCTTCTCACAACAAGCATCAGCTTCTTTCCACATGATCCTGTGAGCCCCGGCTCTTCCTGAACACAGAGCTCAGGTGGCCGGATCATTCGGTCATTCCGTGCATCCTGCTTTCTGGGCCACACGCAGTTTCTCCACATTCTGCCAGTAAGAGATTTTGTTGTTACACACCAACTCTCATCACATGTTTTAGCAGACTTTAGGAACTGGAGGTACCATCATTGAATGGAATCTCCCAGGACAGAAGGAAAGAAATATTTTTGTCTTAGTAACAACCGGGGAGAGCCCCATTTTGTTTATAAAAATTATTGTTGTTTTAATTACTGTAAAACTCTGCCATAATATAACACATGGGAGTTTCAAAGAAAAAAATCAGTCATGTAAAATGAAGGATTGTGCTACCAAGAGGCGAATGCAGTGAAAAAGGCAGTCTCAGAGCTTGCTGGCCAGAATTTCCTCAGTTCCTATTTTGCCATTCAAATCCACCCCAGCCCCAGCAGTTCTTCATCTGAGCTTGAACATCCATGGGGACTGTCTGAGTCCTGTAGCTGTCTGGGACTGTCAGGGTCATGGCAGCCTTCCTGGTAATATCTTGGTTCATTCATCAACCTGATTCAGGGCCATTGACTACTGCCTCATGCCCCCCCCACCCCCCTTCACATTTCTTTGCTATTTCCCCACAATTTCCTGCTCTCCACAAGAACTCTAACCTCTATATCTTGGGATATATGATTATATATTATCCACCACCACATTATCTTGGGATCTTATGATTAACAACGCAGAAATAATGTCTATTGTTTATCGAGTGACTGTGTGCTAGGCTGTGTGCTAAAATGCCTTCACATCTTTTATGAAATGGTTAAAACAGTTCTGGGAGGTGGGTGCTGGTTTTCCCATTGGTGGAGATAGAAGCAGAAGCTGGACTTCTAAAGTCTGCCGTGGGCCCCACAGTGGGGGGGGGGGAGCAGCTATGCCATGATTCTAACTCTGCTCTGGGGACTCAAATGCCTGTTTCTATTTCATGCCAAGCAGGGGTATTAAAGCCCTAAGGAGTCACATTCTCCCATACTTCTTAGACTTGGAAACCCCTCAAAGGGGAAATTTTTAAGATGGAAAGTACTTTTTATCCCTAAGGTTCCACATTTCATGTTACAGTCAGTTTTGTTTTCTGGATTATTCAGTACTAATAATACAATGAGGTTCTTCTTTGGGTTTTCAGAATACAGCTGGGAGGGAAATCAACAGAAATATGTAAATCATCTTTCCCATCAGCTGATACTCATTCTAGATGCTATAAGGATGGTTTAGAATTCATACTAACCCTCTTGATTGACCCTTTGCCTCTGAAATAACTGAAACTTGTCACTCTGGTTTGAAAAACTGAAATGAGCACAGTGGCTTCTCTTTCTTCTTTGCATGTGTATTTATTTATGTACATGTGTATGGTCTTTGAGGGCCCCCAAGGCCTCCAAGCTGAGAATTCTTGTAAAGATGATCAACATTGAATCAACAATTTTTAAAAGAAGATGTTCCAGAAGCCACCTGAGGATCAAGCTTAGCCCCCAGCCATGGTTAAGCTGTGACTCTAGCTTTAAGACCCTCTTCTTTCCCTCCAAGTCATTTGCAAAAGCAACACCGGTTGAATCACCCCCGGCCTGGGCTCCAGAACACAGCCTGTCACTTTGTCTAGGTATGGGATATCAACTCTGGGCTAGTTTCCATTGTGGGCTGTGGTGCTGAAGGCCTAGACCTTTTGTCTGCCCCAGACACATTTAGCTGCCACTCTAGAATGGGTAATCATTCCCATCAGGGAACAAGAGAAGAGTTCCCGGACTCCATGCTGGTAGGGGGCATATGAAAAATTTTCTTGCCATACCCTGGAGCCCAGGCCTCCAAGGCAGTGTCATTGTGTGGGGCTTCCCTGTGAGATGCTGGTCTCCTGCAACCGAAGCACTCAGAATCTGTGGGCGGCTGTCACTTCTGAGGATCCAAGGAGCTGTTCTTCTCATTTTTCTACCAAGCAAGGACAACAATGAAAGTAAAATCCCAAAGGGTGAGGAAGTTAAAGCAATTTGCATTGGCTTATTTCCATGATGAAGAATCTATTATTTATCCAACGAATCTAACATAATTGAAATTTTGACACAAGATCCATCAAAATTCTGTTTAGATCAGGACATTACTATGTCTCACAGGGGGTCATTCCACAATATCTTGAGAGTGATGCTGGAGATGGAAGCCCAGCCACAAATCAGAAGGAAAATGGGTAGCATGGCCCCTGGTATAACTCCACAGCTGATAAAGACATTGCTCTTTCTCTTCTCCAAATAATCCCCAGCAACCAGCCCTGATGACAACACTTCCCAACAGCAGCAGTGACTACTTGGTAGGAATTGTATATCACCACGTTTAGATCAATTTAGATTTTCTTCATTAAAGCAGACACAGGGTCATTACCTTAACCAGTCTTTGGGCTGGTGTAGGGCAAAGCCAGGCAGGATCCTGAATCACTGCCTGCCTGTGCATTCTCTCTGTGAAAGGTCAAAGGCCTCATCCTCACCCTGAGCAAACAGAAATTATTTCCTCTGTGGAGTCAGGAACCAGACCACCAGAGAAAGTATAAACTGAAAATTACCTCTGCCTTGGCATTAACAAGAATTAGTTAATTCTGCCTTTTGTCTTATTTTCTTTTTTTTAAGTGACAGGAGGGGAGATAAAGAGACAGACTCCCACATGCGCCCCAACCAGGATTCACCCAGCAACCCCTGCCTAGAGCCAGTGCTCCAATAAGCCTGGCTATCCTCAGCACTGAGGGCCAACACTCAAACTAATCGAGCCACTAGCTGTGAAAGGGGAAGAGAGTGAAGGGGGGAGAACGCGGGGAAGAGAAGCAGATAGTCATTTCTCTGCCTGACCAGTGATCAAACCCGGGATGTATGCACGCCGGGCCAACACTTTATCCACTGAGCAAACTGGCCAGGGCCTGTTTTGTTAAAATATGGTCAAATTAGGCCCTTTGGACTCAACTAATCTAGAAAATACTTTTTCAAAAAAAACAACAGGTTGGCATGTTGCTATGTGCCTTTTTTCTTTTTTTTTCAAGAGAGAGAGGGCAACAGACAGGAAGGGAGAGAAATGAGAAGCATCAACTCATAGTTGCGGCACCTTAGTTGTTCATTGATTGCTCTCTTATATGTGCCTTACGGGGGGGAGGGGGGGGGGGCTTTAGCCAAGCCACTGACTTTTTGCTCAAGCCAGTGACCCTTTGCTCAAGCCAGTGACCTTTGGGCTCAAGCCAGCGAACATGGGGTCATGTCTATGATCCCATGCTCAAGCTGGCAACCCCACACTCAAGCTGGTGAGTCCATGCTCAAACTGGAGACTTTTGGGTTTCAAACCTGGGTCCTTAATGTCTCAGGCCAATGCCCCATCCATTGCGCCACTGCCTGGTCAGGCGACATGTGTTTTTCTTATATTTTAAAACATTCCAATGCATAATATAGATGAGGAAGGTAGTAGCTCCTCCTGTTACATTAACAAGTTTTCACCTAAGGATTTTATGTAGATAAAAGTGTCACAAATCTTGATCATTGCAGTCACTTTAGAACAGTAGTGATTATAATGTTTGATTATATCATAAGCATATATTTGAATTATTTTAACATGTGTAGAGGAAATCAGAATTTGTGTGTGTGACAGAATACATCAGAGCAGATGATCCTAAAGACCTACTGTGTTTGGTCAGTAAATCAAAAAGTGCATTTCAGTGTTTCAATCTACTAAAACAGCATTTATTTATACTTATGCCATAAATATTTCATAATAAATTTGTGTAAAAGAAGGCACAGGGATATGCAAAAGAAAGATCAAGAAAGGAGATTTGTTAGGCTATAGCATAACCCACATGAACTTCTAACAGCAGAAGGACCAGAGCATAGAGCCTGACTATAGAGATACTGCTTAAATTCATCCAGAAGACAAAAGATGGGCATTGGAGGTCCTTGAGCAGAGAAGTGTTATGATTAGAAGTAGTTCTATGAAGATTGTGATGATGGCTCTATTACCTTCCTAAGATTGCTATAACTACTACAACCTGGATGCTCTAGACAACAGAAATTTATTCTCTCACAGTTCTGGAGGCTGGGAATGTGAAATCCAGGTGTCAGCAGGGCCATGATCCCTCAGACAGCTGGAGGAGGGTATATCCCCTGTCTCTCCGTTTCTGCTGTTTGCCAGCAATCCTTGGCATTCCTTGGCTTATAGATAAATCATTCCAATTTCTGCCCTGCCTTCACATGCTGTTATCTCAGTATGTCTGTGTCCAAATTTTCCCCTTCTAATAAATGTAACAATCATATTGGACTTAGGACCCACCCTAATCCAGGATGATCTCATCTTAACTTGATCACATCTGCAGTGACCCTATTTCCAAATAATAACATAATCACAAGTTCCGGGTAGATATGAAGGGACACTATTTAAACCAATCAAGAGGCCAAAAGTAGCCTGACAAGGCAGTGGCACAGTGGATAGAGCATTGGACTAGGATGCGGAAGACCCAGGTTTGAGACCCCGAGGTCGCCAGCTTGAGTGCGGGCTCATCTGGTTTGAGCAAAGCTCACCAGCTTGGACCCAAGGTTGCTGGCTTGAGCAAGGGGTTACTTGGTCTGCTGAAGGCCCGCGGTCAAGGCACATAGGAGAAAGCAATCAATAAATAACTAAGGTGTTGCAACGAAAAACTGATAATTGATGCTTCTCACCTCTCTCCGTTTCTGTCTGTCTGTCCCTATCTATCCCTCTCTCTGACTCTCTCTCTATCTCTGTTAAAAAAAAAAAAAAAGGCCAAAAGTAGAAAGAATTAACTTGGGGGAAAATTGACAACTTAGGGACATCAATGAGGAGTCCAATGTAACAGACAAAAGAATGAAGACTCAAGCCCAGAGCAAAAATCACACATAAAAAATTCCTCAGAAATAGCCTGACCAGGTGGTGGCGCAGTGGATAGAGCATCAGACGGGGATGCAGAGGACCCAGGTTCGAGACCCCGAGGTCGCCAGCTTGAGCGCAGGCCCATCTAGTTTGAGCAAAAGCGCACCAGCTTGAACCCAAGGTCGCTGGCTCCAGCAAGGGGTTCCTCTGTCTGCTGAATGACCTTGGTCAAGGCACATATGAGAAAGCAATCAAATGAACAACTAAGGTGTCGCAACCCACAATGAGAAGCTAATGATTGATGATTCTCATCTCTCTCCGTTCCTGTCTCTCTGTCCCTGTCTATTCCTCTCTCTGACTCACTCTCTGTCTCTGTAAAAAATAAATAAATAAATAAAAATTTAAAAAAAAAAAAAAAAAAAAAAAAAAAAAAAAAATTCCTCAGAAATATATTTGTATACACTCCTCTGCAATTTTAATGTTATACATTATTTATATGTATTCAAATTTTTGATGAAAACACTTTTTGTCAATTCATAGATAACATAGTAACATGTTGCTAGTAAAAATATCTTTTTGAAAAAGTTTCTGTGTCCTTTCTTATCTCTATGCCTTCAAGACATTCACTGTTTTTTAACTTTAAGTATAACCATGGTATACACACCTTCCTGTCTAACTTCCTTTGTTCAAAAATGTATTTATAGATCTACTCATGTTATTTAGTGTAACAGAGGTTCATTCATTTTTATTACTATACAATATTTCACTCCATTATATAGTTAATCGTAGGAATATATTACCTATTTATCTGTTCTACCTCTAATGGGCATTTGGATAATATTAATATAGGGGCTATTATGAATACTGCTGCTTTGAAAATCCCTGGGTGTGTCCTTGGTCCACATACAGACACATTTCTGTAGGTATATGCCTAGATGTGAAACTCATTTGTAAATGTTTCTCAATTTTAAATCTTTAACAAAATAATTCAGGTGGGAAGATGATAGTGTCTTTCCCGTCTGGTGCAGAAAACAAATTAATCTTTAAACAGGCAAAAGGAATTTTAGTTCGTCAGAATTTACTAATCCGTAAATAATATGTAGAAATAATGGAAGCACCACAGTCAAGCAAGACTTTTCAGAGGACATCATAAGAAAAGCTTTTTGAAAAATATCATGATGAAATCAAGCTAGGCTTCCTTAAAAAGCAGCTGTGAAGAATTTGAAGGACAGAAAGAGCTCTGTTCTGTTTGGAGAAAGCAGAGTGTTCTAATTGCCCAATTTCAGCCTGAAAACCAAAAAAGCAAAACACAACAGAACAGAGTGTAACTCCATATACTCCACAACTTTTTCAAAGTACTACAAGTTGCTGCTTTCAGAGCTTCATTATGATAAAAAAAAGAAGTCATTCTGCTCTCACAAGGGAACCATATAATTCCTTTAATTAAAAGTAAGTAAAGCAGTTACTCCACTCTGAAGGCCTGGTGCACGCTACTTCACAGCCTGCAGGGATATATTTATATAGGCTTGTAGATACAACACCTTGCCATTGCTTCTCCTCACACCCCGCACATTTCTGTTTCCACCGTCTTCCCACCAACACCTCATTAAGTGGAACACCTGTGTGAGGGAACACTATTGGGCAGACTGCCTCCTCTGACCTCAGTTCCTGTGATGTGGCCATGGAGACACCTGAGCTGATCTATGGGGTCTGAGGAGCCCGAAGTCAGAGGGCTACACCGGAAGATATGACATCTGGATTTGGGTCACTGGTCCCAGGCTGGCCTTCAGCAGAGGGGCCAAATGAGGCCAAAGTCCTTGGGGCCTGTTCCCTCATCTCCAAAACACAGTTCACCTTAGAAGAGTTTTACACTCCTTCCAACTTTAAGAATTGCATCACGCTATGTTTTTGCTCCAACATTAACTTCAACTAAATTCCTCTAGTACCATGATTGAATCTCTCCATTACACAATGAAGATGCTATTAAGATTACCTTGTAAATGAACACCACTTTCCAGTAAGCTCCCCTCCACCACCACAACCACACACACTTTTAAACTGTTTTTACTTCCTCACAAGAGCACTCTGTTTCATTCAACAGAAGAATGATTTTCTTCACTGACAGGGAACCAGTGACTGTTCACAAAACTAGATAGCTGTCCACACACAAGCCCAGTGTAGTGGTGATATCACTGACTCTGGAGCCGGAGGATGGGGCTCACACTCAAGTTCCACCACTGGGCTGGCTGTATGAGTAGATGTGACTTAACCATTCTGTTCCTGAGTTTCCCCATCTGTAAAATGGGAATGATAAAAATCATAACCACCTCGAGGGGCTGCTATGAGAATTAAAGAAGTTCATTTGTAAGGCACTTAGAACAATACCTGACACAGAGTAAAGATTAGAAGGGAGATCGATAGACAAATAGATAGATAGATAGATGATAGATAGATAAGGAAAGGACTTACTTAAGTAATAAGAGCTTACTTAGAAATTAGAAAAGTATATTAGCCTGACCAGGCGGTGACTCAGTGGATGGAGCATCAGCCTGGGGCATAGAGAACGCAGGTTCAAAACCCCGAGGTTGCCAGCTTGGGCTCAAGCTTGCTGGCTTGAGTGCAGGCTCACCAACTTGAGAATGGGGTCTCTGGCTTGAGCATGGGATCATAGACATGACCTTATGGTCGCTGATTTGAGCCCAAAGGTTGCTGGCTTGAAGCTCAAGGTCAGTGGTTTCAGCCCAAGGTCACTGGCAGAAGCAAGGGGTCACTGGCTCAGCTGGAGCACCCCTATCCCGCTGTCCCGGTCAGGGCACATATGAGAAAGCAATCAATGAACAGCTAACATGCTGCAACAAAGAATTGATGCTTCTCTTCTCTCTCTCCCTTCCTGTCTGTCTGTCCATGTCTGTCCCTTTCTCTGTCCCTCTCTATGTCTCTCTCTTGCTCTGTCTCTATTGCTAAGAAAAATAATGTACATTCTTAGGTACAAAAGACCTGTTTCACCTATAGAATATCTAACATCTAACCCATTGTGGGCAAAAAAGATGTTATTAAACAATACCAGTAAATGGTCTAAGTACAGGTTATACAAATAGCCTTCTAATAATTCACCAGTTTAAGTATTTCTGGCCACAGGATTAATAGCTTGGTGTTTGCAGTATATGACAAAAATCACTACAGCCTCAATGCACGTTCAATAGAAAAGAACTCAGTAAATATTTAATGTTTAATTAAGTTAAATTAATTATATGAATTATTTAGTGTGTTGGTTGCAGTTTTGTAATGATATTTTACATGTTTAAGAAAACAAAGGAGTCTACATTATCCCTTTCAAAAATACTCAAGAAATTGTGTCCAGAAGGTCAATGTTATTGTTTTATTCAAACATAGCTAGTGACCTTGAGAATAAATGGAAACATAACGGGATTAGCAACAGAATAAAATCAAGGCCCACTATAAATTTAGGCAGGCAGTGGGATCAGCCTTAGTGATAAAAAGTCATTGGTAACAAGTCTGTGTTCAACCACATCTCAGGGGAGCTTGCAGCCTTACCTAAGACGTTGACACTCTCGTATATCTTGGCACACAGTGGAAATTCTATGCACCTTTATTGCCTACGCTGCTGATCCTTTATGAGATTAGCTTCTGAGTTTTGGAGATTTGAAATCGAGTAGCTGACAAATGTTATCAATCTTATACAGTTTACATCTGATTAGGTATCATGGTCCAAAGTCTTTTAAGATTCAACTTTTTCTTTGCTTTGATACCGCTTCTCAAAGTCAAAGGGACATTTTATGAAGGGGAATATTTGGACATATTACCCTTTGTCCTTGTTTAGTGTGGTTTTAATTTCCATTTATCTTAACAGGTGTGTTTGGGGTAGGTAGGTAATACAGAGATGCATAAGGGAACTATTAATAAAGATTCTCCTAGATTGCCTTTAAATGTGAACTTCCATGGATAGATGTATCACACATCTTGTTGCTAATCGGTAGTTCATGCCCATTATTGGAATGTTTACGGGACACAGCTGGACACTTTTGAATCAATGAAAGTTTGGTTTAAAAAGGGGAATTAGTATTAGAGAAGTTTATTAACCAGTATGTTTGCTTATTAAAGAAGATTATAAATTGAAATAAAAATGAGATTCCATTTTCACTCATCACATTGCCCCAAATTCTAAACTTGGCTCTTATACCATGTGGCTGACTGAGGCATTCTCTATATTGTGGGGATATAAACTGGTACAACCTATATGGAAAGCGAAATGTACAATATCTATTTTTAATGTACATGAACTTTGAGCCAGCAATTCCATTTCTAGAAGTCTACATTATAAATATTTTGGCACATACATAAAACACACTTTCTGTGTATTAGTGACTCATTCAAATACTCATCAATGGGGAATAGGTTAAATGAAATATTCAAGACAAGGAAGTACTATTTACAGTTGATGCCTGAATATATATATAGAGAGAGTCTTCATTGTCTGGAATAATGTATATATCTTCTCATTTCAGACTAACTCTAAGTGCTCTATCTAGAGTTATCAAGTTTATTCTCAAACACAACACTGTTAGTCATGGAAATCTTTACATCCTTTGTAACTTTTACAAATGATAAAGAGCCATCAAAAACGTTCCTAAAAGATTTGGGAGAACATAGCAAGGCTCTGTGCTCCCACAACCTGTATTCATTATAGAGTGCAGTTACTGGGGCCGAGTTGGTTATTCTGGCACGTTCCCGGTTTGCCCTGCTGGTGTCGATGGCAGAATTTCTTACAGGTCCCTTTTACTCCAAACAGCAGAGCCAATGACAGGTGGCAAGCCTGAAAGATCAGGCAAGTTATTATGTGTTTCCATCATAAGCCCAGAGCACCACTGCATGTGCCTGACACCAATTTCACTGCTTGTTAGTTCTGAAAGTCTTAAAATTCATCCTTGTGAACAGGCCGGGTATCAGGGTGTAGAAGGCAGGGCTGGACTGGTGTGGGTGAGACAGATGTGAAGGAATAGAGCCTTTGTCCTTGTCAGAGAGGCTGTCAAAATCGAAACTGCATTGTGAATGGAGAAGACAAAATTGGTTGTGTAAGCCATCTAACATGAACACAGGAGGAATGAGGCAGGCACTGTGTGTATGGTCTGCTGATCCCACTGCCCTGATCCACTGCAGTGCCAGCCTGTGGGGGCCCTATACAAGCAAGGCTCCTGAGAGACAGCGAGACCAGACAGGAGAGCCTTTATAACTAGACTCAGGCAGGCAGCTGTCTGTGAGGCCATCAAAAAAGCCTGTTTTATTTAAACACGCATAATATCTTTTAAAAATCCTCTCTCTAGTTGTAAGTTAAGGCAGAAACTTTATGGTACATCAATAAGACATTCATATCCATCGCTTTCACGTGTATCGTTGAGGGGGTGGTTGAAGTATAAACTGCATCCATAGAACATAATGGAACGATTAAGGTAAAAGCCACTGGTTTTGCTTTTTTTTAAAATCCCAGTAATTATTTAATCTTTGTTTCAAATTTCTGTTTAGCCTCACTAATCAAGGCATAAAAATGGTTAACTAGGTTATCTTAACGACCAATTCAGATCAACTTTATGGTGGTGCGATCCACTGCTTTGTACCTGACCTTCACATAAATGGTTTTGCTGAGCAGAAAATCACTGTACTAGGGTCACAGAGAGCCCATTCCAGAAAAACATTTTGCATGTTGCTCACTGCCTCAGGCTTGCACACCGTTGCACTTAACAGAGATTGTTTGATGTGAATAGAACTATGAGCTAATTGAACCAAGGACCTCACCTCTGCAGAGTGCTCACGCTTTTGAAGTGGAGATTTATTCTCAGGGCTGCAGCATAACACAGTTCTCTCTAAAAGGATGGTTTACCCACAGTTTCCTTAGGGAGGACTGAGGGGACACTCGCTTCCTATCTGTACAGGGAATTTAGCCAATTCCTACCCTCCAGAGACTTTCTTTTTATCTGAGTCCTATTTCCAAAATGTTAAGCCTACTGTGAAAGATTTTTCATAAATATGGGAGAATAAAGTGGTCACCCAAGATTCAAATAGAAAGAAACTCTAAATTTAACAACATAATCAGACCTGGCCGTGTTGCTCAGTAGATAGAGTGTCATCCTGGTGCACCAAGGTCACAGATTTAATCCCAGGTCAGTGCACATTAAAGAGTCAATCAGCCCTGGCTGGTTGGTTCAGTGGTAGAATGTCAGCCCGGCGTGTGGAAGTCCCGGGTTCAATTACCGGCCAGGGCACACAGGAGAAGCGCCCATCTGCTTCTCCACCCTTCCTCCTTTCTTTTCTCTCTGTCTCTCTCTTCCCCTCCCGCAGCCAAGGCTCCATCGGAGCAAAGTTGGCCCGGTCACTGAGAATGACTCCATGGCCTCCGCCTCAGGTGCTAGAATGGCTCTGATTGCAGCAGAGCAAAGCCCCAGATGGTCAGAGCATCACCCCCTGGTGGGCATGCCGGGTTGATCCTGGTCAGGTTCATACGAGAGTCTGTCTGACTGCCTCCCCACTTCTAACTTCGGAAAAAATAAAAAATTTAAAAAAAGAAGCAATCAATGAGTCACAACTAAGTGAAACAACAAGCTGATGCTTCTCTCTCTCTCTCTCTCTCTCTCTCTCTCTCTCTCTCTCTCTTCCCCTCTCTCTCTTTCTCAAATCAATGGGGAAAAAATAACCAAAAAAGGTTATTTAAATATGCAGAACAAATTCTCACATTTGCCTAACAGATAAGGTATGTTGCTGATTAATTGTTCTCCTGAGCCCTAGCATGATGGTATGAGTCAGATCCTTGTCTGGTGGTCACTAATCTTTCATCAATGGATAAAGTGTTTTGTTTTTTTCCAGCTGTGATTTACACCTTCAAAGTGATGTCTATGGGGTGAAATCAGGATCCTATGCTGCCACTATTGAGTCCTTGTCTGCCACCTCCTCAAACCCAGTGGTCTCTGGGTTCAAACCCTTGGGTCTATCATGGCCCCAGCCATACTCCTATCACGAACTGCTGAAAACCTTTTCCTCAGGAGGTGTGCTCTGTATCTCACTCATTACTGCTTACTGGCTTTCCCATGTGGCGAGGGGAATGGTCGCCTTTACCCCTTTGTTAGCGAGCTCTCCCTTGTCTCCCAAGTCCCAGAGTAAGTGCTCCCAATAAGAAAGTCCACTGTTCTTTCAAATACCCCCCAAAAGATAGTACAGTAGTACCCATTTATCCATGGTTTCAGTTACCCACAGTCAACCACAGTCCAAAAATATTAAATGGAAAATCCAGAGATGAACAATTCATAAGTTTTAAACTGCATTTTTCTGAGTAGTGTGATGAAATGTTGTGCCGTCTCACTCCATCCTGCCAGGGACATGAATCATCCCTTTCTCCAGCGTCTCTACACTATCATTCCTCCCATACATTAGTCACTCAGTAGCCGTCTAGGTTATCTCATCGACTATTGTGGTGGGTCAGGATTATGTTCTAGTCACCCTTATTTTATTTACTTAATAATGGCCCTAAAGCCATTCACATAATTTTGACTAAAGTATATTGTTATTATTATTTCATTTTATTATTAGTTATTATCTATTACTGTTCCTGATTTATAAGTTGATCTTTATCATAGGTGTGTATGTATAGAATATATATGTGTGTGTGTATGTGTGTTTGTGTGTGTGTGTGTGTGTGTGTAGGGTTTAGTACTATATGCAGTTTCAGGCATCCACTGAGAGTCTTAGAACATTATCTTCCACAGGTAAAGGGAGATACTGTATAAAATTACATCATATCTTGCCATGTCTTCTCAAGATTATAAGGTCTTGGAGAAGATCTGTCTTAACCTTCTTAGCAGAACTAATACACATCCCAGTATCTTGCCCAGTTTTAGAATAAATATTTGTCAAAAGAATGAATAAACAAACAAACAAATAAATGTTCAGATTTTATATAAGCATCAACAAAACTTCTCTAGTTACCCAAAATGTATATCAATTAGACATAATGTAGTTACTAAAAGAGCTTTCCCATTCAGTCTGCCAAGCCATTTTTACCATATTTTCATCTACTGATAAGCACTGACGGCAGTGAACTTGACTTTATAATCATGTGTCTTCAAGGATTTCCCTGCCTTTGCTCTGCTGTGGTCCTTCTGCTTCTAACATAACAATTTACCCCACATGGCTCAATATATTATCCACTAATACCAGAACTCATAATAAATATCTCTTATGAATGACATCCACCACCCACTACTAATTTCCCCATTGTCTCTTCATCTTAACTCCCCTCTGGTCACTTTCTCCCTTTTGGAAATGGTTAAAGTGATTTAGTTCCCAAAAGTAGGAAGTTCTTGATAAATCCTTCCCAAAGGCCTCACTCAAGGATACTAAACACTAACACTTCCCAAATTATGCAGTTTCTTCTCCTTGAAGTTTGTTGTTTATATTCCAGAAGAAATCACTGTCGTGGACTGCCCTTAAAGTTTAAGAATTTGTCTTAGAAAATAATGTGTAAAGTCAGTGCTGGGAATGGGAGACTTCCTTAGATGAAAAATATTAACTGCTCTTCATCAGTTGATTTCTTTTCCATTTCAAGAAGAAGATTAATGAAATAAACAAGTTCATCTTTTATGAAATTCCAGCTATTCAAAATTCTTTGTCCAAGTGTAATTCATAAGGAAAGGGGCAAGAGCCAACCTGGTTTTGAAAGCCCTCCTGAGGTCTCCAGAAGACCAGAAAAATACTGCATTTATGTCATATGTCTTCCCCAGTAGTCCCTGGTTATACCACGGATGGTTCTCCCATCTTATCTGGTGATGGGAGACACATAGCTGTTTAAGGACCTGATGGCAGCTGTAGTTTTGTGTTTTTTATTTTTGTTTGTTTTGTTTTGTTTTTTCTTTTGTATTTTTCTGAAGTTAGAAGCCGGGAAGCAGTCAGACAGACTCTTGCATGTGCCCAACCGGGATCCACCTAGCATACCCACCAGGGGGCGAAGCTCTGCCCATCTGGGGCATTGCTCCATTGCGGCCGGAGCCATTCTAGCGCCTGAGGCAGAAGCCATGGAGCCGTCCTCAGTACCTAGGGCAACTTTGCTCCAATGGAGGATTGGCTGCAGGAGTGGAAGAGAGAGAGAAAGGAAGGAGAAGAGGGGTAGAGAAGCAGATGGGTGCTTCTCCTGTGTGCCCTGGCCGTGAATCGAACCTGGGACTTCTACACACCAGGCTGATGCTCTACCACTGAGCCAACCTGCCAGGATCAGCAGCTGTAGTTTTAACAAAAGATGGCAACAGCTAGTTGAGTCTTTGTTGCTGACATTGCTCACTCTGGTCATTGCATCAAGTACAGACATAGTAAACACAATAGCTGATTTAGTTCCCAAAAGTAGGATGTTCTTGATACATCCTCCTTAGAGACCTAGCTCAAGGATACTAACCACTGACACTGCCCAAATTATGCAGTCTGTGAATATGAGTTTGCTCATCAAGGAAATATATTTTCTATACATTCTTGGCTATTGAAACCATTCATCACAGTATTGGACCCCCTCCCTTGTGCCTTTGCCTAACAAGAGATGCCTGTCATGAAGCCCACTCTAATTCTTCTATTAGAGGCCCCAAAACAGAATCCAAACCATAACTCAAAGAACACTTATGTTTAATTTATGACCAACTGTCAAGCTAAACTTCTCAGACAGATTCCAAATCGCTTTAGAAATAAAATGATGCTTTCTAATAAATTTTTTTCTTTGTCCTTTATTTATGGTTGCTTTGTTCAAATGTTAAGTGTCAATTTAAGTGGGTCTATATCTCCTTTGGGAAAATGAAAATTCACAGAAAGATACTAAATTAGAGAGTTTCATCTGTTCCCACTTTATAGAGCTCTGACAAGAATAGGGAAAGTTGTATTTTAGAGAAAAGACTACAGTTTTTTTTCAGTTTCATGTAAACTATCTTATTCTTTGATATCGGTATTGACTACTAAGTGGCATACTCTATCTGGATTCAGAGGTTGGAGTTTGCATGGATTGTGAAACTTGGAAATTGTTTAGGAAACAGGACAGGACTCTCTTGCAGACCAAGGCTATTTTTCATACAACAGTCAGAGCAAGAATGGCCACTCTAGGTTTGACAGTCAAGTGTTCCTAAGAGATTTTCACAAGCCTAGAAAGCTTTCCAAAGCAGTGATCTTTCTTAAGATACAAAATTTCAGCCTTGAAAGGGGGAAGAACTTCAGACACATGCTACAACATGAATGAACTTCGAGGACATTATACTGAGTGAAATAAGCTGGTCACAAATAGACAAATATTATCTGATTCCACTTATATGTAGTATCAAGAGTGGTGACACCCAGAGAGCTAGAAAGGAGGATGCTGGTTGCCAGGGGCTGGGAGGCAGGGAGAACATGGCGTTATTATTTAATGAGTGTCAGAGGCTCAGTTGTGTAAGACAAAAAGAGCCCTGGAGATTGGTCATATCATGATGTGGAGGTGCTTAACAATCCTGAACTTTACATTTAAAAATTGTGAAGACGGTAGATTTTATGTTGTGTTTTACCGTGATTCAAATTTTTTAAGTAAAAAAATGAAGCCAACTCTGGAAGCAGAAAAGGAGCAATGACATTTTCAAGATCTCATGAATGTTCTATAACTGGCAGAAGCTTGAGGAGTTGACACAAAAGATTAAATTTTTTTCCTTGATGTTTGTCTACTCTTGCAGAGGAGGGGCTGGGGAGAATTGAGGAGAGGGAGAGTGTAAGGGATCTAATAATATTCTGAGGAAAAATTTAGTACCCCCACAATTTTCGTTTCCTTGTTTTTCACAAGACTATGTGCTTTTCTGTCATCGCGTACAGAACAAGGTCTGATGCGTATTTCACAAAGAACTATTGATGGCATGTCTGTATGAATTGCCTAAGCCTTGGTCACAGCCAACTTCTGTGGGACCCACTGCCCCCATCTACAATACACTCCAGTGTGTTTGGCCATTTATTGAAAGGTCATAAATGAACCAAGAAATGGCTCGAGTCAAAAACATGTGGCCCTATAAATATCAGAGTCAGACGGCTTCTTGCATTTTTTCCTCGCTTTGGCTTCTCACCCCATCTCACTGTCTCTTTCTCTTTCACCCGCTGTTGAGGTTCCCTGCATTTTTCCCAGTGCCTCAGACTGTGGAGTTATATTATAAAGAGCAGGCAGTGGGCTGATTCTTTACCTGGTGATATTACTTTTAGTCCAGTCGGGTCCCATAGCACCATTAATACAGCTTTTGTTTTGTTTTGAGAGAGAGAGAGAGAGAGAGAGAGAGGCAGGGAGAAAAAGATAGGAACAAGGAGCTGCTCCTGTATGTACCTTGACCAGGAATCAAACTGGCAACCTCCACTCTTCTGGACGACGCTCCAACCAACTGTGCTATCCAGCTAGGGCTTAATTTTTTATTTATTGATTGAGACAGAGAGAGAAAAGGAGAGAGAGGGCAATGGGAAGGGAAGTATTCGTTTGTTTTTCCACTCAGTTGTGCACTCATTGAGCGTGTCTCGTGTATGTCCCGACCTTGTGATTTGGGGACGATGCTCTTTAACGACTGAGCTAACCGGCCAGGATCGGCTCTTTTTTTTTTTTTTTTTTTTTTTTAATACTTTAAGATCTCTGGTTACAAAGCACCAGCTGTACTGTCTGCGATGGTCTGTTTTATTTTAAGGATTTCTACTTCCCATTAGTGGCAATTCTGCCTTGTGACTAAATTTGACGCCAGCAGTGTTTTCTGAACTGAGAATTTACAGGTTTGGGCTGTCAGCCTAAGAACTAGTCGAAACGCTCATTATGACATTCGCTGCCAAACTGGAAGACTTTGAAGTGACGCTGGAACATCTGCTCATGGACGTGTTTGTAAGTAAAGGCTTTCACTTCACATATGATAGACCCTCCTTGGCCACCCGCAGAGTCTTTGCGACTGTCCCCATTACTGAATCGATTCTGTTCCGCAATTGAGCAATTGTCACAGTCTCCTTATTTCTCACTCATATGCCTTGTGGGGGAAAAATCATAAAGTCTCTAAATACTGGAATGGGACAGGATGGTCTGTACAGGTTACATCGCAGAGAAGTGTTTTTTTTTAAATCAAATAACTTCCAGAAGTCTGAATACATAGGGTGAGGAAATATAACAGTGGCCAGAAGAGACAAAAGCAGCTGCAACAGACATTCCTTGAGGGAATCAGATTGGTTCGTGAAGTGATAGTTCCGGAAAAGGGGGGGAGGTTGGGCTCCAAACACTGCGTTTTTCAGACGGAGAACACTGAGGGCAGAATGAGAACTTCCCTCTCCCCTGTGTCCCAGTGCCTGGACTCTTACCACTGCCATAGGTATTAGTTACCAAGACTTCCCCACGAGCAGATTATATGGCATGAGGCTATTTGTGTGACTCATTTTTAAAGAAATAGTGGCCGACAAGGACACTTCTGTTCTTCTGATGACTTTAGAAACACAGTCTTTGAAAACTCTTGGCATTCATAGCAACTTAAACACTGCTTCTCCCCACACCTATCACTAGCGTGCTTAGTCTTAGGGTTTTCTGTTGGTGATAGGTCTATCTGTTCTGCATTATTGATGGGTTTTAGGGAGCTACAGACCGTGAAACATGCAGGTGGTAACACAGCTGAAAGGTGTTCTCTTTCCAAGAACAACACTGGCCCTGCCCTGGGAAAGGAGACTGGCACATTTTGAGGACAAGCCAGTCTGCATCTCAAATCTGGGAAGGGGTGTCCTTTCGGGAAATGATGTGTTTGGGCAGACATGAGAGTCTGGGGAATTTTTTTTCTTTTTTAATTTGTAATTTGTCTTCAGATTGAGGTACCATTGCACTGGCAGGATTCCTAGAGGGAACTAGCCTTTCAGTGCTGGGTACCGGGATTCATTTGACCACAGGGCTGAGAGGTTATGACTTAAAGAGGAATGTGTCAAGAACAGAGGGCGGCCTCCTGGCTTTCTGATAATGTGAGGTTCATGACCAGCAGCACCATTACTTTATCTGAAATGTGAATAGAGAATGAGCAGCAGGCTGGGGAAATTTCTTTCACAGCCTTTGTTTCTGCCCAGCCACCACCACTTGCCATGGTGGGAGCTGTTTGGGATGGCGGTAGGGTCTCCTGTGGGGCGGTCTGTGGTATACCAAAGGGCTGGTGTGAGTTTGGTCATGGAGATGGGGGGAGACCCAACAGGAAGTTGATTTATTTAAATACCACAAAGTCATTATGTATTTCCCTTTTCTCCTTAACTGCTCCTACCCCTAAACCATTTCCCCAACACTTCCACCATTATGACTTTGTTTGGAAGCTCCCAGATACATTCCCTCTTGGAAGGAAGCACAGTCACACACTCCATTCTTTTCTGTAAATACAACCCATAATTTAATGGCCCCAGTTGAAACCCTTCCACCTCTCACTTGGACTAAATATCTACTTATTCTCCTGCATTCAGCATTTCTCCTCCAGCTCATCTTACCATTGTCATCTCCGGGTCAACCTCTCACACTCTATTTTTATAATTAAGGAAAAAGTATTTTTAGAGTAATTTTAGGTTTACAGCAAAATTGAGCAGTATCAGAGAGTTCCCATAACACACACACACACACACACACACACACAACCCCCTTCCTATGGACATCTTGCTGCACAAAAGTTACAATCAATGAACCTACATTGACACAACATTATCAGTCAAAGTAATAGTTTACATTAGAGTCCACTCATAGTATTGTACACTCTGTGGGTTTTCCAGATGGATAATGACATGTGTCCTTTATTGCAGTAGATTCGGGATAGTTTCACTGCCCTAAAAATCCTCTGTGCTACATATATTCCTCCCTCCTTCTCCTCTAACACCTGGCAATTACTCATCTCTTAACTGTCTCCATAGTTTTGCTTTTTCCAGAATGTTAGAATCGCACAGTATGTAGCCTATTCAGATTGGCTTCCTTCACGTAGCAATCAATATGCCGTTGAGTTTCTAACATGTCTTTTTATGGTTTGATAGCTCATTTCCTTTCAGCACTGAATAATATTCTAGTGTCTGCATGCACCACACTTATTTATCCATTCATCCACTGAAGGACATCTTGGTTGCTTCCAAGTTTGGACAATTATGAATAAAGCTTCTATAAACATCCATGTGCAAGTTTTTGTGTGGACAAAAGTTTCAATTAATTTGGGTAAATATGAAGAAGCTCTATTGCTGGATCATATGGTAATAGTAAGTATAGTTTTACAAGAAACTTCTAAACTGTCTTTAATGGTTGGTACATTCCCACAAACAGTGAGTGTGAGTCCTGTTTCTCCACATTCATGCCAACATTTGATGTTGTTAGCATTTTGGATTTTAGCCATTCTAATAAGTGTGTAGTAATATCTTGTTGTTGTCTTAATTTTCAATTCCCTAATTATATATTATGTGGGACACTTTTTATATGCTTCATTGCCATCTATATATCTTCTTTGCTGAGGTGTCTGTTCAGGTCTTTTGTCCATCTTTCTATCGGTTGTGTTTTTATTGTTGTGTTTATTGTGTATTTAGGATACCAATCATTTGTCTGATATGTCTTTTGCAAATATTTTTATCTCAATCTATGGTTTGTCTTCTCATTTTCTTAACAATCTTCTTTGCAGAGCATAAAAATTTTCCTTTTAATGAAATCTAGCTTATTAATTATTATATTCATGGATCATGGATCTAAGATGGCATGACCATATCCAAGGTCACCTATGTTTTCTTATATGTTATCCTCTAGAGTTTTTATTGTTTTGTGTTTTATATTTAAGTCTATAATCCATTCTGAGTTCATTTTTGTGAAGGGTATAAGGTTTGTGCTTAGATTTTATATATATATATATTTGGAGGTTTAGTTATACCAGCATTGTTTATTGAAAAGACTTTGCTCCATTGAATGACCCTTGCTCCTTTGCCAAATCAGTTGATTATATTGATGTAGATGCTCCATTTATCTATTTGTCCATTCTTGCACTAATATATCACACTGTCTTAACTGGTGTAGCTTTTTAGTAAGTCTTGAAGTTGGGTAATGTTAGCTCTCCAACTTGTTCTTTTCCTTTGATACTGAAGTGAATAATCTGGGGTTTTTGTCACCCATATAAACTGATTTCAGAACCAGTTTGTTAATACCCACAAATAACTTGCTGAGATTTTTATTGGGATCATGTGGAATCGATACAACAGGTAGGGAAGAACTGACATTTTGACAGCATTGAGTTTTCCTGTCAGGAACACAGAATATTTTTCCATTGATTTAATTCTTTGTTGATATCTTTCATTAGTGTTTTCACATTTTCCCCATACAGATTTTATATTTCATTAGACCTGAATTTTTATTTTAAGGTGTTCATGTAATTGGCAATGTTTTTAATTTCAAATTCCACTTGTTTATTGCCAGTCTAGAGGAGAGCAACTTACTTTTGTATATTAACCTTGTATCCTATAACCTTGCTATAATTGTTAACTAGTTCCAGGAGCATGTTTTCAAATTCTTTCAGATTTCCAACATGAACAATCATGTCATCTGTGAACAATGACAGTTTTACTCTTTTTTCCCAATCTATATACCTATTTCCTTTCCTTATTTCATTAGCTAGGACTTCCAATACAATCTTGAAAAGCAGCCGTGAGAGGGACATATTTACCTTGCTTCACATTTCTCACCAGTAACTTAGCTGTAGACTTTTTGTAGATATTGTTCATCCAGTTGAGGGAGTTCCCCTCTATTCCTAGTTTAGTGAGTGTACTTATCATGAATAGGTGTTGGATTTTGTCAATTGCTTTCCCCTTATCAATTCTACTGGCAAAATATTTTCTCCTGAGGGCAGACCTTGTGAAGAACAGAATTCTCTGCCAGACCTTCATACACACATCACTAAGGAATATTGAGAATGAGCTTTAAAGTTGCATGGATTTAGGTCTCAATCCCAGCTCAGCACCATCCCTAGTCATGTGACCATCTGCAAATGTTTAATCTCTCTGAGTTTTCTGAGCTTTGATTTCCTTATCAGTGTAGCTAATACTACACAGTTTACGGGATCATAGCGAGGATTAACAAGAGGTAATTTAGAGCAAGTGACAGGGCCATGCCTTATGCGAAGGAGGCACTTGGCAAGTTAACCCTCTTCTGCCCTTTGCCTTCCCCTAGGAAAGGCATCTATTTGAAGCGGCTAACCACAGAAGTTATTTCCCATTCTTTGCTCCTCAAGATGTCTCTCACTGTTATCACCTAACATTTCTCCTTGAAGTATCAGGGATTTTGGTTCTGTCAAAGCACAGCATTTGCTCCCTGCTTTAAACAGAGATGTGGCTGTTTTCCCCAAGCCAAGTTGGCAGGAGGCACCTGGTCTGCAGCTGATGGGGATGGGGCCCTGGGGGACAGGACTGTGCTCAGCTACTTCAGCTCTCCAGCTGAGTTTCTGTGAGGGGGTTTCTGAGCAAGGTGACTTTGAGCAGTATTTCCAAAGCCACTTCCCAGAAGAGAGTCAGGAAGAATGTCTGACATCCCATAGGGATTGGGAGGATGAAAACTCACATAAGAATGAGAGCACTTGACATCCTTAAAATAGTATTTATCTTTTCATCCTTGCTAAGGACTAAAGGCTTTCTCACCTGAGTCTAATTGCCTAGAAATATTACTTCTATCAGAGGGCCATTAGTTTTGAATTTTCTCTACAGCTTATAGCATGCTCATTAGGATGTCACCCCACTATCTCAAGAACAGCTGTTTCCATATTGACTCTTTCTAGGATTACAAAAGGCCACTAGGGATTGTGTGGGATTACAAGGCTTCTGCAAGATGAAAGAAAAGGGACATATTACTCCCTCACTCCCCACCCCTTGAATCCATGTTAACACAATAAATTAAAATTAATAAAAACTTTTTTTAAAAAAGAGGGGTCAACAGGAAGACCTGTCTACATTTGGCTCTTTCTGTTGAACTTGCTGGTCAAATTATTATTTATAAAAAATGATCATTTCCAATATTTAAAAAAAAAAAAGGACACATCAGACCTGTTGTTTCATAATTAGATGTCACCACCCTGGGGTTCCTATAGCTGCCGTAGTGCTGCTGGATTCATGAACAAAAATAACACACACATTTGTGTGAATGAGCATATACACACACACAAACACACATACCCAACACCGCACCAACGTGAAGAGCACAGAAGGTGAGGTCAGTCAACATGTATGAATGACCCTTCAGGACGAGCACCAGAATTGTTGAGAAAGGCACTGCTGATGTATTTGTCTTATTCCTCTTGTCTGTCTATCCTCATCTCATTTCAAAGGATTTAAGGGGCTTCTGTCCAAAGTATAACTTGGAGGCTTTGCATCCAGTGGCTGTGTTGCTAGCAGACCCATGGACTAAGAGTGCCGTAATATACTCGGAAGGAAAAGAAAACAGAGGAAATTAAGCCAGTCTCCCAAAATACTGTTTGTTGCATTAAATAACCCAATATCTAGATTCAAGTTTGTTCACTCAGGAAGAGACGGGGTGGCTCCAGCTGTCCTCACAGCACTCCGTGCAGACCTCTCAAAGCCACCAGCCACCTTCCAAGCCCTCCCCATGGCTCTCGGCTCTGATCTGGCTTAAACTCTCTGTAACATTGCTCCTTCTGTTTAGAACTTAATTCTTATTTTTATCAAAACAATACACCTTCATGGTAATGTTAATAACATTGTAATGTTCTAGAGTACTCTAGGGGTTATAAAAAAACAACAACAACAACAAAAAACCCACCTAGAGTCTTTCTTGCCATTTCTGAGCCCCTCTTGCCAGGGCCAGCTGTGGACATCCCTTTCAGCCGTTGCTTCTAGTAGTTACTTCAGGGCTTCTCATCATATAATTATACTGTGATTTCTTAATTACTCAACTTTTGACATTTTATGCTGCCACCCCGAAAGATGAGGCTTTAACTTACTTCCAGCCTCACTCCATATCCCTAAGAATGCACATAGTTCTTCTTTCTTCTCAATATATCTCTAGCAGAGTTTAAATCAAAATTCAGGTTTTTTTCAAAATTCAGTTTTATTATGACTACCAAATATTGTTTACAGCTGAGATATATTGTATGCTATGGCTACACATCCTGAATTTTATGACATTATTTTTTCAGGAGTTAATAATTGCCTTATTTCATTATTTGCTTAATATTCTATGTACCCCTCAATCATTTTTCTCTAAATTCTTCAACAGAACTGTGTATCTCCTCTCAATCCAGGAAACTCATCAAACAATAAACATATTCTCTCTTTTTCTTATTTTAAGACATTTTCCTGGGTCCTTTCATCCTCCCACAACACCCGGGCCAGCTTCTGAGGCTCTTGCATGACCGCCTTCTTGAAGCTCCTCTTTTCCATTGTTCTGAGAACTCCCTTTTCACCTCTGCTGTGATAAGTTCTTTCCTTAGAAATCATGCTCTTCTCTCTGTAGGTCTAACTTTGTTCTGTTGGAGACTGTCTTCCAGCAAACTTCTGAGAAAAGGTGAGCGAGCAGTAAAATTTTAGTTCTTGAATATCTACCCTTACATTTAACTAACTTGTCTCATAGTTACTTGTCTGCTGTTGAAACTCAGAGCTATATTTATTTATTTTTATTTATTTATTTTTGTATTTTTCTGAAGCTGGAAACGGGGAGAGACAGTCAGACAGACTCCCGCATGCGCCCGACCGGGATCCACCCGGCACGCCCACCAGGGGTCTGTCGGGAGCCGATCCACTAATGCTGGCTAACTAGGTCACAGCAGAAGAAGATCCACAACTGCTGGTTGACAAAGTCACAGCAAAAGAAGATAGAGTCACCGCAGTAAAGACCAACAGCTGCGGGTTGACAAAGTCACCGCAAAGAAAGGCACGATACTTCCCCCTTTAACTTTTTATATTAATCTGGCCTTATATCCCCCCTTTTTTCTGGGTGTGTACTATTAATTATGGCACAGGGATAATAGTACCGTGCTTTCCCTGTAGATTCATAGTAATTTCTTTGGAAATGAGACAGAGGGTGTAAGTTCCACAGAAAAGCCTGTAAGCCCCTTGAACTGGGCTCATAGACATAAGAGGCTGGCTATGATATCCCTCATAAAGGGTTAAGTTTGTAGGAGAATTCCTTCTTAATCATGTTAGAAAGAATAGATTGTGACTTGTGACTAGATAGGAGGCAGTGGCTGTGCACAGAGCACCTCTCGGCCTTCACTTAATTCAACATTTTTCCTCCTAGCCTTTTCATGTAATAGAGTAAAGAAACATTCCTTTCTTCTTGCTTATTTGATCTGCAGATAGTGATACACTCTGAGAAGAATAGAGGTAGAACTTAACTAGTGTTTAAATATAATAAATAAGTAATATTTGACTAGACAATAGTATCTTAGGTAAGGTATAATAGAATGGCCCATTGTGTGGCCTAGGATGAAAGCGCAGTCAGCAAGAAAAGAGTGTTTTACTAAGAAAATTGTCTTTTGACTAAAGGCAATTGCTAGGCTTTCTCAATGAGATGTTCTCATGAGATTTACATACTTTCCAAAATTCTTTAATAATGAGAGAAATGTAGGGAAATCCATAGAAGTAATAACAATTAATGTCTTATGTTGCTACTAAGCTATCTTGCAAGTGCACTCTGTATATCTTTGGGTGAAAGCTATTCTTAATGTTCTGTCAATTTCTTTATAGGCAAGCCTTTTAGAATCTTGTGAAAAAAAAAGGTAGGACACTGCTTAAACTCAAAGCCATTTATCTGAGCAAACGGTTGTCCATTGTTAGTCCTTAATAATCTCGTCTGCTAATCTCTCTTTGCCCCTTAACTCACAACAGCAGTAAAGTTAGTTAACTATTAGTACTAATACCTTAAAAGCTTTTACCGATGTTGTTATCACTATTCAAGTTATTTTGTATTTTGAATAATTTGCTACCTGGTTTGTAATTTATAGATATAAATTAACTGTTATCCAGAAACATGTAAACATAGTGAAACAGAAGCAATGATTAACACCATGTAATTGTAACTCAGTGTGTGTGTATAAAAAGGGAGCTATACTAGCATTGAGCAGAGATGCCTGGCAGTAAATGCTAACTAGAGAATAAAGAGAAAGAAAAGAATTCGGCTCTCTCACTGGATTTCGCCGACGCCGTCTCTTCCTGTGGGACCCCTGGATCCCCCCCGGGGCTGGACCCCGGCAGGGGTCGACGCTCTGCCCACCAGGAGCCGTGATCAGAGCCACTCTAGCGCCTGGGGCAGAGGCCAAGGAGCCATCCCCAGCGCCCGGGCCATCTTTGCTCCAATGGAGCCTTGGCTGCAGGAGGGGAAGAGAGAGACAGAGAGGAAGGAGGGGGGGGTGGAGAAGCAAATGGGTGCCTCTCCTGCGTGCCCTGGCCGGGAATCGAACCCTGGTCCCCTGCACGCCAGGCCCACGCTCTACCGCTAAGCCAACCAGCCAGGGCCTCAGAGTTATATTTCTATGTTTGACTCCTAAGTTCCACATCAAAATGTTCTGGCATCAGAAGTTATTCTGTATGTCTAGAACTCCTCAGTTTCATTTCCCCAAACCTTCTTCTCCTGCGCTAGTCCTGTTACTGTAGGAAAACACTGCCCACCTCCCTCCCTCCCCATTTATCACTCCCCAACTTCTTGTGTTAAATCTCACACCACTATCCTAACTTTGGGACTTAATCATTGCTTATTTGGACAATTGCAACAATGTTATAACTGCTCCCCTATTCTCTAATACACCTTGTCTCTCCATTGTACCATTTATTCTCTATCACTTAAGCTAAAAAAACATGTAGGCTAGATGGTATCACTTCCTCCCAAAATGCAACTTTTAGTGAATCCTTCTTGCTCACAGAATAAGCTCTAAAATACATTTTTATATATGTTAAGTCAGAATCTGGTCTCATTGTCATCTACTATCTCATTTAATTTTCACAGCACTCTTATCTATATTCATACTATAGACGTCTAAAATCAAATAGAATGGAATACCCCTAAGCAAGCAGTGATAATTAGAATCCCCTGTCCATCCTCATTTAAGTCTAAGGATTTGTCTGTTTAAAGAGAAATATCTAAGAGTTTGCCCATTCTGGTCACAATCTCCTACTGAGAAACCCTTTGGTATTTTTGACTTCTGAGACATTAGGAATCCTCCATGGCACACTCAAGATAAACCATAATCCCAGGATGTGAGACTTCCAGGCAGCCATCTTTCTAACAGAGCAGTGCTTTTCTTTTTTACCCTTGGGAAAATTCAGACCACGTGGCTTATCTCAGAGACCCCTGGGCAAATGGGCAGTTGTCCTGGGGAGTGACATGTCCCTGGGCAAAGGAGAGAAAGCTATCTGACAACCCAAAAGAAAGCCATCGTCCTTTGCAGTACCACAGGGATTAAACAAAAATGAACCATTCTCCTATTGAAGAAAATGACATGTGAAACTTTGGGGAAAAAAAAAGTTAATCATTAGCCACTCAATGCTTATCTAAAACACCTAAAAATTAGAAGTTAAACCTGGTAAAAATAAAAAGTCGACATCCATTGACTGTTTTAAAATGTGTACTACATATATTCCACTAGTCCTGGGTAGCCAATACCATGGATAAGGACATTATTTATTTTGCCATTCAAGGTGCAGTTAACAGTTTACCCTGTGCAAACTTCACTTTATAAATATGGCAAATCAATGCTTGTTATCAAAACCATCCACAACAGATAGCATGTGAGAAAGGGCTTTGCAGAGTGGTCTCAAAAGCCAAACCACACGGCCTGCCTCACACCAGGCAGCTTATTACCTACTTAATCACACAGGCATCCTAGAAGTTTTATGGATTTGTCAGGACCTGGACATGACATCACTCCTAATAGCACATGCTGAAAGCTATTCCCACCATGCAGAAGAGCCATTATCCCAGGCTGCAACCATTGATTGCCTGACTTAGCTTCCTACTGGGGAGGGCAAGTGGTGCTCTGATGGGGCAAAGCATACCAAGGCCAGATGTGAAGGACCTTCGTGCAGACGAATAAAATCTTCTGTGCTGGTGAGCAGGATCTCTGCCAGCTCCCTCTTTCCATGGGTGAACAGTTGAATAACTCTGTCAGCATGCCAATGAGTGTGGTATTTGGTGTCCATGAAGCAAGGGATGTAAAGACAGAATATAGACTAATCCTCCACACAGGCTATTAATATTTTCTACTTGACATTCTCTACAGCTTGTTCATGGCCATCAAGATTGAGTAAGATCCTGAGATGTCCAATTAGAATGTGAGGTTTTCATCCAGCAAGTGCTACATTTTCTTGCTAACCTGGCAGAATGAAGGTCTGGTTTCCTTTGTAATGGGATGTATGTTTTTGCACTGATGGAGATAGAGGATCTTATGCTGGGGTAATTGATTCTCTTCTCCTAGTTACTCAAATGAAACATACTAAACAGAAAATTCAGGAATGTCTAAGAAATGCCTATTTATCCCCCTAAATATGTGACTAAGCTGGATGACCTTTAAGAAATCAGATGGATAGGACCTGGCCGGTTGGCTCAGTGGTAGTGTTGGCCTGGCATGTGGATGTCCTGGGTTCAATTCCTGGTCAGGATACACAGGAGAAGTGCTCATCTGCTTTGCCATCCCTCCCCCTCTCACTTCTCTCTCTTTCTCTCTCTCTCTCTCTCTCTTCCCTTCCTGTAGCCATGGCTTGATTAGAGTGAGTTGGCCCTGAGCACTGAGGATGGCTCCATGGCCTCCACCTCAGGAGCTAAGAAGAGCTCCGTTGCTGAGCAATGGAGCAATGCCCCAGATGGGCAGAGCATCACTCCATAGGGGGCTTGCCAGGTAGATCCTGATCGAGGCACATATAGGAGTCTGTCTCTCTGCCCCCCCGCCTCTCACTGAATAAAAAAAAAAATCAGATGGATAAAACATGGACATCACATAAAACATGGACATCAAAATAGCACATGTACAAAATGAGACAGCTGGATGGTGAGGGCCAGGAAGGCTGTTGTTGTAATGGAGACTGCAGGAAAATAGGATACAGAATTGAGAGTGGAAACAAGCCAGTGAGAGAGAGAGAGAGAAAGAGAGAGAGAGAGAGAGAGAGCATGTGCACGTGCATGTGTGCCATTTACAAAGGACTTTCACAATCATTATTTTATTCCATCCTGTTAGGTAGGTGTTCAGTAACCTTTCAGGTACAAATTCAGGTATAAGCTTTTTCACTTCACTGCAGGCATCACCACAGAGAGGAGCCAAGTTTGAATACTATAAGAAAACTCTTCTCATGAGCAAAAGTTTCCTCATCTCCTCACTTGTTGGCCCAGTACCTGATACACAGCAGCTGTACAGGACAGTCCACTGGTTCATGGACTCTGAAGCCACTTATGGTGTCCCTGGGCAGATTGCTCCATTTCTCTTTGCCTCTGTCTTCATACTCATGTAAGGTAAATAAGAGTACCTATTTGATAAAGTGTCATAAGAATTAAATGAACCAATATATTTTAAAACCTTTAGAATATTAACTGCAATGGAATGTGCCACACAAGGGAGTTGCTATTATTTTATTAGATGCTCAGAAAAATAATTGGTGAGTGAGTGATATGGCATAGGCAATAAAATGAAACAACAAAATTGGTTTAGACAAGGGCAAGGCCAATATCATAGAGCTTGGTATTGATTACCAGAAGAGCACAGACAAGGTAATCTCAGAAGCAAGTAGTAGAGGCACTTACCCAGTCCTCCAGACCTTAACCAGCCATGATAGTCAGAAGTCAAACAAGAAAATTCAGTTGAAACTTATTTTATTTTCTTTGCCTGGTTGTTCATGGAGAACTACATATTAAATGAAACCCAGATGTAGTCCAAGTAGAAAAGGGAAAGTAAAGAAGAGAAGGAAGGAAAGAAGGGAGGGAGGGAAGAAGGGAGAGAAGGAAGGCAGAAGGAAGAAAGGAAGGAAGGAGGGAGGGAAAGAAGGAAGGAAGGAAGGGGAGGGGAGGGGAGGGGAGGGGAGGGGAGGGGAGGGGAGAGGAGGGGAGGGGAGGGGAAAAAAAGTAGGGAAGGGAAGGAAAAATTTATCTGTCCACCAAGCTAGCTACAGTACTACCTACAGTTCCTTCCAAATGCCACAGGAACAGGCAAAGTCTGTGCAAAGATGGGTAATATCAACATTGCACTGTGTCGATGCAAACCTTAGTTAAAATCAAGAAAAAGCACTTGACCAGGTGGTGGCACAGTGGATAGAATGTTGGACTGGGATGCAGAGGACCCAGGTTTGAGACCTCGAGGTCGCCAGCTTGAGTGCGGGCTCATCTGGTTTGAGCACAGTTCACCAGCTTGAACCCAAGGTCACTGGCTCAAGCAAGGGGTCACTCAGTCTGCTGTAGCTCCCTGCTCGAGGCACATATGAGAAAGCAATCAATGAAAAACTAAGGTGCCACAACAAAGAACTGATGCTTCTCATCTCTTTCCCTTTCTGTCTGTCCCTACCTGTCCCTCTCCCTGTCTCTGTCACAAAAAAGAAAAAAATTAAAAAATAAAATCAAGAAAAAGGTAGTGTCCTGCTCTGGTGAACTTCAGATAATGTCCCAGGCCCTGGGCATGTGAGGTCTGGTGATAAGTGTGTTGCTTGATGTTTTCATTCTTAGGGATGTTAGGTTTCATGTTTGGCCTGAATTCCGGCCACTTTTCAAACAGAAAATTATGTATGTAGGCAGTGTTTCTGTTTGCATAACCTCAGTCACAGCTCTTTCTAATGAGATGTGACATGAATTACCCAGGTTCGCTGAGTTAGGAGCTCCTTTCTGTACTTCCCTCCCTCCTACTCCAAGAATTGTCCAAATTGGTTAGGACTGTGTTTCCTTCATGTGCATATTTGGGTCAATGTCATCCTATTTATCCTCTCACCTGTTTCATATGGCAGTCATTGACGACTGCAATTTCCACTCAAGGCCACAGCTTTTCCCGGCCCCCTGCTCCAGTCTGGGTACCGCCCGCAGTGGGCAAGAGGTGTGTGGGCCCTCCTCCCGGGCAGCCTCAGTCAGCATGTCCAGGGGTGAGGCGGACAGGAGAAGTCAGGGCAGGAAGCTCTCTCTCCCTCTGGGACTGACAGGTATTTAGACCCACCTCTCGTCATTGTGATGTACCTGCTGGGTCTTTGAAGGCCCTGCCCCCATTTCCCTTTGCTGCAGGTTTCTCAGTGCAGTTCCCTGGAACAAGTGAGGAATCCCCTCAAGTGAGTCATCTAACATTCCTCTCTTCGCCTGGGCCCCACACCCCCCGCTCTTCCAGGTGGGTGCCCTGGCCTGTCACACATGCACTGAGTGCCTAAGAGGAACCCAGACCAAGTCTCTCAGGCAGCCACAGCTGACCCAGGACAATGGCATGGAAGTTACTCCATGCCTCCCACTCTTTCTTTCCCTTTGCTGCCACCAGCTGCTTCTGCCTGTCTTTTTCTCTTTAGAAAGCTCCCTGTGCCCACTCCCCACCAAGCTCCTCAGAGCCCCTCTTACCAGGCCTCAGGCAAGGAACCGTGGGCTCTGGCCTCTTCCCTCCTCCTCCTCTCACAGCCTTAGAGACTCCTCTCTGAAGCTTGAGATCAACTTAGGGCTTCAGAACTGTCCCAGCCCCTCCATCCCAAGTCCCCTAGTGGATGTGGAAGGTGAGAATGGCTCGTACCCATTGTCTCGGGCTCTCCAATAAATTGAGAAAGAGCCCCCTTGTAACATCCTGCTAAATTTACTTGAGATGACATTGAAAGAGGCGTCCACACTGTCTGTTTTCTATTGTCTTTGTTTCCTTCATGTAAGTGATATTTCACCTTTTACCAGAGAAAGAATGAAAATGAACAAAAAGAAAAGAGATTCATTTTCTGAATGGATTCTGCTTGGCTTTTCTGGAAGGGCACTGCAGCTCACCATCTCAGCACTTTTCAGCTCACTGCTCTTTGGCCCTGACCCAGCTCAGGGTGGCTTCAGGTTGCCCTCTGACCCGAAGCTTCATTATGGCACCTACTGTGCAGTGTGGCCGTTACCAACCCCCTTGCCCAAGCCGACATTTCTGTTCTATAGACCATTCTTCTTGTATTCTGCCAAATGAATGAAAGTGTTACAAGTGAGTGTACTTGTGCTAGTGAGTTCCACTGAGGTAAGATGTGCATACACATGGCTTTTCAGATGGCCAAAAGGTCAGCCTCTCAAATGGTCATTTCAGGCACTAGACCAATAGTTGGAACAACACTTCAGTCTACTATGTGAGGCTTACTGTGAACAGAGCCTAGAAGTCATAATGACCAGTCCCCATGTCTGTGCCATGTACTCTGTCAGAAGATGACCCACCCTGCCCATGGCTTGTTAGTGTGCACCAGCACAGCCAGGGCCTGACCTGTGAGTCAGCACCGCCCCATGCCCATGCACGCTGGCCCGTTGGGGTTGGCCCTTCCCTGCACTGGAGGTGCAAATTGCTTTCTCTGACAGGCCCTCATCCTCAACACCCTTTTCCATGACTGTGCCATTCATGACCAAGAATACCCATTTGACTTGATACATCTTGCTTTGGTGTCTCAAGACCATTGATTTTTCTGAAATATGGTTCAATTGATTCCTATGCATTTTTGTTTCAGAGTTTAAATATAAACATTTTCATTGAGAAAGAAACATTCAAAACAAACAACCCAAAAACTTCACTGCCTTTGAGTGTTCCAAAAGGCATCAAAGGCAGCAGCTTCAGGGGCTCTGGGACAGAAGTGTATCCTCTCTGCCTGACCTCCCCAGGGTTCACTGGCACCTGTCCCAGCCCCATCCGGCCCATCTGTCCCGTGCCCCTTGCACAGTTCTCTGGATGCACAGGGGACCCCCTCATCCACCACCCTGGCAGAAACATGCTCTTGCTAAGTTGGCTTTTGGCTTCCTCTCCAATTTCTGTGGGCTCCTTCCTCTTCCATCACCTGTGTGTAACTCTAACAGACATCAAAGACCCCACACTTGCTAAATCTAATACTATTTCCTGTCTGAAATTATCTTTTTTTTTTTTAATTACAGAGATTATTTTCACTTTCCTAATGGGCCCTTGGATATATCTCCTTTCTGGATTTACAACCTGATGTAATCTGATAAAGTCCTCTGTGACATATGAGGGTATAAAGAACCATACCAGGTCTTGAAATCAAATAGATTGACCTTGGTTTTCACCTTGGCTTTGACAATTCTGTGTTATCTTAGTCAACTTTTCAAACCTCCCTCAGCTTCAGTTTCATCACCTGTAAAATATAGATAATAAAACTCAGTTCTGCCATTGAGACAGCTTTACTGAACTTCCACATGTTGCTTGGCAAGTACTGGGTACTCAGTAAACATTAAGTCCCCTTACCTCTCCTGAAGTGGTCATATGCACTAAGGTATGTGTGCATATCCCCTCCAGGGTAACATGTTTGTATGATAGCAATGGCCTTCTAGAAATAAATACTTAAGACTTAATAATTAATTTTAAATATATAAATCTCAAACACCCACAATCAGAAAGATAGTCTTGGACAAGCTGACCTCTGAGAGCCTTCAAATCTCTCTGAGGAGGTGGCTACCTACCCTGTGAGGACTGGGGAGAGCTCTGAGCCACCTTCTCCTCTCCATTCGCTGGGAGGAGGTGCTGGTGCTGACATGAGAAATGATCATGCTTCCCGTCCCCGAGGCAAATGAAATGTGTGGGCCTCAAATGTGTGGGAGTCTGGCCCAGGATTATTTTTGTTTCCATTAACATTCTCTTCTATATGTATTTTAACCTTAATCAATTGCATATGTTTTTGCTTTATTTGCACTTAGTTCATCAAAGTGTCCTTTATGATCTGAACTATGCAATGACTCCTTAAGCTCTTCGGTGAAATGCTCATTAATACCCCTGGGAAACAGGAAGTTGTATTTAGTCAAATATAAATAAAGCCAGCTCCCAGGGGCTTTGCCCTCGCCTGGGTCAGGAAGGAGACAGGGACTTCTCAGTTGATCTGATCCATTGCCCCCTCTCCAACTGCACGAGACAGAAAAATTCCCAAGACTCCAGACAAATAAATGCTTTGAAAATGTGCCTGTCCTTTGTTCAACACTGTTACGTAGTGAAGCGGAGTTTTATAAAGGAAAGAGATTCTACTGATTTGGCCAAATAATTGGGCATCCTTCCAGATTTATTTCCACCCCCAAATAAATTGAAACCAGGCTGTGCAGGAAGGAAGTGAGAAATAGGAGAAAAGGTAGGAAGCCTGAACTACCTCCCTGAAGACACTTGCCGGTCCGGTCCTGCCGCAGAGCTCTCCACCCTTCCCTGTCGCTCCCTTCTCTCTCACCCCCTAACTCTCCCACTGCACATATGGAACCAATTACGAACAAAGCCCGATTGTTTTATATTTGGTATTTCCCACATCAACTTGATGCTTTCTTTAACTGCCTCTTAATGTGTGTCTGCGCTGGGTGACCAGACCCGCGTTTCCAGCCTGCCCGCCCCTGCCCCCACCCAGACCCTCCTTCTCAGAGCCTTTTTCCTGATTCATTTTATAGCTGTATAAAATTCCACTCCTTCCCTTCACAACCCACCCCCACTTCCTATTAGATTCTTTGAATAAACAGAACGTTCTTTTCCATCGTTTTCAATAAACTGCTCTGTAGAGAGTAAATATAAGCTGGTTCCCAAAGTATATGAGCGATATCAGGTTAACACCCCAAAGCATGGGAAAATTGCAAAGGAAATGGCATCTCTTCCATAAAACCCAGAGCAGAGAAGAGCTGTGGATGTAAGAAATACGCTTAAAAACAGAAGATTAAAATACCTCCAGTTCTGAAAGCCCCCTACTTATTTTTCTTTATAGTAATTGTCTCTGCAACAGGAGTAATCAGCTTCAGGGAAGAGTAGCAATTGGGGGGGGGGGGGGCAAGTAAACAGTTTATCAGTTACACAATATTACAGAAAAGTTAAAATTTTAGACCTTCAGATAACCTAAGAAGATCACCTGATATGAAATTATACAATAAGATTAGAAAATAATAGGCAAATGTGATGGGGCAGTGTGAGCTTGGACAGATTGTTTTCAGGGCCTTGTATCATCAAACATAACTCCTTTACGTTTACTGACGCACAGAAAAATAACTGTTCTATGACAGACATTTAAATGAGGAGGTGCCAAATGCAAGTAGCTTGTAGTTGATTCATCTGAACCACATGATACAAACATTTTTCTCCTTCTCTCACACTTTCTCTTTGTGGGCTGCATTCACATTTATAATTAATTGTATTTATTTTCTATGCGTTGGAAAGCAGAAGGAAAAAAGCAGATATGATTGTCTGACTCTCAGGGTTATACGTAGAATCTATGACTACCAAGAGGGACCCTCCCCCCAAGTCCCTAGAGTGCTATGTATGTCACTGGTCTTCAAATATTTTTTCCTGTGTTGGGAAGAGAGTGAAATCAGAACACAGGATTTGACCGTAATCTCTGCACCAGATGGTGATGTTCCAAATAGTCTTTTTAAGGTGAGCATGTGACCTGCTGTACAGCCGAGGGGCTCCAGCATCACGTGATAGAATAAATAATACGTCTGAGAGAGCTCTGATTAGACGACTGACCTGGTTACCATCTGAAGCCATGAGAAACAAAGTTGACGTTTCTGGATCACTCTCCCCAGAAGCGTTACTTGCCCACCTCTGGGACATACAGCCTCACGGAGGGACAGACCCACAGGGACAGACAGGAGGGAGCTAAAGCTACGCTGCTAAGAGTGCACTCAACTTGCATAACTTGGGCTCTTTTTCTTCTTCCCCATCCCCCCACCTTCTTACAAACCACATCTTGACTCATATGGTCAAAAGAAAAACTCTTTCAGTTATTTGATATTTGGAAAACCTCCAGGAGACCATAACTTTGTTTTGAGGAAGCCTCTGTCTCTCCCTTTGCTGGGAACTCGCTCCTGCATGCGCGCGCAAACACACACACTCACACACATACTCACACACACAGCTCTACACCATGGTGGTTCAGGCTGCAGTGGCTCCGAATAGATCCCAAAGACTTTTACTGAAAATTCCTTATGGATCTCTGAGAAGACGCAGCGTGGAGAGGGTAAGCGACCCAGCCGGCTGTTTGTTTTCACCCAGCAATTGCTCCAAAGAAAGGGTGATGTTTGATTTCATTGTATATAACCTCCCTCTGCTAGTTCTGTTTTCCTGAAAAATTCAAATTCCTGGGGTTGTCGAATACTAAGTCATATGTAATTTTTTTTTCATAATAGATAATGGTAATGATTTGAAACAAAAATTTTTGTCAGCTATGCATGTGAGGTGGGGTGGGGGGGTGCATTAGAGATTAAGGAACGACAAGATTGGGTGGGGGCTGCCCCCTGTAATGGATATGAAAGATGTGAGTGCTCGTGGAGGAAAGCATCTGATGTGCTGCAGGGGCTGTGAAACCCGTTCTCCTCTGTGTTTAGTGAAACAGATCCGTTAGTGCAGCAGGCTGCAAATTTCCTTTCTGGGTGACAGTGTCTTCAAAGGGGCTAATCATGACGTTAAAGGAGTTGTGACACCTTGAGGATTTAAGTTGTACACCTGGTTGGTTAAAATCACCTCTGTTGTTTTGTTGTTGTTTGTTACTATTGTTTCAAATACCTTGCTATCCTTTTGGTTTTTGTAGGGGCTTTTTGTTGTTTTTGTTTGATTGTTTTTTACTACCATAGATTTTGGCTCAAAATTACTGTTAATTTTCTGAAGGCATGCTTACTTTACCGTAGCCCCTGGCAGAGAAGCTCTTGTAAAACAATACCAAGAATTTTTACTTCTCTGGAGTGGCAGATGCAGTTTGGGTGATGACTGTAGTTAATGCAAAGCTAGTTGTCCTCGAAATGCTGGGCCCCTTTGTGTGGGGACAGTGCCTACACTCATGTAGAGGTGGAATCGTTGGTCGGTCTCAGAAACCCCCAGAGCCCCTGTTTGAATCGTGGCAGGCCCCTTTGTGAGCTCTGGACGTCTACTTAGATGCTTTAGGTCTAATTTGAGATCAACAAGGCAAGGGGCTCTCTTGATCAATAACAACCTGCCACATTTTATAAAGGGGAACGGTGTTTAATTTAAGTAACTTTTTTCAGGTTTGTATACTTACTACTCAGTGACTTGTAAATTTAAGGAAAGAATAATTAAAGCTTTAAAAATATGGAAGGGTTATCTAGACTTTTAAAAAGAGTTGATTTCTTGACTTTTGATGAGTTATATTTATTTCTGCCATTTGAGTAACAATGAAAAAAACCATAACTTCTTGTTCTGGCTATGTGTAGGTCTTTAGAGTAAGACATCTCTCTTGTGCTCAATATCAGGGTCATCAGCTTGTATATATTCAGTGCCTACTGTGCAGTTCCTTTTATACCAGGGGCTTTAGAGCATAGGACCAACAGTTATTGCAAAAGTTATAAATTTCTCAGGTTTATGTTGAATGTGATTTTAAGCTCTGGTGAAAATGTTTTGATCTGTATGGTAACTAAGGTTATTTAATAGATTCTGTTCACAAACACTAGCTTGGAAACATGAATTGTATACACTGGAGTTGTATCTCATGGCAATACTAATGAAAGAGTTATCCTACATACACACACAAAAAAAAATCCACAGTAACCTGGAAACCTTTATTTAAGCATTATAATTTCCAGCTGAAAGTTTAATAAATCAAGATGTATGCAGTTACCATTTCTGTTATTCATTGTTCACCAATTTTTGAAAAACTGACAATATATGAACACAGTGTCACGTATAAAATACAAAGACCTGGTTTTTGCCCTTGGGAACAAGCCAGTGTTGCCCAGGGCTTGGAAGCCTGACCTGAAAGCGTCTGGGCCCTTAGGAGAAGCACGCCCATTATTGGAGCATCAGACACGCTATTACTGTCTATTGCTAGATGGAAGCAGTGCGGCTAGGACCCCAGGGACATTACTCACAACGAAAGTGTCCTGTGTTTCTATGAGCCCACCATCCCATCCTCTCCCACAAGGGAGAGAGAGACTAATTAGAATATATGATGTCATGTCAGTTACAATTGGATGTTTTATATTGTTGCTGATTTTATGACAATATTCAGGATCAGTCTTATGTTTATATAAAAAGAGGGCAGGAAAGGTAAGAAATGGCATCTGCTTTAAGGGAAGACACTGAGGACCAGCTTTCTAATCTGAGGACTCCCTGCATTCATAGCAATGGCAGCTTTTTCAGTGACATGAGCAGCCTGAAGGCTGACAATCATTGGAGTTGTCTCGCCTATTTAGTGATGCCAAGGCCTCGCGTTTCTATAACATCTTTATACCAGTGCGCCTTCTTATCCATCACCTTACTTTACCATCATGAATCATTTACACAGATAATGGGATTACTGTATTACTTTTGTCATGTTTGAACAGGGAAACTAAGGCATGGAGAGACTTAATCTCTCTAGGGACATACAGCCAATGACAGAGCAGGGCCTAAATTAGGTACTGTGCCATTTAGTCTGTGTTCCGTCACTTTGCTCTCTGGTGTGCTTCGATATTGCAGTGTGGCCCTGAGAAATTGGCTACAGCCCACCTGCCCCCAGAACTTCACATGCAAGGGAATATGGCAGACTTACCAAGGCAGAGAAGCTACCAACTGGGAGAATAACTGATGATTTCTAGGGCACTGGCAATTGTTTCTGTTTTCTAACTGCCTGGGCATTGAGCTGAAAGAGAAGAAATGCACCTTTTTAAGGATGCTAATATATTCATCAAATCCGGATTATAGACACCCTCGCTGAGGCTGGGAGGCAGGTTCTTTTTCACATGTTTCCACAGACTTCCATGAGTCCATCCCAATGCCAGGCAGGGCAAAAAACAGAAAAAAAAATATAAGATGCTAAGTTTGGTAAAACAGGGGAGATTAGGGTTACAGGTTTATATAAATAGAACAATTTTAAGTCAGTATAATAAGGCTTTAATTCAGCTATATAAGAAATGAAGATGTCTGACCAGGAGGTGGCGCAGTGGATAGAGCATCGGACTGGGATGCGGAAAGACCCAGGTTCGAGACCCCGAAGTCGCCAGCTTGAGCATAGGTTCATCTAGCTAGCTTGAGCAAAGCTCACCAGCTTGGACCCAAGGGGTTACTCGGTCCGCTGAAGGCCCGCGGTCAAGGCACATATGAGAAAGCAATCAATGAACAACTAAGGTGTTGCAACAAAAAACTAATGATTGATGCTTCTCATCTCTCTCTGTTCTTGTCTGTCCCTATCTATCCCTCTCTCTGTCTCTGTAAATAAAAAATAAAAATTAAAAAAAAAGTTATAAAAAAAAGGAAATGAAGACAATTTAGGTGTTACAGGGAGCAGCAGGGAAGGGCGGAAAGGTTTGCAGCCACACTGTTCCTAACTAATTATCGTGTGGAACTGACAAAGTGGTCCAGGTTTTCTCAGCCTCGGTTTCTTCACCTGCATTAATGAATATTTATTTTCATATGTTAAAGATTTAAGATACTATATGTAAGAATCTAACATGATACCTGGCATATAGAAATCAATCATTGATGAAAGGCCTTTTTTTTAAGTTTGCTTGTCTTTGAGTGAAAAACCACTTGAATTGTGTATTTAATAACTGATGGCCTTTTACACACATTCTTAGTCATACCTCACTGTCACCCAGGGCAGTCCTGGAGGGATATTCATGCAAAAGAGCCAAAACAGTTGTTACTTCCTGGAAATAAATGCCCTTTTCTAGACTCTCAATCGTATGTAAGACACGTGGAAAACAAAGTGTTTCTAACTCTTTGCACACCTGTGCCAATAATTAAACCTGCTCAAGCCCACTATTTCCATAGGCTCACCTACCTCTAAAGCCAGATGTTTTCACTCCAAAGGTAAAAATGAACTTCATGGAAAATTCTAATGAATGTAAGAACATAACATATAAATGAGTGAAGGAAAGGCAAATGTGGACATTTTTTTCTGGCAGTTTGCCTTGGAGCAGGGGTGAATGTTTTATTAAGTTACTAGGATCCTACAATCTGAGGAAATAGTTTCATGTTGGTAATTACTGTTACAGGACCAAAACCTAAGTGAGCAGAGCTCGATGTGGCCCAGCCTGTGCTGTTTACAGCAGTGTTTTTCAGCCACTGGTCTGCAGATTGGCCCACCAGAAATTTTGTGCCGTACGTGAAAGAGTAACCACTCTGATGTTGTATGAAGATTGTAGACTCAGTGATCTTAGTCAAATTCACTTATGCTTAGGCTGATTTCTGTCTTAGTGGTTCCTGAAATAATTCTCCTATTTTCACCTGTCCACAGGTGTAAAAATGTTGAAAACCACTGGTTTCAACATTTAGTGCATTCACTTAATAAGGATGCTTGTCTCCCCATTGTTTTATCCTCTCTACTATCCAGACCTATATATCCTAACTCCTGTGCTCTTCCTTGCCTCAAGGCCTTTGCACAGGCTTTTGTCGGATTGGCATACACTGCCTTCTTCCCTCACCTTCTTAACTTTCATTTTTTTTTTTTTTTTTTTTTCATTTTTCTGAAGCTGGAAACAGGGAGAGACAGTCAGACAGACTCCCGCATGCGCCCGACCGGGATCCACCCGGCACGCCCACCATGGGGCGACGCTCTGCCCACCAGGGGGCGATGCTTTGCCCATCCTGGGCGTCGCCATGTTGCGACCAGAGCCACTCTAGCGCCTGGGGCAAAGACCAAGGAGCCATCCCCAGCGCCCGGGCCATCTTTTTGCTCCAATGGAGCCTTGGCTGTGGGAGGGGAAGAGAGAGACAGAGAGGAAAGCGCGGCGGAAGGGTGGAGAAGCAAATGGGCGCTTCTCCTGTGTGCCCTGGCCGGGAATCAAACCCGGGTCCTCCGCACGCTAGGCCGACGCTCTACCGCTGAGCCAACTGGCCAGGGCCTCCTCACCTTCTTAACTTTCTATTCACCCTTCTTCAGTCTAACGGTAACATCCTGTGGAAGCCTTTCCAGGTCCCCATCCCCTCCCCAAAGAGCTCTTCCTTCTGACTCCTACAGCCCTCTGCATTTTCCATATAGGAGCACAGGTCACACTGTATTGAATCCTCCTCCCTCCATCCTGTTTCCATCACATCCATCCTCTACATGACGACAAGCTCTGAGAGCAGGGAGTGCATCTTGGACTCTGGTTCGAAACAGAAGTGTTATAGATATTCACTAGATGAGAAAATGAATGAAATTTGAAAGTTCTTATAAATTTTCTTTAGTGAGAAAATTTGGGAAGAGGACCAGAGTTACAATATTAACAGAAACAACCTCACTTCTTATGTTAAATTATCACGAGCCCCATTATTGCTGGTGGAAAATGTGTCCACTTTTACATGTTAATTCAAACAGAGGAGATTCATACTCTTCTCCTATGTATTTTGAACTCTAAGTCCATACCATAAATCTTGTAGTCATTCAAAGGGTGTGCACGCACAAATGACCAGATTCAGATGATACGTCTCTTCAGACTAAATGTAAATTTAACATTTCTATTGGGAAAAAAGAAACAAGAAAGCATTCTCTTTTACCACAATTATTTGAATATTTGAGTGAAAGGGTTGTTTTTGTTTGTTTTTTGTCTTGGAAAAATTGAAATGGTGTGATATTTCTGGGAGCAGTATTTTTAACACAATATAAATTAAACCTTTTTGCACCCACGTTATTCATTATTTGATGTGTTACTCCAGGTTGACATATTGCCAATCTATAATTTTGCAAACCATTACATTATCACAGCTGCTAAGCTAGCTAACTTAAGAATTCAGAATACAACAGGGTCTCTATAGTTAAGTGTGTCGTGCTTACATTCTGAATGTAATCATGCAGGCAAGTGTAAGACTACCAAAAACATATACAGCAGACGGCTTTTAGTGAATATTTATTACCATTGAAAGCAGACGGCCAAGAAACTGTTCACAGATCAGGGTAGTCACACATATTATTATCCAACCCCCTCATCCTGTGTAGGTTTTGTTTCTTCTATAAATACACACCTCTCTGGAGAATAAAGAACATGAAATCTCAGGGACTCTGGTTCACAAGCTGCACTGAAGACCATTTTGTCCATGTTGTTTAGTCTGATACAGTTTTAAGTGACCTCAGCTTGGTGAACCAACATTGATTTCATTTCTGACAGCAGCTTATGTCAAGTTAAACCAATGACTTTTCATCTTGGCCAGAATGAGATTGGATGGTGGAAAGGCCATTCCTACTGCTTCCACTCCAGACTTTTTATTCATCATGCTCAGAGGCAGATTTAATGGCAGGCACACTGGGCCCCAACTTCTAAAGGGCCTGGCAAAACCCCAACTTTGCACTTCTTTTCTAATGTAAGGGGCCCAATAATTTTTTCTGTGCCTGAGGCCTCAACTGACCTTAATCCACCTCTGGCCATGCTGGTGTGGAAAGCAGAACTGGAACTCTCTTCCAGTGATCAGGACCCCCAAGAGCGTCACCGTCCTGACCAAAGGGTGGATATTGTGCTTAATGTAAAACCAGATGATAGTTTCTCTATTTAGACTACTCCTCCCCAAGTCCTAATTACTTCTTGGGACTCTCACTAGCATCATAGGTCAAATTCCATGACTCACCCTAAAGGAGTGCTTCTCAGTCTTGGTTTCACATTAGAAGCACCTGAGGAGCCTTAGCAATCCCAATGCCCAGGCCGTCTGCCAGACCAGTGCATGTTAGAATCTTTGGAGAGGGGACCCACACATCAGTATTTGAGCCCCCCAATGATTCTAATGTGCAACCAAATTGAGAACCTCTGCTCAAATGCTAGCTTAAGAAGAATTAGCTAGTTCCTGTGCGTTCTTGTGTCTTCACATGAAAAAGAAAGAAATAAGTTGATTATGTTGGATTTTTTAGTCAAAAGTGCTATTCCCAATAGGGAAAAAAACACTTTTAAGCTCCTTGCAAGTTGGGTCCATAATCCTGAGACATCCTATGCAGTAACCAGCACACTGAGATCATTTTCTGGATGATTAAACTCAGCCTTCTAAAGTTGGAGAGGCATGCAGGACTTCCAGTCAGTTTGAAATCACAAATATCCAGCCCAGCTCCTCCTGCACAGTTCTTCTCCACTGGCGTATGGACAAAGCCCCTTCCAGGTTTCTCCACATGCCATCTTGCAGCTATGTTCACAAAACCAATCACATATTCTTAGAACACTTTCTGTAGGTGTTTTGAAATCAGATCGCTTATAAATTGCTGTAGCAGAATGAATACTATCCACCTGTGTAACATAAGAGTTTCTTTGAGCACAAAGTTGAAAAGAATCCACTTTCACTTGTGTTGTTTCATCAGCACGCCTCTGAGAACAATATTATCTTATGTGCATGAAACAATATAGAAGAAACTATGGCCATGGGTCTTTGTTTTCTAATCTGGGAGTGGATGAACCACATCTGTGAATTTTTTCAATCTTTTTTTTTCTCTTTTCAAGTCACTTAATAACTAACTACTTCAGAGGATGTGGTCAGTTTTTCTAATACTCCCCACAACCTAAAACAATGCCTGTCATATATAGGTATATACATACATATGGTCATAAACTCAAACCTTTTTTTTTTTTTTGTATTTTTCTGAAGTTGGAAATGGAGAGTCAGTCAGATAGACTCCCACATGCGCCTGACTGGGATCCACCTGGCATGCTCACCAGGGGGCGATGCTCTGCTCATCTGGGACGTTGCTCTGTTGCATCCAGAGCCATTCTAGCGCCTGAGGCAGAGGCCATGGAGCCATCCTCAGCGCCCAGGCCAACTTTGCTCCAATGGAACTTTGGCTGTGGGAGGGGAAGAGAGAGACAGAGAGGAAGGAGAGGGGGAGGGGTTGAGAAGCAGATGGGCGCTTCTCCTGTGTGCCCTGGCCGGGAATCGAACCCGGGACTCCTGCATGCCAGGCCGACGCTCTACCACTGAGCCAACCAGCCAGGGCCCATAAACTCAAACCTTTAATCAAACAGAACTGTCACCTGAAGGGTAGGGTTGCCAAGTGCCTGTCTTTCTTATTAAGATGAATATTTGTGTCAAGCTCAGTCTTAACAAAGTGACTTATTTAGGGATGCTAGTTTTGAGGGGGGTTTAGTTTATAAAAAGTAAAGTTGGCATACAATATTATATTGGCTTCTGGTGTACAATATAGTTATTTAACATTTATATACCTTATGACGTGAGAATGCCAGTTATTTGCGGAGAACTTGATTATGAAAAACTTCTTGAAATCTGAAAACACAATTTACACTTGTGATTGCAGGAGCAGCCCTTTTCCTTCCCAATCAGAATCTGTATGTGGATATTTTGAGATAGTCTATAAATATGCCTCTGATGATTTTCCTCCATTACTGACTAACTTTTTTCAAAAATGCCAGGGTCACATTTGCACAAGGATAAATTACTTACAAATGGTCACACCAGTCTCTCCATTAGAACATTGGAAAACCAATAAAGCTTACAAGTATACTGATTATTTCTGGAGTGTGTGGTCTGAGTTCAATCAAATAAAATCAGTCTTAGAACATAAATACCATGGGGAATGTAATATCTAGAACCCAACAACCTATTCATTAACTCCATAAATTTTTATTTAGTACCTCCTACATGTCAAGCAGTGTTCTAGGCCCAAGGGATAGAGTGAAGTAACTGCTCTCATGATAAGGTTTCTAAAGGCAAATATAGCAAGATAAGATGAGAGGGGAGATGATACATTGGTATATAATGTGGCTCTCTGTTAAGATGATGGTTGAGGAAAGACATGAAGGAATAAGGCAGTAAGCCAGGCAGCCATTTGGGGAAGGTCAGTCCAGACAGAGGAAGCCACAAGTACAAAGGTATAACGCCCGAGTGCCCTTAGGGATGTGAGGACCAGCAAGGGGGTCACCAAAGCTGGCGTACTGTGAAGGGGATTGCTAATTGTGATGAGACATGATGATGGTTTGGGCCAGATGATGTACTGGAGGCAGTGAGAAATGGATAGAGAGAAGATAGAATTGACAGGATTGGCAGATGGGCTGGGTGGGGAGTGAGAGAAGAAGCAAGGAGTCAAGAATGACTCCTGACCAACTGCAGACGGGCACTGACACGAAGAGGGGAAATACTGCAGGAACAGCGGGTTGGGGTGACAGACGGGACTGGGGAGAGAAAGAACTCTGTTTGGATGTGTTAAACTGGAGATAACGATTAAAAATTCAAATGGAGGACATTAAAAATGTAAGTTTTGTATTTAGGCAAGAGGTCTGGAGTGGAGATATGAACATGGATGTTAATTGGGAGTGTACTGGAGTCGGCTTCTCCAGGCTTACAAAAACCGATCACATGGCCCTGGCCAGCTGGCTCAGTGGATAGAGCATTGCCCTGGTGTGTGGACATCTCAGGTGCGATCCCCAGTCAGGTGCACATGAAAAGCAACCATCTGCTTCTCTTCCCTTCCCTCTCGGCTTTCTCTCTCTCTTCTCCTCTCATAGCCACTGACTTGATTGATTCAAATGCAGGCCTCAGGCACTGAGGATAGTTTTCTTGGTGGGGGAATTTACACTATGAAAATTGGCAAACATTACAAACCAGGGCTTTTTTTTTTTTCTAAAGAATTAATAGATAAACATTTACCAGTACAACACTGAAGGATGGTGTTTAAAGGTACAGGACTCAGTAATATCACCTGGAGAATGTGTGTGAATGGGAGCAAGGGAATGTCAGAAGACTGGACCCAAGGCCACTCCAAAGAATAGAATTCAGTTGCTTGTGGACCAACAAGCAAAGCAGACAAATAAGGAGTAACCAGTGAGGTAGAAAGAGAATTAAAGATAAATTCTCAGAAGGAATGTTGGTCTGTCCCATGCTGCTGATAGTCAAGGAAGATGAGGACCAAGCAACCATCTTCTCATTTTCAAAAAGCATGTGTGCAGACTGCATGCATCAGAATCGCCCTGTGTTCCCTAAACACGGATGCATTGTCCCCACCACAGACATACTGAGTCTCAACCTCTGGGACATATGACATGGACAAAGCTTTGAGAAACAGTATCTGAAGTACAGTTTTCCAGCAAAGTAGGCACCAGTGAGGTAGAAAAAAGAATACAGCCTAGGGAAGGGAAAATGATGCAGACAGGAAAAGAGAGGAACTGTTAGCATGCTTGTCACCCAAGCTCAGGGCAGTCCTGAGCAAGGCCAGTGGAGGCCACAATGGGAACAGTGGGTGCAGGTCATGACAACCAAGCCAGCAGAGAATCTTCCTCTGTATGGCGCCTTGGAAACACGGTGTTCCTATGTCTCTTAATCTATTATATAAGAAAAAAAGGAATTGCAATTGTCCCTTAGAACTTTTCTACCCCTCCCCTCAAAATAAGGCCAGAGAAAAGGGAAAAGGCAGAGTTCAGCATCACATGTTGGTGGCCTGCAGCAAAGCCAGCACTTCAGTCCTAAATGTTAGACTTCCTCAGAGGTATCTGAAGAAAACCTATTAGTTTGTTTCCTTTTGTTTTTCTTTGCCTCTGAAAAAATTTCAAAACTGGGTTGATGTTATGTGTCAGGACATTATAACCTAGCCAAGTCCAAGAATTTATTTAGAAAGTATAATTTAGGATGGAGTCAACAGCCAAATGCCAGAAATGAACAAGTCCTAATTTGCATTCTGAGTTTAAGGACTCAGAACTACTCTGTAAAGCAAACAGATTTGAAGTGAACTTGCAGACATCATGTCTTCGGTATCAGGTTCTGTCTCACTGGGTTTTCGTGGCTCTCTTATAGAAGAAAATCTTGCCCTCGTCTGCCAGCTGGGACTCAAGGAAGATCACAGCCTTTAGCAATTTGAACATAACCCTTCATTTGGATCCTAGCTATAAAAGGTCTACTATTTGGGAAATAGAGGCTATTCACACAGTTATAGCATGCATACCTCCTTTCTTCAGCCCCTTACACTTCCCTTTTAGGGAGGAAGGTGCCTCTGGAACATCAAATTCCGAGTGAAACAATAGTTTTAACAGCGGGCCTGTTGTGAGTCCCTCCCACCAATTCTGGGCTGATGTTAGTGAAGGGGCCTCTTTTGTTCCAAAGTGGAATTGGTGTGCCTGGGTGTGGACATGCTTTGCCACCAGTGTTCTGAGAAAGCTCTTCTTCTGCACGTGTGCAGGAACATCCTTGCTTTTGCACTGCCATGTGACGTGGCCAGGTCCATCCATGTAGGCAGCAGTGTAGGCGCCAGGTCCTGGAACCCATCTCGTTAAGATGTCAACTCAGTACTTAAGGAGAAGGAGAGGAGAGAGAACCCCCTTATCCTTCTGGCCCCCAGCTCTGGGTTTTCAGGTAGCAGAGCTACCAAAGAAAGAGTAAACCCTCTGGAAACACACAGGGGTGCTTGTAGATTTGAAGTCAGCAGCACAGAGTGCCATGCTTACACCGTAGCCTTGCTGGTAGCTATCCAGTCCCTCCTGAGGACCCACCCAATGAGAGGACCCAGGCTGGCCAGGCCACACGCTGTCCCATTCAACATCACTCCTGGGGGCAATACCTGTATCTTGGCATTCAGTTCAGCCACAGAAGCCATTCACAGGTCATCTTCATTTTCTTTTATTTATAGTACAATTCCTGGATATGTGTTCTGTGGTCAACTCTGGGTAACACTGAACCCACATGCCTGACAGCAAACAAAAGTATCTTCAGGATGCTGTGATTTCTTTTTTCCTTCAGTTAAATGGCCTTAAGGGGCATGAGAAAAACATGTGCAATGTGTGTTTGAATAGGGCTTATGTAGGACAAGACTTTCCTTGCTCCTTCTGGGACCCACCCATCAGAAACAGGCAATTTTATAAAACTTATATCGCTTCTCTATAGTACCCTGAGGACCTAATCCCTCATCTTAATTCTAACTGCTTCTATTCATTCTAGTCATCCTGTAAAATAGGGCCCCATACAGGCATTATAACTCAGATGCATGTAGGAGCCAGGCTGGCTAGATACACATCGGACAGTGAGGACGGAGGCACACTGCAGACGGGAGCACTCGGGCCCAGAAACGGAAGCCAGCTCCTCTCAGCTTTGCCACCCAGGGACCTGGGGCTGGTGTTCCTGGAAATTCTGGCTTCTCAAAAGAAAATCTTTGTGCAATTTTCTTAAAATATATGTATGAGAGTTGAAATATCTCAATATTTATATGCTGGCTATTATTCTGAGTTTAGACAAACACATTGCATAGCAAACAAAGCATTTTGCAGGCCACATTTGGACCACAAGATACCATTTTTCAGCTTCTGCGATAAAGCGAATGCCACTCCAACCCAAATATCTTTATCTTCTCTCCCCAGTCTTGAATTTCATGAGAAGGAGACATCTTGGTACAAAAAACTAATTTTGAATAGATCCTCAGGCCCTCGAGCTGGCACATAATCTTACTGCTAAATCAGAATCCTTTGACAGGTCACATGCAAATTCTAAATTACATTTAAATAAATTGAATGCATGCCCTCCAGCCATGGGAAATTGGAAGACTGCATCCTCTTTGCTTAAAGCATGAGTTTATTACCTAGCAAGGGGAATAAAACATCAGAAGCAACTGAACATACAGTCTGATCATCGCCTGATAGGGCGGTTTAGCATCAGCCACATTGTTTTGCTTTTGGCCGAAGTTCTCTGGTGTTAAAGTGGACGGTAGTGAACAATTTCACCCAATGAAGCAAACACTCCACCACCTAGAAGTCTGGTTTGCTCCTAACTCAGATTTTCAAACCAGCAGTGTGTAGTCTTACTCAAAATCAGAGCCAAATGAGGTTCTTTTTGATTGAAGTGGCTCGTTCTAAATCTCTTTTTTGGTTGATAGAGGAGAATTCTGAGGTCCCAACCAAGTCCTTGACCAAGAACTTGAATGGATTCACAGCTCTTTTTCTGATGAAAATATTAGTTCTATCCATACTTACCAGGATGTTGTAAAGCCAGTAGCCACGGCCACCATCACAGCCGCCTGGCCCATGCAGGTTCACATTAGATTCAGACAGACAGTAATGAAACAATGGAGCCAAGAATTGGTAGGCTGTTAGCTTTAATCCTAGCTTGCACCTGGTGGGCAAGAAATACACACAGTGGGAAAACACTTCCCTTTCCATTCAGGGCTCCCAAAGCCACTGACTTATCTGAGTTTCCTAGAATCAAAGTTTCTACCTCACCAGCCCTATTCACCTCTGTTCCCCGTCTCCTTCTCTCTGCACAAACTCTGCACAAACTGACTTGTCATTCAGAACTCTGCCATCTTGGCTGCCTCGCCTCTCCTCTCCTCCACGTGGCCTTTCTCTGCTCTCCTCTCTAATGCTAATCTCAGAAACCGAGAGAGCAAGCTCCCGGTCTGCCCCACTTTATAGTGCAGAAATCAAAACCTTTAATCCAATATACAAAATAGGGAAGTCTCTAATACAAAGTCACTTATCTGAGGCATGATGGGATTGCACCACCCCACATCAAAAAGAGTGGGAAAGGCTTAGTCCTAAAACCAAGCCCCAGGCTACAAGGATCCTGCCTGCCCACAGCCCGCCCCCAACACACATTAATATCACCTGGGCGATGGGCCTCCACATGGGCAGCACCATCTTTAACAAAGTGAGCATAATATATTTTATCTGCCCAACAGATGTCAATGTGAAATGGTGCTCCAACTGGTGGACAATATAAGTCTCACTTCTCAACTGTTTGTTCTGAATATTTATCACAGCATAGATTAATCTTTTTAGTTTTAATCTCAGAATATCTTCACTTCTGCCTCTTGTGTGATAAAGCAACTGAATTGCCTGCCTTCCAGCACTTAGTCAAACACCTCATAGGGACATCTGACATGAAGAAAAGCAGGTCGATGGACATGTTAGCTATTCATAGCTTTGCGCCCTTTATATTATATACTTAGGAAGTTAAATAATCAAATATCAATATACCTATTGATATTTTTTTCTTAACTCTCTGATGAGATTATTTTATTAAGATTTAATTCATCTTTATTGAGGGCTGATGTTCAGTATCCTTTCTTTTTCCTTCTTTTCCAAGTGAGAGGAGGGGAGATAGAGAGACAGACTCCCACATGCACCCTGACCGAGATCCACCCAGCAACCCCAGGCTGGGGCCAATGTTCTGCCCATCTGGGGTCATGCTTCCAAACAAGCTATTTTTAGCGCCTGAGGCAGAGGCCATACTCAGTGCTTGGGGTTGATGTGCTTCAACCAATTGAGCCACTGGCTGTAGGAGGGGAAAAGGAAGACAGAGAGAAAGAGAGAGAGAAAGGGGAGGTGGAAAGGTGGAGAAGCAGATGGGCACTTCTCCTGTGTGCCCTGGCCGGGAATTGAACCTGGGACATCGACATGCCGAGCCAATGCCCTACTGCTGAGCCAAGCAACCAGGGCCCAGTATCCTTTTTTTTAGACATGCAGCAATCTATTCTGAGCCTTTAACTGGGGCCAAGTGACCCAGGTCTTGGGCAGGCAGGACGTAGAATAGGGTGAGCAGGATTTACAAAATAGGAAACCCAGGCAAAATGTTAGAGATTGCTGATGGCAGTGATCTCTAAAACAAGCCCCACAGAAAGGTGAATGGGTCATGTTAGATGGAGCTAGAAAAATCTGGAGTGAAATAGCCAGATGAAGACCAGAGAAATTAGAGAAGTAGATTCAAAGCAAAAGGTAGCAGGAATAGTCTTGAAGCACTGCATGAAGCACTCACAGAGCTGTGGGGGTGTCTGGGTACAGCCTGGCCGGTGGGTGGGCAGGTAGGACCAGGTAAGGCCCCACCTGGCTCAGAAAGCCCAGAAAAGAAACATACTTAATAATATTTCTGAGGCTTTTAAAAAATTACACTTAAAGATATTGTTCCATATGATGTTTTTTTCAATATCCCTTATATATATTTCACCCTGTTAATTTCTTTTAGGAGATAAATTCTGATTTAATATGCTTACTTTTGTTTTTACCTTTGCTGCCAGAACACTCAGAGCTACAGATGGGGTTGAACTGGTTCATTCTGGATACCTTTCCACACTTATCCTTTTAAGTAGCTCTTTTCTTTTTTATATTTTATATTATCCTTAATTTCCTAGTTTACCCTTATTATTGAAGCATGTATTTTTTTGTGCATATATTTTGCAACTTGCCAAGCCACAAGAAATCTTGTAACTTTCTCTTCTGTTTGTGTTAGTTTCTCTTAAGGGACAATACCACAATGGAAACATAGTTAATGGAGAGTAAAAAAAAAATATATAGGACAAAGGATGCTACTTCCCTTCTCTTGGCAGAACTAATGATCCCAACAGGTGTATCAGAAATGCTTTATGGTAAGCTGAGACATGGGAACATTGTGCTCTGAACAAGGCAGTGCTTTTTCCCAGACGAGAATGAATTTATTTGGAATGTTTGGCCCTGATCAAACAGAACCACTCCTTTCACCCCATTGTGTGTGCTGTGTGTACTTGGGGACACGGAGCAGCTCCTGGTGGCAGTTGAAGGGGTATTTCTGGGCAGAGCAGAGAATACACTATAGAGAGGGATCCCCAGTGGAGGGTCAGTAGTGCATATTCTCATTCTCAATCTCCAAGGCAGACCCCACCTTCCATGCAAGCTGCACTGTGCCTGAGAGTGATTTTTTATAGAGTCCTGACTGGCTGTACTGAGGGCGGGGCAAGAGGTGGTTTCTGCTTCTCAGTTCCCACCAGGAGACTGAAAGCCTGCGCTTTGTCCTTTTCAGCGACGCTCTTTTATTGCCTTTCCTTTCTAAATTTTGCTGTCAGTGTGCTCTGCTGTGAACTATCAGATGCACAAATAACAATAGCTTCCTGGGAAAGAGTTGTGGCTGCAGGCGATGGGTTGGCGCCAAGAGGAGTAGTAGTAAAGCCAAGAACACTGTTTCAGGGAAACGTGCAGCACTCAGAGAGCCATTTCGGGATCATCGCCTGATTCCATTAGGGTCTCTGGCTGGGAATCCATCACGGAAGCTGACTCCAGCATCTTCTCTGGGCGGACTTGGAGCCCATACTCCCTGTCAAGATACCTTGGTTTTCTTGCTTTGTTTAACATTTAGGACCAACCATTAAGACCATTGTCAGAATCTAGTCTCTGATATTGGAGTTCATGAAAAGAAAGATAGGAACAAAAGCTGGCAGACAATCGGCTTCAGTGGTAGGTCAGGTTTACACCAAGAAGAAGAAATAAGACATTCCCAAATGCCTGCTCCAGTACTTGGCCAGATTTCTGAGAACACCTGACCTTGAGATGGGAGCTCTCACTGTCCTAGGGCTTGTCCCTTTGGCCAGGCTGTGAGAACTCCCATCACTCAACTGAGTATCGAGGAAGTAAAAGCGCGCTCACTCCCTGATTGCGTAAAGCCAAGAAGCTCTGGCAAAGGAAGGTCTCCTGAATGTGCTTCCTTCCATCCTGGAGTAAATTAACTGGGTCAGCCAGGGTCAAGGAGCAAATAGCAAGTGACACATTTTCCTGCCTCCTTCCCTGGCTCATCCGCAGACAGGGCACTCCGGGAGCAGGAAGAAGGAAATGCATTGACCAGATGGACACGCCAGGCCAGGGCCCTGGGGGAGAAGAGGAAAGCGCCTCCTTCTGTGGTTTTTCAGGCACCATGTCCTCTTCTTTCCCCCACTTCCCTCTTCAGATTGGTCCCAGGTCCCAAGAAAATGAGCAGGAGCAAATTCAGAAAAGAAGTCTCCGAAACCCAGGAGGCCTTGACCTGAAAGATAAAAATGTAAAGTACATTTATTCACTGAGCTCCTGCTGTGTGCAGGGCACTGTGCTTTAGTTTACAGATATTTTTTTCTGTAATCCCTGGACAGCCCTGTGAGGCAAGCTTTCACATGAATCTCTACTTTGTACAATAAAAGGAAAACAGAACAGAGAGATGAAATCCTTTGCTTAGGTTGCACAGCCAGCATTAGCAGATCTGGGATTTGAACCCGGCAGACTGACTCCAGAGAACTCTTCAGAGGGAATTGGATTGAGGTCTAAACTAGAGTGAGACTCTTGGAGCCCACGCTGCTGAGAAAAGTACCCTTGAGAAAGGAACTGGGGCTGCCGGACTCAGCAAATCAAAACACAAGATGCCCAGTGAAATTGGAATTTCAGGTAAATAACAAATAGTTCTTGAATATAAGTCTGTCTCATCTTGTTTTGTCTGAAATTCAAATTTTACTGGGTGTCCTATTTCTGTCTGGTAGCCCTAATCTTGGGCTACCACCATTTCTTCAATCTCTGTGTTGTCTCCATCTCCTGTTAAGTCAGCTCTCTTGATTTCTCCTTCAGTGGAACTTCTTCTGGGCTCTACTTCAGCATGTGATCATATCTTAAAATCTATTGTTAATCATCATCTAGTATTGCTTGGCTACCCAAAATATGTCAGTGCTCAGATGTTGTTCAGAGACTCGGACTGGTCACCTGTGTCCTTCCAGCCAGTCAGAGTTAGGGCCCATACACTCAGAATCCCTGCTGCCCCCACAGACGTAGAAGCAACTGCCACAAAGACGTGGTCGGGGTGGGACATGCCGCCAGAGGTCTGGGAAGACAGACTCCTCACCCCTACCTTCATCACAGGAATGCTACTTCTGAGCTACTTATGTTTCCATCTAAGATTTCATTTGGGTGAAGATTTCCATCACTGAAAACAGAAGTTGTTGAAAATCACTGTTCCAGGATGTCATGTTCTAAAGCTGTGCATCTTGTTCAGGATACAAAGGAATCGCCTGGGTATCTTGTCAAGTGCAAGTTCTGATTCAGCAGGTCCAGAGCAGGGCGTGAGAATCTACATTTCTAACAAACTCCCTGGTCAGACTGGTGCTGGGTCCATGGAAGATTTAGTGAGTAGTCAGACTCTAACGTGTCCTAACTAAGTACATGGACATAGATTATTTTTCTTCTCATCTTTATTTTAGATATCATCTATCCATGTATCTACCTATCATTTATCTATCTAGATCTCCGGATATTTACTTATTTATGATCTCATTATATCTCTATTTCTGTGTATCTATGTACCTATCTATCTATACCATCTATCTATAGCTATATATATTTACCTATATCTATCTATCTATCATCTATCTATCTATCTATCTATCTATCTATCTATCTGTCGTCTATCATCTTTACCGTGACTATTCTATACAAACATCTGGGCAAGATCAGTGTGACTGTCCAAGCCACTTCATGAGAACTGAAATCCCCATGGTGCAGGGGCTCGTAAGAGGGAAAGGAAAAAACACAGCACATTCACATGTTCCTTCTGAAAAGCATGCTTTTCTTGGAAACGGTGGATCTTAAAAAAATATAATACACTTTGAAATAGTCTCTCCCTACTTGACATCTTACCAAGGTCAAAGAATCCACTATGAGTATTTGACATTTGCCAAATTTGGAAGTCCTATAGACCTAAAACAGTCTGGGCCTTAAAAAACCTGTAACCCTCGTGTGACCAAATGGGAATCTTAATGCGTTGTGCACAATCCTCAAGAAGTCCTCTGCATGGATTAAAGGCAGTTTGTGACCTTACAATATGAAGACCATTCCCATTTCCCTCTCTGTTTTGTAGAAACAGTAAATAAAACCAGCAGGCCTGAACACTTTGTCTATATTTGTTTCCATAAAATTTAGAGCTCCTCCTTCTAAAAAAGACATATTGAGTGTTTATGTTTTAGCCACAGATGACATCAAGTGCCCCTACCTTGGAGAGATTTCAATTTGTTTTGTCTTTTCCTTTACAGCTGTGACCTAGTTAGTTGTAGGTGGGAAGCAAACCCTGGCTTTCTGCTTTGCTTAGAAACCTTGCTCCATTAAATTGTAGCGTGTCCTCCTTAATAACAGGAAGTCAGGTTCCACTGTCAGCAGCATTGGTGTGTTTTTTGCATTGAGATAAAGAAGAGTAAGTGTGTTGCCTGTAGCTTTGTGGTGGAGGGGTGGGGAGAAGGCTGAGATGGGAGATAGACAAGAAAATAACCCAAAGATGAGTCACTCCTTTTCAAAACGAGAGTCTAAACACTCTTTGTTGAGGGCAGATTGTAACCTCTGAATGTTCTGGCCTCTGGGCCACCAGGGACAAAAGAGTGAGTGATTCAGGGTCTCTGTGTGGCTGCTTCATTTCTGCCTTTGGGGAACTCAAGCACTGAAGTATCACATCGTAAGAAACCATTTTAATTTAGAAATAAATATGTGTTGCTAACATTCAGGCTTTTCAAGTCAATAAGAGGGGGCCCTCATGGTGGGAAGAAAAATCTGATTCCGTTTAACAAAATGTTTCTTTTAACTCCTTAATTATTTTTTCAGAGGAGGGACAAGAGAGAGTTGGGTGGAAGGTCCGTAAGCGCTGACTTTCCATTCTGCACATGGAGAAGGAGTCATTTATTAGTGCTCCCTCCCCAGGCTCAGGCCGCCCGGCTTGAGTATTTCTTCCATGATTCTCAGATGTAAAGGGCAGTTTTCTAGAAGAGGGTGAATGAAGCTGCAAACAGTAAATACAGTGCATGACTACATTTCTTCCATTCCTGTCAGCTACCCGAATCTAAGGAATGTCATGGACCTAGATCAAGGGTTCTCAGAGTGCGGTCCCTTGGCCAGAGTTTGAGCCTCACCTGAGAACATGTGAGAAACGAAAACATCTGGGGCTTACACCAGGTCTACTGGGCCAAAAACTGAGGCGAGACCAGAGATCTGTACTGGAACATGTCCTCCAGGGCAGTGGTCCCCAACCTTTTTTGGGCCACGGACTGGTTTAATGTCAGAAAATATTTTCACGGACCAGCCTTTAGGGTGGGATGGATAAATGCACAAAATAAAATTATGTGACCTGCGTAAAACTGTGGTATTTTTAAATATAATTGTCGAACTTATGAAACAAGCGTCAAGAGTGAGTCTTGGATGTAACAGAGGGAATCTGGTCATTTTTTAAAATAAAACGTTCAGACTTAAATAGAAATAAAACGGAAATAATGTAAGTTATTTATTCTTTCTCTGCGGACTGGTACCAAATGGCCCACGGACTGGTACCGGTCTGCGGCCCGGGGGTTGGGGACCACTGCTCCAGGGGATTCTAATGCAGGTTGATCTTCTAGACTCTTAGTGAGGAGCCACTGAGCCACTTCATCCGGAGGTGTTGTAAGGTACCAAAAACTACAGAATTAATATTTTAAGAGGCTTGGAGAACATTTTATTAATTTGGGTTAAGGTGTGCAGAGAAATTGTGAGAGTAGTCTCTCTCTGTACTGTGTGATTGGCATGACCAGGATGGCCCTTGGCATTGTATTGTAAATGCAAAGGGGAGGAAAACATGGATTCCCAGACGTTCCACCACACCTGTGGGGAAAAGGGTGAATGGCTAGCCAGGAATAGGGAGAGAAAAGCCAAAATAAACCTTTTCTTATAGCAATGAGCCATTCGCGGGCATTTGTCCCCACCAAAACTACCTCTCTTATGTAAATGCGTGTGGTTAACACGTGTGACTCTGGACAGAGAGATAGCAGATGAACACTAGATAATATAGGAATGCCTTTAATATGTAAAGAGACATCTTTCTACCATTGTGTTGGCTTGTAAATTTTGTTTTCTCCAAAATGATGTATGGCTTGCAAATTGAACATGATCCTATCATGTTAAAGGACATATGACTATAACCAATAGTGGTAAAGGACTCCTAATTACAATTTTTGCTTCTGTACTTCCCACTTACAAAACTATAAAAACTATGTAGAACAAAGGGCCGGTGAGCTCTCCCTCAGATTTCTGTTGGAGCTGCTGCTGCTTGGCCAAGCTAGACAATAAAGCTTTGATGTATAACCGACGGACCTTGTTCCTGTCTTTCATGTTTTGGGTCCCTCCGAATTTGGCTTAACACTTAGGTAACACTCTGCAGGACAGTGACCACAGTGCAAGAGGATGGCAGTGGTTCTTTCCTTGGCTGTACATTAGAACCCCTAAGATGCTTTTTAAAAATAGTAATACCAACTCTCTCCCCTAGACAGATAGAACTGTAGTCCCTAGGGGTGGGACCAGGTGAACGCATTTTGTAAAAGCTTCCCAGGTGTCTGTGATGGGCAGCCAGGGTTGACAACTGTTGGTCCATGGGAAAAGACAGACTGGGCAGGAGAGGGTTGCTCAGCGGAAACGCTGAACCCGGGGCAGGGAGCTGGCAGTCCTTAGTGCAGGGCAGACCTGCCATTCAAGACTACGGAGATGCCGAAGCCACTGGTGGTTTCACTGTCATCACTGGGCACAATGGGGGTTTGGGGGGCCTCATTTAGAGCTCGTTGGCAGTTGTCAGACCCCCTCCCTCCTCGCTGCTCCTGCCTCACTACTTCCTGAATCTGCACTGACAGAGTTTGGCAGAGTTCCAGCAGGCCGAGTCTATTGGCTCAGAAGCCTGGTGTCCAACGGCGGAGGGTGTGCCAGGGACCTGCATGCCCCAGGTATGCTTGTTTCTTCCTCAGCTCAGGCCAAGCCAGTGGGCTAGTGCCCTGCAGTCTGCACTGTCTGCTTTCCGTGGAGGCTGGGGCTGCTGAGGCTGTGGTCCTGAGGCCTTGCTCCCTCTTGCTAACCCTGCTTCTAGTAGGGACCCCTTCTTCAGATGAGAAAGAATCCTAATTCTTCTCTGGTGACTTTCCACATCCTGGTGCCTGACCGTAACTCACACCCTTTGACATATGTTCAGGGTAATTTAAATGAGGCCGCAGCCTCAATTAGCCTGTAGTCAGAGTCATTTGCTCAGTGGGTACTGCCCATGCTCAACCTCCCTCCCTCGCCCATGGCCCTCAGTGGAGGAATCATCCTGCCTTACTACTAAGGCCCATGGTCATGACAAGCAGAGTGGTCAGTGCTGAATATCCAGGAGGAAGGAGCCATTAGGGCCACTCTGGGTGCCTTGCCCCCGAAAATGTAAGCTGGACTCCAGTCCCAGCCTAGGAATGAGAATGCAGGTTAAAGAGATGTAGCAAAGGGCGGTGCCAGCTGAGGCTTGTGCATGCAAATGAGCACTAGGTCACCCAGGGCCGCCAGCCAACAAATGCTAAATATCAGTACTGTCTCTGCGCAAAGGCCTAGCCTGCCTCAGGACAGGCTCAGGGACGGAACAAGGCAGAAACAGTAGGTGAAAAGATTAGTATCTAATGCTATGGCACTTCCTCAAAAAATTAAACAGAATCACTATATGATCCAGAAGTTCCAGTTCTGGGTATACATACACTCAAAAGAAATGGAAGCAGAGACTCAAACAGTTATTTGAATTTCCATGCTCATAACAGCATTATTCACAAGAGCAAAAAGGTAGAAACAACCCAAGTGTCCATCAGTGGATAGAAGGACAAACAAAAGTGATGTATACATACGATAGAATATTATTCAGCCTTAAAAAAGAATCAAATTTTTGTTTTTTTATTGATTCTTAGAGAGGAAGGGAGAGACAGAGAGAAAAACATCGATTTGTTGTTCTACTTACTCATGGTATCACTGGTTGATTCTTGTATGTGCTCTAAGGAGAGGTCAAACCAACAACTGCAGCATGTCGGAACAATGCTTTAACCAACTGAGCTACCCGCTGAGGGCCAAGAAGCAAATTCTGACACATGCTATAAACTAGATGAACCGTGAAGATGTTATGCTAAGAGAAATAAGGCCGTCACAAAATCACAGATACTGTATGGTTTCTCTCATATGAAGAACCTAGAGTATTCTAATTCGTAAACAGAAAGTAGTGTTAATGTAAGAAATTTTTAAGCCTGTAAGAATTTTTTATGAGTTTATTTAAGCCAAACTGTTGACAATTGCCAGGAAGCAAAGTCTCAACAGATTGAGAAAGTGCTGGAAAATTGTGGCTTCACCACTTATTTTATACACCAGAATCAAAGGGGAAGACATAAAGTGGTTACATGAAATTGATGGGTGATAGATTAGGGAGACAGGTGGGAGAAAGCAAAGCGGAGGTGGGGAAATCTTTGGGACTGGATAAAAGTAAAAATGTATAAACTGAAACTTCTTTTACATAGGCAGGAATAAGATAGTTAATAGTTAGCAATTAACATGATAACAATAATAATGAGGGGGTTTGTTGGTTCCCACTCTGGTGGGGTGCCTGCCCAGAGGGGAGTGGGAAAAGACCCTTACACGTTAAAAACATGTCATCAGGTACATTAAAGTAGATGCAAAAAGGACAACAGACAGGCTAGACTAAGATAACCATTGACCTTTGTTAGACAAAAATACCTCCCTAAGACATGACTACCCATTATGAACTGCTTGTAGTTAGACAGTTTTAATCTGAGACCATCCTGTGTGGCTACTCGAGGTCTCTGAGGCTGCAGGGCCACCATGCAGGCTTTCCCTGGGCTTGTCAGGTTCAGCATGCGGTGCCTTTTCTGCCCACAGTAGAATGGTAGTTGCCGAGGGCTGGGGGGAGTTGTTTAATGGGTATGGAATGTCAGTTTTGCATTTTGGAAATGGATGGTGATGACACTTGCACAATGTGAATATATTTAATGTCACTTAAAAGTGGTCAATGGGCCTGACCAGGTGGTGGCACAGTGGCGATAGTGCAGTGGATAGAGCATTGGCTTGGGATGCTGAGGACCCAGGTTCAAAACTCCAAGATCACTGGCTTGAGCACGGGCGCACCAGCTTGAGCGTGGGATCATACACATGACCCCATGGTTGCTGGCTTGAGCCCAAGGTCGCTGGCTTCAACAAGGGGTGACTGGCTCAGCTGGAGCCCCCTGATCAAGGCACATACGAGAAAGCAATCAATGAACAACTAAAGTGCCACAACTACAAGTTGATGCTTCTCATCTCTTTCCCCTCCTGTCTGTCTCTCTTTCTCTCTGTCTTACTCTGGTCAAATGGTAAATTTTATGTTAGGTCTATCTTACCACAATTTTTTTAAGAAATCAATATCTGGAACCCAGAAGGTTGTGGGGTGTAAAACCCGACAAGTAAATACTTCCCTACAGGAGGTGAGAAAGGAGTTGTCAACTTGGGTCTGAACTCTAAACACAATTTCTTAAAACACCTGCTGCTGGGGCTGCTCTGGCCTTCACATTTTGAAATGCGTCCTGAGTTTTGGTAGAGGAGGAGAAGTACTCCCTTGAGAGAGCGCTCCGGCCACTGCCTTGTGGTCAAACTCAGGAAGGAGATGCAGACCTGCCCATCACGGGTGCTTAATTAACAAGAAGTCTGGCCCCAGCTGTGCTACAATTAGATGATTGTCCCAGGTTTATTAAGAGACTCTAACGGAAGGCACTTAGCTGCTAAAAGGCTGCTCCTCGAAGGAGAATCTTAAATCTTCACCTTTGTTTCTACATCAAGGGAGAAATAATCAACACCCTGATCCAATTTCCTTTTCCTCGCTTGGAAATTTGCCACAAATTATACTACATGGAGCCTTTAAAAAAAAGTTTCTTAAAAACTTTATTCTATTTTTCATGATAAATCAAATAATAACGTCTAAGCTGATTTTTCTTATAGAGTTTCAGATGACTTCATGGCCTAGATGGGTGTAATTACATTTTTTCTCTTTAAGTCATTAAAGGGAGTTCAGTTTCTTTCCATCGGTTATTTCCCTGGCCCTCCTGCCTCTCCAATTTTAGGGCCAATTGAGGGAAAGGACCTCTTACAAATTCAGGGGCACCCTGAGCCTTGGGCTAAGTAACTGTTTCACTTACGTGGACTGCTTGGCCTCTGTCAGAAATAGGCAGGATATAGAAGAGATCCAACTATAGTCATGCATCGCTTAAAAACAGGGATGTGTTCTGAGAATTGTGTTGTCAGGCAATTTTGGCATCAGGTAATTTGTTCAAACATGATAGAGTGCATGTACACAAACCTAGATGGCATATCTTGCTGCACAGCTAGACAATCAGGTACAGCCTCTTACATCCAGGCTACCGAATAAACACAGTGGTAGTATTTGTATGTCTAAATGTATCTAAACATAGACCAGGTACAGTATAAAAGATGAAAAGTGGTACTTCTGTGTAGGGCACTTAGCATGAATAGAGCTTGCAGGAGTGGAAGTTGTTCTGAGTGAGTAAGAAGTGAGCTGGGAATGATATTACTGTACACTGCTGTAACCTTACAAACACTGTACAACTACACTAAATTTTTAAAAAATATATTTTATTCAATAACAAATTAACCTTAGTATACTGTAACTTCTTAACTTTATAAACTTATTTTTTAAGTGAGAGGAGGAGAGATAGGCAGACTCCCATATGTGCCCCAACTGGGATCCACCTGGCATCCCCTGATGCTCAAATCAACCGAGCTGTCCTCAGGCCTACACTTGGACCAATCAAGCCACTGGCTGATAGAGGGGAAGAGAAGAGAAAGGAGAGAGGGAAGGAAAGAGAAGTAGATGGTCACTTCTCCTGTGTGCCCTGACTGGGGATCAAATTCGAGACTTCCACATACCCGGCCAACTCTCTATTCACTGAGCCAACCGGATAGGGACTATAAACTTTTTAATATTTTTAAACTTTTTTACTCTTTTTGTAACAACACTTAGCTTAAAACACAAACACATTGTAACAACATTATGGCGGCTACATTATAACTATGAAATAGAACATTTTCAGCTCCATTATGATCTTATGGGATCACTGTCATATAAGTGACACTTGATTTCACATGGCTGATAAAAGTAACCTGGCAAGACCTTCCTTCCTCCTCCCCTGCACACTTGCCCTGTGGCAGGTCCCCACTCACCTGCAGGTCACTTGTGTCCCACTGGGAGCTTGACTGCTGCCCTAATAGGAAAGATATAAAATTTCATGGCAGATGAAGCAGCTTTCAGCCTCTTTTCCTTTCCCTCAGACTTCCAACCAGCTGTGACCACCCGGTCTGCTTTGTTCTGTATCTTCTGTTGTGTTTGCTCTCAGTATACCTGGTTTCCAGCCTCCTGGTCAGTATGAACTCTGTACTCATTACTCACAGATATTTTGATCTCCTGCTTTGAATTCATTGATTCACCTTGAAATTCTGGATGACTCTGGATGTCTGTGGTGACTGTCCTGATATCCTAATAATAATTTGCCTAGATCTCAGACCTCAATATCGTTCTTGGTTTTCTAAGCTCTCTTGCTAAATCCTAAGCCATTCCTACTATGCTTAGTTAGCCACAGATACAGAGACCACACGACTTATAATTTAAATGGCTCCTGAAAAACAGAAGTAATATAGTAAATATTTTTATCTATAAGCAATCTTATTGAGACAGTACAGTAGTAGTCTTCAGTGGTAGTGTAGGCAACTCAAAAGATTAATGTTTATCCTATAACAGCACTAATTTTGTACTGCAGAAGTTCAACTCATTGGCTAATCTGACTCCCACTGATGAACCAAACATAGAGAACTCAGTTGCTTTCTATTTTGTTTTCACTGTTTTGGGTTTTTCTGTCATTGTTGTTGTGGGTGTTGCTTTGTGAGAGGACTTTTGGTGAGTATAAGAAATGTGGTAGACTAGAATAAAATAGATTTTTTGCCTCACCCATGTTGAAGTACAGTCTCTAGAACCAGGCATGACTATGGGCTTGTTGGAGTCCCAACCCTTGGATTTAGTGATTCTAACTAAGGAGGCAGAGCTCTGGGGTGGGGCAGTATAGAGTCTCCAGCTGGGATTTTCTGGATGGCAAAACAGCTTTTACATCTCTGTATATTTTCCCCTTGAGAAAAACATTCTAAGAAATAAAGACAAAATAGTAGCCTAGAAAATGGCTTTCCGAAGTCATTAGCTCATCAAAATTGCATCTGACCCACAGAAGCTACATTGACCCCATTTACATTAGCGAGGCCATTCCATTCCCATTCATCAGCCTCCTGTATTGTCACTGTCATGGTGTGTCAAGTCATTACTGAGTAAGAAAGGGAATGGAGGGCTGACAGTAATCTGCAGGATCTTCCAGAAGCCAAACGAGAGAAAATGGTAACTCCCGTTAGGGAGTTAAACTACTCCAGGGTTTAACTGTGTCGCCCAGGAGCAGCAGGAAAAGTTACAGCTTACACTTCTATACAAAATACACATTTTCATTCATTCAGTAATCATGACATTCCTGTTAAGTCCAAGACACTAGAGATTAAAAATAAAAAAGGAAGATTGCTAAATTAGAAGGATGAGTTTTAGAGAGGAAGGAGACTTTACTAGAAATGAATAATACTTCTTTTCTAAGGAAAACCCTCTAATGTATTATAAACAATATATGATAGCAGGTCCTCAAATAACATCATTTAGTTTTTTTTATAATGGGGGGGTGATGAGATCTCAATTCTTATGTTTGTGAGAGAAAGAATTCAATCAAGAGACAAAATGCAGCGGCTAAAGGAAGAGTTTATTGGCCAGGCAGGAAGAAAGTTAGAGAAAGGAGATATTGGAGACAGGTTCGGGGGGTTAGCTCAGGATGAGCTGCCGTTGCCCACAGCTCCCCTGGTTGCAAGTCCTGTGGGATCCTTCAGAGCTTAGAAAAAAGAGGGGGGCAAGAAAAATGTGCCTGGGGGGGGGGAGAAGAGGAGAAGGAGGAGGGGAAAGGCACAAGCATACTCCTGGAAGGGAGACTGTGCTGGGACCTTTGTCCTAAAGGATTTTAAGGGTGGGGACTTTAAGGGAGGTCCCAGAGAACGATTTTACTAGAATACCCATCGGCTTTACAGATGTGTTCTCTTAGGGTGGAGTTCTTCACTCATTGGTCAGTGGCAAGGGGTCATTAGTCAATGCAGTTTGTCCTGTGGTCAACCTTGGCTCTCCTTTATTTGGTTTTGCTGCTTTTCTGGGCCTGGAGCTAAAACACACTGAGGCCTAAATGTCATCTCTAGGGGTTAATGCTTAAGTGTTACTCTCCAGCTTTCTTGTTCGTTCCTCCTCTAAGAGTTCTGAAACCACAAAACTAGTGATATGCGAGGGGAGGAAACTCAGGGGAAGGTCCAACTCCATGACCAACAATGTGAAATCAGGGGGTCTAAACTGCAAGATCAGCTAAGGGAGGCAAGGTCACCCTGGGGGCGAGGTCTTTGTTTCCCATTGCGAGGCACCTGGGACTTGTTGCCCTGTGGCCTTCTGTGCTTGGCCTATTGTCTTACCCTGCCATGTCTGTCTAACTGCCTACCACAGTTCAATGTCATTTCATTATAACATTGATGAGCTCTTGTTCCTATCAATTAGCTTATACTAAAATTGGTTTCATTATGTGTCATTTTTCTTAAAATTGCAGAAACTATCAAAGACATTAAACTCATTTAACTTATTGTTCCTACAGTTGGATCAAGAGTTAAATGGAATTTAAACTATGGTTAAAAAGTATGAGGGGTTTTATCCCTATTTACTGGTTATAAATTTCACTTGCCTTCCTTTATGTTGAAAGAAAAATGTTAACTTCACAGCTTTTAGACACAAATTTTCTAAGGTCTTCCAGGTTACCACGTAGAGAGAAAGTGTTAATTATCCCTCAGCAGTTCTCCTCTGGGCATTAACCCATCTTCATCTTCTTCTGTGAGAAGGAAGGGGTTCCCAAGCTCTTACCCTTCTCAATGCAGACCCACCTCTCAAGTAGGCAGACCCACATTTGTTGTGAAAAGGACTCTTAATTTACAACATTACTCCTGACAGGCCCCAGACTATGGCTCTTCCAAGTTATGTAACTCCTAAATAAAACAAGGCTTATATGTTTTCACATAAAGCTGTGATCACATAAACACGTTTTAAAATAATATGCTTGAAACTCATCTTTGGCAACTGAGTTCCATGGAGATCAAATACCAAGAGATTAAGAAAAGAAGAGCTGGGGACATTTAATTTCTTATGCAGGGCCTGGGCTGCTTTAATCCAGACAGCCCTGATTTTATTTCTGTTGGAGTCTTGCATATATATGAGAAGTGATTTTCGTAACCGGGGAAATTGATAGGATGACATCACTTTTATGGCCGTAGGACCACTTGTATAATGGTTTGTGAAGCTTCAGGGAAATATTTCTAAACATAGCTTTTGGCATGCAGCTCTGGAGCACTTAAGGCAGAGGGCAGCTCCTGCCTTCTCCATCTACTTTCCCAGGGACCCAAAATATTTTTATATACACAGCCAAGCATTTTTCAAAAATGATTCTTCTACCGCCAAATGAACAGAGTGGGCGCCCTTGTGTTTATATAAATGGGTCCCTCAGGTTCTCAGGTTGAGGGATGATGACGCAACGATGACTCTGTCAGAGCTGGGACATTTTCCAGACCCAAATATGGGATTAAATGTGTTAGTGAGCAGTTCTAAAATGCCTCGGGATTTCTAAAGATTGTTTGGGTGTGGGTTTTGTCCATTGTCCCCTCACTTTACCATGCAACCACTATTTCTAAATATCCTTTCCCCAAAGAGCTGGCACTGGGATTATAAAGTGACAAATGGAAACTTCCAAAAGTGTTTGGATTTTTGCTCCAGATGGTAGGCGTGAAAGTGTCAGGAACAGAAGGAGGAGGAGGTGGAAGGGAGCTGTTAATGAAGGAAGAGAAATTGCTGGGTTTTTCCATACTCTCTACCTCTGTTTCCCAGGGTTTATCTGCTACAGCATGCTTGGGACTAAGTTGGGGGCAGCAGGCCAGCACCCTAAAGCCAGCCCTTTCTGCTTGCTACCCATACCCCACCCTACCCAATGGCCATGCCATAGAATTCATTTAGGAAAGCAGGAACCCATTAGGGTCCTGTAAAACCCATATGGGTCACTTCAAACCCATTAGAATGGCTAAAGTAAAAAAAAAAAAAGGCCCTGGCCGGCAGCTTAGTGGATAGAGCATCAGCCCGGTATGTGGACATCCCAGGTTCAATTCCTGGTCCAGGAACACAGGAAAAGTGACCATCTGCTTCTCTCTGTCTCCCCTTTCTCTCCATCTCCCCTTCCCACAGCCAGTGGCTTTATTGGTTCAAATATTGGCCCAGGTGCTGAGAATAGCTCAGTTGATCTTAGTACATCAGCCTCAGGTGCTAAAAATAGTTCAGTACTGGAGCATTGGCCCCATATGGGGTTGCCAGGTGGATCCCAGTCAGGGCGCATATGGAAATCTGTGTCACTATCTCCCCTCCTGTCACCTAAGGGGAAAAAGAAAAGAAAGAAAAGAAAAGAAAAAAAAAAAAAACAGTAACACTGTTGGCAAAGATATGGAAAAATTAGAATCCTCAAACACTGATGGTGGGAATGTAAAATGGTGTAGCCTCTCTGGAAGACAGCTTGGCAGTTCTTTGAAAGGTTAAACATAGTGTTACCTACCATCTGATTCAGCATTGCCGCTTCCAGGTATCAACCCAAGAGAAGAGAAAAATGTTCACCCAAAAACTTGGATGTGACTATTCACTGTAACGTTATTCATAATGGCCCCCAAAGTGGGGACTACCTAAATGCCTAGCACTGGATGAATAGATAAACAAAATGCAGTCTATCCACAATAGGTTTTTATTTAGCGAGAAAAAAGAATGCAGTTCTGATACATGCTACATGAATGAATTTTCAAAACATTACGCTTAGGGAAAGAAGCCAGTCCCCAACTCGCATTTATGTAAAATGTCCAGAACAAGCATATCTATAGAGACAGAAAGTAAATTAGTGGTTGCCAGTGTCTGGGGAAGGGAGAAAAATGAGGAGTGGTGATGCCAGCTAATGGGTATAGAGTTTCTTTTTGGGGTGATGAAAATGTTCTAAATTTAGATTGTGGTGATGGTTGTATAACCCTGAAAAAACACTGAATTGTATGTTTTAAGTGGACAAAGTGTTCTGTATATAATTTATATCTCAATAAAATGTTTTGTTTTTTTAAGAACACTAATGAAGAGTTACGGCTACCCTCATTTAATGAATTAACATACAGCTCTGCCCCAGACCAGCAGTCTGGTTACACGTGGAGATTTAATCACAGAGCATTCAGTGGGTAGAAGAAACAAAATGTGCAACAGATTTAAACCTAAGTTTGAGTCTCGTGTTGGAAGTCAGAAGGGAATGTAGAATTAAAATGGGAATTTATAGCGAAGAGCTGAAAAGGTCCGTATGTGCGCAGAAAAGCTAACTGCGCACCATACTCAAGAGGAATCTGCTTTCTATAAGACCTGAAAATATGGCTGACAAAAGTTTCTAACATCCTGCTTTTCCTTGTTCTTGTGTATTTATTTATTTTCCAGCACCTTCCCAGGCTCACTTTGTAGTTAGTTGTGTGTTGATCCTCTTTAGTTCTTCCAAAAGAAGAGATGTGGCTTATGGTATCACTTTCATTCGGGTTGAAATGTCTTGGTATTTTAGGAATCCATTGGACTGGGCTTTGATGTTGGAGGAACTGTCCTTTACCTTCAGATCCTGTCAGTAAAAGATAACAAAACCCATCGAAGAGTGTTAGATGCCTCCCAATAGATGACTTTGACTTGACAGAGGGTGTAGGAGTTCTCTAATCGTTCTTAGGGCTACCATTCTCTAAAATAAACTTCAGTAAATAATTACCAAATAATTAAGATGAGTTACCAGAGAATGCATTTCTGAATATATTTATTTGATTGCTATAAATATACTTCTCCATGTATGTGCGATTTCCTGTATCGTCACGTATTTGCGTTTATAATTGCGCTACACATTACTTGCAATTTAGAGTTTTTCAAGTTCTTCTCAAGGCAATAATTATGTCTGAAAACATTCCTAGAGTCAGGCAAAGACATTTATGGCTTTTAAAATACATATATACAGCTTTACAAAAAAGCAAACTAGAGTCGGGGGCAGAAAACACATAAGTGTGGCAATGAAGACAGAGCAGAAGATGAACAGCTGGGCAGGCAGGTGAGGGGAACCGGGCAAGGGGCAGTGCTGGAAGCGCCTGTCAGTGCCCTGGATGGTCCCATGTGCCCTGCAGAGTCTCTCTGCCCCTCCTGCCGTTGTCCTGGGCAGGAGTCCTGGCGTCACAATGACTTCCTCTTTCTCAGGGTCAGCACCCTTCCCAACGTGGAACCACAGGACCAACACTTCAGGCCTACTTGTGATGTTCCTCTTAAGGCATCCAATAGGAAACTACACACAACTGATCCAATTCTGCCAAATACCTAATACACTCTTCTCTCTCTCTCTCTCTCTCTCTCTCTCTCTCTCTCACACACACACACACACACACACACACACACAAACATTAGCAAAAGACTCAGGAAAAGAGGAGTGATCGCCCTGGCTGGATAGCCTGGTTGATTGGAGCATTGTCCCAAAGTGCAGAGGTTGCTGGTTCGATCCCCAGTGAGGGCACATATAGGAACAGCTTCATGTTCCTGTCTTTCTATCTCTCTCTCCCTGCCTCTATCAAAATTGAAAAACAAAAAAGAGAAATGATAATGATTGCTCTTATTTATATCTCTCTTTAGGCACCAGGAGGTAACTGATTCATTACTCTTTAAGTTTGCTGATTATCTGACTAAGCGGTAAACTGCCTAGAAAAAAGCCAATTTCCCATGATTTTTAGTAAAGAATAAAGAAAGTGAGTTAAAGGATCTGAAAGTCAATAAGACAGTCCAGCTCATTTGTTCGCCCAGCCCTGTTGTCAGGTTCCAGCTCCATCACAATATCCCGTGGCCTAGGCAGGCCACTCTGACCCTCTGCACTGTGATTTCCTCTTCTGTAAAATGAAAGTGTACACACACACACACAAACACACACAAGACACACAGATACATACATACATATACACAGACACACACATCAGTCACAGAGACATGCATAGACACAGACATAAACATACACATCTGTATCTAATTGCTCTGAGTGTTATAAATCCCTTTTAAAAGCAAGGGCATCATGGTCAGTGGCAGTATACTTGCATGCACAGCCTCTCAGAGGCCACTGGAGCAGCGGAAGTGGTGGGATTCAGCCGGTTGCACTGGTTCGGCAGAACTGATACCTAATTTCTTGTTGAGTTCAGTGAGCCAGTTGTTAATATGGCACTTGTCATCAGGGTTCTCTCTAAGGTGGGTGCCTGGCAGCTGCCCAATGTGAAAATCACAAATTTACATTTCTTACTCTTTTTTTTAACGTTCATTTGCGCAACAGCGTATTCTAAGCGCCCATAGTAATGTTCATTCCGTCCATGGGTGAAAAAAAATTGCAACTGAGGATGCCAATCAAGAAGCAATATGGGCCCTGGCCAGTTGGCTCAGTGGTAGAGCGACGGCATGATATGTGGAAGTCCCGGGTTTGATTCCCGGTCAGGGCACACAGGAGAAGCACACATCTGCTTCTCCACCCTTCCCCCTCTCCTTCCTCTCTATCTCTCTCTTCCCCTCCCACAGCCAAGGCTCAATGGGAGCAAAGTTGGCCCCCGGTGCTGAGGACAACTCCAAGGCCTTGCCTCAGGCACTAGAATGGTTCTGGAGCAACGCCCCAGATGGGCAGAGCATCACCCCCTGGTGGACATGCCGGGTGGATCTCTGTCAGGCGTGTGCGGGAGTCTGACTACCTCCCCGCTTCTAATTTCGGAAAAATAAAAAAAATTTTTTTAATTTTTTTAAAAAGAAGAAATATGGAAATATCTTAAATAAGTTTTTGTCAGATATTATTTAATATTTTTATTAATATTTTAAAACTTTCTTATAGCATAATCTAGTTCTGTGCACTTCTTTTATTGTTCTTATTTAAGTATTAAATGCATGAAATAATAAACTATCTTTCAGTATATCTTTTTGTTATACTTAAAGCAGTCATTAAGGCAGAGAACCTGTTGTTATATTACTTGAATCCCACCACTGGGCAGGTGCCCTGTGATAGTAGGATAGCAGCATAGAGTCTATCTATGGCAGAATCAGAGACATGATTGAAGAGACTGAGCCGGTGAAACTGGGCAGCATCCTCCACCAACACTGGGGCATAACTAGTTCCTGTATCCTGTGCTTCCAAGGACTGGAAGACATTTGTGAATGTTACCAGGCTCAGATTGCAGGTTCCAGAGCAAGTCTTTGAGGAGGACGTCCCTGTCCTCACTAGTGGTAGAGATTTCAGAACAGTTTTAGTAGGTCTCGCTGTTGTCAGGAATTAATATGTTGTATTCAAGCATTTTTTTTTCTTTCTGTGGCAGAGACAGAAAGAGTCAGAGACAGACAGACAGGAAGGGAGAGAGATGAGAAGCATCAATTCTTTGTTGCGGTTCCTTAGTTGTCATATGTGCCTTGACTGGGGGGCTACAGCAGACCAAGTGACCCCTTGCGCGAGCCAGCGACCTTGGGCTCAAGCTGGTGAGCCTTGCTCAAACCTGATGAGCCCGCGCTCAAGCTGGCAACCTTGGGGTCTCAAACCTGGGTCCTCTGCATCCCTGTCCAACGTTCTATCCATTGCACCACCGCCTAGTCAGGCCAGGCATGTCTTTAAAAAGCATATTATGGCACCTATAGACTTATAGATTCCCAGACTATAAGTTAAATATTTTTTTAATTTAAAGTCACATTATTTAATCAGAAAGTAACCAGTACCTTTAAAACTGTCCCTATCTGTTCCATAATTACATGCTTTGAATAAGAGGCCTGGTTTACAGCCAAAGTCTCCAGAGGACAGAGAGCATGAGGTAAGGGACACAGGCAAAAGCTAACTGTGATAGTAGTGCTGGTCTTTGTTGTTTATTTTTAATACCAAGGTGGTTAGGTAATGTTAATGGTGTGTTTCCTACATACCATTTGGTTTTTAATTTAGCTTCTTTCTATCTTTCATTGTTCTTCTCTCTTCTCTTGCTTTCCTTTTTTCCTTCCTTCTTAAATAAAACTATCTTTGCTGATGGGGTGTTTATAGAAAGGCAAGATTCCTTAGCATTCTCCTCCTATACCTTTTATTACAGGGTATGTGGAAATAAAGAATAACACACAGGAATGAAATCATGCATAATGTTTTACCCAGAGCCGTTACTCATGGAAAAATGATAGACTTCATCAAAGCTGAGTTTAAAAGAAAATGATCACTTTATATTTATTAAGTTAATTAATGTATCAACTCATAGCAGAAGGAGAAAAGGAATTAAGAGATGATTCTAATAAACACAAATTTTGAAATGACCTCAAGAGCTTCATGTTATCAGTGGTAGGTAATATCCTTGAATTGCCTAATCATGTTGAGTGCTACAAAAAATAAATAAATAGGCCCTGGCCGGTTGGCTCAGCAGTAGAGCGTCGGCCTGGCGTGCGGGGGACCCGGTTTCGATTCCCGGCCAGGGCACATAGGAGAAGCGCCCATTTGCTTCTCCACCCCCCCCCTCCTTCCTCTTTGTCTCTCTCTTCCCCTCCCGCAGCCAAGGCTCCATTGGAGCAAAGATGGCCGGGCGCTGGGGATGGCTCCTTGGCCTCTGCCCCAGGCGCTAGAGTGGCTCTGGTAGCGGCAGAGTGACGCCCCAGAGGGGCAGAGCATCGCCCCCTGGTGGGCAGAGCTCGCCCCTGGTGGGCGTGCCGGGTGGATCCCAGTAGGGTGCATGCAGGAGTCTGTCTGACTGTCTCTCCCCGTTTCCAGCTTCAGAAAAAAAATAATAATAATAATAATAAATAAATAAATAAATAAATAAAATCAGGTACATGCCATGCCCTGTACAATCCACTTTAAGTATATTGTCTCATTTAATCCTCACAACAGCCCTATGAGGTTGGTATGATTCCTATCTTACAGATAAATATGACAGAGAAGGTAATTAATCTGTCTAAGGTTACACAGTAGGCAGTAGGGCCAAAGTTAAACTCAGGTATGTCTGATTTCAGGACATTCCAGTAGGTTAGTAATTTATGTACTTTCCTACCATTCTGAGGATATTAAAGTTCAAATTGAGGAGATGTGAGTGAATGAGTGAATGAACAAATAGGAAGTATGTACACAAAGCAAATATTCCTCAATAATTACTGTTTTTTCAGGGCTATCCAACCAAATGCTACTGAGACTAAACACGCCCCTTAACTGTCCAGGTGTGTTGTGACTGAACCTCTCCGACCTGTTGCCTCTCCTTTCTGCTCTGGTATCTATTAAATTAAGATGCAGATGGTTTATAGTAACCAAACTCAGAACAATTGAGCTGAAATCTCAGATAGCTGTACCATCTTCAGTTGCTATCCGTCCCTGGGTGAGACACACACAGGACTGATCCAATATAGAATAAAACTGTCACAGCTCTGGAGAAAGTGCCCCATCGTGGGGAAATGTGAGACCTTTTACCTTAATGTCCTTTATTGACTTTCCTTCCAAATTGAAGATGTTGATGTTAAATCTATCAGATAATCTTCCTTACAGCCCTTTTCATCATAACCTCAATTTAGGAAATTTCCAAAGAAAATGCCTGAGTTGTTTTTTACAAATTGGCCACAGAATAGCAATTTCTCCAGGGTTGGTATAAGATGGCTTTTTTCCTTTGCCATCTGGATCCTCATTGGTCCTCTAAGTTTGAAAGAGATCAGAGCCAAGATGGAATGCCTCGGGAATGTTGGCGGGGAGGCCAGAGCTCTCTCCTCTCTGCTTCTCACCCTGGACGAACTCCCGGAACCAAGGGAACTCAGTGATGACTCTGGGTTCATGCTCTCCCCCCATTCTACCCAAAAAGCTGGCTCTGTGTCCCCGAGAGGGAGGGATGTGGGATTTTCTGCAGGGTGAGTCTTGTTTTCACCTTGTTCCTGGAGAGTGCCCAGAGACAGAGAGAAAACAGTTTGAATTAGGAGCCATTTGCTGATCCTTGCGGAAAGGGTCCCCAAAGATTAGTGGGGGTGGTGGAGAGGGAAGGTAGGGAGAGGAGAGTGGAACAAGACGAAACTGTTATTTTGACTGCTTATTTTCCTTGGCTGATTAGATCTGGTGACATTTGAACTTTGCATTACTAAAAGAACCCAGCTCCGTTGGTGGGGCCTGGGGCCAGAGGGTAAAGGTAGGGCCTGGGGCTTGCATGGCTGCAGAGTTGCTTGGCGCGGAGGATCTGCTCTGTGGCTGGGGCCAGCTGCTGTGGGACCTGACTTGCGGGGTGCTGAAGACCTGCGGAGGGGAGAGCCTTCGGGTCCTGCAGCTGATGCTGAAACCATGGTGCTTCTCCAGGGCTGTCTACCAGGTGGGACCTGCAACTACTCGTACATTTCTTTACAGCATGGGAAATGTGGGGGATTGTAGCGAAGGGCAGAAACTATTGTCAGACGTTTAGGACTGTGAAGTGTGTGATAATGAATAGGGGGAGGGGGGCATGGTTAACATTAATTGAGCATCCTGTCCAAGGTAGCAGGCACTGTGAGAGATACCTTGTAAGCAGTGTCTTATTCAGTTTTCCAAACCACCAGGAAAGTGGGTGCTTCTGTCAACATTTTGGATATGAGGTTATTGAAACTTAGAGAAGGACTGAAGTTGTTCAAAGTCACCCAGTGGGTAAATGACAGAGCCCAACAATTTAAACCGTAGATTTTCTGGCCACAAAGATGAGGATGCCCTTTCCATGATTTCGTGTTGCTTTTACAAGAGACTCTGTTTTCTCAAAGTGTGTGTTGGGGTGGTGACAAGCTAGTAAGGGACATATGGCTGAGGGGACAGGAGGCAAAAAGGGAAGAACACTGAGCAACAATATCAAGTCTCCGTTCTCACTTCCCTGTTCCTTTGCTGGCTTATATAGTGACCTCTGAAGTCAGACATTCACACAAACTTCTCTCAAATGTATGAAGACAAAGGGAAAATTTTCTGCAGAGGTAGCCCTTTTGACTGAATTGGCTGGGGGTGCAGAGCACTTAAAAGGGAGAGACGAGAGCATCTGTTTTCTCTGTTCATCCATCCAGACTGGTATCATTTTGCCACGGAGACTTCAGTCCTCACAGACCCAGCCCAGCCTGAGAGGAAGAAGCCAGTCTGACTGTGGGGAATGAAAGCGAGGAAGTAGGGAGGCAGGGCTTCCCCGACCTGGTTCTTGAACAGGGTGTCACTAGCTCTTCCTCAGTTGGTGGCGTTTTGTAACCCAGTTTATTTCACTAAGTCAACTCTAGTGGTTTTGGCCCTCTCTCCTTGTTAGCTGGCTCACCACATGCTTGGAACCAAACAGGCACAGCTGGCCTTTGTATTTTTAGGCGTAATTTGGCGGCGTAAAATCCCTTAATGAACTGTAATGACTGAACAATGCAGGCCCATGTAGCCACCCTTCCTCCCTCCCCTCCTGTGGAATGTCTGGACTTACACGAAACGACAGCTCCTTGGAAGATGTGCCCCGAAGCCCTGAGACGATTTTGCAGAGGACGGCAACCCTCTCAGGCCCCTGCTCCCGCTTCTTCAGCTTCCCACCGGCAGTTGGACTGTGAAGATGGTTCAAATGGTTTCTGGAAACGAGATCCCCCCCCACCCCAGAATTATTGTGTTTAAAGGGCATGTACCTACAATTTTACTATTAACAGCAAATATGTTCATAATTGATCTTATATAAGTGAAATGTGAGAGAAGTCTTCCCAAATTTGACAACAATCTAAAAAATCATATGCAATATTTTCAGTGATGAGTTGTGAATCTGAAAAAAATCTGGAAAAAAATCTCCCTAATAAGAGAGTCAATTAGTCACGTGGTTGGTTTGTCCGTTGGAAGGTTTTTCCAAAACCCTGGTTTAGAGTCAAATTTCAAACAGCATGGCGTTTGGGGGTAATTTCCTAAGTAGTTCTGTCTTAGCTGTTGCTGTGCTCATGAATGAATTTGAGGGCGCTGGCTTCTCCCTCCATTGTCTACTTTCCTTGTCTCCTGTTTGCCTTCCTTCTCTCATGTCTCAGAAAGTTATACGAAAACCAAGATTCTGCATCAAGTAAGCAGAATGGATTTTTCCCACATCAAGGGACTTTTGCAGGACTTCTCTTAATGTTATGAGTGTACTGAAAAGGACATCGAATTTTATTGGCCACCAGGTTTGAAAAGAATAGTAAATTGCTTCCTAACCGCCACCGAGTTCATCAGACACTTACTGAGCAGCAGCACTGTGCCTGCCCTCTGCTTTCTCCCTTGAAGACTTGGGGCGACAGCTTCTTAGCCACATAAAAAATAAGGACACATTTGTTAAAGTGTGCTGCAATACTAAGTATATACAAATGAGAAATATTGTTTTTTAATATGCTATATATTCCTACAGGTTTTTATCTTGAAAAAAGTTTACCAAGAGTGCCTTTATTTTTTTAGTGATAAGGTGATTAATGGCCATTTTTATGTATTTTGTTTAGGTAATTGTATAGAAAAAACTTTTTCCTTTTGCTCCCACACTACTAGTATCACACTCCCAACACTTCTGACAACCAAACGGGGATTTCCCCCACACCACACAATTCCGACACAAACCGGGGTTGCTGCAGAACCCACAGGTAAAGGGCTCAGTCCCACAAGACTGCCCCTCACTTCAGATGCCAATCGCATATAGTAGGCCCCCAAGTTACTCACAATTTCTGTCCATCTTGGCTACAAATTGGAGGTTCCCACAAGCCCATTTCTGGGCTTACTCATTTTCTAGAACAGCTTAAAGAACTCGGAAACACTTACATTTACCACTCTCAGATATAATAAAAGGCTACATGTGAACAGCCAGATGAATTAACAGAGACATAGGACAGGGACTGTGAGGGTTTGAGCGCAGAGACTTCTGTCCCGCGGAGTTAGGGAGTGTCACCTTCCTGACATACATATGTGCGCAGATTGCTGAGAAGCTATTCGAACCCTGTAATTTTGGGATATTTATGGATGCATCAAAACACAAGCAGGATTGATTGTTAACTTAATCTTCAGCCCCACTTCTCTTGCTAGAAGATACGGGTGGGGCTGGAGTTTCCAAGTCTCTAATCATGGCTTGGCTTTTCTGGTGACCAGCCACCATCCAGGAACCCAGCCAGAATCACATCACTAAAACAAAAGATACTCCTCCTATCACCCAGGAAATTCAAAGGGATTTGGGGACTCTGTGTCAGGAACCAGGTTAAAAGACCAAATATATAGTAAATAGAAGGTACTCTAGTAGTGCTATTATCACTTAGGAAATTACAAGCATTTCAGGAGCTCAGTGCCAGAAACTGGAACAGAGACCAAAATATATGTATTTTTTATTATTTCATAGCAATGCTTTCATGGTTTGCAGTTTCTCCATTGGCTAAAGAGATGGCTGTTGAACACTGGCTGGACTTGAAATTCAATCGTGAAGCTTTAAAATCATCCATGCCTAGGCCTGTCTCGCAGAGATCCTGATTTAATTGATCCGGAGCCCACGTATGGTTGTTTTCAAAGTTTTTCAGGGCATTCTAATGTGTATCCAGCTGAGAGCCCCTGAGTTGATGGAGGTTCAGTTTATTCTTCTGTCCAGAAGCAAGCAGATGCTTACAAACCCTCAATCAGAATCACTGAAGGAAAGGGACACTTTAAAAATGCATATATACTGCAGCCTTATGTTCATCGCAGCGTTGTCCACAGTGGCCAAGACATAGAAACAACCAAAAAGCCCTTCAATAGATAATTGGATAAAGAATATGTGGTACATATATACTGTAGAATACTACTCAGCCATAAGAAATGATGACATTTGATCATTACAGTGGTAGTCAACCTGGTCCCTACCGCCCACTAGTGGGCGTTCCAACTTTCATGGTGGGCGGAGCAACCAAAGTATAAATAAAAAGATAGATTTAACTATAGTAAGTTGTTTTATAAAGATTTATTCTGCCAAACTTAGCAAAAATCTGAAATAAGGTACTTGGTAAGTAGTTATTATTATATGCTTTAACTTGCTGTAACTCTGCTTTATAAATTTTATAAAGTTACTTCCCTACTTTATAAATCACAATTACTGTGGAACTGGTGGGTGGTTAGAAAATTTTACTACTAACAGAGATTCAAAAGTGGGTGGTAGGTATAAAAAGGTTGACTACCCCTGATTTACAACAATATGGATGGACCTTGATAACATTTTACTGAATGAAATAAGTAAATCAGAAAAAACTAAGAACTATATGATTCCATACATAGGTGGGACATAAAAATAAGATTCAGGGACATGGACAAGAGTGTGGTAGTTACGGGGTGGGGGAGGAGGGGAGGGGGTAGGAGGAGGGGAGGGGCACAAAGAAAACCAGATAGAAGGTGACAGAAAACAATTTGACTTTGGGTGGTGGGTATGCAACATAATCAAATGTCAAAATAACCTAGAGATGTTTTCTCTGAACCTATGTATCCTGATGGATCTATGTCACCCCATTAAAATTTTTTTTTAAATGCATGTATTAATTTCATGAGTCCCATCTTAGACTTAAGGATTAACCATGTCTGAGACCCTGGCCAGTTAGCTAAATCAGTTAAAGCATTGTCCTGAAACGCCAAGGTTACAGGTTCCATCCCTGGTCAGGACACATGTGGGAAGTGAAAAATCAATACACGACTAAGTGGAACAACAAATGAAAGCTGTCTCTCTCTCTCTCAAAACAATTTTTAAAAAGTTAAAAAAAAATGTCTGAGAGTAGGGCCTGGAAATCTCTCTTAATAACATTCTTTCCCTTTTTAATTTAGAAATCAAATTTAGTCAGGTGACATTGATCAATAAGGGTATATAGGTTTCAGGTACACATCTCTACAGCATTTGAACTGTTGATTGTGTGGTGTGCCCATCACCCATCTATGATCTTCATCACCATATATTGTCCCTTTTTACTCCCCCTCTCCCCAACCTCCTCCCCCTGGTAACCACTTCACTTTTATCTATGCCCATAAGTCTCAGTTTTATATCCCACCTATGTGTGAAATCCTATGGTGTAGCAGGAAGCAATCCAACAGAGGATAGACACTTAGATAACTTTATTAGAGGAAAAGAGAATTTATTAGTAGCCGGTGGAGCACGTGAAATAGTAGCTCCAAACACACATGTTCCCTGAAGTTGATTTTATTACAGGTTATATACCTTTTACAGAATACAGGTTTTCATGCAAGGGGTTTGTGATCCCTTTGCCTAGAGGTATACGTCACTCTCATGACTCCAGGATGGGAGGGTGAGTTTAGGTGGTTTCAGAGGATAAGTGTTGGAATTTTTAAATTAAGATATGTAAACATTGTTTCTTAAAAGCTTTTAAGAAAAGAAAGCCCTGGCCGGTTGGCTCAGCGGTAGAGCGTCGGCCTGGCGTGCAGAGGACCCGGGTTCGATTCCCGGCCAGGGCACATAGGAGAAGCGCCCATTTGCTTCTCCACCCCTCCGCCGCGCTTTCCTCTCTGTCTCTCTCTTCCCCTCCCGCAGCCGAGGCTCCATTGGAGCAAAGATGGCCCGGGCGCTGGGGATGGCTCTGTGGCCTCTGCCTCAGGCGCTAGAGTGGCTCTGGTTGCAATATGGCGACGCCCAGGATGGGCAGAGCATCGCCCCCTGGGGGGCAGAGCACCGCCCCTGGTGGGCGTGCCGGGTGGATCCCGGTCGGGCGCATGCGGGAGTCTGTCTGACTGTCTCTCCCTGTTTCCAGCTTCAGAAAAATGAAAAAAAAAAAAAAAGAAAAGAAAAGGAGAAGGGGTTTCGGATAAGTTCTATCTTTGCTCTGTGTAGCAAGTGGACCCAGGCACCCTTTCAGAGATCTATAGGAAATAGTTAATTCATAACTGGTTGACTCAGCTACCCTTGCAGGCTCCCTTCCCTTGTTTCTTCCTCCTCAGGGAAGGCTTGATTTCTCTTTCCTTAATACAGTAGTTTTTCTGATTTACTTATTTCACTTAGTATGTAATGTTCTCAAAGTCCACTCATGCTGTCATAAATGGCAATAGGTCATTTCTTATGGCTGAGTAGTATTCCACTGTACATGTGTACCACATCTTCTTTAACCAGTCCTCTATTGAGGAACACTTCGGTTGTTTCCATATCTTGGCCACTATGAATAATGCTGCAATGAACACGGGGGTCATTGCATACTAATGTTTTCGAGTTCTTTGGGTAGATACCCAGGAGAGGGATTGTTGGGTCATGAGGTAATTCTGTTCTGAATTTTTTGAGGAACCACCATACTTTCTTCCATAATGGCTGTACCAGTTTACACTCCTACCAGCAGTGAATGAGAGCTCCTTTTTCTCCACAGCCTCTCTAACACTTATTACCTGTCTTGTTGATAACAGCCAAGCTAACAGGTGTGAGGTGGTATCTCATCATAGTTTTTTTTTGTTTGTTTGTTTGTTTGTTTTGTATTTTTCCGAAGTTGGAAACGGAGAAGCAGTCAGACTCCCGCATGCACCCAACCAGGATCCACCTGGCATGCCCACCAGGGGGCGACGCTCTGCCCATCTTGGGGCATCGCTCTGCCGCAATCAGAGCCATTCTAGCACCTGAGGCAGAGGCCAGAAAGCCATCCTCAGCACCTGGGCAAACTTTGCTCCAATGGAGCCTTGGCTGCGGGAGGGGAAGAAAGAGACAGAGAGGAAGGAGAGGGGGAGTGGTGGAGAAGCAGATGGATGCTTCTTCTGTGTGCCCTGGCCGGGAATCGAACCCAGGACTCCTGCATGCCAGGCCGACGCCCTACCACTGAGCCAACCGGCCAGGGCTCATCATAGATTTGATCTGCATTTCTTTAAGAGCTAGCAAAGATGAGCATTTTTTCATATATCTGTTGGTTTTTTGTATGTCTTCTTGGGAGAAGTATCTATTCAGGTCCTGTACCCACTTTTTAATTGGATTGTTTATTGCTGAGTTCTTTGAGTTCCTTATGTATTTTAAATATTAACCCCTTATCAGAGCTATTTGTTGTTTATGAATATCAACTCCCATTTGGTTGGCTGCCTTTTTTGTTATTTTGTTGGCATCTTTTTTTCTTAGGTGAGAGGAGAGGAGATAGTGAGTCAGACTCCTGAATACACCTTGACTGCAATCCACTTGGCAACTCCATCGTGGGCCAATGTTTGAGAACTGAGCTACTTTTAGTGCCTGAGGCTGATGCGCTCCAATGAGCTATCTTCAGTGCCTGGGGCCACACTCAAACCAAATGAACTACTAGCTGCACAGGGAAAGAGGGAGGGGGAGAGGCAGATGGTCACTTCTCCTGTATGCCCTGACTGAGAATCAAACCCGGGATGTCCATATGCTGGGCCAATGCTCTATCCACCGAGCCTTTGAGCCTCTGGCCAGGGCCTTGTTGTCGGCTTTTTTAGCTGTACAGCTTTTTAGTTAGATATCGTGTCATTTATTTATTGTTGCCTTAGTACCTGAGCCATTGGGGTCGAATTCATAAAACATTGTCTATGGCTAAAGTTCATAAGTCTAGTATCTATGTTTTCTTCTATGTAATTTATTGTTTCAGATCTTATATTTAGGTCTTTGGTCCATTTTGAATTAATTTTTGTGCATGGGGAGAAACTCTAGTCAAGTTTCATTCTTTTGCTTGTGGTTTTCCAATTTTCCCAGCACTGTTTATTGAGGAGGCTTTCTTTTCTCCATTGTGTGTTTTTGGCTCCTTTGTCCAATATCATTTCTCCATATACATGCAGTTTTATTTCTGGGCTCTCAATTCTGTTCCATTGGTCTGCATGTCAGTTTTTCTGCCAATACGAAGCTGTTTTGATCACTGTAGCTCTAAAGCATGATTTGAAGTCAGATAGTGTGATACGTCTGGTTCCATTCTTTTTTCTCAGGATTGCTTTGGCTATTTGAGGTCTTTAATGATTCCATACAAATCAGGTGATTCCTTGTTCTGTTTCTTTAAAAACTGACATTGAGATTTTAATGGGGATTGCATTAAATTTGTATATTGCTTTAGGTAACATGGCCATTTTAATTATGTTGATTTTTCTGATCCATGAACATGAAATTTTTTCATTTCATTGTGTCTTTTTCAATTTCTTATAATAATGCTTTGTAGTTTTTAGTATATAGGTCCTTCACATTCTTTGGTAAGTTTTTCTGGCCCTAGCTGGTGCCTCAGTGGATAGATTGTTGGCCCAGCATATGGACGTCTCGGCACAGTCAGGCACAAAGGATAGGTGACCATCTGCTTCTCTCCTCCTTCCTCTCCCCCTACACTCCCTCTTTCCCTTCCACAGCCAGTGGTTTGTTTGGTTTGAGTGAAGCTCTGGGTGCTGTGAATAACTTAGTTGGATCAAGTGTCAACTTCAGGTGCTAAAAATAGTTTGATATTTGAGCATCGGCCCTAGACAGGGTTGCTGGTGGACCCTGGTTGAGGTGCATACAGGAGTTTGCCTATTTCCCTTCCTCTCACCTTAAAACAAAAGTTGATTCCTAGGTATTTTTTTTTATTGTTGCAATTGTAAAAGGGATTGTTTTTCTTTTTCTTTCTTTTTTAAAAACATTTTTCTGAAGTGAAGAGCAGAGAGGCAGAGAGACAGACTCCTGCATGCACTTGACCAGGATCAACCCAGCATGCCCAGCAGGGGGCAATGCTCTGCCCATCTGGGGCATTGTTCCATTGCAACCAGAGCCTGAGGCAGAGGCCATGGAGCCATCCTCAGTGCCTGGGCCAACTTTGCTCTAATAGAGCCTGGGCTGTGTGTGGGGAAGTGAGAGATAGAGAGAAAGGAGAGGGGAAGGGTGGTAAAGCAGATGGATGCTTCTCCTGTGTGCCCTGGCCAGGAATCGAACCCAGGACTTCCACATGCCAGGCCAATGCTCTATCTACTATTGAGCTAGCTGGCCAGGGTCAAAAGGGATTTTTAAAAAATTCATTTTCTGAAGTTTCATTGTTGGCTTTTAGGAAAGTAGTAGACTTTTGCATGTTGATTTTGTATCCTGCAATTTTACTGTATTTTTTTATTGTTTCTAATAGTTTTTTGCTGGAGTATTTGGGATTTTTTTATACAGGATCATGTCATCTGCAAAAAGTGATAACTTTACCTCTTCTTTCCCAATATGGAATATTTTATTTCTTTCTCTTGCCTGATTGTTCTGGCTAAGACTTTCAATACTGTGTTGAATAAGAGTGGAGAGAGTGGGCATCTTTGTCTTGTTCCTTATTTTAGATGAAAAGCCTTCATGTTTTAACCATTTAGTATGATATGGTTTGTCTTATATGGCCTTTATTTTGTTGAGGTACTTTCCTCTATAACCATTCTGTTGGAGTTTTAAACATAAATGGATGTTGTATTTTATCAAATGCCTTTTTTGCATCTAGTTTTGTTGGAGCTTTTACTTCTAGTTTTGTGTGTTTTGTTCTCTGTATCTGGTAGAATAACCCCCTTGAGTATCTCCTGCATTGGGGGTTTTCTAGTGATAAATTCCTTCAGCTTCTGTGTGTCAGGAAAAGTTTTTATTTCTCCTTCATATGTGAAGGATAACTTTGATGAGTATAGTATTCTTGGCTGGTAATTCTTTTCTTTTAATACTTTGACTGTTTTGGTCCACTCTCTTCTGGCTTGTGGAGTTTCTGCTGAGAAATCTGATGATAACCTAATGGTCTTTCCTTTATATATTGTGTTTTTTTTTTCCCTAGCTGCCTTGAAGATTCTTTCTTTGTCAATGATTTTTGATAGTTTTATTTCAATGTACTTTGGAGATGGCTTGTTTGGGTTGAGGTAACTGGGCATTCTGTTTGCTTCTTGGATTTGAGGCTTTAACTTTTTCCATAGGTTTGGGAAGTTCTCATCAATTATTTGTTTGAATAGGCTCTCCACTTCCTTCTCCCTCTCTTCTTCTTCTGATATACCCATTTCTCTTATATTGCTCTTTCTATGGAATCAGATAATCCTCATAGAGCTCTCTCATTCTTTAAATTCTTTTTTTGTTGTTGTTTGTTTTTTTAGCGAGAGAGAGTAGGGAGGCAGACAGACAGGGAGAGAGAGGAGAAGCATCAGCACAGAGTTGTGGCACCCTAGTTGTTAATTGATTGCTTTCTCATATGTCTGTTGACTAAGGAGCTCCAGCCAAGCCAGTGACTCCTTGATCAAGCCAGCAACCATTATCTGTGATCCCTCACTCAAGCCAGAGACCCTGTCCTCCAGCTGGTGAGCCCACACTCAAGTCAGATGAGCCTGTCCTCAAGCTGGCAACCTCTGAGTTTCAAACCTGGGTCCTCAGCATCCCAGGTCAATGCTTTATCCACTTCACCACCACCTGATCAGACTTAAAATTCTTGAATTTCACTCTTCATCCCTCTGTATCATCTCCAGTTGTTTGTCTTCAGTGTAACTGATTCTCTCCTCTATCTGTCCTATTCTATTAGCTAAACTCATTGGTTGCTTCTCATATGTGCCCTGATTAGGGATTGAACCCACGACCTTTGTGTCCTGGAGGGTATGCTAAGTAACTGACCAGAGCACTATCTTAACTTGTTTCATCCAGTACCCCACCACTTCTCTGGCAGCCTGTTCTCGGTATCTATGAGTCTGCTTCTGTTTTGTTTTTTCATTTATTCTGGTTTTTAGATTTCACACATAAGCAAAATTATATGGTAGTTATCTTTCTTTGTCTATTTATCTTTTGTAGAATTGCTCTTTATATCCATCCACTTTGTCAAAAATGGTAAGAGTTCTTTCTTTTTATGGCTGCATAATATTCTATTGTATATATGCACCACTTGTTGTTTATCCACTTGTCTATTGATGAATGCTTGCATTGCTTCCATATCTTGGCTATGGTAAATAATACTGCAGTGAACATAGGGGTGCACATATCTTTTCGAATTACTGTTTAGGATTTCTTTGGATAAATATTCAGAAGTGTAATTGCTGGGTCATAGGTACTTCTACCTTTAATTTTTTGAGGAACCTCCATACTGTTTTCCGTAGTGGCTATACCAATTTGCAATCCCACTAACAATAAGAGAGGGTTTCATTTTCTCTACATCCTTGCCAACATTTGTTTGTTGACTTATTAATGATAGGCATTCTGATAGCTGTGAGGTGATATCTCATTGTGTTTTTTGCATTTCTCTGATGATTAGTGACATTGAGCTTATTTTCATATGTTCATTGCCCATCTATTTGTATGGAGAAATGTCTATCCAGGTCTTCTGCCCATTTATTAATTAGACTTTTGGAGGGTGTTAAGTTGTATGAATTCTTTATAAATTTTGGATATTAACCCCTTATCAGTGTATTGTGAATATCTTCTTCTAATTGGTAGATTATCTTTTCATTTTGTTGATGGTTTGCTGTGCAAACAATTTTTAATTTGATGCAGTTCCATTTGTTTATTTTTTTTCCTTTTTCCTTTCCCTTACCCAAGGAGATATATCAACAAATTATTATTAAGAGTAATGTCCGATAGCCTAACCAGGTGACCTGGGACACTGAGGACCTAGTTGAAACCCTGAAGTTGCCAGCTTGAGCACGGAATCATAGACATGACCTCATAGTTGCTGGCTTAAGCCCAAGGTTGCTGGCTTGAGCCCAATGTTGTGGGCTTGAGCAAGGGGTCACTGGCTCGGCTGGTGCCCCCTTTTCAAAACACATATGAGAAAGCAATCATTGAACAACTGAAGTGCTACAATTATAAGTTGGTGTTTCCTATCTATCACCCTTCCTATCTGTCTCTATATCTGTCTGTCTCTCTCTCAAAACAAAAAAAAAAAGAAAGGAAGAAGGAAGGAAGGAAGGAAGGAAGGAAGGAAGGAAGGGAGGGAGGGAGGGAGGGAGGGAGGGAGGGAGGGAGGGAGGGAGGGAGGGAGGGAGGGAGGGAGGAAGGAAGGAAGGAAGGAAGGAAGGAAGGGTAATGCCAGAGTTTACTGCCCATGTTTCTTCCAGGAGTTTTATGGTTTGAGGTCTAACATTTAAGACTTTAATCTATTTTGAGTTTATTCTTGTATATGGTCTTAGAAGGTTACCTACTTTCATTTTTTTGCATGCATCTGTCCAGTTTTCCCAAAACCATTTATTGAATAGACTGTTTTTACTCCCTGTATATCCTTACCTCCTATGTCATAGATTAACCTTATAAATATAGGTTTATTTCTAGGCTCTCTATTTTGTTCCATTGATCTATATGTCTGTTTTCATGCCAGTACCATGCTATTTTGATTCTATAACTTTATATTATAGTATACTTTAAGATTAAGAAGTACGATACCTCCAACTTTTCCTTTCTCAAGATTTCTGTGGCTATTTGAGGTTTTTTGTGGTTCCATATAAATTTAAGAATTATTTGTTCTAGTTCTGTAAAAAATGCCATTGATAGGTATTGCATTGAATCTATAGATTGCAACCCTGGATGATTGGCTCAGTGGTAGAGCATTTGCCCCTGCATATAGATGTCCCAGGTTTGATTCTTAGTCAGGGCACACAGAAAAAGTGTCCATCTGCTTCTCTACCCCTCACCCTCTTGCTTCTCTTTCTCTCTCTCTTCCCCTCCAGTAGCCATGGCTCAATTGAGCGAGTTGGCCCTGGGCACTGAGGATAGCTCCATGGCATCTGCTTCAGGTGCTAAGGAGAGCTCAGTTGCTAGCAACAGAGCCACAACCCAGATGGGCAGAGCATCATCCCCTAGTTGGCTTCTCAGGTGGATCCAGGTTGGGGCACATGTGGGGGTCTGTCTCTGCCTCTCCTCCTCTCACTGAATTATAAAAGAAAAAGAATCTATAGATTGCTTTGGTAGTATGGACATTTTTTGTCTTTTTTATTATTAATTTTAATTTATTGTGTAAACATGAATTCAAGTGTCCCACTGAATATAATTCCCTCACCCCCACCCCCTTGTCCCATATGTCCACCCCTCCCCCTTCCCTTTGTGATTTGCTGTCCTGTTATCTGTATCTATGTGTTATGTATACATAATCTCACTAATTCCTTCACATTCTCTGATCCCATCACCCTTATCCCCCTTCCCTCTGACAGCTGTCCCTCAGCTCCCTGTGACCCTGCCTCTGTCTCTTTTCCATTCCTCAGTTCACTTTTGTTAATTAGATTCCACATATATGTGAGATCATATGATATTTGTCTTTCTCTGCCTGGTTTATTTGACTTAGCATAATAATCTCCAAGTCCATCCATACCATCGCAAAAGGTAAGATACCCTTTTTCATGGCCGCCTAGTATTCCATTGTGTATATGCTACTGCTTTTTAATCCACTCATTCAGTGACAGACAATTGGGCTGTTTCCAGATCTTGGCTATTAGAAACAGTGCTGCAATAAACATGGGAATGTATATATTCTTCTGAATCAGTGATTTGGTATTCTTAGGATATATTTCTAAATATGTGATAGCTGGGTCAAAAAGCAGTTTCATTTTTAATTTTTTGAGGAAACTCCATACTGTTCTCCACAGTGGCTGCACCAGTCTGCATTCCCATCAGCAGTGCAGAAGGATTCCCTTTTCTTCACAACCTCACCAGCACTTACTGTGTGTTGATTTCTTAATGGACGCCACTCTAACAGGTGTGAGGTGGTATCTCATTATGGTTTTAATTTCATTTCTCTAATGATTATTGATGTTGAAAATTTTTTCATATGCCTATTGGCCATCTGTATGTCCCCTTTGTAGAAGTATCTATTCATTTCTTTTGCCCATTTTTAATTGGACTGTTTACCTTCCTGGTGCTAAGTTTTAGCAATTCTTTATAAATTGTGGTTATTAACCCCTTATTAGACATATTGGCAAATATGTTCTCCCATTGTGTGGGTTGTCTTTTTATTTTGTTCTTGGTGTCTTTTGCTGTGCAAAAGCTTTTTAGTTTGAAATAATCCCATTTGTTTATTTGGTTTTTTATTTCACTTGCCTGTGGAGATATATAGGCAAAAATATTGCTATGAGAGATATCAGAGAGTTTACTGTCTATGTTTTCTTCCAAGATGTTTATGGTTTCACAACTTACATTTAAGTCTTTAATCCATTTTGAATTTATTTTTGTGAATGGTATAAGTTGGTGGTCTAGTTTCATTTTTTTTGCATGTGCCTGTCCAATTTTCCCAACATCATTTATTAAAGAGACTGTTTTTACTTCACTGTATGCTCTTATCTCTTTTGTCAAATATCAATTGATTGAAAAGGCATGGGTTTATTTCTGGGTTCTCTGTTCTGTTCCATTGATTTGTATGCCTGTTCTTATGCCAGTACCAGCTGTTTTGATTACTGTGACCTTGCAGTATAGCTTGATATCAGGAAGTATGATACCTTCCACTTTATTCTTCATTTTCAAGATTGGTGAGGCTATTCACGTTCTTTTTTGGTTCCATATAAATTTTTGGAATATTTGTTCTATATCTTTGAAGTATGCCATTGGTATTTTAATAGAAATTGCATTAAATCTATAGATGGCTTTGGGTAATATAGACATTTCAATGATCTTTATTCTTCCTATCCATGAACACGGTATATGCTTCCACTTGTTTGTATCTTCCTTGATTTCTTTTTTCAATGTCTTATAATTTTCCAAGTACAAGTCCTTTACATTTTTGGTTAAATATACTCCTAGGTACTTCTTTGTTGTTGTTGTTGCAATAGTGAAGGGGATTGTTTCTTTAATTTTTCTTTCAGACTGTTTATTGTTGGTGTATAAAAATGCCACTGATTTCTGAATATTAATTTTATATCCTGCCACCCTGCCAAATTTATTTATGAGGTCTAGTAGGTTTTTGACTGAGACTTTAGGGTTTTCTATATATAGTATCATCTTATCAGCAAATAATGATAGTTTTACTTCTTCTTTTCCAATTTGAATGCCTTTTATTTCTTCTTCTTATCTGATTGCTGTGGCTAGGACTTTCAGAACTATGTTGAGTAAGAGTGGTGAAAGGAGGCACCTTGCCTTTTTCCTGATCTTAAGGGGATTCCTTTTAACTTTTGCCCATTAAGTATGATGTTGGCTGTTGGTTTGTCATAGATGGCCTTTATTATGTTGAGTTATGTTCCTTGTATTCCCACTTTGCTGAGAGTTTTGATCATAAATGGGTGCTAAATTTTATCAAATGCTTTTTCTGCATCTATTGATATTATCATGAGATTTTTATCCTTTCTTTTGTTTATGTGATGAATCACATTGATTGATTTGCAAATATTGTACCAGCCTTGCTTCCCCAGAATAAATCCCACTTGATCATGATGTATGACTTTTTTAATGTATTGCTGGATCTGTTTTGCTAATATTTTGTTGTAAATTTTAGCATCTAAATTCATCAGGGATATTGGCCTATAGTTTTATTTGTAGTGTCTTTACCTGGTTTTGGAATGAGGACAATGCTTGCCTCACAAAAGGAGCTTGGAAGTGTTTCCTCCTCTTGAATTTTTTGACATAGCTTGAGAAGGATAGGTGTTAGTTCTTCTTTGAATATTTGGTAAAATTCCCCTGGGAAGCCATCTGGTCCAGGACTTTTGTTTTTTGGGAGCTTTTTGATAACTGTTTTAATTTCATTTGTTGTAATCAGTCTGTTTAGGATTTCTGATTCTTCCAGATTGAGTCTTGAAAGATTGTATGTTTCTAGGAATTTATCCATTTCACTCAGGTTGTCCAATCTTTGGCATATAGATTTTCTTACAATTCTTTGTATTTCAGCAGTGTCAGTTGTTACTTCTTCTTTTTCATTTCTAATTTTATTTATTTGAGTCCTCTTTTTTTCTTGATGAGTCTGGTTAAAGGTTTGTCTATCTTGTTTACCTTTTCAAAGAACCAGCTGTTGGTTTCATTGATCTTTTGTATTGTTTTTTAGCTTTTATGTCATTTATTTCTGCTCTGATTTTTATTATTTCCTTTCTTCTACTTCCTTTTGGCTTTATTTGTTGTTCTTTTTCTAGTTCTTTTAAATGCAGGGTTAAATTGTTAATTTCAGCTTTTTCTTGCTTGTTAAGTTATGCCTGTGATGCCATAAACTTCCCTCTCAGGAATGCTTTTGCTGTGTCCCATAAATTTTGAGTTGTTGTATGTTCATTTTCATTTGTTTCAAGGACATTTTTTATTTCTTCTTTGATCTCATTGTTAACCCATTCGTCATTTAATAGCATGCTGTTTAGCCTCCAAGTGTTTGGATGTTTTTCAGTTTTTCTATTGTAGTTGATTTCTAGTTTCATGCCATTGTGATCAGAGAAGACACTTGTAATGATTTCAATCTTCTTAAATTTATTGAGACTTGTTTTATGTCCTAACATGTGGTCTATCCTGGAGAATGAACCATGAGCACTTGAAATGAATGTATATTCTGCTGCTTTGGGGTGAAAGATTCTACAGATATCTATTAAATCCAGTTGATCTAATGTGTCATTTAAGGAGGCTGTTTCCTAGTTAATTTTCTTTCTTGAGGATCTATCCATTGATGTTAGTTGCATATAAAAATCCCCTTTTATTATAGTATTGCTGTTGATCTCATCCTTTATGTCCATCAAAGTCTGCTTTATATATTTAGGTGCTCCTATATTAGGCACATAGATATTTAGAATGGTTATATCCTCTTGTTGGATTACTCCCTTTATCATTATGTAGTGACCTTCTTTATCCCTTACTATAGCCTTTGTTTTAAAGTGTATTTTGTCAGATATAAATATTGCTACCCCAGCTTTTTCTTTTCATTTCCATTTGCATGAAATACTTTTTTCCATCCCTTCACTTTCACTCTATGTGTATCTTTTGTTCTGAGGTGGGTCTTTTGTACACAACATATGTACAGGTCCTGTTTTCTTAACCATGCAGCTATCCTATGTCTTTTGATTGGAGTTTTTAATCCATTTACATTTAAGGTTATTATTGACATGTTCTTATTTATTGCCATTTTATTCTTTAAATCTACAATCCTCTTTTTATAGATTTTTTTTCCCCTTTGCTCTTTTTACAGCAGGCCTCTTAACTTTTCTTGCAGTACTGGTTTGATTGTAATGAATTTCTTGAACATTTTTTTTTGTCTGTGAGCTTTTTATTTCTCCTTCCATTTTAAACAATAGCCTTGCTGGATAACAAAGTCTTGGTTATAAGTTCTTGTTTTGCATCACTTTGAATATTTCTTGCCAATCCCTTCTGGCCTCAAGTATTTCTGTTGAGAAGTCAGATGTCATCCTTACCTGTAGGTAATTAACTGCTGTTCTCTTGCAGCTTTTAGTATTCTTTCTTTGTCTCTTAACTTTGGCACTTTAATTATGATGTATCTTAGTGTAGGCCTCCTTGGGTTCCTCTTTAATGGAACTCTCTGTGATTCTTGAACTTGTGTGACTTTTTCCTTCATCAGTTTAGGGAAATTTTCAGCTATGGTTTCTTCAAATAGGTTCTCTATCTCTTGTTCATTCTCTTCTCCTTCAGGAACCCCAATGATGCAGATGTTGTTTCTCTTCATGTTATCACAGAGCTTTTTTAGAGTTTCCTCAATGTTTTGAGCCTCTTTTTTTCCTGCTCTGCTTCTGTGCTTTCAATTATCCTGTCCTCTAAATTGCTGATTTGATCTTCTGCTTCTTCCAGCCTGCTAGTGATTCCTTCTAGTGCAGTCTTTACTTCTGATATTGTATTTGTCATTTATGACTGGTTCTTTTTTATGATTTCAATGTACCTTTTGATGCTTGCTATCTCTTTATTTAGGTGCTCATTATGTCCATCCATTGTTGCTCTAATATCCTTGAGCATCCTAAAAGTCATTATTTTAAACTCTGCATCTGGTAGTTTGGTTACTTTCATCTTATTCAGTTCTTTTTTGGTGGATTTCTCTTGTTGATTCCTTGTGGGTCACATTTCTCTGTCTTCCCTTTTTGTCTGTGCATTAGGTAGCACTGCCTGACTTTGAAATTTTTTGTGGTGTTTTTATGAAGAAAGTTGGCTTGGTAGTACTGACCTCCAGGTCACCTATTTTTGTTGTTCTAAGAATGCTTCTTGAGGGTGCTATTTTCCCTCTTATTGTATGAGAGTATTAAAAGCATTTGTCCTTTCTTGGGTATGGTTATCCCTTTAGGCTGGCTGGCTCTAAGGGTCAACTTTGATCATGTGTATTACACACTGTGCAATGTCTGTCCTATAGGGCATATTTATTCTCCACAGCGTCTGATGCCTGCTAGACTCCACCTTTGGGCATGCTGCTTGTGTAGGTAGCTGAGTCTAGGGATAGTGCTGTTTGCCACCCACTACCAGTTGTGTTGGCTCTAGATATTCTTGGGTTTGTAACCTGCTGTGGGCTACCTGTCTGCAGGTATTGCTCTTTTCACTGTTTGTGTCAGCATTATCTGTGCCTAGGTAGTGTGGGTGGGGCCAACCTTTATATAACGATCAGCTTCCTTCTACTTTGAGATGACAGAAGCTCCATAAATGCCCCAAGCTCCATAAGATTTTTCTCCACTTTTCAGCTCCTCCTCCTCCTCTTGTAGTTGCCTGGTCTTCCCACAGAGTTTTCTGTATTAAGACTGTAGCGTGGGCTCAAATTGGCCTCACCCAACCAACCCCTCTACAGGTTGCATGCTTTGTGGGTTAGGGCAGCTGAGGTTGTGAATACAACATTAGTAGGACCCCCTACATCAGGTGCCTCTTGTTTAGGAGCTTAGTACAGGGAATGTGGCCCCTACTCTAGAGCTTAATCCCTCAGCCACTGCTGGATACACAAATTTTACTTCTCCTCAACCAGGTGAGCAGCAGGTTCAGACTGAGTATGGCCGACAGTCCTCTCTGTAGAATTTCTTAGAGCTGGTGAGACCCTGGTCTCAAGGAGGAAGACTGAGAGAGTCCTCTCCTGGGGCTGACAGTGCCTCCACCAAAGGTGGCTAAGCCTCTTGACCAGATCCAACAATAGACTCACAGAGACCCACACGTTAAATGTCCATGCTCCAAGCCTCTCTCCTTTCCCCCTGTGGAATCAAGCCACGCAGGGCAGGATATCCTGTGCCCAGGCCGGCTGACTGTGAAGCTCCACCCTATCCAATGCTCATGAGCCACTGATCACAGAGAGTGGAACTCACCTCAGCTGGGTCAGGTGTGAGGAGACTTTCCTTAGGATACCACTCTTGCAAGGGTTGTTAGGTCCTGAACCGATGCTCTCTGCAGCTGGCCCCTGTATATACCAGCCCTGGGCCTCCCTGGAGGAAACCCAGCACAGACCAGTGGGAGACACTGCCTGTGACTAGACCTTAGCAACCCTTCTTGGAGCTACAAGCAATCCAGAGTTTGTGGTTGCCTCTGCTGGGCCCAGGTGCACATGGAAATACCAAGCTGCACACATAGGCTGGCTTTTACCTGCACTGGCCCTGGGGCAAGGTCTGCTTAAAAGGCCAAGTTTTTCTGAGTCCTGCCTCCTGCAGCCTCTGCCTACTGCCTGCTTGTTGGGCTCAGCCACTGAAAAAACCTCTGTTAGAATTTAGCGTCTGAAGCAATTTAGGGATTAGGAAGGATGGTGGGTGTGGCTCTGTCCCTGGCCCTAGGTATCAGTCTGTCCAGACTTTTTCACAGACCTTAGTAGGGTGTGGCACCAGGAGTTGGTGGGGCGGCCTCTGAGACCTAGAAGTGTAGTCTGCCTGCTCTCAGGACAGTTTCTATTGAGTCTCCCATGAGGTAGAAGCACCAGTCCTAGAGTTGGGAGTGTGTGTGTGGGAAGCTCCGGTCTCAACACCAGAAAACTCAGCCACTGACACTCTTTCTGCTTCCTGGTCTCTCAGATTGAACCCTCACCATTCTGGGGTAGGAGAGACTTCCAAGGGCAGAACAGTTGCTTTCCTCCAGGCTGATGCTGCACAAAGGGGATGCTCCACCCAAGAAAGATGGTGATTGCAGTATTGGCTAATGACTCAGCACAGGGGTTCTGGTGGCCGTCCCCCACAGTGTCTCTCCATGGGCCTCCAACTTTACACTCTCCTCCCACAACTCCATTCCTCTCAACCCTCCCTCCAACGGAGTCCCAGGTAAGTGGCTGTGACTGAGATTTTCTGCGCAGGCCGTTTAAGATGGAGCCTGCATCTTGGAAAGCTCAGTCTCTTTCTCACAGACAGAAACCCTACTCTTTTTACTGCCAAATGCTGTGTGGGTGCCTCTTCTAGGCTCTGGGGCTCTGGGCTGGGGCTCCGGGCCTGGGGCTGAGCACCCACACCTCTCAGGATGACCCTCTCTGCAGTGAGAGACCCTTCTGACCCTCAGCTACTGCTAGCTCCTTGGAGCAAGGCAGCCCTTTCTGTGTATCTACCCTTCCTACCAGTCTCGGTGTGGCTTCTTCTGTGATCCTTGGTTATAGACTCCTCTTTGTTTAGACTGAAGTTGGTTTTTCAAAATGATTGTTTTTAAATTAAGTTGTAATCTAATTTGGTCCTGGGAAGTGGCAGTTGGAACGTCCGCCTACTTCGTCACCATCTTGGACTCACTCTAGTATGGACATTTTACTGATGTTAATTCTTCCTATTCATGAACACAGTATATGCCTCCATTTATTTGTATCTTCTTAATTTTTTTCTGCAATGTCTTATAATTTGCAGAGTACAAATCTTTTATCTCCTTGGTTAAATTTATTCTTAGATATTTTTTGATGCAGTTGTAAATGGGATTGCTTCCTTAATTTTTTTTCTGAGAGTTTGTTATTAGTGTATAAAAATATAACCAATTTCTGTATACTAATTGTGTATTCTGCTACTTTGCTGAATTTGTTTATCAGTTCTAGTAGTTTTTGGTGGAATCTTAGGGTTTTCTATATATAGTATTATGTCATCTTCAAATAATGACAGTTTCACTTCTTCCTTTCCAATTTGGATGCCTTTTTATTTTCTTGTCTGATTGCTGTGGCTAGGACTTCCAATACTATGTTGAATAAAAGTAGTAAATGTGGACATCCTTGTCTTGTTTCTGATCTCAATAAAAATTCTTTTTGCTTTTCCTAAACAAGTATGATGTTAACTCTGGACTCATCATATATAGCCTTTATTATCTTGAGGTACTTTCCATTTATTCCCATTTAGCTGTTAGTTTCTATAACGAAGGGAACATGGAATTTGTAAAAATTTTCTTCTGCATCTTTTGATATAACCATATGATTTTTATCTTTTATTTTGTTTATGTGGTGTGTCATGTTGATTGGTTTGTGGATATTGTACCAACCTTGCATCCCAGGAATAAAGCCCACTTGGTGGTATAGAATATTTTTATTGTATTCCTGAATTTGGTTTGCTAATATTTTTAAAGAATTTTTGCATTATGATCATCATGGATATTGGCCTATAATGTGTGTGTGTGTGTGTGTGTGTGTGTGTGTGTGTGTGTGTGTGTGTGTGTGTGTGTAGTGTCTTTGTCAGGTTTTAGAATCAGGATAATACTGGCCTCATATAATGAGCTTGGGAGCATTTCCTTCTCTTAACTTTTTTGGACTAGTTCCAAAAAGATAGTTGTTAACTATTCTTTGAATGGTTAGTAGAATTCACCTGTGAAGCCATCTCATCTAGGACTTTTGTTTTTTGGGAGCTTTTTGATTACTGATTTGATTTTGTTAGTAGTTATTGGTTGGTTTAGATTTTTTGTTTCTTTTTTACTCGGTCTTGAAGATTATATATTTCTAGGAATTTATCCATTTCTTCCAGATTGTCCAGTTTGTTGGCAAATAATTATTGGTAGTATTTTTCTTACTTGTATTTCTGTGGTGTCAGTTGTCACTTCTTTTTCATTTCTGATTTTATCCATTTGGATCTTCTCTCTTGTTTTTGGTGTCTCTTGTTAAAGGTTTATCAATTTTGTTTGTATTTTTAAAGAACCAGTTCTTAGTTTCCTTAATCTTTTGTATTATTCTTTTTAGACTTTATTTTGTATATTTCTGCTCTATTTATCTCAATTATTTTCTTTCTTCTAGTCCTTCTGGACTTTATTTATTGTTGTTATTATTATTATTATTATTTTAGTTCTGTTAGGTGTATGGTTAGCTTATTTGAGATTTGCTTTTGTTTCATGAGGGAGACCTGTAGTGCTATGAATTTCCCTTTTTGAACTGCTTTTGTTGTGTCTTATAGATGTAGGATCATTGTGTTTTCATTTTCATTTATCTTAAGGTATCTTTTCATTTCTTCCTTGATTTTGTTGTTAACCCATTCATTGTTTAGTAGAATGTTTAGCCTCCATGTTCTTGTGTGTTTTTCAGTTTTCTTCTGGTAGCTGATTTCTGGTTTCAGTCCATTGTGGTTTGAGAGGATGCTTGATATGATTTCAGCATTAAGTTTATGGAGATTTGTTTTGTGGCCTGAATAGTCTATCCTAGAAAGTGTTTCATGTTTGATTGCCTACTCTTTGATCTCTTCAAATGATTTTGTAATATTTCTGTAAAGACAGAAGAGGAAGATAACTTAGCCTTTTCTCTCTCACATGACTGATCAAAATTTTTCCTTTTGTTAGTGTTAGTTTAAAAAGGTTTCTTTCAGATTCACAACTTGTCATTGGAAATATTGTTCAAATTTTTTAAATTATTGTCAAATTTAGAAAGCCCTCTCTCAAGCTTATTTTACATATAATCTACTATCAAGCAATCTTTTCATTTATAGTAAAAGTATGGGTGTGTGCCCTCTAAACACCCGAATTCTGAAAAAAATTAATCACATTTTATTTCCTTTAATAAAGAAAAAATTATGTGGTACTTTTATAGTAGTGTATATTGTATATTATATATACCCCTGATGGGACAAGCTTCTGCTTTTGACTGGAAAGTATGAGAACTGGACCCTCTACTTAATAGTTTTACTATCTGATAATTAGAAGATTTCTTCACTGACTGGCTTCTGGCTCCTAGCTTTTAAAACCATGTCCTATGTGAAGGCTACATTTCTCCATAGCCAGGTGCTACAAGATGTAGTAATACCTGGTTAAAACTTGGCCCTTTACCTTCATGTACAACTCTCAGGTGAGGAGCATGGTTAGAAGCCATACTTACACCGGTACAGCTCATTTTCATAGATGGAAGTGACTGTGAACTTCATAAATACATCTCACCTAACCTAAACTACATGTATCCCAACTCAACTTTTCTTCAGCTGAATTCCAAAAAACTGTCCATAGCCATTCTGATGCTACCTGATCAAGATGGAAAGTTTAATAGAGGGAAAGTTATTGTGGAAAGAGACATTAGTCACAACTGCAGTGAAAGCTTGATTAGCTTCATGATGAATCCACCTCTGTACCTTCCCACCCCACCTCCCATCAACCCTGGTTGAGCAGTACAAACTATAGGAAAAATAAAATAAATAAGACCAATAACCTGAATTACTGCCATGCCATAAATTGCTTCTGGCCTCAAAGATGTAGAACATATGTATGGCATATGTAAGCCTGTTTCAGATTACTGGGTTTTTTAAGTTGGATGTCATTAGTTTTTTTTGTTGTTGGGGTTTTTTTTTTTTGGTCTATTTGTAGAAACTGCATCCTCCATTACAGTTGTTCACTTTGTTTCTGTATTATTATTATTATTATTATTATTAATGCCTGATGGGCAAAGCATAAGAGAAGCAATATACCTGGTCTTCCTGGTTTTAAGATGTAAGATGTATTAGAGAAACTAGGAGAGAAATGGTGTACCAGGGGGCATTCCCACCTTTCTCCAAGAAGTCTGATTTGTTACATGGTTTTAAAGTCATCCATGGTTCACCCATCTCTGCTGCTTCTAGAAGGAAATATATACCAGTGGCTAGAGTGACCATTCAAGTGTCAGTGGGGAGAGTCCTTTTTACAATTTATATATACCTGTTCTAACCCAATGCTCTAACAATAGCTCTGTGGCCAACAGACCAGGCCTGCAATGACCTATAGATACTACATTTCCTACAAGCACCATAAGAAGAATAGGGCAACAACCGAGCTAATAGATAAATTCGTCTTCTCACTCTGGGAGTGGATGTTTGTCATCATAGATAATGATTTCTGTGTCTTCGCACTTCTGTACTGAGAGGTTCTAGAAACATGAACTATTCTGAAAATGGAACTTTATCAGTTATAGGCATGATTCATTATGATGATGTCAGTGATAAATTCTAATAATGAGCAATTTCTCTAAAAAGAGATTGGGTTGTGTCTTCTGAAGCACCTACCTAGTACAACCAGTCTGGGGCCGATGGATTATGCCCTGATTCAAACAAGCATTTCCACATGTGGGAAGTTAGGCTTTGATTCTCAATTTGCTATTTTTGCTGTTCCCCTTTCATCATTTTGTTATGGCAATGTATGTTTTCAAAGGGCTATGCCCTTTGTATTATTTAATGCCTGCATATGGTGTGGGGGCTTAGCCTTTTCTTTGATGATCTATAACATGTGTGATGGTTAAAGAAGGAAAAATAGGCTGCACTAAGAAGAACAATTAGCCACTTTATTAGGTTTGTTTGTAACTTTTGGCAAGTCTGTGTGTTTGCTTTAGCCTTTTCTGACAGTTATGGGCCTGTTGGTACCTGTCAGTAAAGGATGATGTGTTTGCATTCCCACCAGTGTGCTCAAATATCACACACCCTGTCTCCTGCTATAGTGTTTTCCTTTTTTAATATTTTTTAGATTTTATTTATTCATTTTTAGAAAACAAGGAGAGAGAGAGAAGGGGAGGAGGAGCAAGAAGCATCACTTCCCATATGTGCCTTGACCAGGCAAGCCTAGGGTTTCAAACCGGCGGCAACCTCAGCAGTCCAGGTTAACACTTTATCCATTGCACCACCACAGGTCAGGCCAAGTATTTTCTTACACTGACATGGAATCATGTCTTTGTAATAGAATTGGAAGCAAATGTTTATTCTTGAGTTTGCTAATTTATTCTCTTTGATGTGGACAGTATTTGTAAACAATAGAGTTCTGTTTTTACTCTGTTCATAAAATATTTTTGAGTCTGACTTGTGGTATGTTTTGCCCTCCTAGAAAGCACTTTCCTGGTTCCAGTGAGAAAACAATATTTCTGGAGGGTTACCATTCAGTTATCTCAATCATCTCTCCCATTGAGTTAGTTCCTCCCAACATGCTAATCTACTTTCAAAACATTGTGGGAATCAACTCCATGTTTTAGCTTTTGACCAACATCAAACTACATTTGCATAGCAAGGGCTTCTAAAATTCTACTTAGGTGAGGTCTGGATATAGCAATCCCATTGGAAGGACTGTAGCCAGTTTTTTACTTAAATTGTATGTTTGTTTGGGGGTCTGTTGGCGTGGGGCTGTGAAGAATATGGGAGATTTAATTTCTCTCTGTCATCACCTTGAAAAATAAGATTTAACTAAATGGAGACTTTGCTTAACAACCTCAAAAAGTACTATTCTTCAAAATACTGGTGTCTTTTCAGAGTCTCATCAATCAAACAGCAATTTTCCACACATCCTAACTTTAAAAAAAAATAAAAGAAAAAGAAAATAAAAGCATACATGCATGTCTTTTTAGAGTTAACAGAGTACTTTCAAATGCATAATCTTATTTTTTATTCTTAATACCACTGAGAGGTTTTATAAATCAGGATACTGCATTGAACTCAGAAAAGTTAGTGGCTGGCCCTTTGTGGAGAAGGATCTCAGCAGTCATGCTGTAGACACTTGTTCTGGAGTGATGAGCACCCAGGTAAATGGCAGCAGATTTGGAGTAGTCTCTTTCAGCAGTCATTGGGAAGAAGAATGGCTAGCAGCAGATGCTGAAGTCAAGTATTCTAAATTATATTTCTAGTTTTTCCAATGAATTAGGGTATGGCATACTTCTGCTCAGCTCCCTCGCAAGTTAAATTAAGATTTATTCATTCACTTATTTATTCACTCATTTTTTTAACCTAAATTTTTTTTTATTGATTGATTTTAGAGAGAGAGAGGAGGGGAGAGAAAGGGAAACAACTGTTTGTTGTTCCACTTCTTTATGCATTCATTGGTTGATTCTTGTATGTGCCCTGACCGGGGATCAAACCCAAAACCTTGGTGTATGAGGACGGCACTCTAACCAGCTGAGCTCTCTGGCCAGGACTATTTACTCATCTTTTGTAATTTCATCTAACAAAAATGAACAAACACTTGGTATGTGCCAGATATTGTTCTAGGTTCTGGAGATGAGATGGTGAGCAAAACCAAACATGTTTTCTTATTCTTATAGAGGTTGCATACTAATAGTAGAAACCTGATAATCATTTGTTTATTCAACAGCCTACTATAATAGTTATACAAACTCAGGTAAAATTAAAATTGGAGGTCAATGCTTTGAGAACAAGATACATAGTGGCCTAAGATGGTATAACAGGGGAACTTATGTGTTTTGAGATGCCAAGGAAGGCTTCCTGAGGAGGCAATCCATAAGCAGAAATCTTAAAGAGAACTGGGAGTTAACTAGACTGGGGGTGGGGGACAGTAATAACACTATGTACCAACCCAAAGTTGCCACAGCAGAAGGGAAGACAAGACTACTGAGTTAGTTACTCCTAACAATCATGTGTCCTTATTTAATAAATATAATTTGTTTTATATTATTTACAATAATGGTGACCATACTGCTTGACCACTGGATGCTCTTCATCAGGCATTGTCCTGACCCCGCACTGGAACTTGTGAAAACCAGCTGGCCAATTTTGGAAACCTCACCACCCAGCTTCAGCTGGAAATTGTTTTCATCCCCAAGGGTGTGAGCTCATTACCACACCAGATGGGTTCCCAATAAATTATGATTGTGCAATCTGATTATTCTCATGTCATGCTCACTGCCTTTGGAAGATGACAATAGGGTACAGGGGTCTCTATCATCTTTCTAAGTCAGAGGAGAATTTCCTCATTTTGGCCACACACCCTGAAGATTGAGAGAAAACACACAGTTCAGAACTAGGTGCTAATTCTGGAATAAGAATCCACTAACAATCACTTTTTAACTTCAGAAAATTGATCCATTTTTATCACAGGGTACATCATTTAAAGTAAGTTTGGCTTCCACAGTGATGCCTTGGAAATCTCAGTGACTTAATATGACAGAAATTTATTTCTTACTCATAGTAAGTCCAGCAATGCTCTGTTGGTAGACAGCTTTCTACAGGGTCATTCAGGGTCATCTTGGGACCTGATATTCCTCAAAGGTCTCAATGGCATAGTCATTGAGCAAAGGAAGACAGAGAAGGGAAGCACTCTTTGAAAGCCTTTATGGGCCTTCCTGTCTACTCACATCCCATTGGCCAGAATGCAGTCACATGGCCAGCTCCAACCACCAGGAATGCTGGGAAGAGCAGGTGGGTGGGCAGTTTAGCCTGGGGTAAGGGTGTGCCCTGGAGTTAGGAAATTAGATATAAGTCCCAATATCCAGAGCAGATCTTGACATCTATAAAATGGAAATAGCAACTCTATTTACCACATAATGTTATCGTAAAGATTACCTGTAAAATACTTGGACCAAGCCTAATAAATATTACATGTTCAACAAATGTTAGGCCATCATTATCAAGGTATTCTATTCATTTTTTACAAAATGAAAGCAAATCTAATCCTTTTGTATTATCTCATTTTAGAAATGAATGGGAGGACAAAACAATATTTCTAATTTCTCAAAAGAAAAAAGTCCTTTATCAAATTTCGAATAGGATTATTCTTCCTATGTCTCCTTCAAGTTTCCAGGGGAAATTTAAGAAAGTCTTTTGACAGTTTTGTCAAGAAATAAACAAGCGGCAACCCAAGAGTCAAGCAGGCAATTTTGGGTTCTTAGGTAGCAGACTCTGCTGAGAATTCACAGCTAAAATAAAGTCAGGAGGTTAGTGGTTCCTAGAAATCTGAAGGGCCCTCTGTTCTCCCCACCCTGCAAGCCTGGATCCAGCACGGGGCTGCCTCCTCCCACACCATGAGGCTCTGTTTGTGCTTCCCTAAGTGAGCATTTTGTTTATAACATCCCTGGTTGGGGGCAGCCACATGGCTTTTTCACAGTGTCTACTGATCTGAGCCAAATAACCCCTAATCTGTTTTCTCTCTTGGCCAAGTCAAGAGCACCAGGCACCCTGAGCATTTTCTGAGCAAGAAGAGGTGCTGGTTGGCATTCAGCCCTGGCAAACAAATTAGAGCCGACTCATCCTTTGAGGGCTCTGATCTAAGCCAGGCAGCAAAAATGCATGAAGTACCACTCTCACTGTGTGCTTGGGAAGTAGGAACTGAAGAGGATGAGGTTAGTGTGGACATCTTTTAACAATTGATGTTGTAATAAGTCTACCTCCAGGCCCATAAAGCCTTAGATCAGGGGTCCCCAAACTACGGCCCGCAAGCCGCATGTGGCCCACTGAGGCCATTTAGTCGGCCCCCATGCACTTCCGGAAGGGGCACCTCTTTCATTGGTGGTCAGTGAGAGGAGCATAGCTCCCATTGAAATACTGGTCAGTTTTGTAAGGTTATTTTTCCCCGCCGAGAAGGAAGGAAGAGGCTAGAGCCACAAAGTGTGGAATAGCAGACGGCTTTATTGGGTACTGAGCACGCATCCCGCCCGGCAAGGTTCCCTGGACCTGAGGAAAGAAAGATGGAGGCCAGGGAAGTTGCAAAGATTAAACCGCGTGGGAGATATTCAAAGGGTCCCTCTAGGGAAGTGGAGCTACTATGATGTGGTGAAATCTCACTGGCTGGCAGACGATCGCTTCTTTCCAAATGGTTCCTGGGAAGCTTCCTTTGGCGGGCTTGATTGTGGGCGGTCCTAGCCGAAGTTTATGGGCCTGGGTTCCCCACGTGACCATCCCTCATTATCCACCGACCTTACAAGTTTGTTGACTTAAATTTACTTGTTCTTTATTTTAAACATTGTATTCGTTCCCGTTTTGTTTTTTTACTTTAAAATAAGATATTTGCAGTGTGCATAGGGATTTGTTCATAGTTTTTTTATAGTCCGGCCCTCCAACGGTCTGAGGGACAGTGAACTGGCCCCCTGTGTAAAAAGTTTGGGGACCCCTGCCTTAGATAAACCCGTGGGAAAAAAAGGTTCAGCTGTTGTCACACAATAGGGACTTCTCTAAAAGATCTCCACAGGATATTAACAGCATAATCACCTGCTGACATCATATCTTAGCAACAACAACAAAATCAGAGCTTTTGAATGTGTGTAGACATTATTTGATAACCATTGGAGAGTGGGGGTTTTTGAGAAGAAGGGATTCTGAGAATTCCCCCAATGCTGTCTAATAAAATTCCTATATTTAAGCCACTTCATAGAATAAAATACAGTGTTGGGCAATCTTGTTAACTCAGTCTAAGGTAATCCCTTCTGTGAAAACAAGGCTACATCTCAAACACCCAAGGAACTTACTTGTCTAGATTGGTTATAACTATAGAAAGTGAAATAGGCGCTCAACAGTTACTCGGTTAGAGCATCATCCTGAGACACCAATGTTGTGGGTTGATTTCTCATCAGGGCACATTCGGGAAGTGACCAATGAATGCACAACTAAGTGGAATGACAAATGGATGCTTCTCTCTCTCTGCCTCCTTTCCTCTTTCTGTCTCTCTAAAATCAATCAATCAATTTAAAAAAGTAAAATAAATTAAATATGTTTATTTAATTCTGTTTTGAGTGCTCTCCATATACATTAGTTCTACCAATGAGACTATGAGGTAGCGACTATGACTACTCACTTTATTGATAAGAAAATGTGAAGGTTAGATCACCCAGCCCAAGGTCACACAGCTCAGAAGAAATGAAGAGGCCAGATGTAAGTTGGCTCCTTAGCTCTGTGTCTAGTGTAACCATCGACCAGCAGGAGGTCCTTCCTGGTGCCCACCTTGGCTCCAACAGCCATCTGAGTGCATTCTCTCCCTCTCATTCTCCCCACCTCTCTCATTTCAGTCATGATGAGTTTTTGGTCAGCCCAGATGCCATGTTTGATAATCGTAAAGATACAATCATTGAGTTGCCTTTCTCTCCTTCTGAAACTATCAATCTTTGTTTGCAGTGTCTTTGTTGTATTTGAGGTTGAAGAATAAAAACAGAGCCCTTTCCCACCTTGCGAAATACCCAACTTCTGCCTGTGAGCCTAGATCCTATTACTTGGTCTAAGTTAAGGGTTCTTAATAATAATACCTGACATTTATTTAGTGCTTGATTATGTGTGTACTTCACATGTATATATTTAATCCTCATGGCAACCAAGTGAGGGAGGTACCATTATTGTCCAATTTCACACATGAGGAAACTGAGGGAATTGTCAATCACTTGTCCAACCCAGTCAGTTTAACTTCAGAGTTCAGGGTGTGAAGCAGTAGGCAATATAGCTGGTACAATAGAAGAGCCTGCTGACTGCAAAGGTATTTCCATGGAATCCTTATATCATTTCATTCTTCCTTATGTTCTGCCAGCCCACCATTTCTATAGCCATGTTAACCATAAATTCAAATGTCCCAATAGAGCATCAACTTGGTGTACAGGATGTCCCAGATTTATTCCCTATCAGGGCACACAAGAGAGGCAACCATCTGCTTCTCTACCCTCCCCTCTCCTTTCCCACTCCTTCCCCCCCCCCCTTCGCCTCCCACAGCCATTGCTTGATTGATTCGAGTGTGCATTGGCCATGGTGTTGAGGATGGCTCCATGGAGCCTCCGCTGCAGGCACTAAAAATAGCTCAGTTGAGAGCATGGCCCCAGATGGGCAGAGAGTTGGCCCCAGATGGGAGTTGGTGGGTGGATTCCGGTCATGGCACATGCAGGAGTCTCTCTTTCTATCTCCCCTCCTCTCACTTAAATTTTAAAAATTCAAATGTCCCTCTCTTGTTCCATTGTTGTTTTAATCAATCATCAAGTATTTCTTGATTGGGCCAGAATGACAGATGCTTGTCCTATGTCTCTAAGGCCAGATCTCAGTTTCAGCATCTACTAGTTATGTGATCATTATCTTGTTACTGAACTTCAGCTTCTGCCACTGTAAACAGAGATATATAAGACCTCAGAACTTTGTTGTAATGAGTGAGATATTTCATGTAAAGCTCCTAGCATCATTCTGGCAGACAGTGTGTGGCTGGAGAAACTTTCTCCTGACCCCTTTAGTTTTTCTGGATGGTCAAAGAATTCAAAGGACATTTAGCAGATAAGAAAGAGAAAATGAAATTTTAATACATTCATATGGGGAATTTACATAAGTGTGAAAACTCCAAAGACAGTGAAGCAGAATGAGATATATGTGTCACTTTGGAGTAAGGATGGGATGGTACACAATTCATAGGTAGATGAGAAAGAACAAACCTTGGGTACACAAACTCTTGCTGGGCCATCTAGAAGCAACTAGACACAAAGTAGACTCTAGCACACAGACTTTGCTTGGATCCTCTCTGCCTGCCACAGAATTCATACGTGCTGAGTTGAGTATGTTATGCTTCCTTTCCTGAAGCAAGTTTTTCTGTCTGACCCTCTTTAGGCAGAAAAGTGGGAGGTAAAGAAATTCTTCTTGACTTTTTGGGGCTTTAATTGTTCTCAGCTCAACATGATCTTCATGCCAGGGTAGTACTTTCTGGGGAGACTCACTCCCAACCCCACAACAGTAAGCATTCAGGAAAAGGTGGCCATTGATGTTGTTAACATTACTGTGTAGAGTCCAATCGACATGCATTTACTGAGTCCCATGCCAGTCAGCATGCTAATACTGAGACAAACACAAGAGGGTCGTATACGGTATTTGCTACAACTTTCAAAGCAACCAGTAAATCCGTCAAGTAATTAATAAAAGCTAACTAGGATGCAAGGCAGTAGCCAGTTGGTCTACTGGCTACTGTTTGGATAAACTGTTTGGATTATCCTCTGGTTCAGAAGCTGTGACTCTTTTTTTTTTTTTAATAAGAGTAGGGGAGATAGAGAGACAGACTCCCACATGTGCCCCGACAGGGAACCCCACATGTGCCCCGACAGCCAATCTGACAGCGAACACTGTTGGATTTCATAGGAAGGGAGACCAGTGCTTCACAGGATTCAGAGGAAGATGAAGAACAGACAGGATTTTTCTAGGCTGTAGTAGAGAGGAGGGTTTGCAAGCAGGAAAAACATTGCAGGCAAAAGAAAGGACACAGGAAAGAAAACATACAATGGTTTATAGTTACCATATATGATCAACTTTTTAAGTAGCTTACAGTACAGAGGGAGAGAAGGGGAGAATTGCGGGCCAAAGAGACACAAGGACAAAAATAGAAGTGAAGGGGGGAAAAGTTAGTGATTTGTTCAACCCTATTAATTAATATTACAGCCAGAATTAATATTACAGCCAGAACAAGGATTCCCAGTTCCCACTATATTCTCAGTATGAGAGACACCATGTTCTCCCTAGTAAAGAGGGTTTACACTATCCCCTTTCTGTTTGGATTCTGCTTATGATAAAGTATAAACCAAAAAGAAGTGGTGAGATTCGTCAACAGTTGGGCAGTGTAGCCTCTCAAAAGGGCCTGCCTATTTGTCTAATCTTTCAGCTTGAAAGACAGACTCTCCTTCCCACACATGTCTGTATAAAGTTAGAGCCACCCATCCAGCAGAGAGAGGGCTGGTCATGTTATTAATAAACTGTTTGGATTATCCTCTGGTTCAGAAGCTGTGACTCTTTTTTTTTTTTTTAATAAGAGTAGGGGAGATAGAGAGACAGACTCCCACATGTGCCCCGACAGGGATCCACCCGGCAACCTCTGTCTGGGGCCAATGTCCTATGCCAGTTATTTAACCAGAATGTTCTAAAAAAGCAGACACTCAGTTCTTAGGCTTAAGGAAGTGACTAGGGTGGGGACCAGCAGGAGGATCCAACAGTGTGGAGCTCATTGTGCTCAGTCTTCTGCTCTTGGCCCTACCCAGACACTTGCTGAAGGCCAAGACTTGGGAGTAGCTTGTTCTTTGTGTTTTCTTACCCAGCCTTGTGCTGTTGTCATGAATACTGCTCAAAAATTCTAGTCAACTCATTAGAATCTTAAAACTTATGCTCAATCAATTCAGTTTTCTGTGCCACAGCACCAATACACATCTATATATCCACAATTATTTTCTTTTTTCTTAGCTAGTAATTTTACTTTTTTCCCCCATTTTTATTGGGATATACAGTAATTTACATACATCACTATATAAGTTTAAGGTATACATTGTAATGATTTGACTTATATATGTTATGAAGTGATTACCACAGTAAGTTTAGTTAACTTTCATCATTTCATATAAATACAAAAATTAAAATAGAAAATGTTTTTTTCCTCGTGATAAGAACTCTTGATATTTACTCTTTTAACAACTTTCCTATCATACAGTAGTAGTGTTACCTAGATTCATCATGTTGTACATTATATTCATAGTACTTATTTCATCTTATAATTGGAATTTATACCTTTTGACTCCTCCCCCCACCCTCACCTCTGGTAATCACAGATCCGATCTCTGTTTCTATGAATTTGATTTATTTTTTATTTGTATCATATTTTTAAAATTTTGTGTACAAGAGTGATCAAATCACATTTCTCCTTCTCTGACTGACTTGTATTAATAAACTGTTTGGATTATCCTCTGGCCATTGATGTTGTTAACATTCCACTCGGCATGATGCCCTCAAGTTCCATCCATGTTGTCACAATGGCAGGATTTCTTTTTCTTTTTCATGGCTGAGCAGTATTCCATTCTATATTTATACCACATTTTCTTCATCTGTCCACCCATCATTGGAAACTTAAGTTGTTTCTATGTCCTAGCTACTGTGATTAATGCTGTAGTGAAAACACAGGTGCAACTAAAAATTTAAATTGCATCATGGTGTATGTGAGATAAAGCAGAGACTTTGGTATCAGATGGATACAGGTCCAATCACCTGTCTCCACCAAATGCAGGTCCATCGTCTACCTATTGTGTGAACTTGGCAAGCTACTCAGTTGTGATGAACCTGTTTACTCTCCTGTAAAATAGGGTGAAAATCAATTTCTTCTGAGATTGTTTTAAGGATATGGTATCCTACCTTAAGCACTCAGCATACTATAGAGCGCATCCAAGGTGCTCAGTAACAGTAATAATTTCATTGTTAATCCTGTATTCATCATTTAAACACTTCTGGAAATCTGGCTTTGCTAGGAAGATCCTTTGCAGCTGCATTAGAGATGAATTTGAAAGGGCTTAAAATAAAAACCACCTTGGTAGTTTTCTACATGCATTACCAATTTCAAATCAAGAGTGAGAGAGCCTGGAGAAAATAGAAATATTCTCCATACATACTGCTTTATGTCTAAGAACAATGTCCTTCTTCCCCTCCCAGCATTGACTACTAACAAACTACACAACGCCTTAAACTGTGCTTTTCTGGAAGACTGAGTATCTCCACACATGGAACACAGTTCTGTGGGGCCTTTAATACTAGAAATTCTAAAACAAAGCAGACCCTGGAAGAGTACTGGCCCCATGTTGACAAACCAGCCTGCCATCGGGGGCCACTCAGGTATTACAATGTGATTTTAATTAAGGAGAGAACAGCAACCCAGACTTCAAAGGTGAGCTCCTGGCCCTGTGCAGTAGAAGGCTGATAGTCCCAGTCTGCAGAATGGAGGCACTTGGAGCCGCAGAGAGCCTCTTTTGCAAGGCTGTATCGTCACCCCCACCAGCCATATACTTCTTCGTGCATTGACACCTCAGTAACTTGGGTTAGGAGTACGATGATGGATCACCCATTAAATGGCACTTAAGAGCAGAATTATTAAAATCGAGTTAGCTGACTACCTCACCCAAATGAATATGATATATGCTTTGTTGAGATTTTGTGACATTTGAAAAATGGGGACTGTCTAAGAAAGAAAATTATGTCTATGGCTAAAAGAATTGAAGTTAGTGTTCATTCTCAGAAGAAAAGTCAAATTGCTTCAGAAGACAATTTGCTAATTATTTCTAGTTAAAAGGGTAGCAACAGCCAGGTTTGTGTGGCGAGCTTGCATTTCATACAGGCACTCTAGTGCAGGGTTTCGGTGCAGGGTTTCAGACCAGGCCTGTGGGTCTGTGATGGATTTCCTGCCTTGGAGGAACTTTGCCCGTGAATCCAACAGTCACACAGGCTGCCATGAAAGGGAATGGGGACATGCTACCCTGGGGCTGTGGAGCCCTTTCCCGGGAGGGATCTGATGGAGCTAAGGCCATGCTTCTTTCTCATTTGACAACCTTTCTCCATGACTTGGACAGACAGAGCCACTGAGCAACATAGGAAACTAATTAGAAAGAGATGTCTCCCTTTATATGTCTGTGCAAACACAGCCCAATCTAAAGAAAAGTAGCTGAGACGGGGTGGAGAACTGAAGAGTACACGCGTTTCGGTCTGTTTCCGCCCTGACGTCCCAGCACAGCATGAATGGTTCGTTTCTGCTTGTCTTTTACTTTTGTAAAGAAGGAATAAGGACTGGCTGCTGCCCTGTGCTGACTCCCCCCCCCCCCTTCCTTTTGAGAAAGAGAGAGATAAGAAGGAGGAGGGAGGGAAAGGAGAGAGAGAGCATCAGTTCGTTTCACACACTTGTTCCATTTAGTTGTGCACTCCTTGATTATTGATTGCTCCAGGTAAGTGCCCTGAGTGGGGATGGAACCTGGACCTTGGCACGCCAGGACAACACTCTGTCCACTGAGCCACATGGCTAGGGCCCCTACGGTGACTCTGTAAAGTGAACCTCCTATGTGATTATGGCAGGCTGTGTTCTTAAATTTTACAAAGAGTAAAAGAGTTGGTTCTTCAGAACAAAGATAATGACGATAAGCAGTTTTTTAATTTCTTGGGGAAATCCTGTAGGTCACTTTAATTTTTCCATTTATTTGAGAGAGAGATGGGAAGGGAGGGGAGATAGGGGGGAGAGAGAGAGATAGAGAGATAGGCATCAACTTGTTCCACTTAGTTATCTCATTTAGTTGTGCACTCACTGGTAGCTTCTCATATGTGCCCTGGCCAGGGATTGACTCCATGACCTCTGTACACTGGGACAATGCTCTGTGCGCTGAAGCACCCAGCCAGGGCCCTACCTAGCTCACTTTAGAATAAAAAAGGAAATGTTGTAAATGTTACTGGAAAGTGTTCATGAGTTAATGGTACGTGGGAACAAAAGCAGGATACACAACTATCTATACAAAGCAATCCCCATTTTGCAAGAGAAAAAGCATCTATGGAAGTCAGGTAGGAAACACCACTGTCATAAAAGTGGACTGTGAGGACTTCCCCATACGCCAGGAATCAGGTGTATGTTCTGGAGATGTTATCTAATTTACCTTCACAACAGCCCTGCTAGGCAGTTGGCACAGTAAGAAGTGACTCAGCCACTTCTGAACCACAGCAGATGCTTGTAGAATTCAAGCTCTTTGCCACTATGCTATATTTTAGCCGTTATTTTTGGGTAGTATAATTACAGACATATTTTAACTTCCTTTTGCTTTTCTGTGCTTTTCAACTTTTCTTTTTACAATGAGCATATAGTACCTGAAAATATCAGAAAATAAAAAGCATGAAACGGAGAAACATATACATTGTAAAAGCTGTCACACTTGCTTCATCAAGACGTTAAATTAAGCCAGATTTAATTAACTCTAAAACAAGCTGCTTCTAATTTAAGATATAAATCTTTAAAAAATATCCCAAGAACTCCACAACTGGGGAAAGCATAGAGAACAGATATTCTCACCATCACTTCTCTGTAAAATTCTAGGTTGTAATAGCTGATCATCCTGAAAGTTCTTCTTATTGGTGAGGATGGCAGCCGCCACCCCCAGTGTGGCCAGCGAGTCCCTTTATTTCTGCATTCCCTTTCTTCTCCCCCTCTTTCAGTAGCTTTCTCTATAACATCTCCTGGGCCCCACTCATCTGCAGTGTTTTCCCTCTGTGGCTTCCTCTCAGTGTGCACTCAGGCTTAGATCCTCTTCTCTGTCCTAAGAGGCGAGTTCTCTCAAGCTGCTGTAATCCCACAATAGCATACTAACTCTCTCTTTCCTTCTGTACTGAATGTCTCCACCGAATCCTCACCACCCACTCCTTCAGCCCTCGTAGTCTTGGCCCCTGCCCCTCTTGTCCTGTTTCCCATAAAAATCACCAGTGCGGCCCTGGCCAGTTGGCTCAGTGGTAGAGCATCAGCCTGGCATGTGAATGTCCCAGGTTCGATTACTAGTCAGGGCACACAGAAGAAGCGACCATCTGCTTCTCCAACCCTCCACCTCTCCCTTCTCTCTCTCTCTCCCCCTCTCTCTTTCTTTCTCTTCCCCTCCTGCAGCCATGGCTGGAACAGTTCGAGCAAGTTGGCCTGTGCTGAGGATGGCTCCATGGCCTCACCTCAGGAGTTAGAATAGCTCAGTTGCCGAGCAATAGAGCAATGGCCCCAGATGGGCAGAACTGCTGTGTAGGGGCTTGCCGGGTGGATCTCGGTCAGGGCATATGCAGGAGTCTGTTTCTCTGCCTCCCCGCTTCTAACTTAAGAAAAAAATATCACCAGTGACCATTCACTTGTCACATGCAATGCAGATTTCCCATCTCTGTCAATGTCTCTGAAGCCTTGATCACCTTTTTGTCTGGAGGTGCACAGCACTCGTGCCTTCCAGCTCCCTGTACAATCCTCCTTCTCTTTTACTTCAGCTTCCATTGCTGGTTGCTCTTGTTCCCCTTCCACCTAAATAGATAAACCCAAAGATCAATTCCCAGCCTCGCTCTCTTCTCTCTGTATACTTCTTAGAACCTCTGTACTTCTTGTGTGCCACATGTTCATGGCATAGTTTATCCTCTACTCCTTATATATATATATGAAGGGTATATTCTATTGGACAAGAGATATAATAACTAAACAAATAACCAGGAAAAAATCATCAGGAAGGACAACCTGTCATAATGACATATGAGCTAAGACACAGATCATGAAAAAGAACTAGACAGCAAAGTTCTCATGGAACAGAGGGCAGAGGGCAAAGCAAGTACAAAGGTCCTGAGGCAGAAACAAAGGTGGCCTGTTCTAGGCAGAGGAAAAAAAAAAACAGCATGGCTAGAACATGGTGAGCAAAGGTGAGAGAGAAAGAAAGGGCATATGGAAAGGTTGACTGCCATGAAATGTTAAATTCCTATATTACTTAGTAATTCTATTATTATCTTTCTGCCTTGTAGTGGCATCTGCATCTCCTACTATAGGCATCTCAAATAGAAATTAGATTTTCCTTGTTTTTCTATTCTCTCCAGCACTAGATCAACAAAATATTAATTAGCTGAATTTCAAGGAAGGAGAAGAGACAGAAATGTAATCTGTTAAGATTCAGACTTACCCCAAGTTAAAACCAGCTTTTGAGTCACTGAACAACTTGATGCCAGAAATAATATCACACTGAAAAATCAGTAAAATTTAGCTAGAATAACTAAACTGAGGGTCCCTTTCTTTTTTGCCTTTCCCTGGCTGGGAATTTAGCATCCCCTAAACTGCTCACATGGGACAAGATTTCAGGGCGTGTGCATGTTTTCCATCCCCACAGGACAGCTGTGGGTGGAGGAGAATTCCTAACAGAAGATAAGGTCACATTGAATTAACCAAGAAGACTCTCTCCTGGGGAAGTCGTCTACATGTTGCAAAGGCAGTAACGCTGATAATTAAACATTTTTTGAGGTGCTGTGATCTGTCATAAGACATGTTGACTCTTGATGACATGGAGAATGACTAGCATCTTATTTCATGCATTCCAAACAGAAAAATGCACAGATATGAATGTCTGCTCTTCAAATCCATTGCTTCTGAAACACTGCGCTGAGAAATCTCAGAAGTTTAGGGTGCACCTTGGAGTCGGAAACGCAGAATAAAGGGGAAACACTTTTATGTTTTTTCTCAGCTCAGTACTGCTACAGCACTACTTCAACTGCACTTCTGGCACTAGGTGAGTGAGCCTCCTACACATCAAACAATTCTGTGACACCAGCTTGGTGTCCTATAATTTAACTCAATTGTGAAGTGACCTGGATCAAACGGTGTCTGATTCTACAAGCTAAGGGTTCAGTCCCACAAGACTGTCCCTGCCTCCCTCCTCCCTTTCAGATGCCAATCCCAAGTCCAGGCTGTCACCTGTGCTTCTGACTCACTAGAAATGGGAGATTCCCACCATCCACTCCTTGGGTTCCATTAATCTGCTAGAGTGGTTCATGGAACTCAGAGAAACATTTTACTGACTGGCTCACCATTTTACTATCAAAGGATGTGACTCAGGAACAGCCAGATGGAGGGCGATTGATCATAGGGAAGAGTTGGGGAAAGGGCGTAGAGCATTCATGCCATCTCCGAGTTCCACTCCCCAGACCTCCGTGCGTTCACCAACCAGCAAGCTCTCCAAACCCATGCTTTTGGGTTTTTATGGAGGCTTCATTACATGGGCATGGCTGATTAAATCATTGGCTACTGGCAACTAATTAATTTTTTTTTTTTTTTTTTTGTATTTTTCTGAAGCTGGAAACAGGGAGAGACAGTCAGACAGACTCCCGCATGCGCCCCGGCATGCCCACCAGGGGGAGATGCTCTGCCCCTCCGGGGCGTCGCTCTGCTGTGACCAGAGCCACTCTAGCACCTGGGGCAGAGGCCAAGGAGCCATCCCCAGCGCCCGGGCCATCTTTGCTCCAATGGAGCCTTGCTGCAGGAGGGGAAGAGAGAGACAGAGAGGAAGGAGAAGGGGAGGAGTGGAGAAGCAGATGGGTGCTTCTCCTGTGTGCCCTGGCCGAGAATTGAACCCGGGACCCCTTGCATGCCGAGCCGATGCTCTACCACTGAGCCAACCGGCCAGGGCCTACTGGCAACTAATTAAACCTCCAGTCTCTCTCCCCTCTCCCCTCTCCTGAAACCAAAGGTTTGGACTGGAAGTGCCAATCTCTAATCATTTCACCCAGCAACCAACCCCCACCCATCCTTAGGGACTTTCCAAAAGTCATTCCATTAACATAAATACCTTTATCACTCTTTTCACTAATTCAGAGGGTTTTAGGAGCTCTGTGCTAGGAACAGGGGTAAAGAACAAATATTATATTTCCTATTACAAATCACAGTATCACACATAGGTTCTGGTATAAGGGAGGTAGCATTTATTAACTGTCACTTACCCAATCTGGGCCTTGGTGTCCTTGTTTGGTAACCAGGGATTTATAAAATCTGCCCCATAGAGTTGATAGAAAGGTCACAAGTTTGTGAAATTGATTCTTCAGTCATACAAGGTCTTACAAAATTTAAATATGTTCGAAGCTTTGGGAAAATCTTGGCAGTATCAATTCTGGTCTTTGTTACGTGGAGCTGCACAAACAAGATATTCCCAGAGTTCCCTTTGATTAAGTCTGGCCCTAGACATGAGTTTCTAGGCCCCATGATGTAGTTCCCAAATTAGGCTGATGAGCACACAAAGAAAACTCACTTGAAGTCATGTACTCAATCCCACATAAATGTAATTGCTGTGGAAGTAAGCAAAGCTGTTCCTAAACAATTAAGTTTTAGAAACTGCAAACAGAAGACTTCTTACCTAAAACATGGCAATAGCTTCTCTGGCAAATTCCCCCGTACCGGGATTAACCTCATCTTTTACTCTGGTGTTCGGTAGAACCTGCCTGCCCTGAGTCAAATGATCTTGAAAGTGAAAGGCCTTTCAGAGTGGTTACACAGTGATGGAAGACCATTTAATTTTGTATTTTGAACTATATATATTCAATGAAAGATTTAATTAGTACTAAAAATGAGTGAGTTCCAGATTTTAAGCCCTAGCAAATATACTAAAATTCTGTGGCACATCAAAAAAATATGTTTTTTGCTGATCTGACAAAGAAATAGGTATAATTTTGATTCACTCACTGGACAGCTATTGTTGTGTTGACTATTGTCATTTTTTCATTTGACAATCTAAGGGAAAAGAAATCAGTGCCCCTAACTAAATGGTCAGGTATTGCATTTTTAAATTATTATTGACTTTAGAGAGACAGAAAGAGGAAGGGGGAAAGAAAGAGAGAGAGAAAGTATTAACTTGTTAATCCAATAAGTGTTACTCCACTTAGTTATACATTCATTGGTTGTTTCCTGAGTGCCCTGACTGAGGATTGAACCTTGAATCGGCAACATTGGCATTTGAACTGACTGAGCTACCGGCCAGGGCCTGGTATTGCATGTTTTAAAAATTCTTGTGGCACACCAGTTGAAAAATGCTGATATAGGGCAAATGTCAAAAGTGTTTTAGCAATCAAATAAGTTATTTACATTTTAACTTTCAAAAATCTTTTCCCTTTCTGCAGGCTCTCAATTCTGTAGGCGCTCTTGCCCCTTCTCCACCACCGGCTCCCTTGTTCAGACCCTCCCCCATCCTGCACCCACTGGCTGCTTCTAACTCCTTCTCCCATCCTTCTGCTACTATCTTCACCTTCAGTTCACCTCACCCATTACAGAGTGAGCTGCTTCTCTGCTAAAATATCAATGCCTTTTGTGATTATTGGTTACCTTTCAGGACCAAACATTTTAGCAGGAAAACACTTTTTAAAGTATGGAATCACAGGTTAAACTCCAATGACATTCTAACAGTGTGAACATATAAAATTTTCTTACTATAAGGCCATTCATTGGGAATCATATCTGGTTGCACAATACCAGGAAAATCCTGGAACACTTTGATATGTGTTTGCTCTGAGAGTGAACATGCACAGGCCTGTCTATTTGGAAAGGCCAGGACAAAGTTGTTCTTGTTGACTCTTGATGACCTGGGGAATGATGACCCAATCAGACATGTACAAAAATTTCACAGACCCAAAGTGCCTAGATAGACAGACAGATTGGCTGACTGAACACATCCCTCATTTGACACATTCTATAACCCTAGCTCTTTTATACTGCAATATTTAAAAAGACTTTATTTTTTTAGAGCACTTTTAGGTTTACAACAAAACTGAAAGGAAAGTACAGAGATATCCTATGTACTCCCCACCCCCACACATGCATAGCCTCCCTCATTATCAACATCGCTCACCAGAGTGTTACCTTTATTACCAATGATCAACCCACACTGACACATCATAATCACCCAAAGTGCATAGTTTGCCTTAGGGTTCATTTATTCTTGGCGTTTTGTTTTGTTTTTTACATTATTTGTTAATTTGAGAGAGAGAGGAAGGAAGAAAGAACGAGAAACATTGATTTGTTGTCCCACTTATTTATGCGCTCATTTGTTGATTCTTGTATGTGCCCTGACTGGGAATCAAACCCACAACTGTGGCATATCGGGACAATCCTCTAACCACTGAGCAGCCCAGCCAGGGCCACTCTTGGTTTTTAAACAAAAGCATAATGACATGGATCCATCATGATAATATCATACAGAATATTTTCAATGCCCTCAATGTCTTCTGTGCCCTGCCTGTTTATCTCCTCCTCTACCCCCAGAAACCACTGGTCTTTTTATTGTCCTGTTTCTCTTGCCCATTCTTTTCATATAACCCTTACAGGCTGTCCATGCTGATTTTTAACTGATTAATCACTTTATTACTTAGCCAGAATAAGGATTCTGTATTAAGAGAAAAGAAGTGGAAGTTAGAGGATATTAACTTTAAAAAGACAAGGAAAAAGAAACACTGGATTCCATTCCCGTGGCCAAGTACCACTGAAAGTGAATCAGCAGCCACTAGAGTTTCTAGAGTGACCCAAGGGAAATAAACAGTGTTCAGTGTATAAAAGACACATTTGTGTGACTTGGAAAAATTTTAGTATATTAGTTAAGTAAACAAGTGACTATTGCACTGGAGCACCTGAAATTTCTGTTATGATAAGAAAAATGCTCTTCTCTCCTGAGAAGTCTCTGGCATGGACTGACCTCTGACAAGGTAGAAGAGGTGGAGCAGGGGATTCTGGGTAACAAGAACATCTCAGCCTCCTGGTTCCAGCCGCAGGTGGTCAACTCATCAGATACGTCCCTTGCGTTCAGGAAAAGGCCTGCCTAGAAAATCCAGCTGAGTTTGTTCTTCCAGAACTGAGCTTCAGGAAGCATTCGCTTGTGTCTCTGACTTCACTGGTTGTGCCAGCCTCTCTGTTCTCCTGGTGGCCAGGTGTGCTGGGTCAGGACAGGGTTATAAGCAAAAAGTTCAAGGTAGATCAGGTCTCTTCCTTTGCCCCTTTTGGACCCCAACTCATAGTTGCAGGACCCAAAGTTATTCCACACTGGGCACTTACTTTTTACTTCCTTGAACCCATTGGTGTATCTCTTTGAGAGGGAGGAAGGCAAAACCTAGAGGGTGTGTAAATAATGGTTAGGCCTGATTTATAGGTTTGATTTCAGCCAAATGAAAGTGAAACTGAGGTATCTGACTCTGGTCTGGTTTGCCTTCTTCCTCAAGCCTGGAGTAATTCATGAGCAAGAGAGTGAAGGCTTTAGCTGCTGGTGATAACTGGGTAAGGAGAGAGTCACACCAGCCAAATGCATACTTCTGCCACACTGTTTAAATGTGGAGGTGGCAAGACTTCCAAGGGCAACCCTGGATATATAATGGAGGAAACTTTATTAAATGACTTGTTGCGTGGAGCATGTAAAGTCTCCCAGCCCAGTTTATAGAACATGCTGTTCGAGAGGCAGAAACCAGTTGAATATGAACCTCCGTAGAGCCCTGCCTGGCAGCTTTGCAGACAGGGGTGCCCATGAGACATCTCAAACTTTACAGCTACATATTTAAGCATTTATGAGACTTGCACTGTGTTCCATTAAAATGAAAAGAGAGAGAGGGAGAGAGGCAAGGGGAAAAAAATACTGAGACTTCCAGCAGGGTTAATTAACCCCAAATGTTTCATAAAGGATTTGATAACATTCTGGTTTTAAACTCCTTTCCCAGACTGTTGTAGAAAGGAAGGAGAAGAAAGAAACCTATTAAAAATTCTTCATTGCATTTTTGAAAAAGAATTGTAGGACCAAACAAAGTAAGCTGTTGGACCCATGTTTAAAAGGAGACTAAGCACACAGACTTCATGCCAAGGTAACAGATTAAGATTTTACTGCAGAAAGAAATATTTAAGACACAGACTGGCAGTTTGCACCAGACCTACCCAAGATATGCCCCATCTACTTACTCAATGTTTGGCCTGTTGAGTCTAGGTTTGGCATCAGCCTGGGCAGCTTGTTATCTGCCTAGCTTCCCACCAGCTGAGACGTATTTCCTGTTTCTCCCCCTGCCCCATTGCTGCTCCAGAGGCACAACAGAGCCACTGGAATAGCAGAGATAATTGAGTAACACCCATGCTGATACCTGCTCATATGACTTCACACACACATGGCCCCATCTGATAATGCTGACCTCTCTATGATGAGGGCCACCCACAGGACTATCCTCATCAGATCGGGTCTCACAGAGACTCCGATAATCAACCTTCTTCATTGGAGGGCTGGGGCCATCTTCTATTGGTTGCTGAGTGAGTGCCCAGGCAGTGAAGGCACATCATCATAATGCCCGGTAATAAGCCTTGTCATTTTACAAAAGAATCTGCCAAAACAGTCAGTCCTTAAACCAAGGTAGCATTAGTCTCCAAAAATTAACTACAAATGTACAAACCGGAGAGTTTTCAGTCTAATGCCAGGGAAAGCATCTTGAACATGAAGCAGGCCCAACAGTGTAATGCTCTGTCACACCCTGCCAATGGATGTGTGGTCCCCATCTCATAAAAGATCCCCAAGAGCCTGACCAGGTGGTGGTGCAATGGATAGAGCGTCGGACTGGGATGCGGAAGACCCAGGTTCGAGACCCCGAGGTCACCAGATTGAGCACGGGCTCATCTGGTTTCACCAAAAAGCTCACCAGCTTGAGCCCAAGGTCACTGGTTCAAGCGAGGGGTTACTCAGTCTGCTGAAGGCCCGCGGTCAAGGCACATATGAGAAAGCAATCAATGAACAACTAAGGTGTTGCAATGCACAATGAAAAACTAATGATTGATGCTTCTCATCTCTTCATTCCTGTCTGTCTATCCCTCTCTCTGACTCTCTCTCTCTCTCTGTCTCAAAAAAAAATATATCCCCAAGAAATAAAATGATGGCCTGATGGTTTCAATAGCCACTGGCCCAAGAGAGGTACTGGACAGACAGCCTTTTGTGGTTTTTCCAGCTCTTTAATTCTGTTGTCTCTAGGTAGAAGAAACATTTGAGTGTTCCCACTGGCGGTTCATGTTATGTACAGTCTTATCCCTTTCATTACCAACCCACTTCCATATCAGGTATTTTTAAAGACAGTAAATACTTGGCTTTAGTATTATCCAAAAAAAAAACAAAAAACGAGAAGTATACATTACTTTTTTATTTATGTCTGTTTTTCATCAAATTACCTATTTTGATGAAGAGTTGTGATTGGCTCTTATATCTTTGTGTTGGACATTTTGCCGTATGGAAAAGCAGACTTCTTCATAAATATCAGATATTTGCAATATGAAACATATAAGCCACAATTGTAGAATGACTTCACAGCATTTTATAATTCATGAAATCCCTTCCCCTCCTTTTTATGATCAGACATTTTATGACATAAACCACAATACATCTTGTTTCTCTCAAGGAAAATAAAAGCAGAACACATTCTTTTTTTTAACCTTTTCTTTGCCATAATGGAAGAAGGCTTTGTGTTTTTGCACAAAACTCAGAGATCTTTGTAAACTTGGTGTGAAACCATTTATTCACTCCTTTTCTGGGCATCTTGGTCAATAAAAATTCAAGACATATGCTTTAGTTTGTTCAGGCTGCTGCAACAAAACACCATGGACTGAGTGGGCCCAAGCCCAACAGCAATTTATCTCTCACAATTCTAGTGATTGAGAAGCCCATGCTCAAGGTGGAGCAGATCCGGTGTCTGGTGAGGACTCGCTTCCTGCTTCATAGACAGCTTCCTCTCACTGTGTCCTCGCATGGAAGAAAAGGCAAGGGAGTTCTGTGGGGTCTCTTTTATAAGGATACTAATCCTACTAATGATAGCTCCTCCTCAAACCTCCAAACATCATCACATTGGAGATTATATTTCAGCATATGAGTTTGAGGGGAACACAGACATTTCGTTTGCAGCACCATATGCCCTTCACACTGCTCTGATAACAGACTCCCAGGCAGGCCCTCAGCCATCCTCCCCCTTCCCTGATGAAGCCGTGGTGCCTGCTGTCCCCAGATCTCTGAAATGTCTACAAGATGGACTTGCCTTTCAGTCTTGTTTTAGACTCTGTTGCTAGAGTTCAACCTCACTCTGTCAGTCCTTTCTTCTCTCCCATGAGGAGCACAGGGTCTCAGCATTACAGTGACAGCACTGGAGAAATCAAGATAGCACTGAGGAGGAGAGAGAGCTCGTTAGTGCCTCTAATGAGCCTTCCCCAGTTTCATTTATGGCTAAATCAGAAACTTTATGAGTCATTTACCCTGTCACAGAGCCATTTTCAGAGTGGGTTAGCAATGTTAGAAGGCTAGGGCTTCTCCGTCACAGAGAGACCACAATGAAAATGTAATACTACCCAGAATGGAGGTGACAGGGCTGGCCTGGCTATCTGGGGCACTTGCCTTTGCCTCTGTGGGCTCCATTAGCAGCTCCTTTCAGGAATCACCTAAACAAGGATCTCAGCATGCTTTCTGAACATGCTGGACCCCTAACCTGTCCCTTCCCAGCATGCCCTCTGGACTCTATCTCAGGTGCAGGGGCTAATAATGGGGCCAGAACAGGATCTGGTGTTTACAGGGGACAGTCCTAAGGAGCAAGCTAGAGTTATGGCTCTGGAAGACCTTTAACCTTTTCTGGTGTCACCCTTTCTCTGCTTCCTTCCTTTATAGTTAGTGGCACTGCAGAATAAAGGGATAACTCCAACCTGGCCACTGATGACTGGGTAACCATTAACACACTTAACCACTCTGCTCCATGGTTTACTTCAGGATTGAACTGAACAGCCCTAAGGACATTTCTGAGCTGTAACCTTCCATGTGTCTATGGAGAAGACAACAATGTCAGGTTGCATTGAGAGGCAAAATGGATGAGCCTCAGCATGAAGCTGTTCTTTCAAGACAACATCCAGACCTTTCCCCTGTGAGCATCCACTTCTCCTCACTGCCTGGGTCACTCTCCATCCCTTACTCCCTTTGGAATTCACCAGGAAAGACAGGTAACACAGTGTGAAGAAGCAGAGATGTCATCATTTATGCTCCAGACTCATCACATCGAGACTGAGAAGGAGAAATGTTACTGGGCCAATAGATGGACATTTTGCAGAAATCTATTTTTAACATAAGAACATCATTTTTTTAAAAAGGGAATAAGAAATGCTGACATATATACCATCATATTAAATTCAAAGACTCCTGTCTTTTGAATATTACTCAACACTACATTGCAGAATGTCCTTTCTGGGAAGTAGACCAGTAGGAGCGATCCCACATTCTTGCTTCTTCCAACTACAGTTATTCAGATATTCTTAAATGGGCAGCTGGAGAAGGCTAGGGAGGCTGGCTTCGGCCACAGGACTTGAAGAAGCTGACTGCCTATGGGAAACATCAACCTCTGACCTTGGCCTCAGTTGACACTGCTCTGAGTGAATCACCAAGAAAAACATGGGTGGTAGTAGTATTTCTCTCCCTCTAACTCTGGTGGCCAGAACTTCCATAAGTATCAAGTTGTTTTCCCATATTTATTTCAATCAAAGAGCTTTGCTGTTTGCTCTGCCAAAACACTGGACGTTCATACCTTGACAAGCCTTACAAGCGTGTATCCCTCTGCCGTTTAGAAAGTACTTCATCTATCAGGACATTGAGTTATATTTTACAGCCAAGGTGATGAGATGGAAAAATCTTCTTGCTGCCAGGATAGGAAATCTGATTTAACACAGGTTCTATATCAACTTCCTCTGTGGCCATCCTGCTGAAAGACATGCGCACCTCTGGAAGTTGTCAGGCAAGATGGCCACTGCAGCACCATTGATAATGCTTGTTGTTGTTGGCTCCACGGTCATGTAAGGGTTTGTTCCAGTCTATATTTAGTCATGCTTGCTATGAAATTAGGAATACTTTTATATCATTGACATTTGACACATAGACATTTTTCTGGAGGGAAAAAATAACATTCAAGCTCTCACATTAATGTTGGGAAAGTACAGTCACCCCCCCCCCTTCCCCCAGAATGTAGCAGTTTCTAAAGTTGGAGCCAGGGACTAACCAGCCAGAAGTTTATATTACAAATAAATCCCACTCTTTATGCCAAGGAAGTATGTCAAGAGGCTGACAGTTAAACTGACCAAGCCAAAACATTTCCTGAAAAATTAAAATTCCCAAATAATTAATTACTTTTTACCTGATAAAAATAGAAGGCAAATTGAGTTGGCAATCTCATGGTAAAATAAGTAGATCCAAAGTGTAACTAAAATCATATGGTGAATAATTTTCAAAACTTCAAATGCTCTCCAGGTTGGTATCTCTCCCTGATCTCATTCTATGTTGATTAATTCCATGAGACTGAACAACTTGAATTGCACAGTTAAGACCTGAGTAAAATCCCTACAGCTGTTTGTGTGGTTTCCCTTTCCCATGTAGCCACCACCTTCTCCTATGCCAGGGTTTCCTCAACCCTGGCACTATTGACATTTTGGTCCAAATAATTCTGTGTTGTGGGAGCAGTCCTGTGCATTGTAGGATGTTTAGCAGCACCCCTGGCCTCTACTCATGAGATGCCAGGAGCACATCTGGAGTTGTAGCAATTAAAAATGTCTCCAGATGTTGCCAAACATTCCCTGAGGGTGGAGGAAGGAAGCAAAGTCACCCCCTGTGGAACCACTTTGTTAACCACTCTGTGCTTAGGACAAAGCTTTGCCAAGAATCAACCTGAATTTGTGCTGTATGAATATATGGTATCATGATTTTTTGAGACTGTGTAAGAACAAAACAAAATTCAGTGCATTGACACCACAACAGGGGTGGTTTCTGAGCACAAGAAAAACTTTTCTGATATATTAGTAATGAGATATATTCAGTGCCACTCTTTGAAGGTCTTTAATATTTATGATGAAAGACTATTTGTAGTAGATTGTTTAGGTAAGGACACATAAATAGAATAGAATTTCCTGAAAGTCCTTTTTCAAACTTTTTGTTTGGTTTCTTTTATTTTTAACAAAAAGGATATGCAGAAAGGCATATAATTATACAAGAATACAAAGAAAAATTATTTCACAAGAGGTATTTTTCTTCTTTAGCTGAAGAACTAGTCATACAGGGGAGGGAGAAACAAGAACGTGCTTAGATGAGAAACAGTGGAGAATGAAATGGAGAGAGTAGTAGATCATTCATAGCATAATATAACGGTTACAATAAAGAGATCTGCCTACTGATAAATGTTTCAGAGCACACATGGTACTAACTGTTCTTCCAGCCCTCTCACGGGAAATGGCTTTACAGATTAAAGAGCATTTTAAATTTTAATTTCAAGTCCTTTTTGTTTCCATTTCAGTTTTATTAATTTTCATCATAAATATTAATTTATGAGCACCAATACCCAAAGGGCCTTGACATACTATCTCTCAAAAGTTAATGACTATCACTACCACATGTAACCAAAAAGCAGTGTGAGTGTAAAAGAACTGACCATTTCTTTACTCAATTTGAAGCAGATCTAAACCTAAAACACACCATTCCTTATCCATGATCACATTCAAAGGGACAACACCCTAAATACAAGTAGGACACTGGAAGGCTTGGCACTGGGATGAGGGGAGGAGTTGTGGTTTGGGGTTGCATTGTTTACAGATTGAACCTAAGTTGTTTTTTAGTTTATCTGCTCACTGTTGTTTTATATTGTCCCTTTCTGCTTTATTAAGTACATGAGAATGGGGTTAATTATTTCAGATCCTGTGGGAAGCACCTTTGTAATCAGAAAAAAAAACAGGTTTTTACAACCCACCTGAGTTTATGATGATCAAAATGAGTGTTAGTCTTTCCTCTCTCCAAAGAGGTTTAGCTTCTAGGGCTGGCAAGCACTTGATGCTTTCCAGGAATAAAGAGGATTTCTCACCAAAAGGTTTACAAAAATGTCCCCTCTAGAGAGGACTTGGACAAACTCTGGTTTACAGGTGTCTTTCCACCTTGCTGGGAACTGAAGACTCCTTTGGGCAGCCCAGCCAAAAATGCTATTGGTGCCTGTCTAGTCACGGGCAGCATTTAGTAAATGGATCAGCTGCAGCACAAAGAAATGTCAAAACAATTTATTTAAAGGAAAAACCTCAGTTACTACATGAGTTTGCATAAGTGATGAAAGTGTGACAAAATGAGGAAAAAAATTTAAATCAAAGTGTAACATAGACCCTTACATCTTTGGGATTCAAAGGAACCCAAGCATCCTTGGTTCCACCCCTCATTGACAAGGAAAACCATTCTAGTCTGCCCAATGTGCATGGGTCACTGAACCAAGGAGCCCAGTTGGGGGCTCAGACTCTAGCTCTGGGTCATTCTCGGAATATCATCCACCAGTTGGCATCACTTCTAGAATGAAGGTAGCTGTTTTAGTCTTGAATTTGCACTGTTCTCTTTATAATCTGATATCAAATTCCTTACAAGGTAGTTATGTGGTCTAATTTTAGTTTATCTATCTATTTAGCATTCTAGTCTAATACTAGACATGTAAAAATGTTCTGTAAGTAATTGATAGCAAAAGAACTGGCCTTTTTTGTTTGTTTGTTTAAGTGAAAGGAGGGGAGATAGAGAGACAGAGTCCCACATGCACCCTGACCAGGATCCAACCAGCAACCCCCATCTGGGGCAGATGCTCTGCCCATCTAAGGCTGTGGTCACAACTGAGCAAATATTTTAGTAACTGAGGCAGAGGCTCCGTGGAGCCATCCTCAGTACCTGGGGCAAACGTGCTTGAATCAACCAGCCATGGCTGTGGGAAGGAGAAAGAGGGAGATAGAGAGAAAGGGGAGGGAGTGGGGGTAGAAGCAGATGGTCGCCTCTCCTGTGTGCCCTGACTGAGTATCGAACCTGGGAATTCCACACACTGGGTCAACTGACCTGAGTCAACTGACCTGAGCCAACTGGCCAGTGCAGGACTGAACATTTTATTTCAGCAAATGTGTAGTAGAAAAGCTTATACTCTGAGGAAGCTTCTGTATTTACCAACAGAGATATAAGTGGGAATACTTAGCAAAATTTGTTTTCTTCTGTCCTTTGGTCAATGATCGTTAAAGGAGTCATTTCTCCAATTTTTGAAAGCGTTTGCAAATGGTTGGCAAGGAGAAACCTGTTTTTCCAGATATAAAATTCAGCTGTTAATTTAATAAATTAACAAGTAAACGAATAAAGGGCATCCCCAGATATTTATTGAGGGAAAGAATTCAGACTTTTCTCCAAGCTAACATCTACATGTGATAAATAGTTCTCTGTTTGGCTGGCTAGCACAATTAGAAGTTAGGTTGTCTATGCCTTACTAGAATCTGTTCCTTGTTCTAGCTATCATTTGACTTAGATATAATAAGAAATAAGATGAATGTGCCCCCAAAACCCTACCCTTTCTATCCTGCTTCAAGGCTCCCATATTTCTCACCACCCACAAACTATCATCATCAATACTTTTTAGGCACAGAACTCATATATTTCCTTCCAAAGTGTGAAAATTTAATTAACCCTACCTACAGGTGCTTGCCAAATCCTGTAGCACTTTTTTTTTATCAAGTCTTCTAGATCTTCATTCATAACAGTTTCAATGTTTCTTTACAACCTTGGATGAATCTGGCTGTTGCTATTTTCTGCATACTAATTATGGAGCTGTCAAGGATACTATGTTTCCTGGCATTTACAGTGTTGATATTTCTATATTTTGCTCAGTTACTCCCAGGGTTGGGCTTGGCTGTTAGTAAAATGAGCTTCTCTTTCTTGTCTCTCTCCATCTGCCCACCATTCTTTGGCCAATTCATTTGTTGTCCAAATCTTTGGAGATGGTGGGTCCTTTCTCCTTGTGCCTGAATGACCCCAGGAAAATAGATGTAGGACATATGCAACATTCATTGGCCACAATCAACCAAAATATCAAAAAAAATCATGAAACTTCTCCTTACATTGAAAAACTGGGAGGGAAAATTTTAAATGTAGACAAATCTGAGTTTTAAAAGTTTCTAGTCCCCTATTACTATGTTCTGTATTGGTGCTGCCTGGTTATATTTGGAATGTGATTTCTATTATGTATTTAATTTAGAAACCCCTCACTCTTCAAAATGTAGTCAGAAATCATTTATTTTTAATCACAGTGGATCAGACCAATTACTTGCTTGAAAATCCCCATACCTGTATATTAAAATGTGTCGTCCTCTATTATTCTGTGTAATATTCTTAATTTCTTCAGATAGACTATAGGTTCTTTGAAAGCAGGCCTTCTAGAAATAGATGGGGGTCTTAGATGAGTCTAAGTTCAAGATGAGCCAAGAGTGATGCCTAAAGGTTAAGGGAAATGACACAATCTAAAGCCTCATTCATAGAAACATGCGGAGAATAAACCAGACTGGCCGGCCTGCTCCATCTGGACTGTGCTGTAACCTCTGCAGAGTGACCAGCTAATTAGAACTTTGAGAACCTGTAGTTTTCCCAGAAGAGGTTTTTAGTTGATAAAAGTTCTGGAAACCATGTCTTATGAGAAACACAAAGAGTAGAAATATTTAGCCTAAAGAAAAAAAGACACAGGGAGGACAAGATCAATTCTTTTTTTTTTTTTTTTTTTTAGAGACAGAGACACAGAGGCGGGGGGGGGGGGGGGGGGGACAGGAAGGGAGAGAAATAAGAAGCAGCAATTCTTTGTTGTAATGCCTTAGTTTTTCATTGATTGCTTTCTTATATGTGTCTTGACTGGGGAGGTGTGCTCCAGCAGAGCGAGTGACCCCTTGCTCAAGCCAGTGACCTTGGACTCAAGCCAGCAATCTTGGGCTTCAAGCCAGCGACCTTTAGGCTCAAGCCAGAGACCATGGGGTCGTGTTTATGATCCCACGCTCAAGCCAGTGACCCTGCGCTCAAGCTGAATGAGCCCACACTCAAGCCGGTGACCTCGGGGTTTTGAACCTGGGTCCTCAGCATCCCAGCCTGAGGCTGTATCCACTGTGTCACCTCCTGGTAAGGCAAGATCAATTCTTAATTAGTTAAAATTCATTCATTCATTCAACTGTCATTAAAAAACATTTTTTGAGCACCTCCTCTTTGCCAGGGAAGAGATACCAAGAGCAAAGGACAAAGACTGGGTTGCTGCTTTTGCAAACTTTTAATTAGTGGGGAGTGGGAACCAGACAAAAAGGTTTTTCTAGGGGACAATAGTTTGAGTTAGGAATGACTTCTCTACAATTCTTTTTGGAAAAAAAGCCATTTGCTTATCTGTTTTTCTTTTATTTAATATTGAGAATAACTGACATTTAACATTATGTTAGTTTCAGGTGTACAGTATAATGATTTGATATCCGTATATATCATGAAATAATCACCACTATAAGTCTAGTTAACCGTTATCACACAAAGGTAAACATTTTTTTCTTGTGATGAGAACTTTTAAGATCTATTCTCTTAACAACTTTCAAATATGCAGTACACTATTATTATCTATAGTCACTATGCTGAACATTACACTGAAAGACTTACTTATCTTATAACTGGGAGTTTGGAGTTTGTGCCTTTTGACCCCCTTTACTTTTTTCATCTACCCCCTACCCCCTGCCTCTGGCAACCACTAATCTGTCCTCTGTATCTATGTAATCATTATTTATTGATAGATTCCACATATAAGTGACTTCATACAGTATTTGTCTTTCTCTGGCTGACTTATTCATTAGCATAATATCCTCAAGGTCCATTCATGTTGTCACAAATGGCAATATTTCATTCTTTTTATGGCTGAATAATATTCCATTGTGTGTGTATATATCAAAGTTTTTTTTTCTTTTTATTGATTGGTTTTAAAGAGACAGAGAGAGAGAGAGAAAGAGAGAGAGAAAGAGAGAGAAGCATTCACCTGTTGTTCCACTTAACTGTGCACTCATTGATTGCTTCCTGTATGTGCTCTGACTGGGGACCAAACCTGCAATCTTGGTGTTTGGGGATGATGCTCCAACCTGCTGATTTAACCCACCATTGCCTTATCACAGTTTCTTTATATAGTCATCCATTGATGGTCACTTAGGTCATTTCTATGTCTTAGTTATATTGTAAAGAATGCTTCAATAAATATGGGGGTGCACATATCTTTTTCGATTAGTGCTTTTATTTTCATTGGATAAATACTCAGAAATGGAATTGCCTGATCACATGGTAGCTCTATCTTTACCTTTTTGAGGAACCTCCATACTGATTACCACAGTGGCTGCACCAATGTACATTCCCACCAGCGTACAAAGATTTGCCTTATTGGGGTTTTTTAAAATTTATTTACTGATGAGGGAGAGAGAGAGAGAGAGAAACAACAATTTATTGTTCCACTTATTTGTGCATTCATTGTTGGATTCTTGTATGTGCCCAAACCTGCAACCTTGGCATATTGGAAATGCTCCCACCAGCTGAACTACCCAGCCAAAGCACCTTATTGTTTCTTAATTTTGGATCTTTATGTTCTTGTTTAACTGCATTTTTGTCTTTCAAACACAGTCATTTATATCCAAGTGTAAAATACTTGGTGATGGCGGCCACAGTGCAGGTTCTAGAAGCATTCAGCTAGCACTCAGGGGTCAGCAAAGGCCCTAACTGCTGACTGAATGATGTGGTGGGCTCTAAACTCTGAACTGTGAGGGGTACAGGAAAATGAATCGGCAACCTGCATCATTGTAAGAGGTCCTCAGGAGCGCCACAACGTGTAGGAAAGGAGAATGGGTTTGGTTAGGCCTGGGGTGAAGCTCCCAGTTGGCTGGAGCCATCCAAGTCCTAAAGACCTTGTGGAATTTTATAAAATGCCCCAAGTAGAAGGACAACGACCTGGGATCTAGTCCTGCTGTGGGACCTTGAGACACTCATCAGTCTCTCCAGATTTAGCTCCTTTCCCGGCAGAGTGTTGATGGACTGAATTATCTTAAACCTCCTTTCCCCGTTTTCCTCTAGTGCCATCATGTCTAAAGTTAAAATTTTAGAATGTTTCCTGGGACCAGTAAGATTTAGGTGAAGGACCTATGGCAATTAAAGGGCCAATTTACCATTATTTTTAACTCAGCACTGGGATGTCAGGTAAGTGTTCTTTCGCTCAAACATTTTCCTCTAAAGCTGAAACTCTCTCTCTCTGTCTCTTCCCCCCAGTCCTTTTGAGAATGACTAAAAGTGATGCTCTTTTGTGTGTGTGTGTGTGTGTGACTGGGTTTTACAATAGATTAGAGAGAGTCGTCTATACCCTAGAAACAAACTGTACCTCACTGAGAATACAACCCACAGACTGTCTTAACCAACCCCACAGGCACCAACTGGCCTGTAGAGCTGTAGGCTTCCCTTCTGATTCCTCGGAATATTCACACAGGACAAGTAAGCCCTGTGGCTTATCTAGGAGAAACCAGCATTATCAGGCACTCAGTGGAGAAGTTGGATAGAGGCAGGAGCCTATACTACTGTCACTCATCAGCTCTTGATTGTAGTCTCAGCCAGAGCCACACAAGCCAGCAAATCCAGTGCACCAGCTCTGATGAAAGCAGGCTGCAATGAGTAAGGGAAGAAGTATCGAATCCAGCCTCATGAACACTCGGCTTTGCCTGTTGGAATTTAGCTGGAAGTGCTCCACAGACACACAATTCTGGGCACTCGTCAAGTCATCTCTGTCTTCTTACTAAGTTGGAAGTGCTGCATTAACACATATCTCTTCTTTCTGGAAAGTCTCTATGTCCTGAGATGGAATAATAATTATTATAATAATTTTAGCAAATATTTTCTACATGCTTAATATGAACCAGGCTCTGGCCTGTGTGATTTTCATGAAATATCTCATTTAATTCCCACAATGTTATGAGGCAGATGTTGTCCCCATTTAATGAATAAACAAACTGAGGCACAGACAATTTAAATTAATTTTGCCTCATCTTAGAGCTAGTAAGTGGCATGGCCAACTCTCAAACCCATAGAGCTGACCCCGGATCCTGCCTCTTTACCGCTATACCTTACTGCCCTGTGCCTGCTCAGAATTCAAAACTGAAGTTATAAAAGGTTTGCATGGGTTCACACTTGGGAATGCCTTTAAGTTAATATCAGGAACTAAGCCTCTGGCGGTGGGGGCTCTGGTCCCCTCCCCTCTTTTTATTCTGGTGACAAAATCAGGCCAAGCGCCAGCTGTTACCCCTGTTGTTCTGGGTTCTCCATCCATTAGTGACTTAAGTTCTCATCTTTATAAATTGGTTTCACCTTAAATTGACAACACTTCTCTCCAAACTTTACCACTGAAAACCATAAAGGTGAGTCACTCCTATGAAACCTTAATAGTAACCCTAGACATGGACAGACTTGAGGCCAACAGGTTGCTTCTGCTGCACAGGTCCCAGCTCTCACAGAGGGTGTCCAGGAAAGATGCCTGCAGCTGGAGCTCAGGGTAGTCTCCAGCAAGAGCTCATCCAGGAGAACATGTGAGGAAGTTCTTCTACATGACCTGCTAGTCATTCCGTCTGGAAAAAGAAAGGCCTCAACACATTGTGAAACCTGGGGCTGTCACAGTTACTACATGGTTACGGGAAATTTACATTTTTGTATGTCAAGTGGTACTTTAGCTTAAAAATAAAATATTGCTGCTGGCTGCCATCCTACAAATAATTTAGAACTCACTGTGCAGCCAAGCACTCTACAAATAATAAGGAAATAACAACCTGAGGATAAAAAAGATGGCTTGGCACAGGAAGACAAGGGCCCCAATCATGTCCAGTTACTTTGGGACCAATTTCTACAATGCTACCAAATGCTCAGTCACACTTGGAGCAAACTGGAGGTCCTACTAAATTAAAAATTCCATGTCACATTATTTTAAATAGGCCTCCTGCTTCTCATTATTCTGTCACACATCTCTGAAAAAGCAGAAAGATAGGGACAGGGGAAATGGAGAAAGTCCTCCATGACTGATACCCCCTGGGCCTTCTGAGCAGTGTGTTCAGCTGACCTTGGGGAAGATTGAGCCAGGATGGGCCATGATTCCCAGCAGTTCCCATCTCTTGCCCAGGGACACCTCCACATGACCTCAGAGCAGCCTGTAGCCAGCCTCTGTGCCGTGTGAAATCAGACCAAGCTATTAAGGAGAATATATCATCTCAATTTATCACCAGAAAGAAATGAAATGGCAACATTAAAATAAAAATGTTAAAACTGCTAGTCTTCTAGAAAGAGTCTATATTTTTTAATTCCATGAATTTTAAAATATCGTGCATCAGCTCTGGCAGGTGGGCTCAGGTGTAGAGCCTCAGCCCGGCATGTGGAAGTCCCAGGATTGATCCTGGCCAAGGCACACAGGAGAAGCACCCATCTGCTTCTCCAGCCTTCCCCCTATTCTTCCTCTCTATCTCTCTCTGCCCCTCCTGCAGCCAAGGCTCCATTGGAGCAAAGTTGGCCCGGGCACTGAGGACAGCTCCATGTCCTCTGCCTCAAGCTCTACAATGGCTCCAGTTGCAATGGAGCAATGCCCCAAATGGGCAGAGCATCAGCCCCTAGTGGGCTTGCCAGGTGGATCCCGTTTGGGCGTATGCGGGAGTCTGTCTCTGCCTCCCTGCTTCTCACTTCAGAAAAATAAAAAAAAAGAAACAAAAAAACAACAAAAATAACACATGCATCTGAGTCACTGACCTCATCCCTAGATTTAAATGCTGATTCAAATACTTGTACAAATAGTTTGATTTCCATTATTAGAATTCACAGTTCAGGATTTTTTTTTTAAGTAGAAGAAAAACACTTAATTTTGAAATCAACTAAAGATGTATTACGTATAAGCATCCTTTTATATTCTGGCTGTGCTTCTACTTTTTAAAATAGATCACTGAGATATAATTTTAAATCCTGAATACAACTCAGTTGAATTCTGAAAATGGACTCTAAAAATGATACTAGGAAAAATGTCAATTTTACTTCTTATGACCCTTAGCTTAACTTACATGTTCTAAAAGAATTTAAATATCTTGAACATCCAACTCTGCCAAGTACTTTAGAATTAAAAGATCTAATTGTGTTCACTTTCCATACATTGCTATGAAATTACAGTCTTCAGTACTGATGGTCTCTTCACATATATGGAATTTATAAGGTCTTTGCCTTCATAATCATGTTATCCTCAATTTTAAAAGAAAACAGCTTGATGGAAACAACTAGACTCTTTTCCTGATCTTTTCCTTCTGGATTGGGTATTTTAAAACTATCTTGCTGATCCTTGTAGAACTTGTATCCAGGTAAAAGAAAGAAAACAACTGAACCCAAGTGAAATGAAAAATTTTTATTTCTTGAGTACTGCAAGAAAAATCAGATATCGATGTATGATTCAATAAACTGAAAATAAATCTTCACACAGAAATTCATAGACAGACATGAATTTAGGGTAAGTCTAAAGTTATGGTCAGAATATTTGTGTCTTCATAAAATTTATGTTTAGAAAATTAATGCCCAAAGTGTGGTGGGGCCTTTGGGAGATGCATAGGTCACAAGGAGGGAGCCCCATGAACGGGATTAGTGCCCTTATAAAAGAGGCCTCAGAGAGCTCTCTTGCCCCTTTCACCAGGTGAGGACCCAGCAAGAAATTAGCCATGTGCAACCTGGAAAAGTGTCCTCACAAGAATCCAACCCTGCTGGAACCCTGATTTTAGCCTTCCAGCCTTCAGGACTGTGAGAAATAAATTTTTGTTGTGTAAGAGCTGCCCAGCCTTTGGTATTTTATGATAGCATCTCAAACAGACTAAGATAGCTAAGTTCTGGAAACATTTCCTATATCATAGAATCATTCTTACTGAATGGATGGTTTTGTATTCTAGTGGAAATAATAATGATATTTGGGATTCACTGTAAGTAGAAATTATAAGTTGAGATTTATAATGTACTCTTAGACTTGGAAGAACTTAACCATGCATCTTCTTTGCAAAGGTCGAGGATTCGATAAGTAAGAATAAAGATAGATATTGCCTCCCAAAGTGACCCTGCGGTAGCTGTTCTAAAAGTATCTGGTGCTTGGTGGTACCTCCGGATGTCTTGATTCACTTCATCCTGTGGGTCCTTGTTCATCTTGCCTCGAGCATATTGCTTTTGTCTATGTAAGAAAATTGCCTAAGTAGAAGGGAACACATGAAAATAGGCATGCTCAGGGAGCTCTGAGTGAGGCCGACTTCCTCTCTTAGTGCTAACTGTTCCGACGACAATGGGTAGGTCACAAAGGAACTGATGTGCTTTCTGTGAGTGTCTGGGGGAGATGGCATTAAGAAGCTTACAAGTGAATACACAGGCTTCTAATCATTAGCTTTGACTTCTAAATTGCTGGTTGACTATTGGCACTACTGTTGTGTTGGGTTTTTTTTTCCCCTATGGACTGGAATTGCTTTGGCATTAATCAATACTTATTACAAAAAATAGCCTTATACATTATCTTTGCCCTCCCTTCCCCTGTACCTAGAGGGGGTACAGACAGGATTATTCTCTACAATAAAAAATCTCAATGGTCTGGACCAATCTGGTTGCAAATGACCCTAAAAAGAAGCTTTACACTGACTCTCTAGGGTCTGTGTTCATGATTTGCCAGAGCAGGATGAGAGACGTTTCGGGTGTATGGCTTTGCTGGCTCCCCTGTTCTATTTCTTCACATGACTCTCAGTGAAGAAAGCAGACATGGGTCAAAATTGAATACGTTCTTTCGCTATGGTTTTCTAATCTCTGTAGCCAGGAATTTCTTTGAACCCCATAAAGGGAAGAAATGCAAAGTTGATTTCTGTGAGCAACACATTTTTACCATGTACCATATTCAATCAACCAAATAAAATCAACCAAATAAATTTACTGATTGGTAACATGAAATTACCTACAGAAGGGAAACTTTATACTAGAAAAACTTTCACTGCAATGGAACATTTCATAGTATTATACTAAAAATGGATTTTAGTATTATAGTTTAGAGAAAGAAGCTAAAATTAAAGAGCTCTGGCATTCTCTCTCTGACACAAATTAACTTTCCTAGAGAAATGGATGGAATACACAAAAGTAGAGAGTGGAAGATGATCAGTGAGCTTGAATATTTGCACACAAAAGTAAACTTAGAGCCCTGGCAGGTTGGCTCAGTGGTAGAGCGTCGACCTGGCGTGCAAGGGGTCCCGGGTTGGATTCCCGGCCAGAGCACACAGGAGAAGCACCCATCTGCTTCTCCACCCCTCCCCCTCTCCTTCCTCTCTGTCTCTCTCTTCCCCTCCTGCAGCGAGGCTCCATTGGAGCAAAGATGGCCTGGGCGCTGGGGATGGCTCCTTGGCCTCTGCCCTAGGCTCTAGAGTGGCTCTGGTCGCAGCAGAGCGTCGCCCCCTGGTGGGCAGAGCATCGCCCCCTGGTGGGCAGAGCGTCGCCCCCTGGTGGGCGTGCCGGGTGGATCCCGGTCGGGCGCATGCGGGAGTCTGTCTGACTGTCTCTCCCCGTTTCTAGCTTCGGAAAAATAAAAAAATAAAAAAACTTAGAGTCAGCTTTTGGTTGGCTGTAAAAATTGTGATTAGAGGAAATTCTTCCTATGATGTCTGTTTTTCTCTATCCTTCTTGCCCAGTGGTCAAGTTCAAGACCCATTATTGGTGCACCCATTGAATCTGAATTCTGACCAGTGATGAGGTTAGTCCCAATCATCCCGTGATCTCTCAGTGACTGAAGACTCTCACCAATTGTGTCACAATGTCTGTGCAGCCTACTAAATAAATACTCAAACTGCATACTGAATTAAGTCATTCCTTTAAATAATGGCTGTTGAGAACCCATTATAAGCCAGATACTCCTCTAAACACTGGATATAAAGCAGAGAACAAAGCATGCCCACTGTCATGGAAGTTCCATGTTGAAAGGAAATAGGGAGACAGAAAATAAATAAATCTGTACAATGTCAGATGATGAACAATGTTGTAAAGAAAACAAAGCAGTCAGAAGGACAGACAATGATAGCAGGGAAAAGGATGTTGTTTTGGATGGTGATCAGGAAAGGATTCTCTTTGAGAGGAATCCTACATGAATTGAGAGACTTTTTCCGAGGGAAGGGAGTTTCAGGCAGAGGGAATAGCAAGTACAAATGGCATAGAGATCGGAGCATGGCTTGTCCAGTGACAGGAATTAAAGGAGGGAGAGAGAAAGAAAGTGGGAGGAGATGAGTTGGAATAGAGAAGGTATTTCAAATAATGTTGGGTTTTTTTGTTTGTTTGTTTTGTGTTTTTTTTTGCTGATGTATGCACTTCAGACATTATTCCAAATTAGATGGAGGGAGTCTTGGAGAAATTTGGGCTGAGGCATAATGTGATCTTGCTTATGGTTTTAAGGAGTTGCTCTGACAGCTGCCTGGACAATATACTATCAAAGGCCAAGCGCTGTAGCCCAAATTGGTTTTCATTATTCCCTCACTGGCCAATGTAGGAAGTATGTTCATAAGACTTGCAAATAATACAAAATGGGAAAAAATAATAGAATTAAGATGTAAAAACATTTATCCTTGACTTTTAAAACCCAGCTAAATAGCAGCTTGCGCTGGAAAGTTTTTCTTGCATCCCCCTGCCCCCAGCCATAACTTATATCACCCCCATGATTAAACACACCCAGGTGGTACTCCCTTAATGTTGGCATACGCTTCGGGCATCATGTTGCTCTAGAACTTCAGAGTTTAGTCATATCTCTTCCCTTCAATACTGAGCCACACTTAAAAATTGGAAGATAGTGCCTGACCAGTGGCGGCGCAATGGATAGAGTGTCGACCTGGGACGCTGAGGTCCCAGGTTCAAAACCCTGAGGTTGCCAGCTTGAGCACAGGGTCACTGGCCTGAGCCCAAAGGTTGCTGGCTTGAAACCCAAGGTTGCTGGCTTGAGCAAGGGGTCACTGGCTTGGCTGGAGCCCCCCAGTTAAGGCACATATTTAGATAGCAATCAACGAACTAAAGTTGACATCAACTAGGAGTTGATGCTTCTCCTCTCTCTCTCTCTCTCACTAAAAAAATAAATTAAAAAATTAACAACGAAAAAGGAAGTAGCTTATTCACCTCCCAATTTCCCAGACTAGCACACAGTAAGGATTTAATAAAATTTCTTCGAATCAGTGAACTCTTTAGAATGTGTTAGGACTGATTTTCAGCAATAATATAAAATATATCAAAAATCAACTGCTTGTGTATAAAATAGATAAGGCCCACCTTTCCAATAGTTTAGGTTTAAAAAAATTGGCATTTAGAAGATCTTGAACTTAGTATGAGGCATACTGGGATATAGCTGCTTTGAGAAATATGTAAGTTGATGAAGCCTTATGGTCTAAGCAGGTTGGGCCATTTGCTAATCAGATCAAAAGTACTATATAGGAACACCTGATGTTGTGCTAACACACCTGGTTTGGATTTACGTGTGTGTGTGCTGGTACACGCCCGTGTGAGCAGAAAAAACATGATCTCCTATTTCACCAGAAATAGATTTAGGCAGAGTTTAAATCAAGATTGTGATACCTGTACTTTGGGAGTAGAAAAGTCCATGCCCAGGAACCCCTGTCTGGTGGCTGGTGCATTTTGTTCCTAGACATTTTAACTTGGCCTTGGGGTTTGCCAACAGCTGAAGATGTACCCTGTAGAATCCCCTGAGATGAAAGGGAAGACCCGATTTAGTGAAATATCACCTTCGAGGAAACATGTACGGAAGCTTCTAAAACTCAAATAGATGGATATTTTTTTTATAAAATTGCACCCTGGAAAGACTCACTCAGATAGACCTCCCATTATAGAGTCTTCCATTTCATTCTGTTTCCAAGGTGTGAATTCCTTGTTATTTTTTAATGAAAATACTTGATTACTCTAGGTTATTATTATGGATGAAATACGTTTTCTTACTTTTTACAGTCATAATTTAACCAAAAGAATGAGCTACTAACAGTTAGTTATAATACTGAATCGCAAACCACTTCTACTATTTGAATGCCGTCTATTTATTACTGGCAATAACTGGAGTCTGAAGAAGTCATAAATAGACAGACATGGCAGAGACAGCCAACATTTCCGTCACATGCCTCATTGTAATGATTCAGTTCTACTGTGTCCTAAAGAGCGAGGAAAAAAATTACGAAGTACTGAACTTGTTTGTTTCTAAATAATTTTTAACTGGCATCATGTGTTTCTAATTGTATCTCATATTTTGGCTTTTCTAGTCAGAAGCAGAGTGATCTAGTAATTACAATAATCATAAAAGAGGAATCTTGCCTACTACTTTAAGTCAAGCTTTGAGGAAAATGGGAGCTACTTATTTATTTATTTGAGAGAGAGAAGGACAGACAGAGACAGGAAGAAAGAGAACTGAGAAGCATCAATTCATAGTTGTGGCACCTTACTTGTTCATTGAATGCTTCTCATATGTGCCTTGACTGGGGGACTCCAGCCAAGCCAGTGACCCCTTGCTCAAGCCAGCAACCTTGAGCTCAAGCCAACAACCTTTGGGCTCAAGCCAGCAATGATGAGGTCATGTCTATAATCCTATGCTCAAGCCAATGACCCCACGCTCAAGCTGGTGAGCCTGCACTCAAGCAGGTGACCTTGGGGTTTCAGAATGCAAATCAGAATATTAATAGAATATATTTTATTAAACACATCTCTATGCTCAAAATTCTATATATATGTGCAATCCTCATGGCAACCTTATGAATAGGAAAGTGAGACTAAGAGAAGTTTAGAATTCAGCCTTTGACTATACAGGTAGTAAATTGTTTACCTGTGGTTCAAACCTAGGTATAAAATCCAAACTGTTAAGATTATCTTCTTGGTGTTTTTTGACAGGAAGGTGAATTAATTTTTTTTTCTTTAATTTTTTTAAGTATGAGGAGGGGAGATAGTGAGACAGACTCATGCATGTGCCTCAACTTGAATCTACCTGGCAACTCCTGTCTTGGGCCAATACTCAAATCAACTGAGCTATTTTTAGTGCCTGAGGCTGACTCTCAAACCAACCAAGCTATCCCCAGTGCTGAGCTCCAATCCTCAAACCAACTGAGCCAATGACTGCAAGAAAGGAAGAGAGAGAAAGGGGGAGAAGGAGGGTCAGAGAAGCAGATGGTTGCTCCTCTTGTGTGCCCTAATCTGGAATTGAACCTGGGAATTCTATATGCTGGGCTGATACTCTATCCACTAAGCCAGCCGGCCAGGGCTAATGAAGAAAAGTGAATCTTCACACTAGTTTCAACATGCTATGTAGATGGATAAGAAGGCCCTGCCCAAAGATGCAGCTTGAATCTTCCAAAGCCCTTCAAGGATGAGGAGGAGAATCAGACATGTGACTGTGCTAAACACTAGGATTATGGTCAATATAGAGGGAATCCAAAAAAAAAAAAAAAAACTGTTGTAAAAGTACAACCAAGGATTTTGCCAGGTTGGGAAACCGGCGCTAGCAATGACTCAGCAATGCCCTGTCACTGAATGGGCCTCCTGGAGAGACCTCCATGTGTCTGCAGAGTTCAGCTTGGGGTGGGAATAATTTTGAAGACCAGGGGCAGCTGGGAGCAGCAATCAGCAAAAACATCACCTAGTTGAATAGAACCTTTGGTGGTTTCCTTGACCTCCCCTTCTACCAGGAACCAGTTCTGAGACTCCTCGCTCTGAACCCTTAATTGATCAGTTTCTGCTTTGGCTCGAAATTAAGCCTCCTTGGAAAGGACATGCTTTGGTGGCCTTGGGGACAGATTCAAATTCATCTCTTTCTGGGTTTGGATTTTTTACACGTTAATTAACGTTTCTGGGCCTCAATTTCTTGGTCTATCAATGGGAATTAATACAGTCATGCTCTGCTTCATGACAGGGATACATTCTAAGATGTGTATCCTTAGGCAATTTCATCATTATATGAACATCACTGAATGTACTAACACAAACCTAGGTAATATTGTCTACTACACATGTGGGCTATGATAAACCACCGTCATCGACTGAAATGTTAGCAGCGCATGACTGTAATACCTACTATGCAAGGGTTAGAAATAATATAAATGATATGCCTGGCACCAATCAATATATAATAGCTGCTATTATTGTTATCTGATAGCAATTTAGGGTATAATCATTTCCAAGGGCTTATTTCCTTTGTAAAGAGTACGGGAAGCTTGGTCCTAGCAGTCGTTAGAGCGTTGTCCCAAAACAACTGAGTTGTGCTTCGATCCCCGGTCAGGGCACACACAGGAAGCAGCCAATGAGTGCACAACTAAGTGGAACAACAAATGAATGCTTCCCATCTCTTTCCCTTCCTCTCTGTCTCTATGAATCAATCAAATTAAAAAAATTAACTCTGGCTGGATAGTTTGGTTGGTTGGAACGTCATCCTGAAGTGCAGAGGATGCTGGTTCCATCCCTGGTCGGGGCACATGTAGGAACTGCTTGATGTTCCTGTCTCTCTGTCTCTCTCTCCCTGTTTCTCTCTCTCTCTCTAAAATAATAATAATAATAATTAATAATTAATAATAAAAGAGTACAGGAGGCTCTCCCTGAAGATTTTAAAGATACTTTCCTTTCTCTCCACATTCTATCCTTTCTTCTACGGAAAACACAAAACTAAAATGGTCCCCAGGCATCCAGGCCTCAACTTAGGCTCAACTTGATGCCACAGTGTTGATTTGCCTGGCTTTGAATTTTTGAGAGAGTGCAAAAGGGGGATGAGATAGGAAAAGAGACCTGTGAAGACATTTTCTAGACCACACGAGAGGTGTTAAAAGAATATAAATTAAGTACCTTCGATTTCCAAAAGCAAACATCAGAGTAATTTAGAGTTCACTAAGTAGGGACTAAGAGGAGAGATGAACAGGGCATGCATCTCAAGGTAGAAATGACACCTGCTGGATTAGTAAATGCTTCCATTAAACCTCAACGAGCACTTTTCGGAATCTGCAGAACATATTGCAGGGTTCCCAAAACTGGGCTTTGATGTTTGCATTGTGACATCGCAACTGACTCCAGCTCATTTATTTATCAATAGAAGAGACAAAGCCAGCTTACAGTTTCAGACTGACTATAATTTAGGCTGTCTTTATTAAGACAGTTATATGAAATTGCATATAAACACTGGTCAGTTGCTGTTCTCGTCCATCACAGATGCTCTTGCTATATTTTTAATTAGTTGGATGAATTTAATTATAAAAATCTATTGGGTAATTATTATAATGCTTGGCCCAAGAAAAGTAGTAAAGCAAAAGTAAATACCCCATGTACAGATTAACAAATTTTGAAGACTTTGGAATGAAATAAAATAAAAATAAGCAAAGCATTGCCCTAATTTTCTGATCATGAGAAATCACCAATTGAGTAAAGATTACAGACATGTGCAGATATGGTTATAATAGAGTGCTGCGTGTAAAGTTATGCCTGGGCTGTCTTAGAGTGCCAGAGAGGAATCTCTGGCAGGGTGGCCAGGAGGATGCGTGTGGAGAATGAGGGGAGCTGGCCAGGGAAGGGGAAGGGGCAGGGGATGGGGAAGGGGCAGAGGAAGGGGAAGGGGAAGGGGAAGGAGAAGGGGAAGGGGCAGGCCTTCTGCCCAGAGGTAAAGTGTGAGCAGAAACAGAATCAACAGGGACTTGCATGAGTTTCTCATTTGCTGGGGGTTGGGGGAGAGACATGCCAGCAGGGAAGAGTGTGTAGTAAGGCTGGACAGGCAGGAGGTCCCTGTTTATACCTAAGGAGTAAGCAAAGGAGGCCAGGGATCATGCAGAGTCTATTCCCTGTCATGCCCCTGTCCCAACCAGTACCTACTGAGGAATATATACCTGCCAAGGAAGGACCTTTGGCTTTACACCAGGTGCAAAGGAGATTTTTTTTCCAGAATGAAGCAACATGGTTATATTTCATTTTTGATACGGAAGTCACCAATTAGGAAGAGTTTCCATCAGAATTAAATTCTTAAAACTACAATTCTACATGTGAGGATATTCATTCATTTTATTTATTCTTTTAATGAATATCTATTGAATGTTCACTATGTGCCAGGCACTGATCTAGATTAAGGAGAGTCAGCAATAAACAAAACAGACATAAATCCCTTCTCTCCTGGGAGAGACAGGTAATAAACAAACACATAAGTAAAATACAGCTATATTGTCTGTGAGAAGGTGATAAGGACAGTAGGAAAAATAAACCAAGGAAGAGATTAGAGAGAGGGCAGCGACAGAAAGGGAGGATTTACTATTTTTTAAGGAAATGATCATAGGTCACTGCGATTTTTGGCATCTAAAAATTGAGTGACAGTTATGATAAAGAAATAAAACTTAGCTCCATTCCTCTCTACTGAAAAAAAAAAAAAAAAAAAAAAAAAAAGAACAAAAGAAAGATGGTCAGAAATGATCTCACTAGTAAAGTCATGTTTGATTGGAGACCTGAACAAGGGCAGGCTTGGTTCCTGCCGATACCTGGGGAAGTGCAAAGGCCTGGGGCCTGATACACCCTGAGAACCAGGGAGGACCACAGGGAGGCCAGGGTGCCTGGAGCAAAGTGAAGACCTACTGGTAGGAGAGTGGTACTAATCCGACCAGCAGCAGCCTCACCTGAACTTGTTAGAAAAGAAAATTCTTACACTCCTAACACAGAGCTATGTATGAACCAGAAACTCTAGGGGGCACGAGATGGTGAGACCCAGCATCTGTTTTGCTAGCCTTCCCAGTAATCCTGATGCCGGCTTATGTCTGAGAACCAGTCTTAGAGCAGGTCCCAAGACCTCCTTTCTCCCTAGAGTTTCTTTTCTAGATAATCTCATCAATTTCTCTAGGTTCAAATGTCTTAAGTGTATAGTGTTAGGGAGGAAAAAGCTTTTCTTTACCCTTCAGGTTCTTCAGGGTGGTCTAAGAACTAAATGCCCATGACACAGCATAATAGGAGAAAATCAAATTTAATTACATACATACATAAGGAGGTCTCATAAAAATGAGGACCTGAAGAAAATGACCAAAACAAGCAACTTTTATACTTTTTATGCAAAGAAACAATAAATTTGTGAGTATTTGACATGACAAAGAAACTTAGGTTTGGGTGCTTAATTAGCAAGGAATCTAGGTAGAGTTTGTGCTTTGGATAGTAAATTAGTAAAAGGTAACAAGGTTTGTTATACAGGCTTCTCTGCCCTGAGTTCTCTATCTCTGGTAATAAGAATGTCTCTCTTTCCTCCTGGTGCAGGAAGGGTACTTTGCCCATGAAAGTTTATTTCTTGCTCTCAGAGGGACAGAAGGAGTTTCAGAGTGCCCTTTTCATACCAGCCGCTTTTTAAGTAACTTTAATTCAAAATAATCACTGTGTTACTTTGGCATATTTGGGGGAAGCCTGCCACTGGAAATCCCCAACATTTAAAATCTTCCACTCACAATCTCTTTGTGACTTCTATCTAATCTTGTATATCCAATCCCCATCTCAACAAATAGCCTAGCCAGCTTCCTATTTGGTGAAGTCGGAACCCTAGAAATATGCTACACTGAACTCACCTTGTTTATAACATGGATTATAACAAATTCTTTGCCATTATAATTTAGAGGTAGGTGTGATTCATATTTGGTGGCAGGAGAAATCATCCCATCACAAGGTGTCACTCCATGACAGCTTCCAGCCCCATCTAACCTCCAAGAAACTGACTTGCCTTTTCTCCCTACGGGACAGGAGCCTGTGTTTGTTAAATCCTGGAGCCGTTCCTCCCACACTGACCCATCATTTTAATACAGTCTCTTTTAATTTTTATTTAGTGAATTGTGTTTACATAGATTCTAGGGTCACCCCGAATGCATCCCCCCTCCCCCATATTCCCCTCAACATCTCCCTTTCTCCCCTCCCTACAACGCCCTCCCCCCTTCCCTTCAGGTTTATCCCATCCTATCATCCCCTTTCCCTCTGTCCTCTTTCCCTCTGGTCCCTTTGATCCCCCCTCTGTCTTAATTCCGTTCCTCAGTTCTCATTGTTCCTTGGATTCCTCAAATGAGTGAGGTCATATGATATTTTTCTTTCTCTGCCTGGCTTATTTCACTCAACATAATAGTTTCCAGGTCCATCCATGTTGTTGCAAAAGGGAAGATTTCCTTCTTTTTCATGGCCCCATAGTATTCCATTGTTTATATGTACCACAGCTTTTTAACCCACTCATCCACTGATGGACATTTGAGCTGTTTCCAGATCTTAATACAGTCTTGTTACTTCCTTGAGAGGTTGATTGATTGATGTCACCTGCATAGAAGACTTCACACTCATAATAATAGTTATAGTCGAAAAGGGAATATTTGCTGAAATTTATTCATTCAATTTCACAAATATACTGCTCACAAAAATTAGAGGATATTCTATTGCTTCGTATTCATTTTGAAATATACCCTAATTTTTGTGAGCAGTATATTTCCATCTTAGCTCCCCTTTTATAATGAGGTAAAAGGTAAACAAATAAATAATGAGTACTGAGTTCCAGCTGGTAGACACTGTGCTAGGCACTATAAGGCATGTGATGCCTCCAAATACTTGTCAGTTGGAAGATGAGTGAGGATTAACAAAGCAAACTCTGAAGTCAGACTGCCCGAGTTGGATAATGGGCTGTTGCCTACTTATCATCTGGAGGACCGTAGATGGGTCATAAAACCTCTCCCGGTACTTTCATTCCCTCCCCTGTCAATGTCATTACTAATAGTACCAGCCTCAAAGGGCTGTTGAGAAGATTAAATAAGTTGTTGTATGTAAAGCCCATAATCAGTATCTGGCACTTGGTAAGCGCCAACTAAGTGTTAACTAGTTATTAATATGTTTTCTGAGTAAATAAACAGAAAAGATTTGGAGAGAGAGCTAACCTACGTACTTGAGTGCACCTGTAATGAACACCAATTTTATGGTGTTCACTGTAATAAAACTGCTCCCAGGGACTCCAAATTACATTAATTAGCTTGTGGTGTTTTGATTGATCCTTCTCTGTGTTTCAGAAAGATTTGCCCTGGGTTTCTGTTGCCATGAGTTGAGGCAGTCTAAACCATGATTCCCAACCAGGAAAGAATGATAAGCAATAATCTAATATAATGGGAACATAACAAGATTATAAAACATAGTCATTAAAAAATGACATTGCTATTTTAAAAAATAATGAAATAAAAGACAGCTATTAAATGAGTTCTTCCTCTACCCCTGGGACGACGGTTTTAAATACTTACTCAGGTCGTGAGAGGAGCAGGAATTCCTTCTTTTTGATTGAAGTAATTCATCATTGGCCTTTAACTGACTGGGGAGAATGGAGAAAAAGAATTGGGTATAAAAATAGAATAGGGTTTACTTAAAACCAGTCCAACACTATAACCTGCCCCAAAGGGGTCTTTCTTTATCTTGAAACTGGTTAGAGTCTAAAAGGGAAGGATGCCAGTGTTATTCTCTAGAAAGATAGAAAATAGCATATAAATCTTTGTCCATATGGCTCAGGTTAGGAACTAATCTAACAATATAACTTACTGTCACCTCCCAGGTGCCATCCAACTCCAGCTGTGCTTCATTCATTCTATAACTAACAGTTGTACATAAAGTAAATTTGTGGCCATTCTCACTGGGACTGCCTGCATATTTCATGTGTCTACTACATGGTAGCCCACACACGGGCAGTGATGCTCAGGGTCTCAAAAGAATGATTCTGGACTCAGATGTGATTAACAGAGTTGTTTCAGTATGTTGCTTACTTTTTTTAAATCCCAGGTTCCTCATCTGTAGAAAGGGATAAAAATAGTTCCCATCTCAGGGGACCTTGGGCTATGCCAATTAAGTGATGTTTGGAAAGTTCTTAGTATTGTGCCTGATACAGAGTATGTACTCAAATAATGTTAGCTATCAGCTGTTATCAATTGCCTGGTTTTGGAAATAGTTATGTGTTGAATCCATAGTCTTCATAAGGCTGGAGAGATTATTATCAGGCCCATTCTAAAGGTGAAAAAATGGGTACCGAAAAGTCAAGGGACTCCAGGTCACACTAGGCCTTAATAGCAAGGGTCAAGGGCTGTCTGATGTCACTGGCTCCTAGGAAGGGATTATGCAGCCCTGACTTAGATCTACCCCCACGCTGGCACCTGTCATCAGCAAGGCAGATAATATAGTCACAAGTGAGAGCTATGTTGTTGTTTTTTCCCACCAAAAGTGACACTCCGGCCTGACCAGGCAGTGGCACAGTGGATACAGAATTGACCTGGGACACTAAGGACCCAGGTTCAAAACCCCGAGGTTGCTGGCTTGAGTGTGGGATCATAGACATGACCCCGTGGGCACTGGCTTGAACCCAAAGTTGCTGGCTTGTGCAGGGGATCACTGGCTCAGCAGGAGCCCCCCGGTCAAGTCACATATGAGAAAGCAATCAATGAACAACCAATGTGCCACAACTATAAGTTGATGCTCTCATCTCTCTCCCTTCCTGTCTGTCCCTGTCTGCCCCTCTCATGCTCGCTCTCTCTGTTGTTCACTTAAAAAAAAAGTTACACTGACAAAGATTCAAGCTGAATCTCCTCTTAATTGCTCCCACATGCTGTCCAGAACTTGTCAGTAAATCTATGACTTTAGATTTCAGAATTAAGAACCTAGTACTTTGTATTAGTATCGAGCACATAATTATTATTATTTTTTTACAGAGAGGAGAGAGAGAGAGAGAGAGAGAGAGAGAGAGAGAGAGAGAGAAGGGGTAGGGCTAGAAGTGGGAATCATCACCTTGCAGCCATTGCTTCTTGTAAGTGCCTCTACCAGGTAAGCCCAGGGCTTCTAACTGGCAACCTCAGCCTTCTAGGTCAGCGCTTTATCCCCTGCACCCCCACAGGTCAGGTGTGAGCACATAATTTTTGATATGCAACTTTAAGCATAAAAAACATTACACTAATTTTGTCCTCTGAACCCAGTTAAATCTGATTACATTTTCACCCATCAAGGAGGCTGGAGGCTTGCAAGAATTCACTCACTCTTTCCTCTCCCCCAGCTCTCATTGTACCTTAAGGCAGAAAAGGGATCTCTTGTTATCAATCCACTGAGATGCTCAGTGTCTTTAAAATGGACTTGAGATCCATTTTAAAGCCACAGATGTCGTCCCTCCTGGCCCCACCCCAAGCTCCTTTGCCTAAGACAAACCTCTTAGAAGTTAGTGCCCCATCCAGAGCCCGCACGCTGCCCATCAGCTAGCAGGTGCCTCTTGAGGCATGTAGACAGATGTTGCCTCTTTTCTTCTTCTGGGGGTGCTGTGCCCATTCTCCATCCCTTTTTACCCCCCAATTCCCAAGCCTCAGAGTGCTTTGAACAATATGTCTTTGAGAGTTGAGTTCTTTTCAAAACAGAGTTCCCTAACTCTGTGTGTGTGAGAGAGACAAGGGGAGCCCAGGGTATTCAGGCTTGAAACCCTTCTTGAACTCTACAAGGACAAAAGGAAAAGTATTTTTTTTCCCCGAAATTTTCCAAGCAGTGAAAGCAAAACACAAAGGTACATGTCCAGAAACCAACCTCCTATGTTTCTTTTTTCAGTTAAACTTCAAAAAGTATCAAACTGAAGCTGTAAATGGAAACTGTATTCTTCCCTCACAACTGTATGTCAGGGTGGGCAGATGGACCAGCACTTTGCAAGGATCTTTTGATTCTTTATGCCTTTGCAAGTAACTGCCTGCATTCTCTGTGGTGGCATTGGCTGCTATCAGAAAACAGACCCTTACAGAATTCTGACTGGCAAAACTGCTTGTCATCCATCAACTCTAAGGATCACAACTGGTAAAACAGAGAATATATTTTCTTTTTTTAAGTGAGAGGAGGGGAGATATGAGACAGATTCCCACATGCACCCAGACCAAAATCCACCTGGCAACTTCTATCTGTGGTCAATGCTATCAACTGAGCTATTTTTAGCACCTGAGGATGATACACTTGGACCAGGTGAGCTATTCTCAGTGCCCGGGACCAACCCTCGAATCAATCAAGCCACTGGCTATGGTAGGGGAAGAGGGAGAAAAGGGAGAGAGAGAGGGGAGAGAAGCAGATGGTCGCTTCTCCTGTGTGCCTTGATTGGGAATTGAACCTGGGATGTCCATACACCAGGCCGATGCTCCGTCTACTGAGCTGGTTGGCCAGGGCCTTCTCTATATTTTCATTAACTTCCGGATAAATTTAGTTTGAATTTTATCTCATTCACTAAGTTTTGTCATGGCCTATTTCTCTTAGTTCTTAAATTCTACAAATAAAGTTTTTCTCCCATAAGTTTTTTTATTCTGTGTCTGGGTGCCAAACACAAAAGGCTTAGGGGGTAAAAAGATACTAGCCTAGGTACAATGAGAATAAAACACATAAAGGTCCTCGCAGGGCCTGTGTGCCTATAGCCAGGCCCTATTTAAGTGCTTCACATATATTGATTCATTTAATCCTCATAGCATCCCTATAAGGAAGGCAGTATTCTTATTCCCATTTCATAGATGGGAAAAGTGAGGTACAGAGAAAATGGCCGAGGCAAGAGTCAAGCCCAGGCAGTCTGAAATTGTTCTGTGCCCTGATCATGTAGCTGTGAATACCCATAGTGGTTAAGCATTAAGGAGGAAATAAACAGGACAATGACAGAGTGCCTGGAAAAGGCCTTTTCCCATGCGTTGAGCAGGGAAGGTTTTTAGTAGACAGCCTTTGAGCTAAAACCCTGAAGGATGACAAGGAGCCAGCTATACAGAGGGTAAAATTGTGAGGGTAGAAGAACATTCAGGCCAAGAAGAACAAGAAATACGAAAGCGAAGAGTAAAAAAGAGTTATTTACAGGCAGAAAGGTGGCCTGTGTAACAAAGCAGAGAGGGACAGGGAGGTTAACATGTGACAAATATGGAGGGAGCAAAGGGAAGCCATCAACAGTGGTTAAGTTGTGCAATGACATCATGTGAGTTGTTTCTAAAGTCATTGGCCGCTGGCTAACAAGAAGATGAGGATGAATGGGAGCCTAGAATACAGGATCCTGGAAGAGGGTTATGGAGCTGGGGGTAGTGGGTTACGGGACACTGATGGGGTCAGATGGCAAAAGATAAAGCTGGATGGATAAAGGAGGACTTGTTGCTCAGGCTATTCCAGCCATCTAAAGAAGTGTGGGTTTAAGCAAAAAGTCATATAATCAACCTGACAAAGTGGTGGCACAGTGGGTAGAGCGTCAGCCTGGGACGCTGAGGACCCAGGCTCAAACCCTGAGGTCTCCTGCTTGAGCGCAGGGTCACCAGCTTGAGCATGGGGTGGCTGGCTTGAGCGTGGGATCACAGACATGACCCCAGGATCGATGACTTGAGTCCAAAGGTCACTGGCTTGAAGCCTAAGGTCCCTGGCTTGAGCAAGGGGTCACAGGCTTGGCTGGAGCCCCCCAGTCAAGGCACATATGAGAAAGCAATCAATAAACAACTAAGGTGCTGCAACTATGGTTGATGCTGCTCATCTCTCTCCCTTCCTGTTTGTCTCTCTCTGAAAAAAAAAAAAAAAAAGAGGTTAGATGATCAGATCTGAGTTTTAGGAGAGTCACTCCAGCTGGTGTAGAGAATGCATTTCAGACATAAGACCCAGTTAGGAGGCTGCTGGAGACACTTGGATGCAAGGTGGTATGGTAGGGCAAGGGTTACTTCTCTACAAAGATTAACCAGCACCAGGCATTATTGGAATAGTCAAACAATGGGCTGCTCTTAAGGAACTTTCCAGAACAATGGCATGATTTAAAAGGTACATAGTACTGTATAGTATAAACCATAGTAAAACTTAATTGGTTCTTGGCCCAGCATGTAGATGTCCCAGGTTCCATCCCTGGTCAGGGCACACATGACAAACGACTATCTGCTTCTTTCCCCCTCCATCTCCCCTTCTCTCTCTCTTTCACTCTCACAGCCAGTGGCTCAACTGGTTTGAGCATCAGCCTTGGGCCCTGAGGATGGCTTGGCTGGTCTGAGTGTCTGCCCCAGATGGGGGCTGCCTGGTAGATCTGGTCGGGGTGCATGCGGAAGTCTATCTCCCCACCTCTCACCTAAAAAAAACCCACAAAACAGCTTGAAGGAAGATAGTTAAGTGCTAACCATATTCACCTTTTCTTCCAACTCTAACTGTATACGCAGTTTCCCATTATTGACTGTGAGATCTCTTGAACTGTCAAAAATTTTCTTCAGAGATCTTTAGAGAAGAACACACAATGGGTGTTGTTCTGGAAAGATCAGTTGGAAGATAGGATTGCGAGATTTCTTTATATTACAAAGTTTGTAAAATTCACTCCTGCCAGTGTCCTGGAAATAATAGTGGTAGATCTGCCAGGGTCTCTTTCAACTATGGTGAGAAGAGAGCCAATCTCTCCCTTGAGTACTGGATGGATGATGAATGCACGGATGCTGGGAAATTCAGCAATGAGTAAGTTCTAGAGACGGGGTCCCCAAACTACGGCCCGTGGGCCGCATGCGGCCCCCTGAGGCCATTTATCTGGCCCCCACCGCACACCCAGAAGGGGCACCTCTTTCATTCGTGGTCAGTGAGAGGAGCATAGTTCCCATTGAAATACTGGTAAGTTTGTTGATTTAAATTTACTTGTTCTCTATTTTAAATATTGTATTTGTTCCCATTTTGTTTTTTTACTTTAAAATAAGATATGTGTAGTGTGCACAGGGATTTGTTCATAGTTTTTTTATAGTCCAGCCCTCCAACAGTCTGAGGGACAGTGAACTGGCCCCCTGTGTAAAAAGTTTGGGGACCCCTGTTCTAGAGAAAGGTTGTTTTTTTTTGTTTGTTTGTTTTTTTAAGATTTTATTTATTAATTTTACAGAGAGAGGAGAGGGTGGGGAGAGCAAGAAGTATCATATCAACTCATAGTTGCCTTACTTGATTTGCTTATGTGCGTTGGCCCGGCAAGCCCATGGTTTCAAACCCGGGACCTCATCATTCCAGGTCCACAATCTCTTCACTGCACCACCACAGAAAGATTTACCCCTGAGACAAGCTAGCTTTTGCACCTTAGCTAAGCGGTGTCCTTGCCTACTTCACCCTTTATCAACTGTTTTGACAATTCATGAAAAAAAAAATGTGTCTAGGGCAAATCGAGCTCCTGAAGCAATAAATATTTAGATATGCCATGTGAACTTAGTTATTGTTCTTGGTAGGAATATTCTCTGAGTTTCTCTCTTTTGGAAAGAGCACTTGTCAGGTCTTCTCCCACTTCCTTTTTTTCTGGAAATGGAAGTCTTCCCCTTTCCTCAGTAACTGATAATAGCCCCATGGCTAGGTTGTCTCGCAGGAATTTCCAATTCCAAAGAGTTGAGGGGAGATGAAAATTCCAGAAAATTAGGCTAGCAAAGGGGGTGGTGTGTGTGTGTGTGTGTGTGTGTGTGTGTGTGTGTGTGTAACGGGGAGGGGGGGATGCGTCCGTTTCAGACTCCCTTCTCTTCCTCCCGCACAGCCTCCCTCCTTCAGAACCTAACTTCGGCCCTGCGTGTGCGTGGCCAGCCTGGAGCGACTGGGGCTCCCGGGCTTCACCGGGCCGCGCAGGCCGAGCGCGGGCGGGGCGCTCATTGTTGTCCGGTGCTCACCGAGCGGGGCTGGACCTGCCGGAGCCCGGCGTGCACAGGACCCGCAGGGCCCCCGCCGGCGGGGGCCGCGCCCGCCGGGGCGAGCGCGATCCGTGTGCGTGGGGGGCGTGGCGCGGCTGAGGGGCGGAGGGCCCGCACCATGCGGCGGGCCCGGCTCGGCTGGCGAGGGGCGGGCCGGCGGCGGGGCGCCCTGGCGCGCGGCCAGGCTCGGAAGTAGAGACGCGAGCAGGCGATGGGCTGACGCAGGGCCGGCGGCGGGCGCGGGCAGTGGGGCGGCGTGGCGGCTGCGGGTGCGGCGGAGGTGCAGGCGGGCGCCTCGGGCGCGGATGCGGCGGAGTAGGCCACGGGCCTGCGCTCCGAGGGCGGATGGGACGCGGGTTTCCGTGGCTCCGCCGCTGCAAACGTGAAGTTCCTCGGCTCCCTCGGACGCGCGACAAAATAAAAGGTAATGTGTCTTTGTTTCCCAGCCGGGATCGCAGGGAGGCTATTGACTATGCATCACTTCTGTGTCCATTTTTAAACGCTGGACCGATGAAAGGGAGATGACACTTCTTAACGGAGGGCATAGAATATGTCATGTCGCGGATGTGACATTTTTCAGTGCAAACCCCACACCCCACGTGCGGCCCGCACTGTACTCCCTTCTGCAATCTTCCTCCTCCCCTGCAGGCACTTTCCTTTGGCACCAAATTTTCTGAATTTACCCAGGGAGAAAGGAAAGGGCATTGCTGTATGCAGACCAGGTGGGACTAAAAACACCCAAAAGACAAAAAGCGTTTTTGTGGAAATGTCAGGCGAATTGTGCCCTTTGGGTGCAAGAGGGAGCAATTCTGACAAGGGTGGCGGGAGGCCGGCGGCTGATGGCCGGCTGCCGGGGAACTGCCAAAATGGACTACTCCTTACATCCCAAATGGCTGCAGCAAGTTTGATGCAGAAAGATAGGGGAGGAGGAGAGGAGGAAACCCCCTTTAGTACGTGGTCATTGAAGAATGACCCCACGCAATGCTTCTGTACTGCAGGCAGCGTCCCAAAGGTAGGTGCATATTGCATTTAGAAGAGATTAACCAACCAGTACTGCACTTTGAAAGCTGTCTGGGCTGCCCATGTGGAATCAGTAACTCAAGTACCTTTCCCAATGCCTTGTTAGCAGAGCAAATGCTTGTTAAATTCAAGCAAATTCTGCGGAATTTCCAAGGAATGGCTGTACTAGTAATACTCTGGCAGTAGTTACTTGATAGACATACTCATTCTGAAGGATGCAGCCATGTAGCTCCCCGGGAAGTTCAACTCCCTAAGAAAGGCCATCCAGTGCCAGAAAAGACTTCCTGACCCCACCATGAATGGATGAAGCTCTCTCTCCCCTCTGAATGAATGGACTGTCCCAACAGAGACAGCGGTGGCTGCTGCTGTTCTGGCTTCTTTCAGTCTGAATCCTCACTGCTTTTGATGGAAGGCATACTCAGAACACCTAAGGCAGGCATATTTCTAAATCCAAGCCATTCAGGTTAAACAGCCTATTTAACTTTGGAGCTGCCCTGGGTGTATGGCCGGGCTGACTTGATCTGCATTTACCTGATGGACTTTTGAACAGCTATGCCTATCCCCCTTCCACCTCTGCATCCGATTAGCCTGGTCCTTTCCAAAAGCATGAGTGTGACTTGTGGGAAAGCACCAGAGAGCCAGGAGCCAACTTCTTACTTCACCCAGGGAAGCCACCCCTGACCCCGGGGAAAGTACCTAAGGCGTTAAATGCACTTATATTTCAAGAACTGTGTCATCTTTAAGATGTGCAACAAAGTGGGTTTTGGGGAGAGCATGGGAGGACACATTTCATTGTTTTGCCTATGGTCTTCAAATTACTTGAAGTTCATTCATTAAATTTCACCCCATTACATTGGAGTCTGATTTGGGCAGGGCCAGCAGAGCACATCTCCAGATCAGCGGAAATCTTGACTTTGATCCTCAAAAGTGTCACTTGTCTCTTGTAAGCTGGAGTGTCAGGGTATGGGCCACTTCTGTTAAATGAGGGATCCGTTCTGGTGCAAATGAAATTTGGTTTTACTTAAAGTACAACAGACAGGAGGGTCCTCATGCGAGTAGATTAGAATCCATTTGGTCCTGAGAGGTTAAATAGCACAATTAATTTAATTGGAAACAATATTTGTACTATGAAATCAACATTATACTGTCTGGTCAGCCGAGGCGGATTAAGGTCGATTGAGGCCCAGATGCAGAAGAAAATATTGGGCCCCTTACATTAGAAAAAAGTGTAAAGTTGGGGTTTTGTGGGTCCCTTCAGAAGTCAGGGCCCAGGGTCCACACCTGATGCACCCCCCGTTAAATCCGCCTCTGTTGGTCAATGAATAGAATATTGCTTCCAGACAACTTGAAATGAAGTAACAGTTGATTGTAAAGTTGTGGGGGTAGAAGTAACCTTTTAGAAAAAAAAGAAAACCAAAAACTTGAAACTCTTCTCGTATTAAAGAGGAACCCTGTTAGTAGAAATGAGGATCAGAAAATGTCTCTACCCTCTTTCATTTTGACCAAGTATGATCTGCCCCCCTGCTATTGCTATAATCTTTTCTTTACAAATTTTTTTAATTTTAATTTTTAATTTATTGTGGTGACATGGTTTCAAGGGTCCCAGTCAATATAACACCCTCTACACGCTGTATTGTGCCCCCCGTGCCCATGCAAGGGCTCTTTCCACCCCCATAATTCCCCCTTCGCCCTCACTCCCCCTACCTCCAGCCTCCTTCCCCTCTGGCTATCGCTACTCTGTTACTGTATCTATGTTATATATATATATATATATATATATGATTTTGGCTAATCCCTCACCTTTTACAATCCTGTCCCCTCTTCCCCCTTCCTTCTGACAGCTGTCCATCTGGTCCTTGTGACTCTGTTTCTATTTTGTTCCTCAGTTTATTGTGTTCATTAGATTCCACATATAAGTGAGATCATAAGATATTTGTCTTTCTCTGCCTGGCTTATTTTACTTAGCATAATAATCTCCAGGTCCATCCATCCTGTCACAAAAGGTAAGATTTCCTTATTTTTTATGGCTGTGTAGTATTCCATGGTGTATACCACAGCTTTTTAATCCACTTGTCCACTGATGGAAAGTTGGGTTGTTTATAGATCTTGGTTATTACAAACAATAAACATGGGTGTACATGTCTTTTTTTGAATTAGTGATTTGAGATTCTTAGGATATATATATATTACTAGTAGTGGGATAACTGGATCATAAGGCAATTTCATTTTTATATTTTTGAGGAAACACCATATTGTTTTCCACAGTGACTGCACCAGTCTGCATTCCCATCAGCAGTGTAGGAGGGTTCCCTTTTCTCCACATCCTCGCCAGCTCTTATTGTTTGCTGATTTGTTAATGAGTGCCATTCTAATAGGTATGAAGTGATATCTCATTGTGGTTTTAATTTGCGTTTCTCTGATCACTGACGTTGAGTATTTTTTCAGGTGCCTATTGACCATCTATATGTCCTCTTTGGAGAAATGTTTATTCAGGTCCTTTGCCCGTTTTCTAATTGAATTCTCATCCTGGTGTTAAGTTTTATAAGTTCTTTATATTTTGATTATTAACCCCTTATCAGATGTATCAGCAAATATATTCTCCCATAGAGTGGGTTGTCTTTGATTTATTTAAAAAAATTTTTTTTAAGTGAGAAGCAGGGAGGCAGACAGACAAACTCCCACATGTGCCCCAACCAGGATCCACCTGGCAAACCCCCTATGGGGCAATGCTCTGCTCATCTGGGGCTGTTGCTTCATTGCTCAGCAACCAAGCTATTTTAGCACCTGAGGTGAGGCCACAGTGCCTGGGGCCAACTTGCTCCAACTGAGCCATGGCTGTGGGAGTTGAAGAGAAAGGTAGAGAGGGTAAGGGGGAGGGGTGGAGAAGCAGATGGGTGCTTTTCCTGTGTGCTCTGACTGAGAATCGAACTGGGGACATCCACATGCCCAGCCAATGCTCTACCACTCAGCAAACCAGTCAAGGTTGTCTTTATTTTATTAATGTTGTATTTTGCTATGCAAAAGCTTTTTAGTCTAATCTAGTCCTCTTTATTTTGTCCCTTATTTCACTTTCCAAAGGAGATATGTCGGCAAAAATATTGCTACGAGAGATGTCTGACAGTTTACTACCTATGTTTCCTCCTTGGAATTTTATGGTTTTGTGAACTACATTTCAGTCTTTTATCCATTTTGATTTTATTTTTGTGAATGGTGTAAGTTGATAGTCTAGTTTCACTTTTTGCATGTACCTCTCCAATTTTCCCAACACTATTTACTGAAGAGACTATCTTTACTTTATTGTTTACTCTTGCCTTCTTTGTCAAATATTAATTGACCATAGAGGCATGGGTTTATTTCTGGGTTCTCTGTTCTGTTCCATTGATCATTTTGCCTGTTCTTATGCCAGTACCAGGCTGTTTTGATTACATTGGTCTTGTAGTACAGCTTGATGTCAGTAAGTGTGATCCCTCCCACTTTGTTCTTTATTTTCAGGATTGTTGAGGTTATCAGGTTCTTTTCTGGCTCTATATAAATTTTTGGAGTATTTTTTCTAGATCTGTGAAGTATGCCATTGGTATTTTAATGGTTTTATTTATTGATTTTTGAGAGAGAGAGAGAGAGAGAGAGAGAGAAAGGGAGGGAGCAGGAACAGGAAACATCAACTTGCAGTAGTTGCTTCTTGTATGTGCCTTGACCTGGCAAGCCCAGGGTTTTGAACCAGCAACCTCAGCATTCTAGGTGGGTGCTTTATCCACTGTGCTACCATAGGTCAGGCTATGCCATTGGTAGTTTAATAGGAATTGCATTGAATCTATAGATTGCTTTGGGTAGTGTGGACATTTTAATTATGTTAATTCTTCCTATCCATGAACACAGTATATGCTTCCACTTGTTTGTATCTTCCTTGATGATATCTTTATTTCATATTTTACAATTTTCCAAGTACAAGTCTTTTAGCTCCTTTGTTAAATTTATTCCTAGGTAATTTATTTGACTATTTGTTGCTATAGTATGTAGAATTGTTTCCTTAATTTCTCTTTCTGACAGTTCATTGCTGGTATATAAAAATGCCACTGATTTCTGAATATTAATTTTGTATCCTGCAACTCTGCTGAATTCATTTATCAGGTCTAGTAGTTTTTGGCAGAGACTTTAGGGTTTTCTATGTACAATATCATGTCATTAGCAAATAATAACAGTTTTTCTTCTTTCTTTCCAATTTGGATGCCTTTTTTGTCTTCTTCTTATCTGATTGCTGTGGCTAGGACTTCCAATACTATGTTAAATAAGAGTGGTGAAAGGGGGCACCCTTGTCTTATTCCTGATCTTAAGGGGATTGCTTTTCATCTTTGCCCATTGAATGTGATGTTGTATGTCTTGTTTGTCATATATGGTCTTGATTCTATTGAGCTATGTTTCGTTTATTTCCACTTTGCTGGAGTTTTGATCATGAATGGGTGCTGGATTTTATCAAATGCTTTTTCTGCATCTATTGACATGATCACGTGATTTTTATACTTCATTTTGTTTATGTGATGAATGATGTTTATTGATTTGTGAATATTGTACCAGCCTTGCTTCCGTGGAATAAATCCCACTTGATCATGATGTATGATCTTGTTCATGTATTGCTGGATCTCATTTGCTAATCTTTGTTGAAAGTTTTCTCATCTATGCTTATCAGGGATATTGGCCTGTAGTTCTCTTTCCTTTCCTTTCTCTTTTTATTATTATTATTTTTTCATAGTGTCTTAACCTGGTTTGAAATTAGGATAATTCATGTCTTGTGAAATGAGCTCTTAAATCTTCCCTCCTCTTGAATTTTTTTTGGAATAGCTTGTTAGTTCTTTGAATGTTTGATAAAATTCTCCTGTGAAGCCATCCAGTCCAGGACTTTTGTTTGCTGAAGTTTTTGATAACAGTTTTAATTTCATTTGTTGTAATTGGTCTGCTCAGGTTTTCTGATTCTTCTAGATTCAGTTTTGGAAGATTGTATGTTTCTAGGAATTTATCCATTTCACCCAGGTTGTCCAATTTTTTGGCGTATATTTTCTTCATAGTATTTTCTTACAATCCTTTGTGTTTCTATGATGTCAGTTGTTATTTCTCTTGCATTTCTAATGTTACTTATTTGGATCTTCTCTCTCTTTTTTTTTTTTTTTTTTTTTTTTTGCTGAGTTTGTTTTAGGTGAGAGGAGGAAGGATAATGAGGCAGACTACTGCATGCACTCCAACTGAGATCCACCCAGCAACCCCATCTGGCGCCAATGCTCAAATACCAAGTTATCTTTAGCACCTGAGGCTGATGCTCTCTAACGGAGCTATCTTCAGTGTGCAGGGCCACACTTGAACCAATCAAGCAAGCCACTGGCTGCAGGACGGGAAGAGAGAGAAAAGGGAGAGGGGAGGAAAAGCAGATGGTCACTTCTCCTGTGTGTCCTGACCGGGAATCAAACCCAGGATGTCCATACACTGGGCTGGCACTCTATCCACTGAGCCGCCAGCCAGGACCTTGTTTATCTTTTGAAAGAACCAGCTTCTGGTTTCATTGATCTTTTGTATTGCTTTTTTAGCCTCTATGTCATTTATTTGCCCTCGCATTTTTATTATTTTCGTCCTTCTTCCTCTGGGCTTTGTCTGTTGTTCTTCTACTAGGTTTTTTAGGTGCAGGTTAGATTGCTTAATTGATATTTTTCTGACCTCCTGAGGTATGCTTGTAATGCTGTGAACTTCTCTCAGGACTGCTTTCGCTGTGTCCCATAAATTTTGGGTTGTTGTGTGTTAATTTTCATTTGCCTCAAGGAAAGTTTTGATTTCTTCTTTGATCTCGTTGTTAACCTACTTATTGTTTAATAGCATGCTATTTAGCCTCCAAGTGTTTGAATGTTTTTAAGTTTTTTATTGTAGTTGATTTATATTCCCATGCTATTGTGGTCAGAGAAGATGCTTGATATGATTTCAATCTTAAATTTATTGAAACTTGTTTTGTGTCTTAACATGTGGTCTCTCCTAGAAGATGTACCATGAGCACTTGAAAAGAATGTGTATTCTGCTGCTTTGGGGTGAAATGTTCTGAAGATATTAATTAAATCCAGTTGATCTAGTGTGTCATATAAGACTGCTGTTTGTTGATTTTCTGTCTGGAGGATCTATACATTGATATCAGTGGGGTGTTAAAATTTCCTTCCAATGGCCCTGGCCAGTTGGCTCAGTGAATAGAGTGGCAGCCCCACGTATGGACATCCCACGTTTGATTCCCTGTCAGGGCACACAGGAGAAGCGACCTTCTGCTTTTCTCTCCCTCCTTTCTCTCTCCTCCTCCCACAGCCAGTGGCTCGACTCATTCGCGCTTCAGCCTGGGCTCTGAGCATAGTTCAGTTGATTCGAGAATCAGCCCCAGATGGGGATTGCTGGGTGGATCCCTGTCAGGGTGCATGCAGGAGTCTGTCTCATTATCTCCCCTCCTCTTACTTAAAAAAAAATTTTTTTCCTACTATTACTGTATTGCTGTCAATCTCTCCCTTTATGTCTATCAAAATCAGCTTTATGTATTTAGGTACTCCTGTATTGGGTGTTTACAATGTATCCTCTTGTTGAATTGCTCCCATCATCATTATGTAGTTACCTTTTTCTCCCTTATTATGGCCTTTGTTCAAAGACTTGTTAGATATCTATATTGCTACTCCAGCTTTGTTTTTGTTTCCATTTGCATGGAATATTTTTTTCTATCCCTTCACTTTCAGTCTATGTGTATCTTTTGTTCTGAGGTGGGTCTCTTTTAGACTTAATGTATATGGGTCATGTTTTCTTATCCATTCAGCTACCTATGTCTTTTGATTAGAGCATTTAATCCATTTACATGTAAGCTTATTATTGATATGTACTTATTTATTGCCATTTTATTCTGTAAACCTATAATCCTCTTTCTCTCAATTTCTTTTTTCCTTTCCTTTTCTTATATCAAGCCCTTTAACATTTTTTGCAACCCTGGTTTGGTGATAATGAACTCCTTTTGCCTTTTTTTGTCTGGGAAACTGTTTATTTCTCCTTCAATTTTAAGTGATAGCTTTGCTAGATAAAGTAGTGTTGGTCATAGGTTCTTGTTTTTCATCACTTTACATCTTGCCTTGAGGACATTATTCTGAGTGAAATAAGTAAATCAGAAAAAGCTAAGAAATATATGATTTCACACATAGGTGGGATGCAAAACTGAGACTTGTGGATATAGATAAAAGTGAAGTGGTTATCTGGGGGAGAAGTAGGGAGAAGAGAGAAAAGAAAGACAAATATACGGTGACAGAAAATGACTTGACTTTGAGTGATGAGTATACAATATAATCAATAGCTCAAATGCTATAGAAATGTTTACCTGAAACCTATATACTCTTATGGACCAATTGTCACCCAATTATATTTAATTTTCTCAATAGAAAATAAATGTATTTCTTGCCAATCCTTTCTGGCCTCAGGTGTTTCTGTTGAGAAGTTGGATGTCATCCTTATGGGGGCTCCTCTGTGGGTAATTAATTGCTTTTCTCTTGCAGCTGTTAGTATTCTTTCTTTGTCTCTTATCTTTGGCATTTTAATTTTGATACGTCTTAATGTGGGCCTCTTTGGGGTCATCTTTAATGGTACTCTCTATGCTTCTTGAACTTGTTTGACTCTTTCCTTCACCAGGTTAGGGAAGTTTTCAGCTATAATTTCTTCAAACAGGTTCTCAATCCCTTGTTCTCTTCACCTTCAGGAACTCCTGTGATGCAGATATTGTTTCATTCGATGTCACAGAGGTCTCTTAGAGTTTCCTCAGCTTTCTGAGCCTCTATTCATTTTGCTGCTCTGCTTCTCTGCGTATGTTTACATTTTCCTCTATATGTTTGATTTGATCCTTCACTTCATCCAACCTGCTGTTGATTCTTTCTAGGGCAGTCTTCATTACAGACACTGTACTTGCCATATCTGACTGGTTCTTTTCTATGGTTTCAGTGAGAGACAGAGACAGAGACAGACAAGGAAAGAGATGAGAAGTATCAACTCATAGTTGTGGCACTTTAGTTGTTCATTAATTGCTTTTTCATATGTGCCTTGACCGGGAGCTCCAGAGCCAGTGACCCTTGCTCAAGCCAGTGACCTTGGGTTCAAGCCAGCGATCTTAGGGTCATGTCTATGACCACACACTCAAGTCAGTGATCCTACACTCAAGCTGGTGAGCCTACGCTCAAGCCAGTGACCTTGGGGTTTCAAACCTGGATCCTTACCATCCCAGGTCGATGCTGTATCCACTGCACCACCACCTGATCATCCATTCTTACTTTTAAGATCTTTGAGCATCCATCCTAATAACCATTATTTTAAACTCTGTGTCTGGTTGTTTGGTTGCTTCTATTTAATTTAATTCTTTTTTCCTTGGGATTTCTCTTGTTGATTCATTTGGGCTATATTTCTTTGTCTACCTATTTTGTCTATGTATTAAGTAGCTCTGCTCTGACTTCCAAATATGTTGCAATGTCTGTATGAAGAAGGTGAGCTCAGTGCTATTCACCCCTAGGCCACCTGAGCTCTTGGCTCTATGAATGTTTCTTGAGAGTCGTATTTACCCTCCAGTTGTAAGTGAGTCTTGAATACTATTGCCCTTCTCATGGGTGGAGTTAACCCTTCAGGCTCACTGGCACTAAGAATCAACCTTAATCATGTGTATTAGATGCTGTGCATTGTCTATCCCATGGGGCATAGTTATTCTCAGCAGGATATGGTGCCTGTTGGTCTCCCCCTTTGGGCGTGCCATTTGTGTGGCTGGTTGAGTCTAATGTTGGTGTGGTCTGACACCCACTACTGGTTGTGTTTGTTCTGGGTCTCTTAGGAGGGAAACTGGTGCAGACCAGTGTAAGACTCTACCAGTGACTGGCCCTCAGCAACCGTTTGGGAGCTTTAAGTGATCCAGAGTTTGTGGCTGCCTCTGCTGGGTGTAGGTGCACATGGAAGGACCAAGCTGCATACTTAGTCTAGCTTTTACCAGTAATGGGTCTGAGGGCAAGTCAGCAAAAGATGCAAGGTTCCCTGAGACTTGTCTCATGCTGTCTGTCTGCTGGCTGCTTGTTAGGCTTGACCTCTGAAAATATGTGGTAGAGTATAGAGGCCTGGGCTAACCAGGCATCAGGAAAGGTGGTAGGGTGAGGTTCCCACTCCAGGGCCCCCATAGGATGTGGTCACTAGGAATTCAGTGGGTGTGGCCTCTGAAACCCAGAAATGTGGTCTGCCCACAGTCAAGACACTTTCTACTAAGTCTCCTGTGAGTAGGAAGTACCAGTTATATTCTCAGGAAAGTAAGGAGGAAAGTTCTGATCTCAACACCAGACAACTGAGTCACTGTCACCCCTGAGTCTTTTCAGCCCCCTGCTTTCTGGCCCTTCTCAGCAGGGCCCAATCTCTGTAGGATGGAGCAAGAGAAATTCCCAAAGGTGGGCAGTTGGTTTTCCCAAGGCTGATGCCACACAGAGGGTATTGCTCTACCCAAGAAAGGTGGCAACTCCAGTATTAGAGAATGATTCAGCAGAGGGGTTCTGGTGGCTGTCCCCCACTGTGTCTCTCCCTAGGGATGCCAATTTCACACCCTCCTCATGTGACTCTAGACCTCTCAGCCCTCATTCTGCCAGAGCCCAGGGTAAATGGTTGTGAATGAGGTTTTCTGTGTTGCCCCTTTAAGAAGGTGCCTGCATCTCTGAGAACTCCCGTCTCTTTCTTGCAAATAGAAACCTTGCCTCTTTTCACCACCAAATACTGTGTGGGCAACTTTTCTAGGCTTTGGTGCTCTGGGATGAGGCACTTGGTCTGGGGCTTAGAACCCACACCTCTAAGGGCTGACCTCTCCTGCAGCTGAGATGTCTCTGAGGACCCTCAGCCAATGCTGGCTCCTGGGAACAGGAGCAGCCCTTTTTATGTCTCTGCCCTTCTTACAAGTCTGTTGATGTGGTATCTTCTGTGAATCCTCGGTTACAGATTTCTCTTCATTCAGTCATGAGTTGATTGTTCAGGATTATTGTTCTTAAGTTTAGTTACAACACCAGTTTCATCCTGGAGTGAGGCTAGTGGAACGTTCGTCTGCCTATTCCTTTGCAGTTTTGGACCACTATAATCTTTTTTGGCCTTTGTCTTGGACTAATTTTATTAATAAGACTTGTTATTTATGACACATGGTCTCTGTGTAATTTGTAGACATGTTGCCAAGTCCCTTGATAACCTGGCACGTGGCTTCTACTATTAGCATATCTTGTTGTTGGGGAAAGTGAGACCCCCTTGAGGTCCAGTGAGTTGCTGATTTTGTAACCCATGGGAACTGCATCCCAGGTGTTTACACTGCTCCATTTTATCATAACAGCAAAGGCATAGTCTGAGGTCAAAGGCAAAGCCAAGTACGAGTCCTTGCTTGAGAATTTGGAAAAAGCTGTGTGGGATAGTGCATACACCAAGGGTGTGAAAGAAGGGCTCTTGAGTCAACCCTGATGAACTGAAAACACTGTGGTCAGTTTGTGATGGGAGAGGCAGGGATGAGAGGACAGATACAGGAACTTTGGTATAGAGGGGTCTTGTCCTTTAGTAAGTGTGGGGAATAGTAAGGCCTCCTCTAGCAAAGATCTTTACTGACTTGACCGCATAAATACATCCCTTATGGTCACATTATTGATGCCTGTGTGTCTATTCATATGCCATATACTTATCTGTTATAAGAGTTGCATTTAGTCTGACAAACTGAATGACCAAAAAAATGATGGGACGCTTTCAGATCTAAAACTTTGTTCTTAGATATTTTGCATATGTAATATTTTTTTTAAAAAGGAACAGTTTAGCATCTGAAGAATTTCCATTGAAATATTTTAAGATGAGAACTAGACATGTTAACATGTTGTTAAATAGCTGATAGAATTATTTTAAACCACTCTACATAATATCAGAGTGTATAAGTGGATTCGTTGACTTAATGCATACCTTCTGTATTGTGGATAGCACCTGACTTGCTAATTATATCTGTGGCAGAAATTTTCTATTTAGATCTATTAAATGTGGAAAGTTCCAGCATCTCAATTCAAAGTGATTTCAGAGACATCTGAAACTATGGGATAAAGAAACTATGGGATAAAGATTTTCCAATGATTATTTGACCTAAGTTCTAAAAATTGTACCGTTTTTGGACTAGAGGAGGAGAGGAAGGGGAGCTGCCTCACCTGGACAGGCTCAGCAGGTGCCGCAGCCCACACTGAGGACACTGGTTGTGCGTGCGCTCCACCTTATCCCTTTCTGATTCTTTGCTGTCCATTACTCTCTGAAAATAGAACAAAGGAACAAAAGAAGACATTGAATGTTTCTTAAAAGTCAGGAGTTGAAGTGAAAAAAGGAAGAGAAAAGATCCTCCATCGGTTTTGTAGGATACATAGATACTTGGACTTTTCCTGCGATAAGCAAATTCTGACTGAAAGACTCTTGGGAAAGTGGCCACTCAAGGTCAAGCCTGTTGGAGAAGGGTGAGGTTTGAGTATTGCGCCTTATGGAGTTCATTCCAGCCATCATCAGACCGAAGTGTATTGGTAGTGGTTTCCATTTCTCTGCTTGTTTTTCCCAGCCCATTTTATCTTAAGAGCTGGTTCACAGCTCCTGGAACTCTGGGCTTCAGGGTTACCACTGTACTCAAAGGCTTGCTGGTTTCATACTCTCTTCTGTACGAAGTTTTCTGAATCAGCATAAATCTGGCTTATCAGAGTTTCTCCCCACAGCAGTTTCCTTTGGTTCCCTGTATCCATCAGCTGCTGCCCTTCCTCTGTCCTGTGGGGTCAGCATGTCTTTGTGTTATAAGGAATAATTTAGGCATACACTGATATTTGAAGCAGCCTGTATCACCACTAATAGCATTATCCTAAAAATATCATTATGTCATTCTCAGAAGATGATCCGAGTTGTTTCTACTGTTTAGTGAATTACATTCATGCTTATTTTGGGTGCTGCTGAGTGTGTGTGTGTGTGTGTGTGTGTGTGTATGTGTGTGTGTTTTCAATTCTTAGTTGTATCAGTGGAAATTAGGTATTTTCTCCCAAAAGAGAAATACATTTTGAAGAAAGAAATTGCTACTAAGAATAAAGGCTATGATTGTCAGAAGGAATTTGAAGACTTTGGTTCAGTGTCGTGCCCTTATTACTACCAAATAATCAAGAAGCAATGTGCTGGTAGCCTCTGTTTGGACTAAGTAAGCCCTCTGCAAATATTCAAGCAGAGCTACCTCAGATTCAGCATGTAGGATTTAGCTTCTTAGGAAGCCAGGTCTCTATCTATGTTGCTTTTGGGGTTTTTGTTTTTAAATTGGAGCTCCGATTACATTATGATGCATCACAAGAAGAAGCTAGTTGTCCACAATCAAGAATATTTGTACTTGAGCACCATTCTCCCCAAACTCAGACTACATCTGCGGGCACCTTATTGCTCCTCTCTTACTAGCAGTTATTTGCCAATACGTGGTCACTACATTCTTTCTGTTCACTTAATGTTCACAGCACTGAACCCTCTGCTTATGATGGGCACTCAGTAGATCCTGCTGGAATGAGTAAAACACTGAGCAAATCTTTCACTCCACATTTCCCACACTGATATATTTAGGTGTCTTTAGAAATCTGAAAGTCCCGAGTTATATAATGTGAAGTGTCACCTGTTAGGTCCTCCTGTTTCCGAGCTTTTCCTAGTTCATACTGTGGTATGACCCCTTTTGCACAGTTAATAAAACCTTGCCAGCCTTGGAGCCAGAAATCTTGGAAATAATGCAAAGTACTAAACCTTTTAACAAAAATTTTTACTTCAAATTAGCCCAAAGCTATCCCCCTAACTTGAGGCTGAAACTCCCTAATTCCATCGAAATCAGCCTGTTCTTCTGGTGATGCAGCCTTCTTCACAGGGCTTCTGCCTTTCTTTGTCCTTGATGGGTGAGGAATACATGAGGAAAAAATGGCATGTAGCCTGACCAGGCACAGTGGATAGAGAGTCAACCTGGAATGCTGAGGACCCAGGTTCAAAACCCTGAGGTTGCTGGATTGAGTGCAGGCTCTCCAGATTGAGAGTGAGGTTGCTGGCTTGAGCATGGGATCATAGACATGACCCCGTGCTTGCTGGCTCAAAGCCCAAGGTCGCTGTCTTGAGCAGGGGTTCAGTGGCTCGGCTGGAACCCCTGGTCAAGGCACATATGAGAAAGCAAATCAATGAACAACTAAAGTGCCGCAACTATGAGTTGATGCTTCTCATCTTTCTCCCTTCCTGTCCCTGTCTCTCTCTCTCTCTCTCTCTCTCTCTCTCTCTCTCTCTCTCTCTCGTGCGCATCTGCACACACACAAAAAAAAAAAAAAAAAAAAAAAAGCGTGTAATGGGGAATTAGATTGATAGTGCATGACAGTGAATGGAAATAATAATCGGAAAGTTGCCAGGCTGTGCCATTCATAACCATAAAATGCACAATTATGCTCTCACCACATGCCTGTGAACAAGTGTATTATAGATGTGATGAACGCGAACTAGGAAACCAAATAGTGTGGATCTGGCACTTGGCAATACACCTACAACCTGAGCTGAGAAGCATGGGCTTACCCATTTCTCTGCTCCCACTGGCTGCCCCAATAAATATTGAAGATTTCTTTCTCTGTTGCTGAGAGAGAGAGAGAGAGAAGAAAAGAGGGAGAGTGGTGAGGACAAGAACCGGGTTGGAACTGAGCACAATGAAGGGCAGTGTTCTGCCTTCTCAATCCCCCTTTATTGGGATGGCTGAGTGTTTTCTAACAGAGTAACTACAGAGTGACCAGTAGCACAGATGTAGCCTGCAGATCTTGGCAGGAGAGCAGAGACCTCGAGTACCGCAGAGTAGAAAGGGCTGAAGTCACACCAGATGTGCAGTGCAGTCTGTGAACCATGCACAGATGAGATCTGGGGGTTATCAGTCAAGTCAAACATTTCAGATGGATGGATCTTAGCAATTAAAGGTGGGTATATAGATCATTTTTTTGCAAATGAGGAGCTGCTTGCAGATGTTAGGGGACCTCGCCAAGTCTTAGTGCCAAGACTAGATGTTTGCCACTGACAAGGATTTGTGTGATGCAGTCTAGTATGGCAGATTGAGTGGAGCCTTGGTGTCATAGGGTCCTGGTTTGATTTCCGGCTCTGTCCCGTAGTAGCTATAAGGCTTTGGGTGAATTACTGAATCTTCCTGAGCCCCAGTTTTTTTTATTTATAAGAAAAGTTATATACAGAGGAGCCAATGAGATAATCTGTGAAACACCTATCACACAAAAAAAGGGGGAGACTCCTAAAATATGAAATTTGTCTTTGTATTCTGTACTTCACCTTTCGCTTGCTTATGTCACATGGCCAAACAATGCTAACTTCAGGAGGTTTGAGACACATTGGGGTCTAAGAAGGCCAGTCCCATGGAAATGGAGTTACCGCTGAAATTAATGGTACCTCATCACCTTCAGTCCTGACATGAATTTTATAAAGAGAAAGTAGCATAATTAGGGAACAACCATTACCTCTGATATTGTATAAATGTCACCTGGCCTTCCAGAAAGGACTTTGCAGGTAAAGGTATCACCCCAGTAAGCCTTACATTACAGAGACAGAGAAGGCTTACTAAGCACAGGAGGCATCCTGCTGCGTCCGTCCGAGAGTCTCCGGTGAGTCCTGGAACACTAAAATGGAGAAGGTTGATGGGGGAGGACAAGAAGAAATATGACTTTTGCCTTTGCACTTTCTTTAAAATTCTTCTGTTTTCAAAAATGATCAGACAGCTCTTAGGGCTTCTATCTTGAAAAAAATTTGAGAATGGAAACAAGAATTACCAAGATTTGTTATCAGTGATAATGCCATTTTTTTTTTCTCAGCAACAAAGGCTAAAATCCAGATGCTGTATACCAGCGGTCCCCAAACTGCAGCCCACGGGTCACATGCGGCCCCCTGAGGCCATTTATCCGGCCCCCACCGCACTTCCGGAAGGGGCACCTCTTTCATTGGTGGTCAGTGAGAGGAGCATAGTTCCCATTGAAATACTGGTCAGTTTGTTGATTTAAATTTCCTTGTTCTTTATTTTAAATATTGTATTTGTTCCCGTTTTGTTTTTTTACTTTAAAATAAGATATGTGCAGTGTGCATAGGGATTTGTTCATAGTTTTTTTATAGTCCGGCCCTCCAGTGGTCTGAGGGACAGTGAACTGGCCCCCTGTGTAAAAAGTTTGGGGACCCCTGCTGTATACAGTTCTTTGGTTACTTTCCCTTCATTCCCATTAAGTAGGAAGAATTTTAACTTCTGTTTCCATATTTATATTCCACCCAAGTAATTAGTGCAGTGAGTTAATGGCAGAAAGAAGCATAGAACCTGCGAGTGTCCTGGATGGTTGAGAGAGGTTTTCTATTCTGTTGCACTCACCACCTGACCACTTTGAAAATACTGGGCCAATTTTCTTGTAGCAGGAGACATCAATATGCCAATTTACTTAACAGTCATCGAAAATTATTTATTCGCTTACTAACCTAAGTGTTAAATAAAATAAGTGAAAATGATAAATGGTCCATCTTATGGAGCTGGGTTAAGGTTAAAGAGGCTTACACTGGCCACAGAATCAGAGCATTAAACAAATATAAAAACAGAGAAAGTATTTATAGAACATTATGGCTACATCCAGGACAAGGGTGTATTTTAGGTGAAGCCTTAGAGACAGTTTGTGGGCATTCATTTGCCTTAACAGGGTGGAGTGTGTCTGTCATTTTAGGGAGAAATTATAAGCTGGTATTTGTTTGTGGTTCCTTCTTTCTTTATTGTGGAAAATATGGCTTCTGTCACCCGCCACAGTGTGGTTCATCTGCCATCCTGTTCCTAAGGTTGTAAATTAGTCAATAGAGATTTTGTGCTGTTTAGACATAGAGGTATATAACTTCAACTTGGAAAGATATCTGAGCACTTGGAGAGTAAAAGCCAAAACCACAGTTCTTTGTTTTTTATATAGCTAGATTCTTCTTTTCGTATTCCTAGAGAGCTGACAAAACCCAGTAGAAAAATTCCACAAACTGTTAATTTCTTTTTTGGTTTTTTTTGGGGGGAGGGGGGTTGTGACAGAGACAGAGTGAGAGACAGAGAGGGACAGATAGGGACAAACAGACAGGAAGGGAGAGAGATGAGAAGCATCAATTCTTCATTGTGGGATCTTAGTTGTTCACTTAGTTGCTTTCTTATATGTGCCTTGACCAGGGGGCTACAGCAGAGCGAGTGATCCCTTGCTCATGACTGTGCCCTTGGGCTTCAAGCCAGTGATTTCTGAGCTCAAGCCACAGACCATGGGATCATGTCTATGATCCTGCGCTCAAGCCAGCGATCTTGGGGTTTCAAACCTGGGTCCTCTGTGTCCCTGTCCGACGCTCTATCCACTGCGCCACCACCTGGTCAGGCTAAATTGTTGTTTTTTGTTTTTTTTTTTTTTTTCTTTTTTTTTTTTGTTTTTTTTTTTTCATTTTTCTGAAGCTGGAAACAGGGAGAGACAGTCAGACAGACTCCCGCATGCGCCCGACCGGGATCCACCCGGCACGCCCACCATGGGGCGACGCTCTGCCCACCAGGGGGCGATGCTCTGCCCATCCTGGGCGTCGCCATATTGCGACCAGAGCCACTCCAGCGCCTGAGGCAGAGGCCACAGAGCCATCCCCAGCGCCCGGGCCATCTTTTGCTCCAATGGAGCCTTGGCTGCGGGAGGGGAAGAGAGAGACAGAGAGGAAAGCGCGGCGGAGGGGTGGAGAAGCAAATGGGCGCTTCTCCTATGTGCCCTGGCCGGGAATCGAACCCGGGTCCTCCGCACGCTAGGCTGACGCTCTACCGCTGAGCCAACCAGCCAGGGCCAAATTGTTAAGTTTTATACTGTGGTTTTTGGTTTTATAATGGAAATAGAAAAAAGTCGGTGTGTGAGCGTCCTTGCTTGTCTGTAGTGAGGGAAGGTGAGAGCAAGACTGATGAGTGACACAGCCTTGCCTGCTGATGGGGAAAATGAAACAGTAACACAGCATTATTCACCCTCCTCATCAGACCCTCAGGGTGGGAGGCTGCCTGCCAGATGGGCTTTGAAATGGCTGATTCTTTGGCTATTTGTCAACTTTCCCTAAATATGATTCCCTAAAGGGACCTCCCTCTGAGATTCGAGGCTGAGCACATGCTCTCCTGTGTCCCATTGTTATTACTGGCTCCATCTGCGGGCTTTTGATTACCTCTGTTTCACTTCCTCCTACAGCTTAAAAATCACTGTCCTGTGATAAGTGACTCACCATGTCTGTCTCACTCTTCCTCTTTGCTGCCTTACCAGTAGTATTTAACTCTTCTGGCCTTTTACAATACGTTTCTCTAACACCTCATTCATATGCTTCCTTTCCAGATTCTTTGGGGGTGAGGTGTCCACTGCTACCATCATAGTTCAGGGCCTCCTCTTTCTATCCTGGGTAATTACAAAATCATCACAACTTATCTGTTTATTATCTCCCCTACACACACACACACACACACACACACACACACACACACACACACCACACACACACACACACACATACACACACACACCACACACACACACCCTTGCCTTTTCCAAACACATTTGACTTTTTCTGGACATCATCCTCTTGCAAATGCTCAGCCTTCAGATTAAGAGGCCCCTCCCATTCCTTCTCTGCAGGACACCCCTCTCCATTCCTTAATTCCAGCCCCAATGTTTCCTTCTCCTGTTCTTCAAGCAGAGTGAGTCTTCCTCCTGTATTCTCCCAAAGCATCCTTCTCAGATACCTGTTGCAGTGACCTTCCCATACCTTTTTAAGGGAAAGACCATGTCTTATTTATCTTTGAGTCAACGGCACCTAATAGTATGCCTCTCATTTGGTAGGTGCTCAAGATGTAAATTTAGTAATAATTTGACATATATTGTGTTTCTTATTTCTTTACTTGTTTGCACATCGCTAGCATGATATTTTGCCTGCGTAGGCATAGTGTTCTAACCTGCCCTTCTCTCTTTGCTTTGCATCTCGGACAGCTCTCTGTACATTTCTTGTCAAAGAGAAGAGAATGAGGATGGGGTAGCACAGCTGTCTTTCACATGAATATGGCCTTGCAGTCCCCAGTTGGCAAAACAATATAAAATATTTGAGGACCACAGCTCGCTCATTCATTCACTCATTCATTCAGTCAATACATACTTGTTGGTGTATTCTGTGTCTCAGGACTGTGTCAGTGAACAACACTGACAAAGATTCTTGCCCTCATTGAGCTTGCATTCTAAAGGGAAGAGGCAGGCAGTAGACATAATAAATAAGTAAATTACATAGTACTCCTGAAGGTGTTAATTGCTGTGAGGAAAATAAAGCAGATGATGGAAATTATGGCAAGATTGCCCTTTTATGTGCAAGAGTCAGATGAGGCTTTATGAAAAGGTGGTATTTGAGCAAAGATTTTTCAGGGCATGAAGAGGTAGGTAAGCCTTGTGTGTCTGGGGGAGAACATTCCAGAAGGAAAGAGCTCATCAAAATTCCCAAGGCGGAAGAGAAGGAAGCAACAGGAGATCAGTGTGACGGAGCAGTCCCAGCGACGGGGTTCAGAGGTAGAAATCAGTGGGGCCTTTAAGGCTCTGCTCTGGAGCGTGGGGCTGGTGGAGAGGATGGACCTGGGGAGCTCCCTGATCATGCTTGGGTTGCACAGTGGTGGTCAGGGTGCTGTGTGGGGATCAGACTGCCAGGCAGGCTAGGGAACAGCAGGGTGGCCAGTTCGGTGTCCATTGTAAGAATCTAGAAAGTGATACAGTGATGATGTTGAAAAGTATTCAGGGTCTGGATATTTTAAGGAAACAAGCAAGGTTTTCCGGTGATTTGACACGAGATTAAGAGAGAAGTCCAAAATTTGGGGGCCTAAAGAATTGAACATGGGGCTAGAAAGTTGGCATTATGTGAGAGGGAAAAGCTGTGGATTGGGTTGGTTTGGGGGGGAAGAACATCCAGGAATTCCGTATGGGAGACAAGAGTTTGGACTGTTTGACAGATATTCAGATAGCGATGCTGACTGGGCAGTTACAGTCATACACAAGCCTGAGAGAGGAGAAAGTCTGAGTAGGAATACAAAGCGGGTCTCAGCCATGTGGGTGATATCTGCAGTCTCCATGGCTCAGTCCTGAATATCACGTCTGAGAAAAATTGTAATTACTGCACTTCAAATAAAGAGAATGTAAGATATAAAAAAATGTGAACAGCCCTTTTGAAATATACTCTGGAGCAAATCGAACTCTCCTTGTTATCCTAGTGGTCTGTCGTATGTGTGTGTGTGTGTGTGTGTGTGTGTGTATGAAAGGAACATCTCTGACTCATGTTTTAAATGAATTTATTGATATATCAGTGATATATAATAAGCTGAACATATTGAAAGTGTACATACAGTTTGGTAAGTTTTGACATATGTCTACTACACCTATGAAACCATCTCTGCCATCAAGAATTGTAACTCCAGCTCTGGCTGGTAGCTCAGTGGGTAGAGCATCAGCCCAGTGTATGGATGACCGGGTTTGATTCCTAGCCAGGGCACACAGGAGAAGTACCATCTGCTTCTTTCCCTCACTCCCCTTTCTCTCCCTCTTCCCCTTTCGCACCCAGTGGCTCCATTGGTTTGAACACCAGCCAGGACACTAAGGATAGCTCCATGGAATGCAACAGCCTCAGGTGCTAAAAATAGCTTGGAACTCAAGCATCAGCCCCAGATGGGGTTGCCAGGTAGATCCTGGTTGGGGTGCATGTAGGAGTCTCTCTCACTGTCTCCCCTCCTATCACCTAAAAATGAAAAGAAAAATAAAGAATTGTAACTCTATAGTTTCAATCAATCATAATTACTGAGACTCATTTGTGTTTAAAGCTGCATGCTATGCTGGACACTATGAAGGATATCAGGTATAATCACTCCCCCTGCCTCATGTATTTGTTCTGATTTAAAATTTTGACTTTCCCTATTCAGTGATCTAGCCACAGACTCATGTCCAGGGCTCTTCTGGAGCACATGCTGAAAATACACTCAAGTTTGGTTACCAAAGTGTTTGAAAAGACACACATAAACGATATCAGAACAGAAGAAAGGTTAGGAATCCTACCATCTGTTAATCAGTTCACATACAGGCAAAATCGTACCTCACATTCCTTCTTTTGAGGAAACAGTCCAAGCAGTAGGCTCAGTGTCATCCTTTTTCACTATGTGTAGTCAACACAGTAATTATCTCCTGTCGTGAGCTTTGAGAAACTGTTCTGTGTCCAATTAGAATTTTTGATTTGACTAACAGATACCACATAGCATCTTTATTGCTGTAAGTGTTTCCTAATGATGTGCACCCCAGCTGTCCCGTTTGCAGGAGCCGTTGCATTAGAAGGCCCTGCATGATTTCCAGTGAAAGGAGGGGAGCCCTTTTTTGGCTTCAGAATACTCTCCCTCCCACTTCAACCCCTTTCCCAGCCTCATGCCCCACTCCCAACTTTAAATGTTTTGGGGGAACAAATGCATCAGCTATGGGAGCTTGTCCTCTGTGTAGAGCTGGGCAGCAGGAGCAGGTCTCCAGGAGGTGTCTGGGGTGGTTCGTGGGCAGCAGCCGGTGTTGAAACCTCAGACGAGATGAATGGAGGAGGGATCTGCCAGAGCAGCTCCTGCAAGTGGGAGGAGTCCCTGCCAGAGAGGCTCCAGCAGAGTCTGTTCCAGAGAACACAGTTATGTAAACATGCAGGCTCCAGCCCGGATGGGCTGCCCCATACAGATGTCCCTAATGTATGCACTGCAGGCTTCCCGGCTCTTCCTACACCTTTTATTTGGATATTGGATGGGGGAGGGACAAGGGTTTGCTGCTACCTCTGGATCTGGGACCACTCTGTGAGGCTGGTGGCTTTACAGATTGGAAATATCCCTGTTCCTCAGATATTCTATGCTGTGATGTCACTGGAAATTTGGTTAGATTTAAGCATGAGTCTCACAAGGGTCAGCAGTTGGGCCTGAGTGCTTCCTTGCAAACCTGGAGGACTTCACATCTAGGCCCTGGGCCCCTGGACTCAGGCACTTAGGGCATGAGTGACTGTTTTGTGTCCATGCAGGTCCTGTGGAAGCAGGTGGCCTGGAGGGCCGTCCCACTTTGGTAGGTGGATGTTCTCCCTCTCTGCTTTCTGAATCACCAAAGACCTAAGGGCAGAATTCCAGTAGCTTTCAAATCGTCTGGAATACTGTTTTCTTTCTCACCTCCTTCCTCCCACACATCTCCAGAGCTAGTGGAGAGTTTGACTATAGTGATGTGCAAAGGGTGTTGTTTATGGGAAGGAAAACCCTCTCCCAAATTCTTATCTCTGTGGCAAAACACTCTGGCTCCCACTGATGATGGCAGATCACTGTCCATTCTGCCCACTCCACATGTGGTCATGTAGATAATATAAATTACAGAGAATGGGCATGTTCCTGAACCTGTGTTTGGGTACGTTTCCATAGAATAGGCAAATTAAAACATATCTCACTGAATGCAAGTTAAGTTGTACAATACATATATTTTGGAATTGCTCTTAAAATGATATATGTATAGGATATCTGTTATTTAAATATATATTTATTAATTCATGTAAAAATATTTATAGAGTGCCTATTATGACAGTCGTCATTGTTTCAATCACACATGTATTTTATTTTAATATCAATAAAGTATTTGCTATAAAAATGTGATAACCTATTGCTTAGTAGATGCATAGTTGTAAATAGTATCTCATCCTACTGATCATAACATAAATTTTAGAGAGAGGCAGGGAGAGAGAGAGGTGGAGAAAATGACACATTTGGATTAGATATTGGAGCCAAATAGGCAAATTCATGCTACCAAGAAAATGTCATTGAAGTTCTTGGTTATCAAATACATGCATACTAAACCAGCAGACACATATAAACATTTCACACAACACTGCATTTTAAATAGAGGACATTTGATTGTCCATTTATACCAAGGAAATTGGTGGGGAAAAAAGTAGAAAGATGTATACCTACTGGTCTGTAGTGTGCCTGAAGCAATAAAATGGATGGTATAAATATTTGTTTTATCAAGCTGTATGTAATGTTGTAACCAGAAGCATTATAAGTAAATACATGAGTTATTAGAATGAATGGTATTTCTTGTCTGTCAGTGTGCACCATGGCTTAGAGTGTGTCTGGTCACCTTCCCCCTTCCCCCCAGAGTTCAGTAATCTTTCTCCCACAGCCCCGGCTAACGGCCTTCTGGCCCTGTCCTGCTCACTTGACGTGATGATGGGATGACCAGTTCCATTTTGAACAGTGATGCTTGTTTGACAGTTCTCCATTCTGTTGAATTCAGATGTGTCTTCTGCCCACCTAAGCAGTGTTCTTCTCCCTTGGCATTAATTAAATCATCAAATTTAATCATTAAATTAGCATTAAATAATCATCAAATCTGCACATTTCCAAATCCAGGTGTGCTCAGGACAGTCCAGTTTGTACCTGTTATCTCCATGTAATTAATAATGATTCCCCTTTCACTCACAAAAGTGTGTTGGCATGAACAATAGGTTATAGGGCCCCCTACCACTGAAGTCTGCTACGTAGGCTAGAGTCCTGAGAAGACATGGCTTCCACAGCTTGACCCAGTCTGAAGACTCCTTTTAGGCCTCACTACAGTTTCTCTTATTTCCTACATAAAATATGGTACCTAGAATTGAGCACAGATCTTCAGAAATGGTTTAACTATAGTGGAAGCCTCTTAATCCCGATATTCAGATACTATGCTTTTAGCATATGAACTAAGAATAGGACACAAAACTATAAAAATATGATCCCAGCCTCACCACCTGGTGGCACAGTGAATAGAACATCAGACTGGGACATGGAAGACCCAGGTTCAAAGCCCTGAGGTCACCAGCTTGAGCATGGGCTCATCCAGCTTGAGCGCGGGCTCACCAGCTTGAGTGCAGGGTTGCTGGCTTGCGCATGGGATCATAGACATGACCCCATGGTCACTGCTTGAGCCCAAAGGTCACTGGCTTGAAGCCTAAGGTCGCTGGCTTGAGCCCAAAGGTCACTGGCTTGCGCAAGGGGTCACTCACTCTGCTGTATCCCCTGGGTCAAGGCACATTGAAAAAACAATCAATGAACAACTAAGGAGACTAAGAAGCCGCAACAAAGAATTGATGCTTCTCATCTCTCTCCTGTCTGTCTGTCTCTGTCACACACACACTAAAAAAGATCCCAATCAAAAAAAAATTTGAATCTTCTAAACCTCTTTGTCCACTGTAAATTTGATCAGCACACTCTCTGTATCTGGTTACAGATCATTGGTGGGGGAGGTAATACACATATTGAGAAAGATAGCTTATGATTTAATATATCTTTACAGCTTTCCAACTGCTTATATATCTTCTTACGCACCGAGCCTTCTTTCCAGACTCCCCTTTCTGTATCAGTTAGGATTAAGTTGATTTGAACACAGTGTTCAGTGGCTACTTACCATTTCATCAGTGTGTTAGCCATCCTCAGTCCATTGCATACATGATTGTTTCTCCTCCCTGTTATTGTAAATAGGGTTCTGTAGCCGTATTCCTCTGCTCCTCACTCACCCACCACTCTGTTCCAGCTCTACTGCATGGCTCATGTTTTCGGAATATGTGTGTTCTCTCCCATTCCAGGCCTTCTTTCATCAGGGTGCCTCTGCCAGATACCACTTCCTCACCTGAGTATGGACCAATTTCCCAGGTGTGTGTTAGGTCCCACCCCATAGTATTTTATACCCACCTGATTGCTTGCTAATCTGGGTAGCTTCTCTAGTGAACATAGAAGCCCCTTAAGTATGGGAACAAAATCATGTCCATCATATGTCTAGTAAGGTGTCTAGCACGTAATGAATGTATCATAAACACTTGCTGAATGAATACAGTACACACTCTAGTAGCCATTATTACATATACTCATTAGCCCCATTTCTTCTAGCTCATTAGGATAGATTACTAGATTACTTACTCTCTTGATTACTAGCAAGATGGCTCTCTTCTCTAAAAGAGAAATTACTGAGTTTTAGAATATGAAGTAATTTGCATTTTAGTTTTATTTCCAGTAGGGACTTAATATTCTTCCAACTAATTTATAATTATTTACTAATTGAATAATTTTATCTTTAACATATTAATCCTTCCTTAGAGTTGTCATCCTACCCCCCAAAATTTTAGTTTGTTTTTTCTTTTTGCTTATGCTGCTTTGTGGAGTAGAAAGTTTTCAAAAATAACTTGTAGTCAAATCTTTATATATTTTCCTTTTGGCTCATCCTTTGCTTTTATCCTTTGAAAGGTCTAATAAATAATTGCCTATGCATTTTTAATATATCACTTTCTGAACCACCTGGAATTTATTTGGGGGAAGAGGTGCAGTGGTTTATATTCTTGAGTGGTTAGTCCTACCATTTCCTGTCTTAGTTGAGAATATTGAAACAGAACAGGAACTGGGTAGTTCAGTGGTTCATCTTTTAACAAAAATCCATTGGCTCCAAACAATGAAGACATTCCTTTCCTTGATCTTTTTGCTTTGACTATATCTTTAAAGGCTCTTCCTTTGTCCTTAGACTTTCTTTGTTTTAAATTTCAGCTTTGATTTTCTACTGCGGCCCCTGTAAGATTATGACACTCCTCGTCTATGGACATGATATGGATAATGGACTTACTGTGCCCTTGGCACCTGGTATATATTGTGCTAACATCTGTTCTCCTTTGGGGGTTCTCCGTGCAGATACTTGGTGTTCATTGGGCATCTCAACCTTTCATTTCTCATTCAATTTTATTGTTACTATGTTATCAAATTTTTACTTTTAAAGTCTTCACCTCATACAGTTGATACTCTTTTAGACCTATGAGGTCAACCTTATCTTTTTCCCTGAAATTTTAAAAACAGTTCTCCTTGAGTTTGTGGTGCCATCTAAACTACCTACGCATCAGGTCTCCTTTTCTCCTGTGAAAATTCCAAGTACAGTCATCAAAACAAAACAAAAAAAGGTGGATATTCACCTTTACTTTTGGAAAAAAATCATCTTCATTCTACCCAGAACAGCCTGTCACTAAAATACTAAAGCCAAGACACTGGAGACATGACAGAGACCAGGTGTTTGCTCTCATCTTTCCTCACTTGAAGGAGAACGGAGGGTGTTAGAAGGGGCTACAGGTTCTTGTTGCTCCTTTGCATGTTTGTTTCTTTGGCGCTTACACTTCATTCAGCCACCTCTGTAATGGACGTTGTACCTGTGCTGTGAACAGTGTGTGGGTAAGAATGACACCCGGAGCCTGCCAAGGGAAGCGGGCGAGGCCTCCGCGTTCACGTGAGGTCTTCTCCTTTGTCTGCATTGCGGTGTATGGCCTGGTAATTCTTGTTGTCCGCGCCGGTGTGTCGCCTACATCACACACTCACTTTCCTAACCCCCCATTCTTAGGCCAGCTCCAGCATTCCTGTGCCAACTCTTTCTTCATGGCTGTCAGCTAGTGCAGGAGGACTGGGCCTGGGGCGCCCTGTTGGATGCAGTGCCCCTTCTAGATATGACTGGGTCCCCACACAGCTCTATTGGTCCTTGCTCAGTGCTAGGGTCAGCCACCCAGGGAAGCCTGCCCTGACCAGCCTCCTCACCCACCCACCACAGTGGCAGAACCTCTGGGATGAGAGGACAGAAAGCAACAACCTCGCTGGGCCATCCTGACGGAGTGTGTTGGGAAGGCGGGGGGTGGGGTGGGGGTGGGGCGTGGTTACGTTGTCTGTCTGGGATGAGGACACTTTCTGAGCCTCCTGCCCGGAGGCACTTTGCGTTCCCTGGCTAGAGCCTTCTGAAGGTAACACACATTGAGGATCCACATTAGTTTAGTTATTCCTCACAGCCACCTCTCAAGGTTGGCACTAGAATGGTCTTCATTTTCTTGACAGGGTTGAGGCATAAGTGGGTGCAGTGACTTGGGGAGGGTCACACACCACTACTCCCCATTGCAGACAAGATAAAACAGGCCCAGCACTCAGGCCCTGGAGTCTGACCCCATCCTCTGTACTGTGCTCTGAGTGGCCGGGGAAAGACAGCCAGGGAGGCACAGAGCCTGGCATCATGTGTTGTGGCGGGAAGCTGCCAGGCGGGGGGACCCCATGGAGAGGAGAAAGGGTATGTTTCGGCACAACTGAATCTGCAAGGTGAGCGAAAGTGAGTGCCCATCTTTCCCTCAAGCCAGCAACCTCTACGAAGTGGGACCAGGGTTTCTCTGGTCCCTGCTGTGTCTGCTGCACGTAACTGCCTGGTATTGAGTAAACATGCAAGGGTGGTCCTTTGAGGACATCAGTGAAGAAAAGGTGTTTGCAGGCAAAGGAGACAGTGTGGGCCAGGCCCTGAGGCATGGGAGGGGTGGCCCTTGAAGGAAAGAATCCGGAAGTCCAGGATGGCTGGCCTCTGGGACTGAGGGCATAGGGAAAGAGAGCATTTGAAAAAAATAGAGATAAGGTTAGATGAGGTCAGATCTCAGAGGACTTGTGATTCAGCACTGAGATATCCATCTTTCACAAATGGTAGTAGGTACATAGGATGGTGCTAAATGAGGGGGAGATGTTTTATAGCAACATCAGAAATCTGTTCTTCAGGCCTTGACTCTGAGGCCTTTCATTCACAACTGCGCAGGATCCTTTCTCCACACATTCCCCCCTCTGTTACCTGTCAGCTTCTACGCAGATTGCACATGGGGTCTCTCTGGTGGAAATCCCCAACTCTCTTTTCCTGTGAAGGAGTAGGCACTCTTCCCTTCCGATCCCTCCCTGGAGAAGGAGAATGTAATCCATGCTGAATAGAATTAAGTCTCTGTATCTTCAGAATCTCCGGTTGCTCCAATCACAGAACTAAACTTGTCTGGGATTCTAAGCCTGGGTAGAAAGCAAAAGCCTGCAGGTGTGTGTGGGTCTGTGTTATTGATTGGATTTAATAAAGTACTCAAAATGGAAGTAAAGAAAATCCTGCCTTCAGAAGATACTTTAGCAGGGCAGAACCTGGGTATGACAATCAAGTTCCTGTTCTTTCCGTGTCTGGTCAGCTAGAGTGTAATGCAGAAAGCTCTGGTATCTTTCTGGAGCCTTAACAGCACTTAAGTTAACTTAACCAAAGCAGGCTTACTGTCCTGGGCCCCCAGGTGGGCATCGGTGGTGCCAAACCTAACGCCAGAGCCCACGCATTCAGATTTCCTAGTGTCCATTTTCTCCAGACCATTTTGTCAGAGGGTGATCTCAGACAGAAGAGGGCGATTGTCTGTAACACTCTGGACCTGGGTTGAAATGCACCAGCTCGACTTTGGCCTTCCATACTGAGACCCCCCTGTCCAACCTCCATGTCAATAACTTGTCCTCAAATGTTGTGCCACACCCTGTTGGTGGGGGAGAAGAGTGCCCTTCCTTTCCACATCCCGCAGCTTAGCTTCGGGCTAGAGCTCCTCTCCCCTGGGACCGCAGAAGACCATTGATGGAGCTCCTGGATGTTCTCCCTCTTACCTGTCTGGGTCCGTTCCTGGCCTTCTAAACTTTAGGCCTGAAGACTAATGATAATATTTTCTGGCCCTCTGCCCTTTGGTACCATCTGGAGAGGATCGAAATGGACTGTTCTATAGGTCTGTGACTCCACCACACACAGCAGTGGTCTCCAGGGCAACAGTGTCCGAGACTAAAACTGTCCACTTCAGACAGCAGCCCTCTCTTGTCCCCAAGTGCACCCAACATCACAACTTCTTTTCCTGCATTACCAGAGAAAACCCAGTTTCCTTTTGCTGAAGGTGGGGGTGTGGAGAGAGAGAGAGAGAGAGAGAGAGAGAGGGAGATTGGGGGGATTTGAGCAATGCAGCAACCCTAAAATAGGCTGCACAAAGATCTTCTGTAACACATGGGCCCCACTTATGACCTCATCAAATGCAGACTTGCAGAGGGATGAGCTTTAAAGAATGTGAGGCTATTTCAGTTTTTATGTAATAGTACATTGGCATGTGAATTTGTTTCTAGCAAAGCCACTCACTTAAATCACTTTCATCTGAGTTTTATAACTATATTGAAGAGCGGAGAGCCTCAAGGACAGGCCTGGAGACTCATGGGAAAGACAGAGGTGGGATAATTTGCCAGAGGTCCTGGAGCAAAGCAGAAACAAGGTCGTTTTCTCTGAATCAGATTTCTGGTGTCTAGCACCTTGCGTCTCTTTTCCTTCTATTATCATATTACTTAATACGTTGTGACTTAAAGACAAAAAAAGAGGTAAGCTTGAGATAAATTGAAGAGAGAGGAAAATTTAAAAAGTTCACTAAACTTTTAACCTTTAAGGGTTATAAGCAGAGACCCCCTCATATTCTGTTATATTACATTATAATTACTGTTATATATGAATTTCCATGGTACGGGTTAATTGTGGGCAGCGAGTGGATGAATATTTTTAACAAATCTTAATTTTTCTGATGTCCTTTCTATGTGTGAATTTGCTGTGGGGTTGAATTTCTGTAGACCACTGTGAATGTATCACATTCATCCGTTCCTTAGATGTTATACAGCTTTAGGATTACTGAGATTTTGTAATCTTGCAACTCTTTGGCACCTAGGGGATTATTGGGCCTCATTTGTCTGAGGAGGACAGTAAAGTGGAATGAGGGATGGGCTATGCTAAGGTGACCCTGAGAGCAGAAGCTTCCACAATGTGTTGCACCGGGAAGTTGTAGTCATATCTCTGGAATTTCCTTCTGAGTCTCAGAATGGCCTGGGTCAAGGGGCGTTGTGAGGTGCTGCTATAACACATCTGGATTGTTCTGAGGTTCGTGCCTCCTGGGCCACATGCAGGGAGGGAGTGCTGGAAGACTTAAATACTTGTGTTTGGGCTTTGGTCAACATGCTTTTGAAATCTGAATTTTTCATTTGATGATACAATTTGAAAAGATAGGATTTCAGGTTGTTTGAGGGAACGTGGATAATTTTCCCAAATGAAGCATGTTTGTGCAATATTAACTCTTCCTTTTATACAATTCTAGTGAGTCTTTAATATTGTTATTTTATTCTCCCATAAGGGTATTGTCTCTAAAATGGATGTGAATCACAACTTGGTAACTCACTGTGCACAGGGATGTAAACAAGCAGGTGTGGGATAGCCAGGTGGGAAAGTGTGTTTGCAGGGCTGGGAACCCTCCTCTGTGCAGCTGTCCTCCCCCTGCCCACCCACCCTCACCCCACTCCCCTGTGTCTGTGATAACAATTTCAGTACAAATAAGCATCAGGAAGTGTAATGATAACATGTGAATTGGATAATTTTCGTTTTTATAAACCACGTGTTTTTTCTAAGTTCAGAATCTGTTTCTCTAGAGTTATATACACTACTACATTAGATTTCTGTGAAAATGTAATACACAGTGGAACTAGGGTTATTGATTCAGAGCACTTCTCTACATGTATGTACATGGTGTATAAATTATTTGGCGGAGGGAGGGGGAGAGGACATCCAAGAAGTGGCAGAGAGAGAAAGAGGTGACATATATAGAAAAAAGTCATAATGAGAAGCATATTATAATGGGTTTGAGTTTGAAGAGAAAATATTCTTAGTAAAGCATAGTTTGACATGCTGAGCTTTCCATGTCAAGTGACTCAGACTGCCATTTGGGGAGTTGTCATAGCTAGTTAGTTATTGTTTGTTCTTTAGTAATGTCCTGCGGAGAGGGACCCCCATGCCACATTTGGACAGTAGTGCCTTCACCATCAGGAGTAAATCAAGCTACTATAGACGGATGCCCTCAGAGAGAGATATTTATAGTCTCCCCTTTGAGATTCTGTGTTTCCTGAAACATTTATGGTCACAATTGGCTTCCTGTTCATTCTGCCTGCAGGGAGAGAATGTGTCAGACTTCCATTCTTCAGATTTCTGACCTATATGACAATTGCAATTCATGTTTTTAAATTAATTGATTTGATTTGATATGTTAAAAACATGGGCCATCTAAATTTCCTGAGAAAGAAGCTTCTCAGGCTCCATATCCTATGGCTGACCTCAAACACTCTCATTCATTTTTCTAAAGTTTGTTACATTATTCTAACTGGGGGAAAAAAAACCATTTTGAGTAACATTTGGGTGGGGGAGGGGGAACCCCCATAAGCCTGTTACCCTAGCACACCAGCTTTATTCGTATCTTCTATTCCTGTCCATCTGTACAACAATTTTATTGGCTGACTTTATATTTCCCAGATCGTTTCATATTCTACTATGCTCACTTAGGCTAGTACCATAAGTCCATTTTTCTGCACAGTCTCCATGATTCAGTGTATATCTTAGAAAAGTTGGATAAATGGGGTAGACACCTTCAGAATAATACTTGTCTATACATTTTGAATCACAGCACACTTGGCATGTCTCTACTTGATATAGCATTGTATTGTAGTGAGACAATTTATGGCTGGAGTAGTAGCCAGTGAGCTGGCATCGATGAGAAGCCTTGTTCTCCTAAAGGATTTCCTTAGAGGGTGATGCCAGTGCTCCAGGTGTGCCTGCGCAGCTGAAAAGGAAAACAAGGAAAGCAATATTGTTTTACAATTGTTAGTATTCAACAGGAAATTTCAGTATGCCTGGCAAGCAAGACAAAGCTACAAATGTCCACTCTTTCAGCATACACACTCAGAATGGTAACCTTTTCTGAACTGACAACGGGATACACCCATCTTCAGAATGAAAAAAAAAAAATGGGCCCTCCTTTTGAGGAAAAACGACAGCAGTACTGTCAAAAGAAAGTTGTCCTTTCAAACACAAGATGATTCAAAGTTGAGTTTGTGTTTAGACCCACGTTTCTAGGCTGACTCTTTGTCTTCTGCCTTCCAGAAGTGAGGCAGCTTATAAATTCCTGATGCAAAGAGGGTGATGCTTATAAATCCCCCAGGACTGAGCGGCGGGACTTTGTTTAAGAGAAAAGTGAACTTGAAAGACCTTGAGTGCATCTTAAAATCTCAACGCATGTTACTTCCTTAAAGTGCTGAGCAGATAAGGTAGATTAATGTAATTGAGATGAAATTGAGAACCTAAGGAAAAACTTGTAGACATGGGTACAATCTCAGTGTCACATCACACTTGGCAGGTTGTAAAATATGTGATGTACTACCTCTTATTACTGTGATTAAAACTTTATTTGGAGACTTAGATGACATCAGAGTAATGGTGACGTGAGAGATACCCTTGATCTCTCCCCTTGAAATTTCAACAAATTGGGCCCTGGCCAGTGAGCTCAGTCAGTTAAGAGCATTGTCATGAAATGACAAGATTGCAGGTTTAATCCCCGGTCAGGGCATACATGGGAAGCAACCAAAGAATGCATAACTGAGTAGAACAATGAATACTTCCCTTCCCTCTCCCCTCTCTCTTACTTCCTCTCTCTGTCTCTCTAAATATCAATAAAATAAAATAGTTAAGCCCTGGCTGGACAGTTCGGTTGGAGTGTCCTCCCGGAGCATGGAGGTTGCCAGTCAGATTCCCTGGTCAGGGCACATACAGTAGCAGCTCGATGTTTCTGTCTCCTTTCTCTCTCCTTGCCTCTCTTAAAAAAGGAAAATGAAACTTTCAACAAATTAAACAGTTATAACTCAGCAAAGGAACCCCAGCTGGGCTTGCAGACTTGCCTGAAAGATCCACACACCCAATCAACTAAAAGTGGGATGGGTAAAAACGCAGGCAGAAGATAAGACTCACTCCCAGTCAGGGTCCAGAGAGGGGAGAGCACCAGACTGTCTGGGCTTTCATCTGCAGGGGCTCTGGAGGGGAGAGAAACCCAGAGTGAGCAGGTCTCCTTCTGGGAGGAGCAGAAAGATTAGAAGGGATTTGGTTTGGTACTGAACCAAAGCAGCAGAGTGTGAGGTCACCACCAGTGTTCCCATGGTCTGGCTGCAGCCCCCACTCAGACGAAGACACACAAATACAAAGTGTGGCCCTCCAGCCTCCCAGATACAGCCTTTCTTCCCTCTTGGATATGAGAGTGACAAAGGCATACCCCACAGCTGAAGAACAGAGGTGCTCTGTGTCCAGTCCCCTGCTCTTTTGGGATGCAGAGAGGAGCACCTGGAGGCCTGAAATCGCCATTACTAAAGCCATAAAGGCCTTGGAAGTTCCACCCATCATTGCAATCACAGCCCCATGTCCACTTTTGTGACAGCAGCTTCTCAGCAGAGTTCAAGCTGGGATTATACAGAGCTAAAATTTGTAAACCAGTGCCACTTACTAGAAAAAGATAGATATCTCTGAAATTTTTTCTTCTATTTTTTTGTTTTCCTTTAGTTATATTTGTTGTTGTTATTTTGTTTTTTTGCATAGATAGAGTCAAAGAGAGAGACAGACAGACAGGAAGGGAGAGAGATGAGAAACATCAATTCTTCATTGAGGTTCCCTAGTTGTTCATTGATTGATTTCTCATATATGCCTTGACCAGGGGGCTACAGCAGACTGAGTGACCCCTTGCTTGAGCCAGCAACCTTGGGCTGAAGCTGGTGAGCCTTGCTCAAACCCGATGAGCCCACGCTCAAGCTGGCGACCTCGGGGTCTCAAACCTGGGTCCTCCATGTCTGAGTCTGGTACTCTATCCACTGCATCACTGCCTGGTCAGGTGGTTTGTTTTTGATTATTGTTTTTTGGTTTTTCTCTTTAAATTTTATTTTTATTATTATTTTTTGTTGTTGTTTTTGCTGGATTTCTTAACAATACCACTCAAATGCCTTCAAGGCAGAAAAACACAAATACCATGGCTACCCAAGAAAGAGATGCAGTTCAGAAAGAAAGTGAAAAATCTCTAGAAAGTAATCCAAATTACGTGAAACCTTGGAGTTAAATGATAAAGAATTCAAAATTGAAGTTTTGGAAATACTCAGCAAGATGCAAGAAAACACTGATAGGCAACTTAATGAGCTCAAAAAACAAAACAAATACATCACTAGGGAGATTGAAACTTTAAAAACAGAGATGAAGAACTCAATACATGAATTAAAAAGTGAGATGGCAAGTTTAGCTAATAGTACAGGCCATATGGAGGAGAAAATAAGTGACATCAAATTTAGGCAATGAAACATCCAGAGAGAAGAAGAAAGAGACTCAAGAATTTAAAAAATGAGAGAACTCCACAAGAATTGTCTGACTCCATCAGAAAGAGCCCTATAAGAATAATGGGTATTTCAGAAGAAGAAGAGAGGGAGGAGGGAATGGAGAGCCTATTCGAACAAAGAATTGATGAGAAAAGCCTATGAAAAGAGATCCTCAAATCCAAGAAGCAAACACAACGCCTAGTTACCTCAACCCAAACAGGCCTCCTCCAAGGCACATTTTAATAAGAATGTCCAACATGAATGATGAAAGAAATCTCAGGTTATCATCACACTTCTCAGCAGAAACTCTACAAGCCAGAAGAGAGTGGACCCAATCATTCAAAGTACTAAAAGAGAGTAATTACTAGCTAAGAATGCTATATTCATCAAAGTTGTCCTTCAGATATGAAGGAGAAATAAAAGCTTTTACAGACATATAGAGGCTGAGGGAATTTGTCACCAGAAAACCACCACTGCAGGAAATACTCATGGCAGTTATTCTACCAGATACAAAGAACAAAATAACACAAAACTATAAGTGAAAACTCTGACAAGGTTACAATATAAACAAGGATATCAGAGACAACAAAAACATAGAAAGGGAGAGAATAAAGGTCTGAAGTACCAAAGCAGGATGAAATGCAGAAGCACTCATAAGACTTTTGTATATATGAAACTTTTTTTCTCAATAACCTAATGGCAACCATCTATGGAAAACAAAACAGAAAATAGAAGAAATAGAGGAATGAAGCACGGAATACCACCATACAAAAACAACTGACAGGAACACAAAACAAAAGATTCAAAGGAGACACAGAGCTACCAGAAGATAAAACATAAAATGTCTGTAAGAAATCCTCATATGCTAATAATTACCCTAAATATAAATGGACTGAACTTATCAATAAAGAGGCACAGAGTAGCAGATTGGATCAAAGAGCAAAACTCGACCATATACTGCCTTCGGGAGATATATCTAAGCTGCAGTGACAAAAGTAGACAAAGTGAAAGGTTGGAAATGGTTCTCCAAGCAAATACCCAGAGAAAAGCAGATGTAACCATACTTATATCTGAAAATACTAACAAGAAGACAACAAAGGTAACAAGAGACAAATATGGACATTTCATAATGATAAAGGGGACAATATATCAAGAAGACATATACTTCTTAATATATATGCACCAAATCAAGGAGCACCAAAGTATACTAAGGACACAACACAATCATATTTGGAGAACTCAACACACCATTGACAGTTTTATATAGATCACCTGAACAGAAAATCAATAAATAAATAGCCTTAAATGACATACTAGACCCGTGATGGCAAACCTATGACACGAGTGTCATCACTGACATGTGTAGACATTTTTGCTGACATATGGCCACATGCAGCCGCATACCAGAGAAGTATGGGGCTGCATGCCAAGAAGGACATTTCATTCTCGGCTCCTGTACGGCTAGGTGCAGTAGCTGAGGATAAAACATTTGCTGTAGTGTAGACACTCTGTGCCAGAGGTCTGTAGGCCAAAACAACAGAATTCTGGCACAGAGCATCTAGTTCTGGGACTTCCAGTTAGGCTGTTAGGGGATCTTTGACCTCACTTCCGGCTAGCGGAGCAGGGAGCAGCGGAATGCCACAGGGTACACATCTCTGGGGACCCTGTGATCGCCATTACCAGCAACCACATAACCACAGCAACCATCATCCAATCTACTGTTCTGGGGTGTCGTGGATTTCTAATTGACCATCATTACTGAGATAAGTGAGGGGGAGGCTGGGAGAGGCGAGGGCCTGTGCTATATATGCCATTTCCCACCACTAGAAATAGTGGCAGCCATCTTAATTTACATAAGATGCAACTTGCAGAATTTCAAGACAGCATCTGGGCTTAGGTGTTTATTGACTTGAGGTCAAAGCTTGAGAATCTGGAAAGGTGCCGCTTGGAGAATCAAGAGGAGTGCCGCTACGAACAGGATATTTGGAGTGCCTAGAACTGAATACCAGACACTTTTAGCACCCTGAAAAATATAGCAATGGCTTTACTCATAATTTTTACCTCTACGTACTTTTGTGAGACCTTATTCTCAGTGTTAAATAATATCAAAAGCAACAAAAGAAACAGATTGACAGATGAAGTTAGTAGCACTTGCTGGGCTTGAAGTGTACAAAATACCAATCTTCAATTGAAGGTTTAGCCAATGAAATTCAGCAACAAAAAAGTCACTTATAGGCTGGTTAGTTAAAGAATTCCCCCTCCCCCTCACTTATCTTAGTTCATGGCGCCCCACACAAGTTAAATAATATCAAGACCAACAAAAGAAACCAACTGACAGATGAACAAAGAAGTCACTAAGCAAGTAAGTTAAATAATTAGTTTTTGGTTTATTAAATACAGTTATATATTACAATTATACATTTTTGTTATTTAAACTATAAATATCGTGAAATTATGGGGTTTTTTTCTCAAAATGACACACCACCTGAGTTATGCTCGGATTTTTGGCAAATTTGGACACACCAAGCTCAAAAGATTGCCCATCACTGTACTAGACCAAAGGGATGTAATAGACATTTACAGAACATTTCATCCCAGAACATCAGAACATACATTGTTTTTCAGTGTGCATGGAACATTCTCAAGAATAGACCATATATTGGGTCACAAAACTAACCTCAACAAATTCAAGAAGATTAAAATAATACCAAGCATATTCTCTGATCATAAGGCTTTTAAATTAGAATTCAACTGCAAAAAGGAAGTAAAGAAATCTACATGACTGTGAAAATTAAACAACGTACTTTTACAAAAAGGGACTGGGTCAAAGAAGAAATAAAAACAGAAATCACAAGATATATACAGACAAACAAATATTATAACATGGCATATCAAACCTTCTGGGATGTAGCGAAGGCAGTAATAAGAGGGAAATTTATATCATTATAGGCTTATATCAAGAAACAAGAGAAATCCCAAGTAAACACCCTCACATCACATCTGAAGGAACTAGAAGAAGAACAAAAGCAATCCAAATTCAACAGAAGAAAAAAAAATAGTAAAAATTACAGCAGAACTAAATGAAATAGAGAACAAAAATACTATAGAAAAAACTAATACAATAAAGAGCTGGTTCTTTGAAAAGATCAATAAAATTGACAAATCCCTGGCTAGACTCACTAAGGAAAAAGAGAAAGGACTCCTATAAACAAAATTTGAAATGAAAGAGGAGAAATGACCACAGACTTCATAGATATACAAAGGATCATACTAGATTACTATGAAATATTATATGCCACCAAATTCAACAATCTAGAAGAAATAAATAAGTTCCTAGAACTACACACTCTCCCTAGCCTGAGTCATGAAAAAGTGGAAAACCTAAATAGACCTATAAACAGGAAGGAAATAGAAACAACTCTCAAAAATCTGCCAAAAAGTAAAAGTCCAGGACCAGATGGCTATACTACTGAATTCTACCAAACCTTCAAAGATTTGGTACCTATCCTTCTCAAAGTCTTCAAAAAAATTGAAAAAGAAGCAGTATTCTCTAACACATTTTATAAGGCCAACATATCTCTATATCAAAACCTGGCAAAGACAGTACAAAAAAAGAAAACTCCAGATCAGTATCTCTAATGAATACAGATGCAAAAATCCTAAACAAAATATTAGCAAATAGAATACAACAGTACATTAAAAAATTACTACATCATGATGAAGTGGTTCATTCCAGGAGCACAGGATGGTTCAACATATGTAAATTGATTGATGTAACACACCACATCAACAAAACAAAGGACAAAAATCATATGATCTGTCAATAGATGCAGAAAAGGCATTCAATAAGATACAACGTTTATTTATGTTTAAAACACTCAATAGAATGGGTATAGAAGGAAAGTACCTCAAGATACTAAAGGTCATAGATGACAAACCATCAGCCAGTATCATACTAAATGATGAAGAACTGAAAGCTTTTCCTCTAAACTCAGGAATAAGACAAGGTTGCTCATTCCCTCCATTTTTATTCAACGTAGTACAGGAAGTCTTAGGCAGAGCAGTCAGGCAAGAGAAAGAAATAAAAGGCATCCATATTGGGAAAGAAGAAGTAAAGATATCACTTTTTGCAGATGACATGATCCTGTATATAGAAAACTTCATAGACTCCACCGAAAACCTATTGGAAACAATAAATAAATACAGTAAAGTCGTGGGATACAAAAATCAATATACAAATGTCTACTGCTTTTTTATATGCCAACAGTGAAACTTCAGAAAATGAATTGAAAAAAAACGATTCCTTTTACAATTGCAACCAAAAAATAAAATACCTAGGAATAAACTTAACAAAGGAAGTGAATGACCCTATATACTGAAAACTGCAGAGTATTACTAAGAGAAATTGAAAAAGACACAATGAAATGGAAAAATAGCTTCCATGTTCATGGATCAGAAGAATCGACATAGTTAAAATGGCCATATTGTCCAAAGCAATATACAAATTTTGCAGTCCTTATTAAAATCCCAATGTCATTTTATAAAGAAATAGAGCAAAAAATCTCTAGATTTGTATGGAATCATAAAAGACCTCAAATAGCCAAAGCAATCCTGAGAAAAAAGAATGGAGCCAGATGTATCATGCTACCCGACTTCAAATTATACTATAGAGCTATGATAATCAAAACAGCATGGTATTGGCAGTAAAACAGACATAAATACTAATGGAACAGAATCAAGAGCACAGAAATAAAACCACATGTATGTGGACAAAAAATATTTGACAAAGAAGCCAAAAACACACAATTGAGAAAAGAAAGTCCCTTTAATAAATGGTGCTGGGAAAATTGCAAAGCCACTGAAGAAGAATGAAACTTGACTAAAGTTTGTCCCCATGCACAAAAATTAATTCACAATGAATCAAAGACCTAAATATAAGATCTGAAACAATAAATTACATAGAAGAAAATATAAGTACTAGACTTATGGACCTTGGCTGTAGAGAACATTTTATGAATTTGACCTCAAAGGCAAGGGTAGTAAAGGCAACAATAAATGAATGGCACGATATCAAACTAAAAACCTATACAGCTAAGGAAGCCGACAAGGTCCTGGCAAGATGCTCAGTGGATAGAATGTTGGCCTGGCATATGGACATCCTGGATTTGATTCCCAGTCAGGGCACACAAGAGAAGCAATCATCTACTTTTTACCCCTCCCTGTCTCTCCCTTTTTCCCTCCTGCAGCTAGTGGTTCTTTTGGTTCTAGCATGGCCCTGGGAACTGAGGATAGCTCCACTGCAGTGCATCAGCCTCAGGCACTAAAAATAGTTCTGTACTTGAGCATTGGCCTAAGATGGGTTTGTCAGGTGAATCCCAGTTGAAGGGCATGTGGGAGTCTGTCTCACTATCTCCTCTCCTCTCATATAAAAAAAAGACTCCAACAACAAAACAGAAAAGCAGCCCACCAAATGGGAGTTGATATTCACAAACAACAGCTCTGATAAAGGGTTAATATCCAAAATATATAAGGAACTCAAAAAACTCAGCAACAAACAAGCAAACAATCCATTTAAAAAATGGGTACAGGACCTGAACAGGTACTTCCTCCAAGAAGACATACAAAAGGCCAACATATATGAAAAAAGAAATGCTCATCTTCACTAGCTATTAAAGAAATACAGATCAAAACTACAATGAGATACCACCTCACACCTATAATTTGGCTGTTATCAACAAGACAGGTAATAATAAGTGTTGGAGAGGCTGTGGAGAAAAGGGAACCCTCATTCACTTCTGGTGGTAATGCAAATTAGTACAACCATTATGGAAGACAGTGTGGTGGTACTTCAAAAAATTAAGAATAGAATTACCGTATGACCCAGCAGTTCTTTCACTGGGTACCTACTCAGAAAAACTCGAAAACATTGGCACACAAAGACACATGCATCTCCATGTTCATCACAGCATCAATCACAGTGGCCAAGACATGGAAACTACCAAAGTGTCCCTTGATAGAGGATTGGATAAAGAAGATGTGGTACATATACACTATGGAATACTACTCAGTCATAAGAAATGATGACATATTGCCATTTACAACAAAATGGATGGGCCTTGAGAACATTATACTAAGTGAAATGTAAACCAGAAAAAGCTAAGAATTATATTATTTCACACATAGGATATAAAACTGAGACTCATGGACATAGAGAAAAGTTAAATGGTTACCCAGGTGAGGAGGTTAGGGGAAAGGGAGTGTAGAGGGACAAAGATACAACAGTGGAAAAGGATTTGTCTTCAGCAATGGGCACACCACGCAAACTACAGTTCAAATGCTATAGAGATGTTCACCCGAAACCTATGTACTCTTATTGTCCAATGTCAGCCCATTAAATTTCATTTTGAAATTAAAAAGCTTTATTTGATACAGTAATGTCTTTCAAATACCAGTATTCCTTTGTTTTATAAAATGTGTTAGAATGTGAATAAGGAACTCAAAAATGTGTTTATATCCTTAACTTTTTACAATATAATCAAGTTGGCCTTGGCTGGTTGGCTCAGTGGATAGAGTGTTGGCCCAGCGTGCAGATGTCTTGGATTCGATACCCAGTCAGAGCACACGTGAGAAGTGACCATCTGCTTCTCATCCTCTCCCTCTCCCCCTTCTCTCTCTCCCTCTTGCAGCCAGTGCTCAATTGATTTGAGCGTGGCCCCAGGTGCTGAGGATAGCTCAGTTGGTCCAAGCATCAGCCCCAGACTGGGGTTGCCAAGTGGATCTTTGTTGGGGCACATGTTGGAATCTGTCTCTCTATCTCCCCTCCTCACACTCAACACAAAACAAAACAAAATGATACAGTGAAGCTCAAAACTCTGTTTTAAAGATGAGAAGAACAACTAGAATTTTTTTCTTAAAATTCTCCCCTATCCCCACCCATCAGAGAGTTTTCTCAAACTTGAAATAAATGCTTTAAAGGAATTTCAAAATAATATACTAGATGATCTTAGCCTTTTCCTTCTAGAACATTTAGTCAAGTTCGGTTCTTTCTAATAAGAACTGAATTGCTGAGTATCTTAAATTTATTCAAGGTAGCTGAGCCATTGCTGTCAACTGCTGTTGAAACTTGAACATTTCTGGTGTACTTTTTTAATGAAAGAATTGTTTATACATTATGGTATGATACATATTTTAGTCTAATTTAAAATTTTAGTATCTTGCATTAAACTTGAATCGGGGAATGATTAAAATGAAGCTGATAGATTGATTTTTCCCTATCAAAGTCATTTATTTACATTGTAAATTTTTTTCTTTCTTTTCGAATTAGTGGTTTTATATTTTTCAGATAAATACCCACAAATGGAATTTCTGGATCATATGGTATTTTATTTTTAATTTTTGAGGCAACTCCAGACTGTTTTCTGTAGCGGCTATACTAATTTACAGTCCCAACAACAGTGCAGAGGTATTTCCATTTCTTCACAGCCTCATCAATACTAGTTATTTCTCGTCTCTTTGATAATAGCCCTTCTAAATGTGTGAGGTAATATCTCATTGTGGTTTTAATTTACATTTCCTTGATGATTAGTGATGGTGAGTACCTTTTCATGTCCCTGTGGGCTATCCATATGTCCTTGTTGGAAAAATGTCTAGTCTTGACCAGGCTGCTCAGTAGATAGAGCATTGTTCCTGCACTCTGAAGTCGTGGGTCTGATCCCCGGTCAAGGCACATACGAGAAGCAATCAATGAGTGCACAACTAAGTGGACAACTAAGTGGAACAATAAGTGATGCTTCTCTCTCCCTCTCCCTTCCTTCTTCTATCTGTCTCCTTTCCTTGCTCTCAAATTAATGGAAAATTTAAAAAAAGAAAAACATCTATTTAGATCCTCTGCCAGTTTTAATTAGATTTTTTTTTTTTTGCTATTGAGTTGTAAGACCTTTTTACTTTATTTTGTTTATTAACCCTTTATCAGGTATATGATTTTCAAATATTTTCTCCCATTTGGTGGGTTTCCTGTTCATTTTGTTGAAGGTTTCCTTTGCTGTGCAGAAGCTTTTTAGTGTGATGTAGTCCCACTTGTTTATTTTTTAAAGCTAATGAGTTTTTGAATTAAGTTGTTCAGCGAGGATGACTACTGTTTACAAGGTTGATGGATTCTAATGGAATGTGAGCCCATTTTGTGGCTAAGACAATGAACACCTGACCTTAAGACCTCAGAGATGAATAAGGACTTTGCATAGGCCCATCTCATCCACAGCTGCCTCTCTGGCTTAAATGTGCAAAATAGCAAGCCTTTAGACCGAAGTTTGTCCTCATTTTTTACTCTATTTCAACCTCTGTTAGGATGCTTCTGAGTATGTGAAACTTTTTTACTTTTCTCAGAGCTGGGAACGGCTGAGTCATTAAACTCAGATTGAAGAGACTGTTTGTTTTCGCCCCACCCAAGCAGGACATGCGGCTTTGGTTTAGATTCCATTGCTAGAGAAGTCTGGCTTGATGGAAGGATGGTGAGTTGGCTTCTTTGGAGGAAGGACTCAAGAGAGTTTTCTCGTGGGAGTGCATGATGGCTTTGGACATGCTCATGGTTGGAGAATAAGCCCTAGTGATAAGCCCTAGTGAACAAGGAGAGAAAAGACCATCTTTTCCAGGTTTCATGGGGAAAACGCTCGAGAGAAGGGACCTGACCCTGATGGCGTGCAGCTAGGTGAGGCCCAGGAGCTGCCATGTTCGCACTTTCCTTTGATCTACACGAGGTGGCTGGCAGCTGGGGAAAGGGGGCTTCAGTGAGGGTTACAGGCTCGTCTACAAATCCAGGGGCTGGAAGGAAGCCAATGTGGCTTCTGGTGCAGACAGTGGTTTGGGAGCCAGCTCATATTAGTGTATTATTGTTACATTTTCAGGAATTTCGCATGCCAGCTGTAAAATATAGCCATTATTAAAATGATATAAACATAGCATTAAGTAAATGATATTAAAAGTGAAGGTAATACTCAAAATCCATTACTTCCTAATTATTTTACTCTACTATCATCTGCACTTTTGAGGTCACTTATGTCTATTGTATCTGTTTGAAGTACTGTCAGTGTTATTGTGACAGGGGCTTGAAATCAGACGTGGTGAAGTTCCGAGAAGATAATTTTTGGTGAGGGTGGTGGCCAGCTGACTTCTGTGAGAAGACTTGTCCTTCAGGGAATTTCCTTTGAGGGTGATGCCAGGGCTCCAGCAAATGCTACAAATTAAAGCTTTTTTTCTCTTCATTCAGAAAGACAGTTATGAAATATTCACCAGCACCCAGTGGGCCCAACCCACTCATTTTTGTATGAGAGACTGGGGCGTGGAGATGAACAGAGGCTTGTTCGAAGTCCTGCAGCCAGTAACTTGTGGGACCAAGACTCAGCTTGGGTCTCCTGGTGCCTGCCTAGGGTCTCTTCCTGTTACATCACACCAAGGGGTTGGTAGTGAAAAGGCACCAACGTTAAGGGTCAGGCGTAGCTGTGTGTGCTTCTCTGCAGGGTTCTATTATAGGTAAAAGCACTGTGGGACAGGGGTCATTAATGAAGAGAGAGGAGGGTTAACACAATTAAATACAGTTGCCACAGGGTGGTCATCTGCTCCCTGGTGATCAGCAAGAGGGACAGTTCAGAGATGGCAGAGACCAGACACTGAATTCTGTCCCTAATGTATGGTTTTAAAGTTATTGAATGGAAGAATGACTAAAGAAATCGAATAACTTTTATCATGCCCTGATATTATGTTATACATGTATTTTCTATTTTATTTTATATCTCCTCATAAGAATGTAAGCTCCGTGAAGGCAGGGGGGACCTTGTCTTGTGTGTTCCTGTACACCCAGCTCCCAGAGTAGTGCCTGGCACATAGAATGTGCTCATAAATATTTTTGAATGAGTGAACCAGTTCTGCTGCTTGTTGGCATGATATAGCGTCAAATCACAGAGGACGTTTTGCCTATAGGAATTTTCCTGGTAGAGTCTAGCACAGGGGACCCACTAACCATTTGTCAGGCTGCTAGATTCTCAGTGACCATCATTTCTCTTTATTCTCAGATGACGGAGGGCCGTCGATGTCAAGTACATCTTCTTGATGACAGGAAGCTGGAACTCCTAGTACAGGTAAATGACTTTGGGCTAACTTTCTAAGTTTCTTATGTGACTGATGTGGTTCACACTTTGATTCAGCTAGGGGGTGGGCAAGAATGTAAACTTTGTCCGTTTAAATCTATAAAAGTCTGAGAGAAGAGTAGGACACACTCTGGTGTTTATTTCTGTGTGATTGCTACTTTTGTTCATTCTGTTTTCTTTTCATACCATGCCTAAGGCATTCAAGGTCAGATGTGTATTTAATCTATTGTTGCAAATCTCTAGAAAAGGAAATTCCACAACTGCCATTAGCTACTCTTTATGCTTGAAAGAAGTTAATTATAGTATAACCTAAATAACTCTTGCTGCAGCTAAAACTCGGTTAGTTGTCTAGAAAATAGTTCATTATTTTCAACTTAAGCTTTCATAGATAGGAAGAAAGAGAAGTAATCACTAGTCTCTGACTCCCCTCTTAAGAGCTGAGTAACTTCCTTTCCCCATCCTGTTGTGTCAACATTGCCATCTCTGTTGAACTTCTGGGAACATCTGGGGACACTGATACAGAAAATCAATATATCTCTGAACTAAGAACATATCCTTGTCAGAGAAGTCAATGAAATAATTAGAATCATAGATGCTGGTCTTGCTCTGCTTACTTTTGAAAAAAGCCATTGTTTTACCCAGAACCCTAACGAATGATGATTTTACAAACTTGATATAAAGAATTTAATTCCAAATCTGTTGCTCAACTCTAGCTTTTATAACTATATTTGCTTGATGTTCTCAAATATCTCTCTAATTCTTAGGGCAGTGTTCTTTATCCATCCCATTTTACCATGAAAAAGCTACACTTCACCAGATTGTAATGACACCTACATGCTCTTCAGTTGGGGGGGGGGGGTACTGCTTCAATGGGCACAGTCACATATAGATACTCTCATCTCGTATTCCCTTGTACATGCCACTTGGATTTCAAAACATTCCAATTACTAACTTAAAAACTTAATACTTTTACTAGGATTTAAATTATAAAGGCATTATAAATGCGGCCCTGGCCAATAGCTCAGTGGATAGAGTGTCAACCCTGTGTGTGGATGTCCTGGGTTCATTTCTGGGTCAGGGCACACAGAAGAAGGGCCATCTGCTTCTTACCCCTTCCCACTCCCCCCTCTCTCCCTCTTCCCTGCCTGCAGCCAGTGGCTGGACTGGTTCGAGTGTGGGCCCCAGGCACTGAGGATAGCTTAGTTGGTTCAAGTGCTTCAGCCTCAGGTGCTAAAAATAGCTCTTATTGCAAGCATCAGCCCCAGACAGAGGTTGCCAAGGGATCCCAGCCAGGGTGCATGTGGAAGTCTGTCTATCTCCCCTCCTCTCACTTAAAAAAAAGGCATTATAAATGCAATGTAGGAAACAGAGAAAATAGCTCATAATCACAGCACACTGACTAATTCAAGTACTATTCTCATTTTGGCATATCTTATATTTATGTTTATGTTTGTTTGTTTTGTTTATGTTTATATTCCTTCCATGGTTGTAATTATAATGTTTGTATTTTTTTTTTTACCACTTCACATTGCCTTTCATAGCATTTTCCACGTTATAAATTGTCATCTTTATTAATGGCTGCATAAATTTCAGAAATGGATATACCATTATTAGGTAATCATTCATTCATTTGGGTACATTTATGGGTGTGTTGTTGTTTTATAGTTTTTCCACTATGACAAGGAAATGCTGGGATTAATTTATCCATGTGTGTAGAATTCCCCCTAAGTTTTGGATTATGTCCTTGTTAGGCTAGATTGAAAGACCTCCAGTCTTATGAAAAGTCAAATTTCTGGTCTGGATTGGGGTGTGAGGTGGTGGAATTGAGCAAGATCCCTTCAGTTAATAGGATGAGGAACTAACAAAACATTTGGAGCTTTAAGTTGTTAAGAATCAGTGTGGGCCATTCTCAGGTGAGTGGTCGCTGTGTCCTGGATGCTTTATTTATATCAAAGTTTGGAGGCTTAGCAGCCACCTTGTGAAACAGGAAACAGGCCTCAAGTGATCTAGTGAAGTTAGGGTCCCTCGGCCAGCCTGCCCTGGGAAAGTACAAGTGGAGGCATCCGAAATGGGCTAGAATCACAGAAAACATGCTTTATTAACTGTTTAGGAATGGCCATTCTCAGCTCTTCACAATCAAGAAAATGTTGAATTAGGCCAAACAAGAGTTTGCACTCTCCCCGTTCCTTTCCAGAGCCCACTTCATGAGCTCTCTTCCTGCTTCCCTCTTCCTCGAGCACTCTTTCCTGCCCCTGTCCTGTCCCTGGCTGGTTTCGGTTAAGCTTTCAGGTCAAAGCTTAGCAGACACATTTCCCCCTAAGGCTGTCCCTGACCCTACCCTCTGCCCCTCCTTAGCTGGGTCTTAGCTGCCCCCATCCCCATGGTTTCCCTCTTACAGCACTGCGGCAACTCACTGTCACACTCGCTGCTATTATCTGTTCACTTGTCAGCATTTCCCAGAGTCACCAACAAATTGTGTCTTGATCACTGTATCTCCAGTACCCAGCCTGATGCCTGGCACACATGTCACTAAATAAATGGTTGTTGAGCAAAAGAATAGGTACATTGTAGGGTTCCCTGGTGTTACTTTCCCAAAGGACTTCTTGTCATAGAACCATTGCTTGGAAAGGGATTTACTTAGTTTAATTCGAAGAAAGAGACAGAAAGAAAGAGAGAACAATTCTAAACTCCTTTCTACATTATTGCAGAGTGGGCTTCTGCAAAACTTTGGGACACGAGGTCAAAACTATTTGACAAAAGCCGACCGAAATATATGACTTCTTTCTCAACAAAATTTTGTTGTCCAGGATTATGTTCTTTTGACAGAATCTTTTCTGAAGGGAATCCCTATTCTCCCAAAGTTTTAACAGCCTTATACATTTTGACTTTATATCCTTTTTGATATTTTCAGTTCACAGAGTGATGGGCTTCATTATTGCTAAAGGTTTTGTCATTGTTGTTGCAATTTCAGAGTATTTGTAACAAGCCTTAGACTAAGCAATCAATGCCTTTCAGTGTTTGCATGTGTACTTGACAAGGTGCATAAGATGGAGAGTTGGGTTTAGGGTTTTAGGAAATGTTTATCTCCCAGAAGCACATGATTTACACAAGGATGACTGACTGACAGACATTCCTAAGTAGCCATGGAGATGAGAGGTCTAGTTTTCAATCACTAACTGTTAGGGTAAGAGACACATCAAAGGCTACACCTCTGACCTTTGGAAGCAAGAAGAAACTGAGCTGACAGAATCAACAACTAACAATGGCTTCCACCAAGAGGATGCTGGTTACCAGTCAACCACAGAGATAATTTTCTGCAGTGGCATAGACATGACCACTGGGATGGTAGCATTTCCTTTCTCTGGGTTACAGAACAAAATGGCCATAATCCTCAAATTTAATGCTGTTTCTAAAGCCCTTTGAGATTTCTGAGTGAAATCTGTTATTTCAGATCCCTGACTGCCCCACGTAAGTCCTCCATCACCCCTATGGAGGAAAGGGCTCAGGTGCCCATTCTAGAATTTACTAGTCGAAAGGCTTCCCTAAATCCATAGCCAGGTTCAGGACATTACCATGTGACTGAATCTTTAAATTCCATTTAAGGACAGCTAGAAGATTTGGAATGTGAGCATTTCATAACAAATCAAGCCAGGTCATTGATGTGGGGCAGGTGGTCCCGCCAGATCCTTCCCAGTCAACCTGGAGACATCGTCTTGATTTGTCCTCCAAGATTGTTTCAACTGATTAGAAATGTATTCAAGAAGCATGCGTCAAAATGAGAGAGGCCACCATAACGTTTGTCTCCCAGCCTCTTCCTGAGGCTTCTACAGCAGACCAGAGGGTTCCAGGTGTGATATGTATTGTGCTTCTCAAGTCTTATCTTCCTATGGTTATTTCTTTAAATGGACTTTCTTCACTTTTCTCTGATCAGAATGCATATTTAGGGGAACATTTTGAAAACAAAGAAAGGGAAATGTGGTTTAGCCTTCGTAAGAGCTGTTAAATAAGACCAAGAAGAGTATTCCAATAGTGAGGGTCAGAAGATGGAAGCCATTCATAGAGAAGGTTCCAGGTTCTTTCTCTTGGGGATCTTAAAAACCAAGTAGATTTTCACTAGTTTGGAATGGCTGAGTCGTGGTCCTTCCTTATTAGTTTCTCATGAGGCTCATGATACTGTGTTATCTCTCCTGTCTTACAGAAATATAGGCCAGGATAAGAAAAACAGATGTGAGCCTTGTGCTTCCAGAGACAAGTGCTCCCTGATTTCAGGGCTTTCTCCAGCACTTTAGATGAGTAGATTTATGTCTTCAGAGTCCTTTCCATCCTCCCAACTCTGCTACAATGAACTTCTTTTTTATGCTTCTTTTTTAATGAATTTATTTTTTAATTACAGTTGACATAAAATATTGTATTAGTTTTAGGTATATACTATACGTAGTTTTATATATATATACACATAAAAAAGTTTCAGGTATATACTATACCTAGTTTTATACACACACACACACACACACACACACACACACACACACACACACACTTACTGGTGATTAGACATTTATAGACCTTATAAAGTGATCATCCTGTGAAGTCTAGTACCCATGTGGCACCATACATAGTTTTTACAATATTATTGATGTTATTCCTTATGCTGAATTTTACATCCTCACAACTATTTTTATAGCTGGCAACTTGTACTTTCTAATCACTTTCACCTAAATCCACCCCTCAGTCCCCTCTGATCTGCTGACCATCAGTTTTTGTTCTCTGTATCTAGAAGTTTGTTTCTGTTTTGTTTGTTTGTTTATTTTGTTCTTTAGATTCCACCTACAAGTGAAATCATATGGTGTTTGTCTTTCTCTCTCTGACTTAGTTCAGCACCTTCTAGATCCATCCACGTTGTCACAAATGACAAGATTTCATTCTTTCTTATATCCAAGTAATATTTCATTGTATATATCCTATGTATGACATCTTTTTTACTCATTTGCCTATCATTGAGCATTTAGCTTGCTTCCATATCTTAGCTATTGTAAATAATGCTGCAGTAAACATAGGGGTGCATATGTCTTTCAAGTTAGTTGAACCCCACTTCTTGTTTAGGAAGCTTTCTGGTAAGGCATTATTCTAGGATTACAGGGCCTTGTCCTCTGACCCCCTCTCTCATGGCTATTGACAGCACCATTGTAACCTTCTACTTCTGCTAAAATAGAGGAACCAGGGGTCCTGTGACCAGAGAAGTGGAGCCAACTTCAACTAGTCAGTGTTTTTCAAGGATATTAAAGATGGTAGCGGGGTTTTTGTTGCACATGACATGGTGTTTCTAATCCCAGGAAAGCCAGTGAGACAGAAGCATCGCGACATATTAAAACTGTTCTGTGTAGCACAGTTTGGAGCACTTGAAATGTGGCCAGTCCAGACTGCATGTACTGTCAGTCTAAAATATGCACCAGATTTTGAAGACCTTATATGAAAAAAAGAAGTAAAATGCATTACACTAATGATTCCACGTTGAAATGATATTTTGGGTGTATATTAGGTTAATATATACATAAATTAATCTCACCTATTTCTTTTCTCTTGTTAAATATGACTACTAAATTTTTTAAATTTCATATTGGGCTCACATTTGTGGCTCATATTATATTTCTGTTGGAAAGCAGTCTCTAAAGAATAGAGAGAAGATCATTTAAATAATAAAAGCAGTTTTGAACATAATAGAATTATTTAGGGTTATCCAGATGTAATACTGTCTTCCACAGTAATGACTACATTTTATGGTTCTTTATAGAGTTTCTATGAAGTTTATCTTACTTAATCATTGTAGATGCCATCTCAGATAAGGAAATACATAAATGCTAAGTAAATACATAGATGCTGTAATGCCGGTGGCCGAGGCCAGACAGGTCCACATTGGATTCGGGCAGATGGTAGAGGAACTGCGGAGCCGGAAAGGGTTGGCCATTCTGTTTAATAGAGTCTCCCAATGGCAGATGAGCAAACCAGCAGGGGAAAACCTCTTCTCATGGCAGCAAGTGAACGAACAGCAACAAACGGTCCCTCACAATAGCTGGTGAGCAGGCAATCGCAATCCACCCTGAGGACAAGCACCCATAGCCTTACATACACTATACACACGTGGCGCTATGATGGGCTCAGGCACTAATCAGGCAAGGAACGAGCAAGCAAGCCTAATATAGCTGTTTTCCCAACAGATACTATCCCAGATAAGGAAACAAACTCAGAAAGGAAAAATGACTTGCTCAAGACCACATAGTAGTACATACAGTTTAGTTTAAACATAGGTCTTGTAATGTTGTGTCCTAGTCTCTGTTCTCTGTGCCATAAAAAATACATACAGTAAAAACCTGATCTAGGACATAGTTCACCTGTAATGTGGCTGCTGTGTTGGCCCCTACCACCACATTATAAGTGACAGGAATTAAAGATTTTGAATTTGATCTCCAGTCGAGAACTGAAGACAGGTTTACCCAGGTCATTCCATTTCTTCGAACTCAGTTTCTTAGCTCTCTTTCGAAGATTTAAGCATGTGACATGTGATTATGAAGAATTTTCGCATCATGTATGTGAGCCTGAAGGTATCAGGTGTGGAAGAAGATTAAATAAGCAGATTAAATCAGTGTAGCCTTCTCATCACTTTGTCCGAAAACGGTGCTGGTGACACTCTGTCTTAAAGGTTAAGTAAGTTAGTACAGACTCCAAATAAAGCAGCATTGAAGACAAATAGTCTGGCCTATAATGAGCTGGGGAACAAAAAGCCCGTATATGACTTTAAAAATTTTCTGTAACTCTAATCATGCTACTATTCTAACCATTTAGAATAAGTGAACAGAACAAACTTGTGCACACACACTCACACCCCATCTTCAGCTATTTTTGTGGTTTATAATGTTCTTCTGTAAAAATACAGGGTATCCCCCTCAAAGCACATGTAGCCAAGAAAAAAAATACGGAGTTGATTCCACATATTCTTAACTGTGAAGGGTGGCTCAATTTGCTCACTGGCTCATTCTGTAATGAGTGAGCCAGGTCTGCCATCTGCTCCTGTCTGGTCCGAATTCACCAGGAGGTCCAGTGTAAGCCAGGGGTGAGAAACCACGTGCAGAAGCTGAGCGCAGACCAAGGGCCCCAGGGTTATGAACCTTCTGTCCGGGACCTCCCAGGCCACCAGGCCACTCCATAAAATAAGAGCCAGAGAAGTGTCAGGCAGCACTTCTCTGGACTTCTCCGTGACTGCCATCACCATTCATTAGGCTTCCCGGTGCACAGCTGGGCAGTAGTACCTCAGTGAGCCTAACAGATGTCTTTCTAGCCTCTGGGGATGGCTGGCAATACTAACATTTTAAAGGCACATGGTGAAGCAAATAGATGCTCAGGTACAAGTTAGAGGCAGATAATGGAATGGCAACCCTACATGTAATCAAAAGTTCATTTAGTGCCTTGGAGGAATCAGAAATATTTCATAAAGGATACCATTGGGTGACACAGGAGCTAAAGGGCTTCTTGTCGGCGAGGGGGTGGGGGACTGCTAGCTACATCGCCTTTCTCTGGCAAAGGCCTTGGTGCAAAAGGCAGTAAGCCTGCGCTGGTTGGGAACAAAGAGAACCCCAGTCTCTGTGCAGTGTGAGGGAGGGAGGAGTGCCAGGGTGCAGCAGATTGATGTAATCATCCAGGGACCCCGCCCCCAACACACACACAAAGTTACACGTGCAGCTCCAGGACCAGACAGCTCAGCCTGGCAGAGGCTGAAGAGAGGGGGCCATTTCTCTGGGCTATAGGGGGTCCAAGCTCTGGTTGCTTAGCAATACCCCCACCTTACCGTCCTTTATCACCCCACCCCACCCTCATGTCTGTGTCCCATTCTCCCTGATGATCATTTTAATCGGTTTTAAAATGTATTTCTTGGAACCATTTGAAATGGCCAGTATTTGGCCATTTCCTACTAAAAGGACAGTTTTATTTGGTTCCAACTGAATGTGAGAGAGAAAGGAAAGGAGGGAAGACAGCACATCTCCTTCTCTTCCAGAAGAACCCTCTGGAAAGTGGATTTTATGTTTTCGTTGCTTTTGGTTTTGCTGCTGCTGAGTTATATTTTTCTTTGATCCCTTTACAGTCATTTCCACATATCCTCTACGGGAGCCCAATGGCAGCTTTGGCAGATAAGGAACCTCAGGTGATGCCTGTAAATTGTGGGCTCCTAATTTTTGTTTCCCACTCAACAGGGAAAAGAGAAGAGATTAAAATGAATTTAGCACATACGCAGTTCAGCGAAATGTGAATAGTCATGCTGCTAGGGGAAAGACACACATAAAACACACACTCAAGCACACGCCCCTGAGAAGAGTGTGGATATGGAGAGAAGGCTGGCCATCTGGGAAGGGTGGTGTCACAGGAGTCTGAGAGCTAGTCTGGGTGTTTCTGTTTTTTATCCAGAACTCACAGATTGATTTTCGTCACATTGCTCAATTCAAACACTTGCTCATTTGGTAAATCTTTATTGTTTTTCTGTCGCTGTGCTGTGCAGATCTACATGTGCCTCCCTTGGGCACAGGAGATTATTGCTAGAGGTGAGAAATGATTATTCAGGGGCTTTTTTGTGTGTGTGACTTTTACAACTCTAGAGGTGGTTGTTCTTTTTGTTCCTCGGATGGTCCCCTGTGGCTGGGACAGCCCCCTTTGTGCAGTTGTACCAAGTGTACCTTTCTTCCTTGTAAGGAGGGGCTACAGGAAGATTTGGGGGCTGCTGCTTGTTGCACTCATCAGAAGGAGGGAGGGAGGGAGGGAGGGAGGGAGGGAGGGAGGAAGGAAAGGAAACCCTCTGCTGAGAAACAAGGAGTTATCTAGTATAGAGGTCAGGGAGGAAGGAGCTTTATATTTGCCCTGACTCTTTCGCCCTTATGGGCCTTGAATTTCTCTGCTTCCCTCACTTGCCTAGCACTGAACCAACAATTTAGCTGTTAAAGTAACTCAGAAGATCTCCAGATTTGGCCAAGCCTGAGTCCCGCCCCTCAGTGCCTGCTAGGGATGTGTAAGTGACTACTGAGGTGGCGGCTCAGACTCCATGCATACAATTCAAACCTGTTAGTCCCCAGGCCTCATCAGATCCAGGGCATCTTGTTCTTGAACCTGCTTTAAAGGTGAACCCACCATTCTCCAAGGCAACCACGCTTAAAAACCTAGACTCTTTTTTTAATTTATTCCTCACCCCTGTCCCCATCTTGAAGCCTGCCAGTCCTTTTCCTCTCTTGAGGAAATGACCTTCCTTCTCCATTCCCACCATCACCTCTTCTAGGCACTTACCACCCTGGACTTGACATTTTCAGCCTGCTCGTTGTCCCTGCGGTGTTTGCTTGGAGTCCTGTAAGAGCCTCCCTGCCAAGCTCAGTAACTCCCAGCCTGTCCTGCACAGCACAGGTGGGCTGTTCTTCCTTAACTACAGCTTTATGACCCGTCACTGCTTAGAGCCTTAATAGTAAATCTTGTTTGAATTCCTCTGTCATGTCTTCATAACGTGGCCCTATTCTTCTTATAACAGCAGAATATTAAAGAGAGAAGATATTTTTGCCCCTAAATGCCTCCTCTCTGGATGTGCCCCATAGTGTCATAGCTGGGGGCCTGAACTTTGTAATGACAAGGACTTGTAGCCATAGTGATGGACAGAAGCAACCATGTGACTTTCCTCTTGTTTTTTAGACCACTGGTTCTCAAACTTCTTTTATGTACAGAATCCTAGTGTCCAATATCATATAAATGGAGGCAGTCTGAACCCACCAGCTTGTTTCATACTTCTAACAGGGATTCACCCAAGGGGCCTCAGCAGACCCTGCAGGGTTTGGAAATCACTATTCTACATAGAATCCAGCTGTTAAAAAGGTACATATCCTTCATGCAAATGAGCACATTCCTGGATAGTTCAATGTAAATCGAGTTTTAATTATACAAGTCACCTTTTAAATGCTTTGGGAAATTTTATAGCTTAGTGATGAATCATCAGTAAGTCAGTGGAGCACTTCTTTCCCTGTCAGACTGTTCTAAAGGCTTCATAGGTGCTAAACCATCACCTGACAATCCACAGCTCTCTGGAGGGTAACTGTTACTGTCCCCATTTTCCAAATGAGGAAATTTAGACACAGAGGAGTTAGTAACTTATTCAGAGTTGTACAGCTGGTAAATTGTGGAGACCTGATTCACAATCAGGCTGTCTGGTTCCAGAGTAAGAACCAGCTTGTCACCAGGATGCTGACAGCACAGGCTTTGGGGCCAGACGGCCTGGCTTCAGAAGCTGGCCACAGTTCAAAACTAGCCAAGGTCACAGAGCTATTGACTTCAACACTTAGTGCAATTGATGCACTACCTCTTTAAGCTTCAGTTTCTTTATCTGTAACCTTGGAATGATAAATACCTCTATAGTTTTCCTGGTGTAATTTTATCTGTAAATTAATACTAGTGCCTGCCTTATAGAGTTGTGGTTATTCTGTGAATTAGAACATGTAAAATGCTCAGAAGACTTCCTGGCACCTCATGGGTACTCTCTTAGCTGGAATCAGATGCCTAGGTTGGGTTGGACCACTCAGTAGCTATAGTAACCTGAACAAGCCATGTGCCTTTGCTTTCTATCTATAAAATGGGAATAACTATCTTGGCCTTTTGGAGAAAGGTACATAATTTACTGTGTTATTCAAGTAACTTGGTTTTTATTATGACTGTGTAATACTTTATGTAGTATTTTTAGAGTTTAATGTAAGTTCACTTGACAAGTGATGGTTTAACTGTCTATCAAAAATGATGTCTTGGCCCTGGCCAGTTGGCTCAGTAGAGAGAACATCGGCCTGGCATGTGGACATCCCAGGTTTGATTCCCAGTCAGGGCACACATGAGAAGCAACCATCTACATCTCTTCCCCTTCTCTCCTTTCTCTCTCTCTTCCCCTCTTACAGCCAGTGGCTCAATTGGTTCTAAGGTTGGTTGGCCTCAGGTGTGGAGGATAGCTTGGTTGGTCTGAGCTTTGGCCCTGGGCACTGAGGATAGTTCAGTTGGTCTGAGCTTCGGCCTCAGGCACTAAGGATAGCTTGGTTGATTTGAGGATCAGCCCCAGACGAGGGTTGCTGGGTGGATCCTGGTCTGGGCGCATGCAGGAGTCTGTCTCTCTATCTCCCCTCCTCTCACTTAAAAAATGATTTTCAAGCACAGTTATATACAAATGTATTGTATTGGCTGTGACATAAAAAAAGGGGGAAGAACTGAGGACAAACACTATCCTTGTGAACAAATTAGTGATTGGTTTCCTAGCCCATTACTCACAAAGTCAAGTTCTCACAAGTTCATGTTTTAGCTTGTTTCCCATTCATAGCTGTATTCTTTACAGGGGTTGTGCCACGCTAGCCAGGTTTTGTAGCAGAGTGGGATGGACATTTGGGGGCATTCGGGTGTGTTTTCTTTCATTCTGCAAGGTGCAGAAGAACATGTATCTAACCTGGCCTGCTAGCTCTCAGCAATCTGATGATTCCTGTGAAAACCTCATGTCTCTAAAATGCCTAACTGTTGGTTCAAAACTGGTCAACACTTTTTTCTTCTTTGAGGGAAGAAGATTTTAAAATTTCATGCAGAGTCCTCTGAGTGTGGAAATAGAACAGTACGATGGTGCTTCCATTTAAATGTTGATAGATCTTAAGATATGTTTACTAAATTAAAATGAGCCATCTGTCAGTATTGTAAAAATCCTTCATTAGCCTTCCTTACTCTTGTAATAGTGCCAGTGATTTATAAAATAACAAAGTCTAAGTAGACTCCTATGTAGGTATGTTAGAGCTGTAATAATCCTCCAAATTACCTTAGTTCTCCATTTCATTTTATCAGGTATCCATAAGAGAGTCAGAAAAGTGGGTAAATGCCTTCTCACCTACCTTTTAGAGATTAAGAAAATGATAAACAGGCAAACCTTGGAAATACTGTGGGTTTGGTTCCAGACAGTTGCAATAAAGTAGACATTGCAATAAAGCAAGTCACATGCATTTCTTGCTTTCCCAGTGCACATACAGATTATGTTTACAATATACTGTCATCTGTTAAGTATGCAATAGCATTATGTCTTTAAAAACCCACTGTGTATACCTTAATTTAAAAATACGTTTTGGCACTGATAGATTTATTCAACATAGGGTCGTCACAAACCTTCAGTTTATAAAAAAAATGCAGTAAAGTGAAGTACAGTAAAATAAGGTATACCTATACGTATAAGCAAATGATACTATCATCTCAAAATGCCTCCCACGTTAAGTTGGCTCAGACACTTTCTCTCTCTCTCTCTCTCTCTCTTTCTCTCTGCATAACTCTTAGGGGGTAGTTCTATCATGTAACTCTTAGTTCAACAACAATGTTCCAGCCAAATTTTAATTATAAGCATGAAAAAATTATAGATTTTCATTCATCGTCACTTTGAGCAAAGTGAAATTAAATGCAGTTACTTGCAGGGCAGGTCCGCACGTTCCTTGACTTTGTCCTTGCCACCTGCACAGTTAGACTGGTCACATGCTGGCTGCTCAGCTCCAGGCGCCACATCTTCCCACAGCAATGCTCAAAAACTGGAAAGGGAGCTTCTCCTCTTACTACCTTTTTTATCATGGAGGAGGAACCTTCCCACCCCTTCTTCTGTGCCCCCCCAGGCCATACTTGGTTCATGGTCCCATATCTGAACCAGGCACTGCCAAAGAAATAGAGTTAATGTGACACGCCTCAGCCAGTGGGTCTCAAGTGTGGTCCTGGGTTGGTAGTATCACTGTCACTCTGGAACATGTTAGAAATGTAAATTCTCAGGTTTCACCCAGGGAAGAGCCAGAGCCTAACCCAGGGCATTCTGCCCTGAGGCCTGTGTGCTTCCCCAGAACACAGGATACTGAGGCAGTGAGGACTGAACGTAGAGGCGGTTACTGAGCTGCACGCCTTTCTGGAGTGTCCCTCTGTGGCACATTCCCAGACTTGCGGTTTTTAGGGACCAGAAAATTTAATGATAAGGGAGTGTGGCAGCTGGAATGTTTTTTCTTGCCAAGTAAAGGGATTAAAATATATTGCTGATTACTGTAACCTTATGTAATCAAAAAGAAAAACACAACAAAAAGGATAGGAAAGCCGAGTAAAGAAGTCTCTTAATTAGGATACATTTAGCTTTATGAAGTTTACATGCATTAAACTTACTTTTCTTGTTTCAACACTGGCCCATGGAAAAATGTACCAAGGCTTAGAAGGCATTGATGTGAAACCTCACACTGGAAAGTCCGATCTGGGTTTGAATCCTGGTTCTCTCTTCCTGTGTGGATGGTGCGTGGCCTTGGGAAGTATTTGCCTTCATTAACCTTAGCTTTGTCCTTGCTAAAATGGAAATGGAAATGATAATAACTACCTTGCAGGATTGTTATGAGACTTAGAGATAATGATAAAATGATAGATACTCTTGTCACAGAGGAAATTCTGAGGATTTAGAGTCTTCCTCCCAGGAACTAGGGTCAGAAGCCAATTAGCTTCTTTATTATACAATAATAGCTAATGATGCAGGCATTCGAAATCTTAAGGCTTGGACTGAGACTGTTGAAACAAGACCAAAGTTAATGTATGAAGTCTCTGCTGCTCCCAAGCATGACCTGTGACATCAGACCACTTTTTAACTGTGTGACTCTATTAGTCAGTTCGCGCTGTCATGATGAAATACCACAGACTGAGAGGCTCAGAGAACAGAAATTTATTTTCTCACAGTTCTGGGATCTAGAAGTCCCACATGAAGGTGTCAGCAGGTTCTGTTTCCTGTCGTGTCTCCCTCCTTGATTTGCAGACAGCTGCCTTCTCACTGTCCTCACGTGGCCCTTCCCTGTACAGGCATCCCTGGTGTCTCCCCCTCTCCTGGTATGGACACCAGTCCCGCTGAGTTGGGGCCACATCCTGTGATCTTATTTAACCTTCATAACTCTCCAATTACAGTCACATTAAATTTTAACATGTGAAGTTGGGGCAGGGGAACCCATATTTGAAATTATAACGGTAATCATGAGCAAATAAACCATTTTAAGCCTTTGAATCTAATTCTTTTTCTTTTTTTAAAGAAAATTAAGTGAAAGAAAATAAAAGTGGCTAACTGATCCTTCCTTTGAGGGGTAGTTGTGAGGCATGAATGCAGCAGTATGTGTGAAGCTGCCCGCCGTTGGCACCCTGAGGGCACGCCTGGACCTCACACCACCATTTCTGCAGGGACACCTGCGTGCTGCCTGGGATGAGCCTTAGAAATGGTGATCCTTCCAGCCAAGCCTAAAGTTTTATTAATCATTGTGTTTCTCTTGATCATCATCAGATGGCTTTTATTCAATGTCATGGTCCTGGTCCTGGTCAATATTTTAGACTGTATAATAAAGGAAGACAGGCAATGTCTCCATGCCCCAGGAATTTATCATCAAACAATTATAATGTCAGTACAATCAGAAATTCAGGGGAAAAATCCAGACAGGAAACAGGCAACAGACCAAGAGGTTAGTTGACGAGAGTTGTCCATAAATGGTGTGATGGAATAAAAGAGTCTTTCCCATGATGTTTGGAATAGGGGAGAGGAAAAGTTATGTCTTCCATGGACAGGAGGAGTTTCTGGTGGAATTAAAACATATTTCCCTCTCCATCTTTGTTAAAGATACTCACTGGGTAGGGTATCATAAAGGCCAGAGACAGACACCCAATGGCTCTGGTGTGGCCAGAGCATGAAGCAGAAGAAAGAGTGAGGAAGTGAAGTGAAAAGAAGGTGCCCAGTGGTTCTGTAAAACTGAAGTTGTATGAATGATAGAACACCTTGCAGAATAGGGAGTGGAACTGGAATTTAATGGGAAGAAAGTAGGAAGTCATAATGGCACTGCAGTTATTGGTGAGTTCAGAATTAGACTCTCAGAGTCAGAGCACCATGTGAACATAGATACAGTGCTAACCTAGAGGTGAGATTGACTATGAGGGTGTAAGGCCAGTGGCCGTGGCCATGCAGATTCACATTGAATTTGGGCAGACAGTAAAGGAACTGTGGAGTCGGAGGATGGTGGGCCATTCCATTTATTAGCATCTCCCAATGGTGGGAGACTGAGACTGTTGAAACAAGCAGGCAGGGAAAACCACTTCTCTCTCTCTCTCTCTCTCTCTTTCAGGAATCACCAGCAAAACAGGTTGGGGGTGGCGGGGTGGGGGGAACCCCTTCCCCCAAGCAGGCAAGCAATCCGCAATTTACAGTCTGCTTCCCTGAGGGCAAGAACTGGCAGCCTTACATAGACTGGACACACATGGCGCTGCCCCGTGCTCATGCACCGATCTGGCAAAATACAAGTGAGCAAGCCTAACATACTTGTTACACACTTGTTTGCCCAACAGACGGATAATATTGCCCAAGAGGATAAAAAATCAGAAGCTTCTCGTTCTGAACAACTGTTGGTAAAAGCACAGTGGCTGAGAACATGATCTCTGAACCTTTGTGATGGTTGTATGTTCCCCGTTCCCCACTGCTGACTTTCTGGTCCTTGGAGAGCTCTAAACAGTTTCATTAAACAGGTCAGGAAGCTTGGCTGGAATTCTTGGCATCTTGATGCCTTTCACAGGAGAAGCAATGATTCAGAACCCATTTGGGGCAGTAGGGCCTGAGTGTCAAGGCCCTTGAGCCTTGACAGGTTCTGCCCAATGTGCATTAGAAGTTCTTTTCAGCTCAGTGAGCATATCAAAGGAGAAAGAGGGGAGGCTGTTTGGTTTGTTTAAACTTGTCTTTTGCCCTGGCTGGTTGGCTCAGTGGCAGAGCATCGGCCTGGCGTGCAGGAGTCCCGGGTTTGATTCCTGGCCAGGGCACACAGGAGAAGCGCCCATCTGCTTCTCCACCCCTCCCCCTCTCCTTCCTCTCTGTCTCTCTCTTCCCCTTCTGCAGCTGAGGCTCCATTGGAGCAAGGTTGGCCCGGGCGCTGGGGATGGCTCTGTGGCCTCTGCCTCAGGCGCTAGAGTGGCTCTGGTTGCAGCAGAGCAATGCCCCAGATGGGCAGAGCATTGCCCCCTGGTGGGCATGCCGGGTGGATCCCGGTTGGGCGCATGCGGGAGTCTGTCTGACGCCTCCCCGTTTCCAACTTCAGAAAAATACAAAAAAAAGAAAAAAGAAAAACTTGTATTTCTAATTTTGGATGGTCATCTCAAAGGGCCACCTTCTAAAGAAACCATTCCCTGGGCCAGCATTCCTAAAAATGTGCTCCATGAAATATAATGCCCAGAAGGTTCTCCATGAGGGGAGGGTTCTGTGGTAAGTGAGTTTGGGAAATGCCTCATAGTACATTCCCATCTGAGCAATGGGCACATTTGCCTGTTAACACCATTGAGAAGGCCTGCAATAAAGGTACTTGCTTATTTTGCCAGCCTACTGTGGACTAATGGGATGGCTCTGAGCAAGCCACTTGGCCTTTCTGTGCCTTAGTTTTCCCAACAAAATATGTTGATTTCTATAGATGTGGTTCTTTTTCCTTCCCAGGACAGCTACAGACATCTAGAAAATAACAAAAAAATTTTTTGAGCTTTTTGGAAAGATGGTACCACCAAAACGTTAGATGAGTATCATAAGAGTTCCTTCCAGGAAAGACTGGTGCTCATTCCCTAAGGAAAAACCCTGTACTGAGTTGCACAGTGCTGGGCCTAGCATAGACGCTGTCTAGATTGTTATTGAATCAATGAATAAAAATAATAATGCAATATAAAGAATAAGTAACTGAATACAAACAGTATATAAAAATCACGAGTATTTACACATCAGGCACACTACTGAATGCACTAGAATGTTTTCTCTTTTAATTGCAGTACATTTATTTTAAGGTTTAAACATTTTATACATTTTCTTCTATTTTAGTCTCATCCCCCTACTCCCTCCCATTTGGCAACCCTCAGCTTGTTCTCTGTATCTATGGGGCTATTTCTTTTTTCTTTATTCATTTGTATTGCTTTTTTAGATTCCACATATAAGTGAAATCACATCATATTTGCCTTTCTCTGTCTGACCTACTTCACTTAGCATAATACCCTCTAGGTTCCTTGTATGTTTCCATTGGTTCTTCGTGACAACTCTGGGAGAAGCTGTTCTTCCGCCCATTCTACTGTTGATGAGACTGAGTCACAAGGAGTGAAGGAACTGGTCTCAGACCCAAATTTGTGCGATATCAGAGCCCTGCTCTTAACCATCATGTTTGTTGCTGTGCTTAATGAATGCATTTTGAAAGGGAAAAGAAAGTCTTTTCTAGTCCATTTTCATTCTAATGACCGCTATCTCAGGCCCTCCCTTGGCAGCCGGATTCCTTGGTCTTAGGCGATGCTCTGCTAATAGGTGCTCTGTGCACATAGCCACCATGGGGGATTATCTAATTGTCTGAGGGTCCGTTCACCAAAGCACGACTAAGGGAAAAAGCTGAACAGAGAAGAACTTCAGAGGCAAGACTAAGGTCTGTGTAGTCAAGTGGAGAAATGTTACCCTGTCATCTTAAAAAGCCATTTGGCTCTCTCTCAAACTCATTTAAATCACCCCCTCTTAATAGCCTTCCTGGAAGTATGTTGTATATTAACATGTGCCTGCCTCTGTTCCCTGCTCACCTCCTTCAGGCCCCATTTCTTTTCCTATTGATGTTCCTTGTAACACTGCAGACTATTCTCTGGACTAGGAATTTCAGCCCCATCAATTTAGTCCTATGCCCTGGGGGATGAAGTCAGCCTCTTCAAAAGTTTCCTTTCTAAAGTCAGGCTTTCAGATTCTGGTAGCCTTTGATTATTCAAAAATTAATACTTGGGGAGCTAAAAGGAGCCTCACGGGCAAGGGGGTTGATTCCTTTCCATTTTTTCTCCCTCCTGGAAAGGAGAACAGGGGGTTGAGCTCATGTCTGCAGACAGAGTTATATTTTAGGGAAGACTAAACCAATTTGTGTTTAGAGACTGGTTTTTAAGAAAACCAACTGCCTCTGCTGCTGCTGCAGTACTTGGCATTTTTCAAACTGGCTTACACATTTTCACAGACGAGAACTTCTTCCTAATGTGTGTCCATTTTGGGCTTGACTTGTGAGTACTGAGAGCTGCTTCTGTGTGTGACCAGAGCCTCTGTCTGAAAGTCCCCTAGCCCTGGGAGTCTGGGGTGGGTCAGGGTCATTTTCTGTACCTTTCACTGTGGATAGCTTTTACCGTTTGTAACTTGTGCCATCTTTTTTTTTTAAAAAAAAAAACATCTAAATATATTTTACAGCTTATTGGGGCATAATTGACCTATGTCAAACTGCACATATTTAAAGTGTACAATTGATCATTTTGGCTTGTGTATACAGCTGTGAAACCATCAAAAAGTCTGGCTAGTTCTGTAACCACAGCCAAAAAGTGTGTCTCTCATGAGCCAGCCCCCCCACACACACACAACCCCCAGCTTCTCGATATTCCTTTTTATGAAGCTGTTGGTCACGGGACCTCACAGGACAGCCCTGGATGGCGGGGCTGGCTTGTCACAGGAGCTCATGGGCTCTGGAAACCAGGTTAGGAATTTGTTGGGGCTCTGTGAAGGAAAGACAGTGTTTTTTACTTCTTCATGGCTCTACTCCCAGACTCTCAGCTGGAGTGTTGAGGGTCATGAACACAGCCCAGGGTTCTATCTGGGCCTTGAAACCTTGCTGGGATGGTGACAGTGAGACATGAAGCCTGGATTCCTGTGAACTGGGTCCTAGGGCACAGTCAGCATGGGCAGAGGGTTTCACTTCCCCACTGGCACCAGGACAGGAAGACTGGGCAGGAAGAGCCCTAGGAGTGGAGCATTTCAACAGGAAGCGAACCTAGAATAAGTGCTGAAGGAGGCACAGGCGGCGAGTGCTGGGTGGGTGTTGGGGGTGCACACCAGCACAAGTGTCAGTTCAGGAACTGACCTGCTGGTTCCCCAGGCTGTCTCATGGACACTTCCACCTTCCTTCTCTTCCTTTTGGTTTGGAAACTGCTTCACAATTGGGCTTTGGACTCCTGAGCAAGGTCCCTGTTGTCATCCTGGGTGTACACTCAAGAAACCAAAATTAAGTAGAGATTGCCAGGGGTCAGTCACTTTGAAAGTGTTGAGTTATAAAAGTTTCATTTCAAAATACCCGTTTTATTTATGCCACTGACTCGCAGACAGAGGCAGTTATCTGAAGTCCAAGTACAAAGGTAGTGCCCCACACTAGCAAGTGTGGGCCCCTCTGTGGTGTGTATGCAGTACATGAACTGTCCATATAGTTTGTTTACATTCTGTGGCCTTGTAAATGGTTTTAACCCGAGTCATGTGTCTCACCTGTTTGGGTGATTATTGTGCCAGGTGCCCTTTCTGTGTGGTATCGTAGTAGGAACTCACTCCACAAAGAATCTGTTTGCCTTTTCCTGTGGCTGGCTATTCAATGTCAGGGCCATGATTTATTCAGAAAGCAAGGGCAAAGGTGAACTGACAGTCAGACCTCTGCAGAGCCCCATGTCAGTGAGAATTAAAAGACCAACAATGGCTGGTACGCATGAAGAGGGCAGGGCTACTACTTCAAGCGACACATGTATGACTCTTACCCTCTGTTCAGGCCTGGAGGAAATGTGACTCAGTGTCTCAGTTCCCTAAGATTTCCTTTTCAGGATGCTCTTTTTAAAAAGAATTTTTAAAAATCCGTAGTTTTCAGATTCAGTTTAAACATAAAATGTGTGACTCCTTCTCTTAAAGTGTCAGTGGGCTGAAAGCAGATAATAGTAAGGTCAGAGTCTTGAGGAATTAGTGTGTTTTCTGCACAATTGGACTTTCATATTTATTGAGAACCTTTATTTTTTTACCTTTTCTCTATGCTGTTCATGAAACAAGGGAGGGAAATGTAAGGAGTCGAACTGGAATAAGTGATGGAGTTCTAAATTAACGGTATTGCAAAGACCTGTAAGTTTGTGTATTTTACCTTCTTCCCTCAGCCATACCTTCTCAATCCTGCAAATATCACTGATTTAACTTTCCTTCAAAATATACGTGATACCTTGTTTAATGAATGTAGTTTCAGTTTTGCAAAGTAAATAGTGCTGGCGATTGGTTGCATGACAACATGAATATATTCAATGCTACTGAAATATACACTTAAAATAGTTAAAATAGCAAATTTTGTGTAAGGTATATTTCAACAGTTTTCAAAAATGTCTTTGATCCCTTGCAGCCTTCTGAGAAAACATTTTAGTAGTCAAAACCGTGAGAAAATTCTTGATGTCTATGTTAATTCTCTCATCATAGAATTTCACATCATAGCTTCTTTAGGGGAAAGAAATAAAGAAGTGCTTAAGTACCAGCTATAAAAGACACTCTCATAAGCACAAATAGGCTTAATGAGTAACCCTGCTTAACTCCCCAGCCCCACTTGGGACTCAGGAAGAGAAGAGAAGAGGTGCTGGTCACTCGGAGGCTCTGCGACTTCACAGTTAGAATCCAGACCATCTTCCCTCTAGACCTGGCCCCTGACCGAGGCCAAAGTTAACCCACTGACGTGAGGCTGCTCCTTGGAGAATGACAGGAAATTCAGATAATAATAGTGCCTCCCCTGCTGCTGAACCAATGCCTGGGGAAAGAGAGGGAGAACTTCCAGAAAGAGGGAGGTCCACAAAGCCATGGTCAGAGGCTGTTCCCTCCTCTGCCTTCTCTACCCACACTCACTCTCCCTTCGGAAATCACAGAGATGCCTAGCAAGTCCGGCTAAGGGCCGTGCCCTCTGGCTTTCTGGAATGTTCTATTCCTAGCTAATAGCATAGACTGTGGCTGTAGGATATTACCCAGCCTACCGGTCACCCAGACGGAATGCTAGGGCATTTAGCATACCCTAAGGAGCATTAAATTACAGCTTCTCTTTGGAATAAAAGTAGAGATGTTTTAAACATTTCCCACTAACAGGACATACTTGAGAGGACTCAGCAGTCACTCTGACCAGGTTTGAATTTGGAACCTACGCCTTGCTAGCTCTGTGATCTGGGGTGGGCTGATCTGCCAAGTCTTGGTGCCTCAGTGTCTCCAGACATAAAATGGAGCTACTTGTATATTTCTTGAGTTTCTGATAAATATAACAGTCACATCTGGTCACGTCACCCCCAGCCCCAAACCTGTAGAATCAGATCCCAACTTTGTGACAGTGCTCTGGAGGTCCTTTATAGGTTGGTGTGCATGTTATCATTTATCGAAACAGGGTTTATTCAGTCATGCAGGCCCTGCTTATATGACAGTCCTCCCCCATCATATTGAACTTAGTGGGTTGTTCGTTGGCTTTTAATTCTCTCTTCCCCACAAGCAGCACCAGAAGCAGGAGTTGTGGCTTCCTCCTGGTTAAATGCATAGGAGTTAGAGTCAGACTGCCTGGGTTTGAAGCCTAGCTCTACCACAGCGTGACCATTCCTATAGGAATAACACTAACAATACTGTTGGTCTCAGGGTGTTGTTGAGAAGAGTAGCTGCAATAATGTGTATAGTACTGAGCACTCCTAACCACCTTCCAAGATGCCAGGCACTGTGTGGAGGCTCTACCTATTGTAAACCTTTTAATCTTCACAACATGAGAATGAGATCCTCTAATTTTATTGAGTGGTTCATTCAACTTGAGACCACACAGTGTTGAGTGGCTCCTAAATAGAGACTCTTAACCACATCGCCCTCGGTATTCTGTATCTGTAGTTGTGGCTGCTCCACTGTGAGCTCCTTAAAGTCAGGGACAGTGGCCTCCCATCATGTCCCCCAGCACCTAGCCCACCTTCCCGCACATAAAGGCCACATCACTTCCAGGGGGACCATGTAGGTGAAGTAGTCTGTAAGCAAAGATGTCAGAATTCTGATAACATCATAAATAAATACCTTGGGAGCAAAATCTCAATCTAGCTACACATTAGACTCCACTGATCCCTGGGCCCCTCACAGTCCAATGAAATCGGACTGCTCTCTAGGGTGGGGCTCAGCTGGCTCTGGCTTTTTCAACTCCCCAGGTGATCCTCTGTGCAGCCAAGACTGGGAGTCAATAATTTAGAACAACATCCCCAGTGACATCTCTGCCCAGACCTCCTGCCTCTCTTTTAGAACCTCTGGCTCTGTACAAAGCACCAGGGTACATTTGGAGGAACAGTTTTCAGAGTACAGTGTACAGTCCTTGACTTCATTATTGATTTTGGTTCACAAGGAGGGTGCTTTAATCAAGTAGCTTGAGAGGACAGCCTAAGTATCTTTGAAGAGATGCTGAAAGAGGTAGTCAGAGCATCAGTAAACACAGTGTCTGCATTGGCTTTTCAGGGACCCGAGGGAGGGGATAACTGGTTCTCCTGGTCGAACTTACCACCAAAGCTCACCTCACATGTATTAGAATGCAAGTCGGGTCAGGGTTGTGGTTGTATTTTTGCTCTCTTTATTTCTCCCTCCAGTCTGACTAAGGAGGTGAAAGTCTTGAAGACGATGGGCCAAGAAGAGATGTTTTTCTGGCTCAGCTAAAAAGGTCCTGAAGTTCTGGGTTTGATGAATTCTGATGAGATACAAATCCACCCAGACATGAGGACCGTCACAGTAGCTCAGCCTCTCCCCCAGTGCATGCCAGGGTCTTCCCCGGTGATGACAGTCTAGGGAACTTCTACCCAAAGGAGGCAACATGAAATGAGGCTGTGAGGCTGGGGTGTGCACAGGAAGTGCAGAGAGAAAGTGTAGGTGGAATTAACAAGCGTTCAGTAATAATCACTGAATTATTATGTTGAAATTATTATGTTGAAAACTGAATTCCATTCTGCACATGCTGTCTTTTTTAAAATTGAATTTATTGGGGTGGCACTGGTTAATAAAATTACCCAGGTTTCAGGTGTACTATTTCATAATACATCCTCTGTACACTGCACCACGCATTCACCCCCCAAGTCAAGCCTCCTTCCATCACCATTTATCCCCTCTACCCTTTCTGCCTCCCCCCTTCCTCCCTCCCATAATCACCACACTGTTGTCCATGAGCTTTTTTTTCTTTGCTTAATCCCTTCACCTTTCCATCCACCTCCATAACCCCATCACCTCTGACAGCTGTTAGCCTTCTCTCTATGAGTCTATTTCTATTTTCTTTGTTAGTTTCTTTTGTTCATAAGAGTCCACATATAAGTGAGGTCATATGGTACTTGTCTCTCTCTGACTGGCTTATTTTACTTAGCCTAATGCTCTCCAGGTCCATCTGTGCTGTTGCAAAAGGTAAGGTTTTCTTCTTTTTACGGCTGAGTATTATTTCATCATATGACTGTACCACAGCTTTTTTACCCACTTCTCTACTGATGGCCACTTGGGCTGCTTATTTCACCTTCACATATTCATAAGGTTGGTAGTGTTATATGCATTTTATAGAAAAGAAGCTCAAGCTCTGAGAAGTTAGACTGCTTGACCATGACCCCCCAGCAGTTCATGAGCCATGACTATAATCCAGGTCTCTAACCCCAAAGCTCTCCTGTTTACTAACAGTGACCCGAGGCTCTTACAGTTGGGCTTTGATGCCCAAGTCTCCAGGTGGCAGCTCGTAAGATCCGTGTTATCCAGGGGAGGTCTACTAGGGGGTCAGAGGAGTTGTATTTGGTCTAAAAACCCACCTTTCTCTGTGCCTTTTTGTCCAGCTGAGAAGTGTCTGTCCTGTGGAAAGTCATAGGTTCAGAGTAATTTTAAACATCAAAAGTTATAATAGTAAGCACACGTGTGTATGATCCTGAACATTAACTTACAGTCAAACTTTTCTTTCCTTTCAGCCTCTTATAAAGTGTTAGGCAGCAGTGCTGGGTTCAGGTGCAGCCCCCTGCTGGTTCTGCAGGGCGGAGACCAGGCACAGTGAAGCAGTTGGAAGCTGACTGTGTATCCAGCCTCCTCGCCCCAGAATCCACAGAACCCCGTGGCCAGCACGGTCAGGACAGGCACCTGGACCTCTGATCTCGGATCCGGGTCTCTCTGCTGCACCATGACTTTAGAGACGTCATGTTTTCATTATTTCTTCACTCATTCTGATGATGGTGCCATCTCAAATCCTTAACTTCTTTGATAGGATCCTTTCAGAGAAGCTTTGAAAGTCAGCAGCACAGACAACAGAATCTCTTTTATGCTTGTGACAAGAACCATAGACTGACTCTTCCTTGTAGGAGGGAAAGAAAAGGGGGTCAGTAGTGACAGCTTCCTGCACAGAAGACACCCTGCCTAGCAACCAGTGACACTTGCTGCCATGGGGTCACAGCCTGTGATGATAGGTCTCTGCAGATTGGCACACTATTGTGAACATAAAGTGTATGATGGTACTCTGGACAAAAAAATGCAAGGCCTTAATGAGAGAGTACGTGAGGGCAGGATGGAGAAGTACACGATCTGACCCCAGGTGGACCGTTGCTAGGTACAAACCCTGGTGACAAGACAGCTCGGGGAGTCCTGCTTTGTGTGTGAATCATCTCACTGAAAGTCTTCCAGTTAAATGATGTAGTTGGGCTTGTGACGCCCCTGATTTATTTTTTGATGAAATGATTTTGACACAAAGAGACAGACAGGTGACCAGAGCAAAGACTGGGATGTTCACCTTCATCTTGGCTTTGCTTTATTTCCACTGGCAGACCCTGACACACACACCCACTTCCTCAGCTCCACTCACAAGGGTGGTTGGGGCTCAGAGAAGAATCCACTGAGAGAAGGGGTTGGCCCACATCTGACCTTCTCCAGGAGAGTCCTAATGAACAAGTGGAGATCCTAGCAGCTGAAGATGCCTCTCTGATTCCTACTGAGGAAGGGGTCTCTGCTGGTTTGGGCAGACATTTGAATTTGGTGAGAGTTAGAACCGGGGAAGAGATGAGTTCCCCCACAGCCCATGTGAAGATTGAGAAGGACCTTGACCTATGATTGGAACTCAAGGGACACTGGTTTTGATTAGTATAAAGACTTCTCTTGCTCAAATCCTGTCTCAGCCTTACTCTTCATTCATTCATTCATCCATCCATCCATCTATCCATCCATCCATCCACATAAAATCATTTAACATTGAACATTTGGGCCAGGGCGTTATGGAAACAAAGTTGTATAGGACAGACACCCTTTCTGCTCCCAAGATGTGGCCATTTTTTTTTTCTTTTAGGATGTCATTCTTCAAAAGAAGTAGACTATGAATAAGATGAAACTGGGACAAGCGCATCAGGACAAGCGCATCAGGAAAGACTGATAGTCCTCTCTGCGAACCGCTGGGGTGGCCAGGATGGGCAACCAGAGAAGGATGTGAGATCAGGCAGCTCTGTCTGCAGAGTGGCTATTCAACAGGGTCTTGAATAAGAGGTAGCTTTGGGCAGTAGCGAGAGAGAAGGGCCGTGGAGGCCATAGGAGTAGACTTACAGTGGTGGAACCCCCCAGGAAAGAACAGGGCTCCTCAGCAGCAGGTGGGAGCAGTGGGACCCCTTCTCCTTCCACTCTCCCACCCACCCTCCAACGTGCAGGCCGCCCCTGTGTGTCTCCTGGGCTGTGCTTGCAGACCCACCCAAGTGAACACGCAGGCCCAGGCCATGCCCTGCCTCGCCGATGTCTATTATTACTGATCCATCCCACTCAGATCCAAGAATACTTGGCTCATATCACCCTCTTTCACTTTTTTGAATGTGACTTTTTGAACGTCATTCCTTCCTGTGCCTTATCAGGCCACAGAGGGCTGTTTTGCTTTGCCTGAATTGGGAATGATTTTATATTTGTTTTGTGGCTTGGCTTCAGAATCAAGACGGAATATCAGTGCCAAGCTGCCTAATGGCCATCGTTAGCAGGTGTTAAAAACCTAATAAAATGTTGCCTCCAAAATTCCTGGCCAAATTTACTTTTATAAATATCTAAGATCAGGTCCGTCCCAGAATAACCCAGTAAGTGTCAGGCGATCACTTTAAAATCTGCCCCAAGTGAGGAGAAGGGTGCACAGAGAGCTTGTGTGCTGGGCGTCACTGGGCCTGAACTTGCAGACTGTTCATGTGAGCTGCATTTCTGTCGTTCCTGACAGGCTGTCTGCTGCCCCTTACTTATATGCAGAATCATACATTCCTTCTTGGGTGTACTTCCAGGAAAAGTCTTGCCTATGTATGTGAACTTAGCCCGTTTCTTCAGTCTGCCCGTGGACCATAGTAAGCCCTGTGCCAGCGGCAGGCATTAGTTTATCTCATAGCCTGATCATCTTCAGGGGACTTTGTCTCATTTATGTTCTTAATCCCCATATTTTATATCATTTAAAATTGCCTAAGCCCTCTCCAAACCTTCTGGAAGTGGGGGCTGGGGCTGCAAGTTAATAGTAAAATAATATTTTGATCCGAGAATGAGAGTATTATACGCACGGCTTCTCTTTGGACCCCCGCAGCATAGCATCTGTTCTACTTAATTAGCGTGGCACAGCGGAGAGGCTGTGTGCCCTTTGCAGTGTTGCTTGTCTGAGTTGAATGAAACTGCTCTTCAGGAATAAATATTTTTCAGTCATAAGTTAATCTTCCCTCTTTACCCTCCCGGGAAACCAGTACCTGTACACTTTCATCTGTCTCCTGCCCCAGTGTGAGTGCCTTCGTAAGTATATTTAAGATGACACCCTGGTAGAGCACAGTGCATCTCTCTAGCTCATACCTGCCAGCAATTTGCAAGAGCAACGGGGAAGGGAAGGGATCCACAGGGAGGACTCTTGGGGAACTTCCAAGTTAAAAGTGCTGACAGTCATGGGAAAACCAGCGCCCTGTCCCCTTGCGGACGGGCGTACCCCTGAAGCGGGTGACTTCTTTCTCTTTTTTCTTTAGCCAGGAAATGCCATTTTAACCTATAAGAGCAGGAGGTGGGGACAGATTTGAGAAGGTAAATCACTGCAGTGCGTGGAGCGGGTGTTACTGAGCAGACACGGGGAGTGGAGGAGGTGTGCTATTTAGGGTGAGTCTGCTTGAGTAAGTTCAATTCCAAGGGAAGTCGTCTGCTTTCTGTTCTCCTTAAACTGTGTAGTAATGATTTATTCATGGTTTCTGAGATAAAGGATATGACAGTTCTGTCAAAAGAGGATTTAGATTCTGATCAGAGTAGGTCCTTGTCATAGTGATGAGGGGATAAGTGATTTCTGTGGGGATTCAGTTACCGATTGAAGGGGAAAAGGGGAACCTGCTTTGACTGAGCACCTTTCACGCCCTGGGTACTGTAGACCATGAGTATCATTTTTGAGACCCTTGCAACAACCCTGTAAGATAGATATTATCCCCCCAACATTTCAAAGGGAAAGGAAATGCTGATCACTTTACACATCAAAGAGAATTGGGTTTTCAATTCTCTTGGTCTGACCACAAATCTACTACCTAGATCGCATGAAAAGGGCACTTAATTTTAAGATCAGTCACGGCAATTTGTGTACATATGTATGTACACACACACACACATACACACACACACACACACACATTGAGTGTGTATATATTTTTATTTTACTCCCCTACTCTCATTACCATCATACTAGAAGGCAAACCACATTGTTTGAACAGCCATGCCACACTCTAGACAAAGGACAGCTGGTATCATGTGGGCCACACTCCTTATGTACATTGGGAAGGTAGCAGCAACCACCTTACCTATCCCTGAAAATGGCCTCACCTTATTCTTCTGCCCTATTGCCATACAAAACTCCTAAGAGCTCCTCGCTCTTGCTAACTTCAAAACGGTTTATTAGAATGACTGAAACTTGCTTAAAGCTTCATGGCTCCTGTCTGGACCACGCAGAGCCTGTCTCAGAACTCTGATCTCCTGTGCTCTTGGACGACGCCCTTCTCCCCTCTTTCCTGAGCATCAAGCGAAGGGAGTAATTCAGGATGCAATGTCATGGAGACCTCACATTTGATTTGGTCCTGTGCCATTTGGCCCACCAGAAAGGTAACCAATCTGCCAGTTTGATCTCGGAGAACTCACTTCACCCAGTACATATATGGACAGTTTACATGCAAAATAGTAATTTATTACTCACTGTAGGACAAGGTAGGGTCATAACAGAGTATGCAGAGCAGGCTTCATTTTAAAGGGAAAAAATGGAAGTGGTAGACATGACTATGAAAGATGAAACTTGAATCACAAGAACCTTTGCATTCCCAAATTTGCATCTCTGAATTGGGGCTGCAGACCTGACAGCCCTACCTGGGGGAGACACAGTGAGTCCTGTGTGTCTTTTTGTGTTTTGTCTCACTAAACAGTTATCATTTCAATAATGCAGAGAGACTGCTGAGGGGAGCCATGCTGGATGAGCTGTCCTTATGACATTGCCCTGAGCAGGCGCCAGTCTGGGGGTTTCTTTGTTAATCAGCAGGCACTCCCTAATGAACACCTGCCCGCTGCTCAGAGTCCCGAGGGGGGCAGATCCTGAATAAAGCAGGCTCCCCAGCCGGCTAGCATGAGTACTTTGCATTTCTGGAGGAGCAATAATTATGTACGCCTGTCAGAGCCTTCCCGTCGGGCATCATTCACATGCATGGAGGAGATGGCTTCCCAGACCGCAACTTTTCTAAACCTGAGACAGGGTGTATCTTACCAAAATGAGGAAGAAACAATGTGGAAATAGGAGGGCGAGAACCATGGAATAAACTAGTGTAAAGAAAAGTATATAAGAATAACATAAAGGTGGGGTGGGAGATGAGGGGAGAAAACTGGGAAACCAGAAAGGTTAAATGGCAGTTAACTGGAAGGAGAGGGAACGGGGAGGAGGTGGAGGGAAGCGATTCAAGGGGCTGATCGTGAGCCCTAGTTAGTTGTGGGGAGATGCTGGGTTAGATGGAAGAAGTAAGCTAAAATAAGGTTAGGAATATGGACACTGAACCTCCTTTCCTGATTTTACAAGTTACATTGCCTACATATGCATGGCCGCTCCTGCCTGGGCACCTGGAGGCACATGACTAGATTGAAACCTGGCGGCTCACACATCTGAGCATATGGCCTCTGGTCCCATCCAGCTGTCTGTGGCAATACTGTCTCTGCCTAGCAGTTCTGTGCTTCAGACCCAGCCTGGAGGTTTCACCCCTGCTGGGGTCAGCTTCCCGGCTGAGCTGGTGTAACAATCAGGCAGAGATGCTTTAGGTCTATCTGGTTGTACAACATGCATACTTTACCAGATGCCTGCAATTTGTCAGGCACTCTACCAGGTGCTGGCTACAGTGTTGATAAAGTCTGATCCCTGCCCACCCAGCTCTCACTGCTAGCAGTATTTTATCGCATTTAGAGAAAGCAGCTTCCAACCCCTCCTGATTGGACTAGTTGTTCCCTGCTGGGTCTGTAACCCAGTGTGTAAAACTGAAGCTTCGGAGGCAGCCCCTGACGTATGCCCCTCATTTGCCCTTGGGGGAGTGTTACCTTGGGGGGCACACTAACATCTCCAAGCCCTAGTGTCTCCATCAGTGAATGTTGTGGGGTTGCTTTGAAGATGAAATGAAATGGGGTAAGTGGAGCTTGCACGGAGTGGCCTGTGGCCTGAAGAAGATGACCGTGCTGGGGTTGGGGGGACAGCAGCCAGAGGTACCAGGAAAGCTGGACCTTCGCCTAGTGTGTGCCAGCGACCGCTTTTTGCCTGAGAGGACCCGCTTGTCATCGCCCTTTGTTTTGTTTTGGCTTTCCTTCCTGCTTCAGAGCTTTGCAGCCTTTTCTGAATGACCATCAGTCCCCTGCTTGAGTGGAATGGCAGAAAGGCTGGTCAGGCCTATGCTAGCGTATAGGCCGACCTCCCTTGCCCTTGGACAGGCTTCTCAACACCCTGAGACTTAGTTCCCTCCCCCGGAAGTGAAGTGGGTTGGGTAGCTGGTCTGTCTGGCTCTTCCCATCATCCAGCATTCATTCATAGGTGACCAGCACCTTCCTTACTCTAGGGTTAAGGTCTGAGTGCCTTTGGCAAGGTATTCCTCCGTGTGCTCCTCCTTCTTGGGTGAGGACTGACTCCATCAGTTCCTGTAAAGCACCTAGGACAGTGCTGGAACCCAGGCCACATCCAGTCAATGGAAACTTAGTTTTGACCATGTCTTCAACCAGCTTTGCTGAAACACTCTGCTTTTGGTCACGCTGAAGCTGGTCATGTCTCGTGTCCACTAACTTCTTGGTGTTCAGACTGAACGGGGACCTCCAAGATAGATGCTCCCTCTGGCAGGACCCACGTAGCTTTATGACCCACCTCCTCAGCCTGCCCAGAAGAGCACGGTCCCCATCAACCTGTGGAAAGGAAGTGGTCTCCCCAAAACCCAGGAGCTGCTCGGAGAGGGTCAGAAGGAAGCAGCCCCGCAGCTAATCAGCCCGAGCTCAGGAGGAGCAGCCAGACCGTCTGTGTGCAGGATGACCTCATGCTTCCCCTCCCTCCCCAGCGCCCCCTCCCCAGGGATACTGAGCAGCCAGTGAGCATTGCCTGCTTATTGCCTCACCCCTCGCAGCAGGGGCAGGGGCAGGGGCAGAGGGGGGGCGGGGGCAGAGGGAGGGCAGGACCAGGCTTCCAGCTGCTCCAGGAAGTGCACTAACAGGCAGGGCTTCAAAGAGGCATCCCTGCACTGCATCCTTTGTTCAGAGCCTCCTTCCTCACTCCCCTCTCCCCTCTCCCCCTTCAGGTTTTCAGCAAAGTTGGAAAAGGAAGGTCAGGCCAACCTGTTTCTTTCCATCATCAGCACCTGGCCCTTCCTGTGGGCTCCACGGTGCCGCCTACTTCTACAGGGCAGGAGGGAATCGCTCTCATGGGTCCTGGGGCCCTGCAGTGCTGTCAGGGTAGGCAAGTGTGGCCTGGTCCTGGAGCTGTCTGCTGGCAGCCCAGAGGGCACTGTGCAAAACAATTGTCCAAAACCGCCTTGGGGAGGGGAGCAGAGGTGGCAGGTCAGCCTTCAGACCCTGGTATCAGGGAAGCACAGATGGGAGCCATTTGGTATTTAAAAAAAATTTTTATTTTATGTTTTTCATTGGCTTGGGCAGGGGGGAGAGAGAAAAAAGCATCAACTCCTTGTTCCACTTAGTTCCATTTAGTTGTGCAGTCATTGATTGCCTCTCATCTGTGCCCCGACCCGGGATTGAACCCACGATCTCATGCACTGGAATGATACTCCTATGCACTGTGCCACCTGGCCAGGACCTTAAATTTTTTAAAGCAGTTAATTCAGAAGTGGCAATTCCTTTGATTTAGAATCTGGGAGATGCTCAAGAATATAGTGACTAAAAGGAATTTGAGGGGAGAATTCACTGAAGTGAAGCCCACTGTGCCATTGACTGATCCAGGGTCATCTCTGAGACAAAGGCTGGGCACTTGAATGTGACTCCTTTGTCCACGTCACTGGTGCTATAAATACCGGAGCAAACACTAATAAGGAGCTTTTGCCTGAGACCCCAGTTTACTCACATCCCATCCAACCAACAGATAGTGAATTTCCTAGGATTCAGAGGTGTGTGCCTAATGCTGTGGGGAGTAAGAGATCTTTGGGGTTTTGGACCGAGGGTATGTATCAGTGTTCTGTGGCTGCTATAACAAATCACCACCAACTTGGTGGCTAGCATAACAGGAAAGGATACTTTCGCAGGCGGAGAGGAGCTGTGCTTTCCCTGGAGGCTTGAGGGCAAAGTCCGTTTCTTGCATCTTCTAGTTTCTGCTGACTGCCAGCCTTGTGTGACATGTGGCTTCATCACTCCAAACTCTGTCTCTGTCTTCACTCACATGGCCTTTCCTCCTGTGTCTCTGTGTCTCTGTGTCAAAAAATGCCTCTGCCTCTGTCCCTGTGGCTGTATTCAACCAAGGTCCAGCTGGATAATCCTGGAAAAGCTCCTCCTCTCAACATTCTCCATCCCACTGTTGCAAAATTAGGTGATATTCACAGATTCCGGGGATCAGGATGTGGGCAGGCCATTTGGAGGCCACCATTCAGCAGCAACAGAATATAACAAACCATATTACACAGAATTCACTCATTGTGTTCATAGCAGCACTGTTCACAGTAGCAAAAACCGGGAAGCAACCTCAGTATCCAGTGATAGATGACTGAATAAACAAAATATGTTCTATCCATACAAAGGAAGGGATTTCAGACACATGCTACAACATGAAAGAACCTTGAGGACATTACACTAAGTGAAATAAACCATTCACAAAAGACAAATAGTTTAGGATTCCACTTACGTGACATATCTAAAATAATTAAATTTATAGAGACAGAAAGGAGAATGGTGGTTGCCAGGGCTGATAGAGGAGGGGGTGTGGGAAGTTGTTGTTTAATGAGGACAGAGATTCTGTTTTGCACGATAAACGTTTTAGAGATAAGTTGTACAACAGTGCAAATAATATACTGCCCACAAAAATTAGGGGACATTTCAGAGTGAATATGAAGCTATAAAATATCGCCTGATTTTTGTGAGCAGTGTACTTAACAGTACTGAACTACACACTGAAAAATGTTTGATTGTGAATTATATGCTATGTCTATTTACCACAATTAAATTTTTTTTAATTAAAATAAATTCATCTCAACATAAGAGCAGGTGTGCCAAGGTAAATGAGGTACATATATTTGGTAAGTACTAGAGGAACTCAGAGGAGAAAGACACCATTTAGAGGTGGGATGTTGGTCAAAAAAGGCTTCCTAGAAGCAGTGCCCTTGAGCAGGATAAAATTTAAATGGGAAGGGGAAGGAGAGAGGGTGGAGTGAGCAAAGGGATGGAAATAAAGATGAGATTGGTATTTTCTTTAGTTTGATACAAACAGATTGAACAGAAATGAGTGAATTTGTAGTTAATTGGTGAGAAGTGAGGTTGGCTAGGTAAACTGGGCCTCTATACAGAAGTGGCCTTAAATATCAGGCTGGCATTTGATATTATCTAGAGGTTTATTGTCATAATTCCTAAGTGAGGTCATGAGGGTCTGAAATAATAATGAACCCATAGAACACTCCTGCTACTCCCTAAGTACCTCATGTAGATTGATATTAACTCACTTAATCCCCATAACAGCCCTGTGATGTGGGTACAGTCCTCACCCCCGTTTTGCAGCTGAGGAAATTGAGGCACAGAGAGGGTAAGTGATTTGCCCAAGGTGATATAAGGAAGATGGGATGTGTAGTAACTGCCTGAATTTGAGAGATCAAGGCGGAATCCAGAATGGTTGTAAAGGTTTTTCACCTGGGTAAACAGACCCTTAAGAAGGCTGGGCAATTTTTAGGGAAGGAAGAAGCTACATTTAATAATAACATAATGATTACCTTCTTTGGGCAGTAATCCATTTCATGAACCTAGTTCATCGTTTTAAAGATGAGAGCACTGAGGCTTAGAGAGGTGCTATAGTTTGTCTGGGATGTAACCATGTGAAGTTTATTTATTTTTTTATTTTTTTAGGTGAGAGGTGGAGAGATAGTGAGGCAGATTCCCACATGCACCCCAACCGGGATCCACCTGGCAACTCCCGTCTGGGGCCAATGGTCAAATACGGAGCTATTTTTTAGTGCCTGAGGCTGACACACTCTGACCAACTGAGCTATCCTCAGCACCCAGGGCCACATTCGAACCAATCGAGCCACTGGCTGCAGGAGGAAAAAGAAGAGAGGAGAGGGAGAGGGAGGGGAAGAGAGGCAAATGGTTGTTTCTCATGTGTGCCCTGAGCAGGAGTCAAACCCAGGACATCCATATGCCAGGCCGACATTCTATTTTCTGAGCCACTGGCCAGGGGCCCGACCATGTGAAGTTTAAAGTGGTGATATAATGGGTAAGTGATGGTAAAATGTTCTTTGGAGGATTGGAGAGGTGCCAGGGAGCCACCTTGTCATCACATTCCTCTCCCTAGACTTGACCTGACAGCTCACAGAGATCACCTGGATCTTTCAAGGGCATGTGCCCAGAGCACTTCATGGTCCTACAACTGTGTGAAATGTGCTTGTGATCATCACAATCTGATTCTATCCCACTTAGGACAGAAGCAGAGAAGTAGGCATGCCTCTTCCAGAGCTCTGTGTGTACTGATATGTGCATGGTTCCCCACTGTAAAAGTCCAGAGCCTGTGGGAACTCAGATCTGGGTGGTAGAGTTGGTGATGCCCTCCTTCCAAAAGCTATTGAGTGAAAAAAAGTTCATTGCAGGCTGAGAGAAGGTCTTAAATATACAGGGTTGGGCAAAAGTAGGTTTATACTTGTTTGTATGGAAAATTATACAATAATTAATAAAAAAGTACAAGAATAAACTCTGTGTTTTGCATACTCATGTAACCGTACTTTTGCCCCACCCTGTGGTGACCTCAGAGGTCACAGGACAGTGGCCCAGAGCAGGCTGCCTCTAACCCAAGACGCACAGTGTTGCCTCGCTCGGGTGCACTTGGAGGCCCTGCACAGCTTGCCCTGTGGACTGGGCTGGGCTACAGCCTTTCTGGCCTCACTCCCGGTCCAATTCTTACAAACTCTACAGATGTTTATAGCACAAATAATTGCCAAATTATAATCATCAGGATTCTGTAAACATCCTTTCAAAGTACATAGGAGCATAAAGTTTTCTGCTTACTTAGCAACTTGCTCTAAATTAGTTTAGGAAAAGTTCATAAAAGTATAGGATACTGTCTTAGTTTGCAAGATCAGGTAACTTAGGGCTAATGCCTTAAATGCTTTTAAAGCAACCATCCAGAGAAGCGAAGGTTTGGTGTCTGGTCAGTGAGAGTAAGCTAGGTTATGCTATTTATGACGTACAACCCCACACGGCTCAGTGGCTTCACAATGAGGTTTATTTCTTACTCATACTACACATCTACCAGCTGGTAGGATTGTTGTCAATGATGGAAGATAGAGTGGTTTTTTGTATTATTATTGAGGTATAATTGACCTAGAACATTATGTCAGTTTCAAGTGTACAACATAATGACTCGTTAATCATATAGGGTATGGCTTTCAAAGGTACCGGAAATTCGGGAGTTGTAGTTCCACATCTTCTGAATGCCTTTCTTCTTAAATGCTTTTATTTCCCCATTTTCAAATTGTAGGTAATAAATGTAAGCTTTTCTTCATTGAGAAGTAATGGGACTAACTTTAAAAAAAACATTCAGCCTGACCCGGTGGTGGTGCAGTGGATTGAGCATCGGACTGGGATGCGAAGGACCCAGGTTTGAAACCCTGAGGTTACCCGCTTAAGTGCAGGCTCATCTGGCTTGAGCATGGGCTCACCAGCTTGAGCATGGGGTCGCTCACTTGAGCTTGGGATCATGGACATGACCCCATGGTCATTGGCTTGAGCCCAAGTCGCTGGCTTTAGCAAGGGGTCACTGGCTCTGCTGTAGCTCCCCGCCCCCCCCCAGGCATATATGAGAAAGCAGTCAATGAACAGCTAAGCAGCCGCAAAGAAAGAATTGATGCTTCTCATCTCTCTCCCTTCCTGTATGTCTGTCCCTGTCTGTCCCTCTCTTTGTCTCTCTCTCTGTTACAAAAAAATAAAAAATTTTTCAAACCAACAGTAGGCATCCAAACAGGTGCATTATTGAAAAGAGTGAGTGTGAGATAATGTTTCTTCCCATGATGATGCTGTTGGTCAGAGCCTTTTAGTTACCTTCAGCTTATGAGTCACCAGGAAAATTAATTTTCTCACTATAGCAATTACAGTATAAAAGGTTTGTGACAACAAGAATACATCACCATGAAAAGGCCAAAAGTCCAAAAGCCATGAGGCTCTGAGGGTGGCAGCCATTACTCTCATGACTTTTCAGTGTATTGAGTCAAGGCTTTAGCTCCACAGGCTCAGAAATTTTATTTCCCATTTTCAAGGGAAGACTCATGTTAACCAGGTTTAAAGTACTGATGTATAAGTCAGTACTGATAACTAAAATGTCAGTGTGCTGGATCCCTCTTTCAGACACGGACCTCCTGGGTCATGATCTTTGACCTCTTACCCAGGAAGTAGAAGCACAATGGCAAAGGGTTAACAGGTGATCTCTGATGCCAGCTTGACATCATCTGGAATCCTGGCTTGACCCAGCCTGCCTGACTTCTCCTGGCCAGAATCTTCACTGGTAAAGGAATGGTCCTCTCTTATTTTAGATGGTAACACAATCGTATATGGTTGTCAGCACCATATGTAAGACAGAAATACCTCAATGAGGTCTTTTGGAAGGATGGAATCAGAAGAAGGAACGCTAAGTAGGTAATTTGAGTGTTTAATAGGATTAGCTAGAGTAGTCCCATTTACACCACATGAAAGTTCTTGTCCCTGAAGCACAGCCATCAGGACCTGTTGGATAGGACCACATCGCTTCCCCAGCTCCCTTTCCTCTTTCCACTGCTTCTCCAGCCCCCTCCACACAGACGCCTCCATTTGCCCGACCTTCCTGTGGAATGATTATTGTATTTAACATGCTCGGAGCCTAGGAGTAATAGGCTATATACCATGTAGCCTGGATGTGTAGTAGGCTAAACCAGTGGTTTTCAACAGCTGGTCTGTGGATCAGAGCCAGTTCACCAGAACTTTTCTGAACATCAAGGTGGTTAACTCTTACATGGACTAGCATGAAATTTCTGGCAGACTAGAACCAGTTCAGAGACCACTGGTTGAAAAACACTGGCTCTATCTAGACCAGGGGTCTCAAACTCAACTCAGCATGTGGGCCGCAGAGCAAGATCACAGCCATTCGGCGGGCCGCACTAGGTCTACAAAAGGCAACTGTTACGCAACACTTTTCTCACTGCAGTTGAAAACAAAAAAAAATCAGTACAACAAGCACAATCGTACATGCAGTTTACTCAGTGTCACAAAACGACCAGAAACTGTAGTTCGCATCACAACTGCTGTTAACTAAGCTAATATCTAGCTAGGATGCTAGAGAAATGAAAAATACAAGTAGGCCCCTAGGCTTACTTAATTTTATCCAAAATATTTTGAACTTCGTGGATTAGTCTGCGGGCCGCACAAAATTGTTCGGCGGGCCGCGAGTTTGAGACCCCTGATCTAGACCATGTGGATTTATGTAGGTGCACTCGATATTTGCACAATGATGAAATCACTTAATGTCTCAGAATATAACTGATTGTTTTTTTATTATTAATTTTAATGGGGTGACATTGATAAATCACGGTACATATGTTCAGAGAAAACATCTCCAGGTTGTTTTGACATTTGATTATGTTGCTTACCCATTACCCAAAGTCAAATTGTCTTCTGTCACCTTCTATCTGGTTTTCTTTGTGGCCCTCCCCGCCCCCCCCCTACTCCCCTTCACCGCCCCCCCCCCCCCCGCCCGTAACCACCACACTCTTGTCCATGTCTCTGAGTCTCATTTTTATGTCCCACCTATGTATGGAATCGTATAGTTCTTATTTTTTTCTGATTTACTTATTTCACTCAGTATAATGTGATCAAGGTCCATCCATGTTGTTGTAAATGATCCGATGTCATCATTTCTTATGGCTGAGTATATATGTACCATAGTATATATGTACCAAAGGTTATTTTCTTTTTTGTACCAAAGTTTTTTAATCCACTTATCCACTGACAGACACTTGGGCTGTTTCCAGATCTTCACTATTGTGAACAATGCTGCCATGAACATGGGGGACATTTCTTTTTTTGAAACAGTGCTATGGTGTTCTTGGGGTATATTCCTAAAAGTGGGACAGCTGGGTCAAAAGGCAGTTCGATTTTTAATTTTTTGAGGAATTTCTATACTGTTTTCCACAGTGGCTGCACCTGTCTGCATTCCCACCAAGAGTTCAGGAGGGTTCCCTTTTCTCCACATCCTCGCCAGCACTTATTCTGTGTTCTTTTGTTGATGAGTGCCATTCTGACTGGGGTGAGGTGGTATCTCATTGTGATTTTAACTTGCATTTCTCTAATGATTATTGATGTTGAGCATTTTTTCATATGCCTATTGGCCATCTGTATGACCTCTTTGGAGAAGTGTCTATTCATTTCTTTTGCCCATTTTTGGATTGGATTGTTTGTCTTCCTGGTGTTGAGTTTCACAAGTTCTTTATAAATTTTGGTTATTAAGCCCTTATCAGACGTATTATCGAATATGTTCTCCCATTGTGTAGTTTGTCTTTTTATTCTTTTCTTATTGTCTTTAGCTGTGCAAAAGCTTTTTAGTTTGATATAGTCCCATTTGTTTATCCTGTCTTTTATTTCACTTGCCTGTGGAGATAAATTGGAAAATATATTGCTACAAGAGATGTCAGAGAGCTTACTGCCTATGTTTTCTTCTAAGATGCTTATGGTTTCACGACTTACATTTAAGTCTTTAATCCATTTTGACTTTATTTTTGTGCATGGTGTAAGTTGGTGGTCTAGTTTCATTTTTTGCGGGTAGATGTGCAGTTTTCCCAACACCATTTGTTGAAGAGGCTGTCTTTACTCCATTTAATGCTCTTACCTTCTTTGTAAATATCTTACCTTCTTTGTCCATATAGGTGTGGGTTTACTTCCGCATTCTCTGTTCTGTCCCATTGATCTATATGCCTGTTCTTATGCCAGTACTAGACTGTTTTGAGTACAATGGCCTTGTAGTATAACTTGATACCAGGAAGTGTGATACCTCCCACTTTATTCTTTTCAAGATTGCTGAGGACATTTGTGTTCTTTTCTGGTTCCATATAAATTTTTGGAATATGTGTTCTATATCTTTGAAGTATGTGGTTGGTATTTTAATTGGTATTGCATTAAATTTATAGATTGCTTTGGGTAACATAGACATTTTAATGATGTTTATTCTTTCTATCCATGAACATGATATATGCTTCCACTTGTTTGTATCTTCCTTGATTTCTTTTATCAATGTTTTATAATTTTCCGAGTACAAGTCTTTAATCTTCTTGGTTAAATTTACCCCTAGGAACTTTATTTTTTTGTTGCAATAGTGAAGGGGATTGTTTCCTTCATTTCTCTTTCTGACAGTTCATTGTTGGTGTATAAAAATGCCTCTGATTTCTGAGTATTAATTTTATATCCTGCCACCTTGCTAAATTCATTTATCAGGTCAAGTAGTTTTTTGACTGAGACTTTAGAGTTTTCTAAATACAATATCATATCATCTGCAAATAATGATAGTTTTACTTCTTCTTTTCCAATTTGGATGCCTTTTATTTCTTCTTCTTGTCTGACTGCTATGGCTAGGACTTCCAGAACTATGTTGAATAAGAGTGGTGAAAGGGGGCACCCCTGCCTTGTTCCTGATCTTAAGGGGATTACTTTTCATTTTTTCCCATAGAGGGCCTTTATCATGTTGAGGTATGTTCTCTGTATTCCCACTTTGCTGAGAGTTTTGATCATGAATGGGTGCTGGATTTTATCAAATGCTTTTTCTGCATCTATTGAAATTATCATGTGGTTTTTCTCCTTCCTTTTTTTTATGTGATGAATCACATTGATTGATTTGCGAATACTGTACCAGCCTTGTTTGCCCAGAATAAATTCCACTTGATCATGGTGTATGATTTTTTTCATATATTGCTGGATCTGATTTGCTAATATTTTGTTGAGGATTTTAGCATCTAAATTCATTAGGGATATTGGCCTATAATTTTCTTTCTTTGTGTTGTCTTTGCCTGGTTTTGGAATCAGAATTTTGCTCGCCTCATAAAAGGAGTTTGGAAGTCTTCCTTCCTCTTGAATTTTTTTTAGATAGTTTGAGAAGGATAGGAGTTAGTTCTTCTTTGAATATTTGGTAGAATTCACTTGTGAAGCCATCAGGTCCAGGACTTTTCTTTGTTGGGAGTTTTTTGATAACTGTTTGGATCTCATTTGTTGTTATCGGTCTGTTTAGGTTTTCTGATTCTTTCAGATTAATTTTTGGAAGATTATGTTTCAATGAATTTGTCCATTTCATCTAGGTTATCTAGTTCTTTGGCATACAGTACTTCATAGTATTTTCTTACAATACTTTGTATTTCTGTTGTGTCAGTTGTTATTTCTCCACTCTCATTTCTAATTTTATTTATTTGAGTCCTCTCTCTTTTTTTCTTGGTGAGTCTGGATAAAGGTTCATCGATCTCGTTTACCCTTTCAAAGAACCAGCTCCTAGTTTCATTGATCCTCTGTATTGTTTCTTTAGCCTCTATGTCATTTATTTCCTCTCTGATCTTTATTATTTACTTCCTTCTACTACCTCTGGACTTTACTTGCTGTTCTTTTTCTAGTTTTTTTAGATGCAGGGTCAAGTTGTTTATTTGAGTTTATTCTAGCTTCTTAAGGTATATCTGTAATGCTATGAACTTCCCTTTCAGGACTGCTTTTGCTGTGTCCCATAAATTTTGAGTTGATGTATGCTCATTATCACTCGTTTCTGGAATTTTTTTATTTCTTCATTGATCTCATTGTTAACCATTTTGTTATTTAATAACATGCTATTTAGTTTCCAAGTGTTTGAGTATTTTTCAATTTTTCTGTTGTGGTTGATTTTTAGTTTCATGCCATTGTGATCAGAGAAAATGCTTGATATGATTTCAATCTTTTTAAATATGTTGAGACCACTCTTGTGCCCTAACATGTGGTCTATCCTAGAGAATGTACTATGAGCACTTGAAAAGAATGTATATTCTGCTGCTTTAGGTTGAGAGGTTCTGATGATATCTATTAAATCAAGTTGATCTAGTGTGTCCTTTTAAGTCTGCTGTTTCTTTGTTAATTTTCTTTTTTTTTTTAATTTTTATTAATGGTAATGGGATGACATTAATAAATCAGGGTACATATATTCAAAGAAAACATGTCTAGGTTATTTTGTCATTAAATTATGTTGCATACCCCTCGCCCAAAGTCAGATTGTCCTCTGCCACCCTCTATCTAGTTCTCTGTGCCCCTCCCCCTCCCCCTAACTCTCTCCCTCCCTCCCTCCCATGTCCTCCCTCCCCCCACCCCTGGTAACCACCACACTCTTGTCCATGTCTCTTAGTCTCGTTTTTATGTTCCACCAATGTATGGAATCATGTAGTTCTTGTTTTTTTCTGATTTACTTATTTCACTCTGTATAATGTTATCAAGATCCCACCATTTTGCTGTAAATGATCTGATGTCATCATTTCTTATGGCTGAGTAGTATTCCATAGTGTATATGTGCCACATCTTCTTTATCCAGTCTTCTATTGAAGGGCTTTTTGGTTGTTTCCATGTCTTGGCCACTGTGAACAGTGCTGCAATGAACATGGGGCTACATGTGTCTTTACGTATCAATGTTTCTGAGGTTTTGGGGTATATACCCAGTAGAGGGATTGCTAGGTCATAAGGTAGTTCTATTTTCAGTTTTTTGAGGAACCACCATACTTTCCTCCATAATGGTTGTACTACTTTACATTCCCACCAACAGTGGATGAGAGTTCCCTTTTTTCTGCAGCCTCTCCAACATTTGCTATTACCCGTCTTGTTGATAATAGCTAATCTAACAGGGGTGAGGTGGTATCTCATTGTAGTTTTGATTTGCATTTCTCTAATAACTAATGAAGGTGAGCATCTTTTCATATATCTGTTGGCCATTTGTATCTCTTCCTGGGAGAAGTGTCTGTTCATGTCCTCTTCCCATTTTTTTATTGGATTGTTTGTTTGTTTGTTGTTGAGTTTTGTGAGTTCTTTGTATATTTTGGATATTAGGCCCTTATCTGAGCTGTTGTTTGAAAATATCATTTCCCATTTAGTTGGCTGTCTGTTTATTTTGATATCAGTTTCTCTTGCTGAGCAAAAACTTTTTATTCTGATGTAGTCCCATTCATTTATCTTTGCCTTCACTTCTCTTGCCATTGGAGTCGAGTTCATAAAATGTTCTTTAAAACCCAGGTCCATGATTTTAGTACCTATGTCTTCTTCTAGGTACTTTATTGTTTCAGGTCTTATATTTAGGTCTTTGATCCATTTTGAATTAATTTTAGTACACGGGGACAGGCTGTATTCGAGTTTCATTCTTTTGCATGTGGCTTTCCAGTTTTCCCAACACCATTTGTTGAAGAGGCTTTCTTTTCTCCATTGTGTGTTGTTGGCCCCTTTATCAAAGATTATTTGACCATATATATGTGGTTTTATTTTTGGGCTTTCTATTCTGTTCCATTGGTCTGAGTGTCTATTTTTCTGCCAATACCATGCTGTTTTGATTATCGTGGCCCTATAATATAGTTTAAAGTCAGGTATTGTAATGCCCCCAGCTTCATTCTTTTTCCTTAGGATTGTTTTGGCTATTCGGGGTTTTTTATAGTTCCATATAAATCTGATGATATTTTGTTCCATTTCTTTAAAAAATGTCATAGGAATTTTGATGGGAATTGCATTAAATTTATATATTGCTTTGGGTAATATGGCCATTTTAATTATATTTATTCTTCCTATCCAAGAACAAGGAATGTTTTTCCATCTCATTGTGTCTTTTTCTATTTCTCTTAGTAATGCCTTGTAGTTTTCGTTATATAGGTCCTTTACATTCTTTGTTATGTTTATTCCTAGGTATTTTATTTTTTTTGTTGCAATCGTGAAGGGGATTATTCTTTTGAGTTCGTTTTCTAATATTTCATTGTTGGCATATAGAAAGGCTATGGACTTTTGTATGTTAATTTTGTATCCTGCGACCTTACTGTATTGGTTTATTGTTTCTAATAATCTTTTTGTGGAGTCCTTCGGGTTTTCGATGTATAGGATCATATCATCAGCAAAAAGTGATACCTTTACTTCTTCTTTTCTGATATGGATGCCTTTTATATCTTTGTCTTGTCTGATTGCTCTGGCCAGAACTTCTAGCACCACGTTAAATAAGAGTGGAGAGAGTGGACAACCCTGTCTTGTTCCTGATTTAAGGTAGAAAGTCCTCAGTTTTATGCCGTTTAATATGATGTTGGCTGATGGTTTATCATATATGGCCTTTATCATGTTGAGATATTTTCCTTCTATACCCATTTTGTTGAGAGTCTTAAACATAAAATTGTGTTGTATTTTATCAAAAGCCTTTTCTGCATCTATTGATAAGATCATGTGGTTTTTGTTCTTTGTTTTGTTGATATGGTGTATTATGTTAACCGTTTTGCGTATGTGGAACCATCCTTGAGATTCTGGGATGAATCCCACTTGATCATGATGTATTATTTTTTTAATATGTTGTTGTATTCGGTTTGCCAGTATTTTGGTTAGTATTTTAGCATCTGTATTCATTAGAGATATTGGTCTGTAGTTTTCTTTCTTTGTGCTATCCTTGCCAGGTTTTGGTATGAGGGTTATGTTGGCCTCATAAAATGTGTTTGGAAGTATTGCTTCTTCTTCAATTTTTTGGAAGACTTTGAGTAGAATAGGAACCAAGTCTTCTTTGAATGTTTGATAGAATTCACTAGTATAACCGTCTGGGCCTGGACTTTTATTTTTGGGGAGGTTTTTAATAGTTTTTTCTATTTCCTCCCTGCTGATTGGTCTGTTTAGGCTTTCTGCTTCTTCTTGACTCAGTCTAGGAAGGTTGTATTGTTCTAGGAATTTATCCATTTCTTCTAGATTGTTGTATTTGGTGGCATATAATTTTTCATAGTATTCTACAATAATTCTTTGTATATCTATGATGTCTGTGGTGATCTCTCCTCTTTCATTTTGGATTTTATTTATTTGAGTCCTGTGCCTTTTTTCCTTGGTGAGTCTTGCCAAGGGTTTGTCAATTTTGTTGATCTTTTCAAAGAACCAGCTCCTTGTTTTATTGATTTTTTCTATAGTTTTTCTGTTCTCTATTTCATTTATTTCTGCTCTGATTTTTATTATCTCCTTTCTTCGGCTGGTTTTGGGTTGTCTTTGTTCTTCTTTTTCTAGTTCCTTAAGGTGTGAAGTTAAGTGGTTTACTTCGGCTCTCTCTTGTTTGTTCATATAGGCCTGAAGTGATATGAACTTTCCTCTTATTACTGCTTTTGCTGCATCCCAGAGATTCTGATATGTCGTATTTTCATTTTCATTTGTCTGTATATATCTTTTGATCTCTGCGCTTATTTCTTCTTTGACCCATTCATTTTTTAGAAGTATGTTGTTTAGTTTCCACATTTTTGTGGGTTTTTCCCCCCTTTTTTGCAGTTGAATTCTAGTTTCAAGGCTTTATGATCAGAAAATATGCTTGGTAAAATTTCAATTTTTCTAAATTTGCTGATATTGTCTTTGTGGCCCAACATATGGTCAATTCTTGAGAATGTTCCATGTACACTAGAGAAAAATGTATACTCTGTCGCTTTGGGATGAAGTGTCCTGTAGATGTCTATCATATCCAGGTGTTCTAGTATTTCGTTTAAGGCCACTATATCTTTATTGATTCTCTGTTTGGATGACCGATCTAGAGCCGTCAGCGGTGTATTGAGGTCTCCAAGTATGATTGTATTTTTGTTAGTTTTTGTTTTAAGGTCAATAAGTAGCTGTCTTATATATTTTGGTGCTCCTTGGTTTGGTGCATATATATTAAGGATTGTTATGTCTTCTTGATTCAGTGTCCCCTTAATCATTATGAAATGACCATTTTTGTATCTGAGTACTTTTTCTGTCTTGTAGTCAGCATTATTAGATATGAGTATTGCTACACCTGCTTTTTTTTTGGGTGTTGTTTGCTTGGAGTATTTTTTTCCAGCCTTTCACTTTGAATTTGTTTTTATCCTTGTTGCTTAGATGTGTTTCTTTTAGGCAGCATATAGTTGGATTTTCTTTTTTAATCCATTCTGCTACTCTGTGTCTTTTTATTGGTAAGTTTAATCCATTTACATTTAGTGTAATTATTGACACTTGTGGGTTCCCTACTGCCATTTTATAAATTGCTTTCTGTTAGTTTTTTATCTTGTTTGATTCTTCTCTTTTGTTTTTCTATCATTCGTTTTTGTTTGTGTTCCATACTTCTTTCCTCTGTTGCTACCTTTTTTAAGTCAAGTGTTTTTGTGGTGGTTTTTTCAAGGGTGGTTACCATTAAGTAATGAAAAGGGTACCTACCATTTTCATTGTAGTACCCTATCTTATGAGTATTTCTGCACTTCATTGTCCTTTGCTACTGTTAATCTCCATCCTCTCCCCCCTTTTTTTCCTTTGTTGTCACAGTTTAAGTTTGGTTTTATTGTGTTCTTGGTGGAGCTGTTACTTGTGGTGTTGTTTTCTTTTGTCCTTTGAATCTGGTTGGAAAACCCCCTTTAGTATTTCCTGGAGTGGGGGCTTTCTGTTGATAAATTCTCTCATCTTTTCTGTATTTGTGAATGTTTTTATATCTCCTTCGTACTTGAAGGATAGCTTTGATGGGTATAGTATTCTTGGCTGAAAGTTCCTCTCTTTCAGGGCTTTAAATATTGGGGTCCACTCTCTTCTAGCTTGTAGAGTTTCTGCTGAGAAATCTGATGATAATCTAATAGGCCTTCCTTTATATGTTGTACTCTTCTTTTCCCTGGCTGCCTTGAGAATTTTTTCTTCGTCATTGGTTTGTGTCATCTTTATTATGATGTGCCTTGGAGTGGGTTTGTTGGGGTTAAGAAAACTCGGTGTTCTGTTTGCTTCTTGAATTTGAGGCTTTAGTTCTTTCCACAGGCTTGGGAAGTTCTCGTCTATTATTTGTTTGAGTATATTCTCCATTCCATTTTTTTTCTCTTCTCCCTCTGATATACCTATTATTCTTATGTTATTCTTTCTGATGGAGTCAGACAATTCCTGTAGAGCTTTCTCGTTTTTTATTATTTTTGAGTCTCTTTCTTCTTCTCTCTGTTGTGCCTCAAGTTGTTTGTCTTCTATTTCACTAATCCTATCTTCTATCTGGGCTGTTCTGTTAGCTAAGCTTGTTACCTCGTTTTTCAGCTCATGAATTGAGTTTTTCATTTCTGTTTGATTTGTTTTTATAGTTTCAATTTCCTTGGTAATATATTCTTTGTGTTCATTGAGTTGTTTTCTGATCTCCCTACATTGCCTTTCTGTGTTTTCTTGTATATCTCTGAGTATTTTTAAGATTTCTATTTTAAATTCTCTGTCATTTAGCTCCAAGGCTTCCAATATGTTAAGTCTTTTCTCCATAGATTTTTCCACATCTATTTGTGTTACCTCTCCTTCTTTTGTATCCATAATATTCGATTTCCTCTTTCTTATTGGCATCTGAGGGTGGTCTTGTTGATAGCACTAATTAGAATTAATAAAGAGTAAAAAGTAAAAAAAAAAAGGTAAAACACCCCACAAAAAAAAACAGTAATAATTTATTATTTCCCCCTTTTTTCTTTCTTCTCTTTCCCTCCTCTCCCCTCCTCAGGGAAATATTGTGATGACCTGTGAATTATATTATGCTAAATGGAACAAAAACTGCCTATAATGGAGGGCCTGATTTGGGGTGAAGAGTTCAAGGGGCAAAAAAAGGGAGTAGGGACCTACTAAGTTCAAAAAAAAAAAAAAAGGAAGAAAATCTTAGACAAGCATAAGATGATTTGCTTGTAAGTGATGGTCGACTAAGAGATATAATGAGAGGAATAAGAGGGAACCAGAAAAAAGGAGAAAAAAAAAAAGAATAATAAAGAAGAAAAAAAATAAAAATAATAAGTAAAAATCTGTTGTATTAAGTGGAGCGAAGACTAAATACAATGGAGATCTTGGGTTGGGAGGAATGCTAGTGAGTTAAAAAGCAACGTAAAAAGTACCCAAAATGCCACAAAAATAAACAAACAAACAAAAAAAAAACAAAAACAAAAGCGAAAAAGAAAAATAAAACCAAAAAAAAACCCTTGAGTCCCAAATTTCGTGATTGAGGATTAAATGGGAGGAAAAGTAAAACGAGAAAAGAAAAAACGAATAGAAAGGAAAAAATAAGAAAAAGAGAAAAACGAAGGAAGAAAAAAAAAAGGAAGAGAAAAAAACAAAATAAAGCAAAACAAAAAAAAACAAAAGAGGAGAGAGTGAGAGTTAAGTGTTTTGGAATATAACCTTAAAGGAGGGTGAGGATGAAGAAAAGAAATAAAATGTAACATTCATGGGTAGTGTAGTTCAAGAAAAGGGAAGCATAAGATGGGCAGAGAATAGAAGGACCGAGGTGGAGGAAATAGAAATAATAATAATAAAGGCAATAAGATAGAAGAAACAAACAACAACAACAACAAAATTAGTGGAACAAGTTGTAAAGTCTGTGGATTTTTCTTGATTTTGAGAGGTTAACTTCTTCCTTTTTCTTTTCTCTCCCTCTTCCTGGTCGGTGATTCTGTACCCCAGGCTCTGCCCCTGTGTCACACTTAGGTAGGGATTTGCAGTTGATGGGGTTCTATGGCAATGTCATATAATTGGCTTTAGTCTTGCTGGTAGTCAAGGCTTGTTGGTGTTTGCAGGGTCCAACGATGAGAGAGTTTGCTTTCCTGGAGTCTCTCTCCTAGTCCCCCCTTCCTGAATTAGCAGCCTGGTGATCCAGCTATAAGGCTGCTACTGCTTCTGCCTGGGGAGTAAGAGGCTCAAAGAGCTAGGAAATCCCCACTCTATCCCCACTCAGCGCAAGGCTTTGGGAAAGGCTCTGGCAGTCAGAGCCTCCAGTGTAATCAGGCGGGGGTGGGAGTCAATTGTTGTCAAGGTGACTGTTCAGCGCCTAGCATTCAGTTGGACCACTCAACCCAGGCTTCCCACACTTTGTAGCCTGTTTTGGCTGGGAAGAAGAGGCACTAGTCTCTGCTTGCGACTAGTGTAGTATAGATCTTATTATCTGCCAAGTCCCTCTTGTTAGCGTTTATCCCTGAATATGGAGGCTCTATCAATCAGAAGTTGCCCCGCCCCTTTAGCGAGAGGCACTAAAAAATATCACGCCTCTTGTCTTGGATCGCTGAACTGAGAGAGATCTTATCAATTAGAGCCCGTGGGTGCGCAGATTTCATGGGTTAAGCTAATTTCAGTGATTGGGTCCGCAGCTGTGCTCCCGAAGGTATTTCAGGCTGCCTGCGTGCCCCTCCCCCAACGCTTGATTGTTAGCTTGAATGGCTGGGTGAGGTGCCCCGCCCACGGAGAGAATCTCCCAAGTAGGGAAGACCGCCCTGGCGCCTCTCCCGCTCGCCCCGCCGCTGGCGGCTGGGGTGCACCGTGCACAGGATAATGGGGCACCCTGGGTGTGCGGGCCAGTAGGGCGCTCTGGGTGCGTAGGATGCCCAGGGCACGCGCGCGAATGGGGTGCTCCGGGCACCGGTGGCTGGGGACTCTCACTCGCAGTGCGCGGCCACTGGGAACATTAGCGGTGCTCGCTCTGCAACCGGACCGGGCGCGCGCCGGCAGCTGCTTGCAGCTCCCGAGTGTGGGCCGACTCACCACAGGCGCACTCCCTCCGCGGCTTAAATGAAGGTCCCTGCGGTAGTTAGCTTCCTCCACACCCTCGTCTCTCAGATTCAAGTGATAACAGGCCTTTTGCTTTCAGTTTGTGTGGAACTCCGGAGGATAAATTTTTCTGTTTCTAGTTGATAAATTTGTTGTGATTTTGGGGAGATCTGTCGGACGCACTGCTCACGGCGCCATTTCCGTGACGTCACTACTGTTAATTTTCTTTATTGAGGATCTATCTAGTGATGTTAGTGGGGTATTGAAATCCCCTACTATTATAGTATTGCTGTTTATCTCACCTTTTATATCCAACAACGTCTGCTTTATATATTTAGGTGCTCCTATATTAGGTGCGTAGATATTTATGATGGTTATATCTTCCTGTTGGATTGCTCCCTTTATCATTATGTAGTGACCTTGTTTGTCTCTTACTATAGCCTTTGTTTTAAAGTCCATTTTTTTATGATATAAGTATTGCTACTCCAGCTTTTTTTTTCATATCTATTTGCATGAAATATTTTTTTTCCATTCTTTTACCTTCAGTCTATGTGCATCTTTTGTTTTAAGGTGTGTCTCTTCTAGACAGCATATGTATGGGTTCTGTTTTCTTATCTATGCAGCTACCCTATGTCTTTTGATTGGATCATTTAATCTATTTACATTTAAGGTTATTATTGATATATAGTTTTTTATTGCCATTTTATTTTTTAAAGCTATATTCCTCTTTTGCTATATTCTTTTTCCCCTTTTATCTTTTTACAACAGGCCCCTTAGTATTTCTTTCAGCACTGGTTTGGTTGTAGTGAATTCCTTGAGTTTTGTTTTTGTCTGAGAAGCTTTTTATTTCTCCTTCAATTTTAAACAATAGCCTTGCTGGATAAAGTAATCTTGGTTGTAGGCTCTTGTTTTGCATTACTTTGAATATTTCTTGCCATTCCCTTCTGGCTTCAAGTGTTTCTGATGGGAAGTCGGATGTCATCCTTATGGGGGCTCCTTTGTAGGTGATAACCTTTTTTTCTCTAGCAGCTTTTAATATTTTCTGTTTATCACTTAGCTTTGGTATTTTAATTATGATGTGTCTTGGTGTAGATTTCTTTTGGTTTCTCTTTAATGGAGTTCTCTGTGCTTCTTGAACTTGTGAGACTTTTTCCTGCATTAATTAGGGAAGTTTTCAGCTATGATATGATTGAACAAAATCTCTATCCCTTGTTCTTTCTCTTCTTCTTCAGGAACTCCTATGATGCGGATGTTATTTCTCTTCATGTTGTCACAGAGCTCTCTTAGAGTTTCCTCAGCCTTTTTGAGTCTCTTTTCTTTTCTCTCTTCTGCTTTCATGCCTTCATTTATCTTGTCTTCTAACTCACTGATTCGATCCTCAGCTTCATCCATCCTACTTTTAATTTCTTCTATTGTGGTCTTCATTTTTGATATTGTATTTGGCATTTCTGACTGATTCTTTTTTATTATTTCAATGTCCTTTTTTATATTTGCTATCTCTTTATGTAGGTGTTCATAATGACCATCTATTGTTGTTCTAAGATCTTTGAGCATCCTAACAATTGTTATTTTAAACTCTGCAGCTGTTAATTTGGTTATATCTGACTTATTCAGGTCCTTTTCTGGGGATTTCTCAATTCATTTGTGTTGCATTTCTCTGCCTTTCATTTTGTCTGTGTATAAAAAGGCTTTGGCCACTGGAGTCCAGTATGTGTGGCCTTTGTGTTTTCTAGATGTGGTCTGTCTGCAGGCCCACCACCCCCTCTGCCACTGCTGCCTAGGGCATTCGGGTATGGGTGTTGCTGGTGCCAGCCCACTGGGGCTGTTGCTGCAGTTTCCACCTCTCCTCTATGGGAGGGGCTGTGATCACGAACCCGGGTCTACAAGCCTCAGTGGCCTCGGCCTTAGCCCCGCCCCTGCAGGTGGGGTTATGTGCCACACCCAGGCCATAAGCCTCAGCACCACAGGTAGTGGTGAGCACTTTTGCTCAGCTGCGGGTCTTCGCCTGTTGCCAGGCTTTCACCCTGCTACTGTGAGAGGAGCCCGCTCAGGGTCGGCTGCAAGCCTCGGCTTATTGCGCCAGGTGGGGCTATGTGCCCTCTTGCCCTTGCTCAGTGGGGAGTCGCCACCCCTTCTGGGGCTCCCGCCTTTCCCCCCACAGGCTGGCCACATCAGGGCCTGATAACTTTCACACATCCCCTCCGCCCTGGCCGGGCAAGTCTGAGCTCACACCCAGGCCTCAGTCATGGCCGGCTGACTTCTGCCCCTGCCAACAGAACTGCATTTCCATGTCCCGCCACCACCTGCCCGCCCTCTGGCGAGCCCTCAGCCATGTGGGTGGGGGCGCTGCAGCTCAGACCCTAACACTCACAACTGTAGTCCCAAAAGCTCCCTCCTTCTAAGCGACTCTGCTCTGAGTGCTGCAGGAGAGCTTGTTTGGCTGGTGACCTGCTTCCTTTTGCTGGTATTGCTGTTTCCAGTGGAAATATTCACTTCAGGTTTGGGGAGTGATTCGTCCCAGGGGTTAGGGTGGCTGTCTCTCAAAATGCTTCTTCCTGTGCCTCCTAGATTACACTCTCTTCCCGCTACTCTGGTCCTGTTCTCTCTCCCTGTCCCCCAGAGCCCCGGGTGAGTGGTTGTGAGAGAAGTTTTCTGTGCGGTCCCTTTAAGAAGAATCCTGAGTCTGAGAAATCTGTCTCTTTCTCACAAACAGTATCCTGACTTGTTTCACAGCTAAATACTATCCATATGCCTCTTCTAGGCTCTGGGGCTGCAGGCTGGGTTTGTTCCTGGGACTCAGGACCCTCCCCTCTCTGCTAAACTCACTTCCCACCACTCGAGTCTCTCCAGGCTGCCGTTTGCTCTGGGCAGCCCTCTTCATGTTTACTCTTTTCCTACCAGTCTCAGTGTGGCTTCTTCAGTGTTCCTTGGTTAAAGAGTCCTCTTAGTTTAGTCCAAAGTTGATTTTTCCAGATGATGGTTCTCAAAATTAAATTGTAATCCACTTTGATTCTGGGAGGTGGAAGTTGGTACATCTGCCTACTCCATCGCCATCTTGCCGCTCCAGAATATAACTGATTGTTAAATGGTACATGACTGTAATTTGTTCTCTTCCTGGGTAAATTTGTGTATCTCTGATCAATTCTGTTGAGGTGTTGGCTTTAAAGGTTACCTCTCAAAGAAAAGGCAATCTTATTTCTATCATTTCTAAGTTGGGGCTGGATACCTCACCATACCCTTGAGAACCCACAATAATTACTTTATAGTCACACCTCATTTTATAAAACTAGTTTGACCCAACATGCTCACCTCCTCCTCCTTCTCTGTCCCCATTCAGTAGACTTGACTTCAAGTGACTTTTGCCCATTGAAAAAAAAACTCATTCTGAGTGTAAGATTTACCAAGAGTAAGGATGCTTTTACAAGTGGAACACAAAACTTCGAAGGCAAACACAAAAGATTATAACAAAGTGTTTTAAGAAGTAGCAAGCACCGTAGAAACACTGACAATACTTTGAAAGGGGGGCAATCAGATAAATTATATTACTGTATTTCCCCATGTATAAGATGCACCCTTTCTTGAAAAATTTGGGGTCTAAAAACTGGGTGCATCTTATACAGTGGTTGTGGCATTTCAAATGCCATCGATGGAACTGAGGACGAGACAGTATATCAGTGGTAGTCAGCCTGGTCCCTACCGCCCACTAGTGGGTGTTCCAGCTTTCGTGATGGGCGGTAGCGGAGCAACCAAAGTATAAATAAAAAGATAGATTTAACTATAGTAAGTTGTTTTATAAGGATTTATTCTTCCAAACTTAGCAAAAATCTGACATAAAGTACTTGGTAAGTAATTATTATTATATGCTGTAACTTGCTATAGCTCTGCTTTATAAATTTTATAAAGTTACTTCCCAACTTTATAAATCACCATTACTGTGGAACCTGTGAGCAGTTAGAAAATTTTACTACTAACAGAGATACAAAAGTGGGTGGTAGGTATAAAAAAGTTGACTACCCCTGCAATATATGAAGACAGTGATTCATCATCAGTCACAGATGAGGACAAGCTAATGGATGGGAGTTTTGACAGTGATAAGGAGTTGTATTTTTATTCATTTTATGTAATACATTTTTTTTCAAGTTTCAGGCCCCAAAATTAAGGTGCGTCTTATTCATGGGAGTGTCTTATACATGGGGAAATACGGTACATTGCAATTTAAAAATCGGTGATACTGGCCTGACCTGTGGTAGCGCAATGGATAAAGTGTCAACCTGCAATGCTGAGGTCACCTGTTTGAAATCCCAAGCTTACCTGATCAAGGCACATACAAAAAGCAACTGCTTCAAGTTGATGCCTTCCAATCTTCCCACCCACCCCCATATCTAAAATCAATAAATAAAATATTTTTTAAAAAAAATCATCCATGCTGCCTTATATTGAGTCACAATCTCTGCATTAAATGCTTTGTATCTGGGCAGGCAGGCACCTTGTGGGGGTGGAGGAGGTGCTGGTAACACAGCCCACAGCAGCATGTAGCAAACACAGCTAGAAGCCACAGGAGCCCCGTCCATTTAGAATCCACTCTGTAATTCATCAGTGACATTCTGGGACAGGCCACATGTGCTGCACTGCATTCCTCATGGCAGGTTGCTACTATTTTTGAAGGAGGGTCTTACATAAAGTCTTGAATTCCCTTGGTCACAGATTGCTTTTGCACTTTTCCAAATTTTAGTGTGAACAGAAGTATAGAATATTAGATGGCTTTGCTTTATCAGGATGGATTCTCCTGTTGATTTACATCTTCTGGGGGGAGCTAGCTCTGCCCTCAATTCTAACCCACTCCTTTCCTTCCCAGCTGGTTTCACTGGTCAGTTTATCATTGCTGAGGCCCAGAGGCTTGCTGTCTGTGAGCCCAGGCCTGAGGCAGCAGAGTGGAACACCAGCTCTTACCCTGTGCCCAATAGAGGTCTGGGACCCTCCTTTACATTGGCAGAGACACTTTAAAAAGAGCTTATGATAAAAGCATAATTAGGTAAATGCTGATCTTCTTCGGGAAGCCAGATGGAATTTTCAGTTCATTTTTAAATACTGTTCCCAAGGCCCTTTGGATATAACATTTCTTGCAAGAGGTAATTTTATTGTTTAGATTTTTAATTAAGGCATCATATAGTATGTTCAACGGCAGAGCGTCCAGAGGCAGGATTCAAATCCCAGCTTCAGTACTTAAACAGAGATATTTTGCTTAATGATATTTAATGATAGGACCACCTCATTGGGCTGTGCTGAGTATTAAAGAGGCTGATATTGTAAAGTGCTCAGAGCAGAGCCTGGCACCTGGCAAATACACTGCTCACAGAAATTAGAGGATATTTTATCACTTCATTTTGAAATATCCCCTAATTTTTGTGAGCAGTATACTATATATGTTAAATGCATATATACATAATAGATATAATATGTAAAAAATAACTATAATATTAATATAATTATGGTATAGTGTAACAAATTTTAAAATATATTAATATATCTTAAATGTGTTATGATTTATAATATGCTCATATATAGTTGACATCAAATACACATTATAGAATATATTCATTATAGTGTCAGTAATTAAATAAGTATTAAATAACATATTTAAATTATTAAATAATTAAAAATAAGTAAATATTGACCATCTATTATAAACATAATGTTGTAACATATAATATGTATATTTATTTTATGTGTCTGTATATTCTTAAATAAGGCATCTTTCTGTCAGTTCAGTGTGAGCCCTTCTCCTGTGTGGGGAAGGAGAGCCACAGGATTTGACGGCCCTGTGGCTGAGCAGGTCCCATTTGTTGGGGGAACAGACTAGTAGGACACAAGGACACAAGCAGAAGGTCTCCATCTGTATGTGGCTGTTTGCTCAGGGATGTCTTTATTGTCTGCTTTTTTGGGTTTTATAAAAGTCATTTACATTGATGCCCTAGAGCTTTGAGACATTGCATTTTAAAAATTATGTAAATCGGAAATTGCATCCTACCCTTTTTTCCATTTTGTTCCCCCTCCAGCCCAAGCTTTTGGCCAAGGAGCTGCTTGACCTCGTGGCATCTCACTTCAATCTGAAAGAAAAGGAATACTTTGGAATAGCCTTCACAGATGAAACGTAAGTGCCCCACGAGCCCTCCCAACCTGAGAGGAAATTTGAAATTCCCCTGTCCCAACTGTCAGCAGGGAAATCAGCTTCAGGCCACTTGGGTCCTGTGGTATGGGGTCAGTCCAAGTTCATAATTTGAATTTCAAAGGCCTTGTGATCATTCCTGGAACGGCCAAAGTATGTAATTAGGGTGATGCTCTTTATGAAATTATTAAGTAAACTACTTTTTATAATCAGGCAGATTTGTGTTCAGAACCAATTTTTTTTTTTTTTTTTTTTTAGTAGATTTGCGTGGTTTGTTTTCTATTAAAGTTAAATGAAAACTTCTGGAAATAAACTTTTCTCTCCAGTGTTGGGATAACAATAACAGGAAATGAATTTGATGATATATTCAAAATGAAAGTATCTATGCAGTTTCAGTGTCTAAGCTGAAATAGAGTATAAAAATCAGAAATTCAGATCATTCCACTGAAGAAAAGTATAATGGTCTTTCAGTTTGGCTCTATGAAGTAGTGTTTTGCAACACAAATAAGAAACATCTTGGCCCTGGCTGAGTATCTCAGTTGGTTAGAGCATTGTCCCAGTATGCCAAGGTGGTAGGTTCAATCTCCAGTCAGGGCACATATAAGAATCAAGCAATGAAGGCATAAATGGGTAGAACAGCAAATTGATGTTTCCCTCTCTCTCTCTTTCTCTCTCCTTTACTCTTTCTCTCTAAAATTAATAAATAAAAAGTTTTTAAATAAGTTAAATATCTTTATTAAAATTTTAATTTTCTTCTCAATGTACTGTTAGCAAAGGAGTACAGTAAAAACCCTGCACTGATTGCTAGATAAGAATGTGTTCTAACAAATGTTCAATAATGTCCTCTTCTCTGTGTGTGTACACACACACGTACTCCTGCAAATTTTTAGAATTACAGAGATGATTTTCTAAAATGCTAATAGGAGAGGGTTGGGTTAGCGGTTGGCCAGGACAGCACAGGGCAGGCCATGCACCATCAACTAGTGCAGCGGTTCTCAGCCTGTGGGTCGCGACCCTGGTGGGGGTCGAACGACCAAAACACAGGGGTCGCAACCCACAGGCTGAGAACAACCAAAACACCGGGGTCGCGACCCACAGGCTGAGAACCACTGAACTAGTGGGTGCCATCAAGGCAGGAGGGTTCAGAAGCAAGGACTGGAGGCAGCCACATTGGAGAGTGGGAGAGGTGATCAGATGGGTCTGCACCTGGATACACTGACCCTGGGGACCACAAATCAAGACCCTAAGAGTAAAAGGCCATGTAAATTGGGACTGTCTTGGGCAAACTGAAACATGTGATCGCCCTCTGAATTAGTGACAATTCAGATGGTAGGGTGATCAGGGAACAAGTAACGGGCAGTCACATTTCCTCAAGAAAGCTAAGAGAAACCAGGTCCGCCCCTGGCCCTGAGCCTGTCGGGAACTGAACCAGAAGGAAGGCAGGAGTGGTGGTCCCTGGTCTGGAGGGATCGCTGTGCTTACGGGTAGAGCCACAAATAGAGGACTGTAGTGGGAAGGAGACAGCCTAGCAATGAAAATAATGCTTTCAAATGTACATTGAGAACAGCTACTTTCACAAGTGCAGCTTCTACCCTTTCTCCTGAGAATCACTGTAAACCCCCCAAATTGCTATTCATACATTTCTCATTAACTAGAAGGAAACCAGAAGGTTCAATTAATTGTGTTCCACTGCTCACATTTCCCAAATACCAATACTCTTCTCAAAGATCCCATGACCTCACATGAGTCCCAGTTAGACTTCCCTATTGAATAAAAAAAAAATCAAAGAGTGAGCGTGTAGTCCTGGGCCAGTGAGGAAGAAACACACCTGCTGACTGTCAAGTCCCCACCTTAACAGCACCGGCCAGGAGTTGACTATCAGGTAGAAAGTCACTGTCCTGGGATGGACAAGCGCAGGAACCACACATCACAGCAATGAAAGTGGGGGCATGCAGCACAGCCCGCTTACCCACCGAGTGGCACTGTGTTTTGGACTGCACTATTCTGGTTCCCTGGGTTGGCCTGGAAAGTGTGTGTGTGCATATGTGTGTGCCAGTCTGGAGGAAAGCCCCCCACTCTCTGGAGTGGAATTGGCCTCTGTGAGGGGTGGTGATGAAGAGAATGTGAGCCATCTCCTGGCACAGCCTGGAGAAAGTGTGGTCCCCACCGTCCCTTCACTCGAGTCTGTGAGGCCAGCAGATCAGCTGGAAAGAGCAGCAGCTTGTAGACTGTTCTTGAAAAAGAACTGGCAGGTGGATCTGAGTCATGGGGAAACAGGGAATGTCAGGGGCCCCCAGAAATGAAGGACAGGAGACAGAAACAAAGGGCATGGCCATGACTCAGGGAAAAGTCATGGCCTGACAGCATCTCGGGCCAACGGATGTTGATGAGTGGCCTCTTTGATAATCTGAACTTTCCTCCTTTTCCTGGTAAAACAAAAAAGGGGGTGGGGTGGGTGGGATGAGTGCTGTGCCTGTGGGTGTGACTTAGTCTAGGTTGTGATCATATGTCAATAAGCTCTAGCCTTGTAATATGTGCTCCTAGAAACTAACATAAGATCTTTTAATAACCATGTTTTCAAATTGTGCATTGTACTGAGACATGTAGTGTGTGTGTGGGTGGGTGTGTATGTGTGTCTATGATATTTCTGCAAGTGCCACACTGTGTATTTTATAATCAAATTCAGTTGAAAGTTTCATCCTTTATTCCAGTCCATGATATAGCCTATGTATTGCCTATTTCCTCATGCAAATCAAACATGACTAACACTTGGAAAGTGTTATAAACTGTAAAACGCCATGAAAGTGTAAGATATTACCAGCAGTGTCATGATTCCTTAGAGTAGAATGTATGACTTTCAGTATTAACTGCTGTTGATGACATTTTGTCGGGTCTGGATGGGCCTGGAAAAAAAGATACATAGAGCAGAATGCAGACTGGAAATTGGAAGTTTCTCTAAGCTTCTCTTGCCCCCAAAATTGTGTTTATGAATGAAGTGTCCAAGTACACAGCACAAGACTTTATGCCCACAGATATTTAATATTGTTAACTAATCCACAATATTGTATTAAGTATTCCTTAATACTAGCTCTGCCTTCTCTTTTTTAAATTTAATTTTTAAACATTAGGCCATTGCTAGTGGCTCAGTGGGTAGAGCATCAGCCCGGCATATGGACATTCCAGGTTCAATCCCAGTCAGGGCACACAGGAGAAATGGCCATCTGCTTCTCTCCCCCTCTTTCTCACCCTTCTTTCCCTCTCCCCCTCCCACAGCCAGTGGCTCAGTTGGTTCAAGCATGGCTCAATTGGTTCGAGCGTGGCCCCAAGCACTGAAGATAGCTCAGTTGGCTCAAGCACATCAGCTTCAGGTGCTAAAAATAGCTAGGTACTTGAGCATCAGCTCCACATGGGGTTGCCAGCTGGATCCTGGTCAGGGATTATGCGAGGAGTCTGCCTCACTATCTCTCTTCCTCTCACCTAAAAAAAACCTTTATATTTTGAAAACTTGGACTTACAGAAGAATTGCAAAGGTAGTACAGAGAGTTCTCATGTACCCTTCACCCAACTTCTTCAAATGCTGATATTTTACAAACTATAGTATGTTGATAAACATTACTATATTATATTATTATATTATTGGTATTAAACAATAGGCTTCATTCCAATGTCACTAGTTTTCCCGTGAATGCCTCTTGCTGTTCCAGGATTCAATAGCATGCAGCTCCTTTTATTTTGAATAAACTGCCAAAATAAAAAGAGATATGAATGGTTGGCTGCCTTTAAAACATCCTGAAGCAAAGGAAGATCCTTGTATTAATTTAATTCTAAAATAAGTATTTATGTTTTGCTAGAGTTGTGGTTCTCAATTCTTGGCTCTTGGCTGCACATTAGTTACCTAGGATGTTTTATAAAATGCCAATGCCTGGGACCTGCCCCCAGAATTGTGATTTAATTGGTCTAAGAGAATGAGCAGCAAGATTTTTCTAACATTTTTCTGATATACATCCAAGTATAAAAATCCCAGTTCTGGAGACAAGGAAACCATGGAGAATATTTCCTCTGTGCTCTCTGTCCAGCTCCAAGAAAAGAAGCTGATGTTGCTCAAACTTTGATTACTTGGAGCCAATCGTGACATGTGCCAGGGACCTGCAACGTTATAGATTCTCTCCATTCCAGATAGATTCTGGAAACCTAACAGTTTGACAACCAACTCAAAGAAGTCTGGCTTTAGTGTCTATCCATCTGTCCAAATAGTGTGGCTGAGATACTCACTTGTCAAGCATTGGCATCCATCATTTAAGGAATGCTATTTCTACATTTTATTTTTGAAATATTTCCATTGCTGTTTTAACACTCAAGATGTTGGGTGTTGTTTTTAAAGAGTTTATGGTTCTGATTTTATTATTTAAATCAGTAAAGCCCTATATTTAATTATCTGATTTGTTCTCAATCATAATTTTTGTTTCATCTATTTTGAGGTATAATTTTATTGAGGTATAATTGATATACAAAGAACCACATATTTAATGTGTACATTTTGGTGAGTTTGGACATTTGCAAATACTCGTGTGTTTTTTTGTTTGGTTTTGTTTTTGTATTTTTCTGAAGTTAGAAGCAGGGAGGCAGTTAGACAGACTCCCACATGCGCCCAACCGGAATCCACCCGGCACACCCACCAGGGGGCGATGCTCTGTCCATCTGCGACATTGCTCCATTGTGGCCAGAGCCATTCTAGCACCTGAGACGGAGGCCTTGGAGCCATCCTAAGCGCCCGGGCCAACCTAGCTCCAATGGAGCCTCGGCTGTGGGAGGGGAAGAGAGAGAGAGGAAGGAGAGGCGGAAGGAGAGGGGGGAAGAGTGGAGAAGCAAATGAGTACTTCTCCTATGTTCCCTGACCAGGAATTGAACCCAGGGCCTCCACACGCCAGACCGACGCTCTACCACTGAGCCAACCTGCCAGGGCCCAAGTTTTTAATTTTTAAAATTAAAAAATTGTTGACAAGGGATCCCATCATCAAAAGCTAAAACTAAACAGCTTTTAGATTATTTAGCAGAAATAAGTCAAACACAACCCAAGTTGAAGTAATGATTATAATAATATATTTAAATTTTATTCAAATCATTTATCATAAATTTTGAGAATACTATCAGATGCTATATATGAGTATCTATGTAATAAAAACCTTTATGAAGTATTTGGAGCCTGACTGGTGGTGGCACAGTATGTAGAGCATTAACCTGGGATGCTGAGGGCCCAGGATCAAAACCCAGAGGTCGCCAATTTGAGTGCAGATTCATTAGCTTGAGCATGGGATCATCAGCATGATCCCAAGGTCTCTGGCTTGAGCCCAAAGGTCTGGCTTGAAGCCCATGGTCACTGGCTTGAGCAAGGGATCACTGGCTCGCTTGAGCCTACTCCCCCCTACCCCATCAAGGCACATATGAGAAGCAATCAGTAAACAGCTGAAGTGAAACGAGTTGATGCTTCTCATCTCTCTCCTTGTCTCTGTCTCTGTTTCTCTCTCAGCAACAACAACCAAAGTATTTGGAAAGTTGAGGGAAGAAGAAAAGAAACTTGGTTAGCAATCACTGTACGTTTTAAAACCCAGGTACAGTTAGGATGTATTTTCACATAGCAGTTAAGGAAATTTCACATGCCAATTAAGGAAGTTCTTAGCCTCTTATTTTATCACAGGCCCTTTTGAAGTTTGTTAAGAAGGTACATTTCCTTGCTTCCACAAGAGTTTACACATAAAATAATTTATGATTATATTTTAAAGGTTTTCAGACATTATGAAGCTAGAATCCTAGTTTAAGAACCAAATAAGGATTTTTTAAAAAGAACGTGCAATGTTTTACTTGAATCATTGATTAGTACTGTTTGGGGAGTCTGATTTATCCAGATAACTGGGGTCCAGTGTGTCCTTAATTAATTGTATCTTTAGATCCAATGCCAGGACCAAGGGGCTAATCCTTGCTCTGCAGTGCCGTTGAGTCCTTGTGCCCCTTAACTAAAACCATGACTGGTAGTGGCCAAGCCATCTGAACAAGGTTTAGTTGATGAGTAGTCTCAGTCACAAGCTTATCTACAATTTAAAAATAAACAAAGTAGAATATCAGTTTTCCACTTGTGAAAGAAACAATAATATGAGATAGCTCTGGGAAAGCAATTTAGTATTTAGAAATAGGTTTGGGGTTTCCATTCATCAAATACCCTGAGCCATGAGACTGAGGAGAAAATCAGTGGTTACAGCCTCTGGACCTGGGTTGTATGTGGCATTCAGAATTCATTGTCACTCAGAGACTGACAGACATTCTGACAAACAGCTGTACCTTCTATTTAGTGGCCACAAAAGGGCTTTAGCAGAATTTTTTCTGTGTGTAGCTATGATAAATATAAAAGAATAGGGCAATCTGAGGAGGCCTGAGGGATCCAGGCTTTCCTTTTACTTCTTTCTTCCCAAAGAAAGTGACCCGGTGGAGCTTAGGTCCTGAACTAGGAAGAGCACAGTGAATTCTCACTGAATATGGAGACATTATACTTAGGGCAGGGGTGGTGTCTATACATGGATGACCCCCAGACTGACAAAAATATTGACCTATATGGCATATTTGAGCCATATTGGTTCCACTGTGATTTTCAACCTTTGTTTCTCACGCACTCATAAACTAATTACTAAAGAAAAAGGGGCCCTGACCTCTTCTTCTTTAGTAACTAATTTATTTGTGCCATGAGATGAAAATGGTTGATTTAGTCAGGGGCACTGACCTTAGTAATTAGTGTGTGTTTGTGCCATGAAAAAAAAGGGTTGAAAATCACTTAACAGATGTTTATTTAGCACTAGAAATAACTAGACTTTTTTACTCTTTGTATGCCTTATATTTTGGATTTAGGAGGTAAATAAAATACAGTGTAAGAAGTACTGTAAAAGAAGATTTGAAACAGGTAAATCATTCCTAAGTAAATAATTAAAGCCATAAATTCAGTTAGACCAGATAGCCCATATTTTAGTCATCTGATCTCCCCAATACACTCCTTATCTTAATTGTTCTGTGTGTGTGTCTGTCTCTGGTGCAGGCACAATCTCTCTCTCTCCCTGTCTTCCCCTCCCCTCCCCCTCCTCTCTCTCTCTCTCTCTCTCTCTCCCTATCTCCCCCTCCCCCTTCAATCTCTCTCTCTCTCTCTCTCTCTCTCTCTCTCTCTCACACACACACACACACACACACTGGAAGACCAGTATTTAAGGGTTTCTAGCTCAATATCCCTGAGCTGTGCTTGATATGTGCATATACTTCTGAGTCAGGACACCAGAAACTAAACATTGTTTCATCTGAAGAGCGCCCTACCCAGCCCTCCACCCAGGGACATCTGTAAGGTTGTCGTGCTTAGGCTTTCCATAGCAACTCATTCCGTATGAAGTCAGCTATCTACAATGAAAACCTCTAAAAGACAGAGTATAGTTCTCCCCTGGGGTCTAAGAATGATCAGTTCAGATAGTCTTATCATATACCTCCACCCTCCAGTAACTCTCCATAAACAAAGCTCTCCTTAAGGCCAACTCTATTGAAGGTGCCAACATTTGAACCAGAAATCTGTTTGCATTATATGCAGAGACTAAAAGCAATCTATTAAATAAATGCCTCCAATTTCTGTTGCCTGGAAGCAATTGCATATGTATTATTGACCCAACAGTTTGACCTACTGCCATCATAAACCAATGAGTGTTATCTTGTGCAGCTTTAAAGATAGTTATCAGTCAAACAATAAAAAATACTGAGTGTCTGGTGGGGCATTTTTTATTTTTGTTCTTTGTTATTAGCAAATGCACTGATGTGCATTCTTAAATGAAAAATCAATGAGAATAATGAAAACCAAGTTATCAGGCATCTCTTAGTTAAACTATATTGAGAAAATGCTTCTATGATTTTTTTATCTCCCTGATCCCTGGTATACCCTGTCTTACATTAAGTGTGTGTGTGTGTGTGTGTGTGTGTGTGTGTGTGTGTGTGTGTGTGTGTATTTGAGAAAGGGACTTGGTGTCAGGACTGTGAGTTATCTCAAAGGAAAGGAAATATCCTGAACAGTGAGGAAGGCTTGATACTGCTGAGTTCAGGAAATATGACTTTGAACCCCATACAATGAACAGAAAATATTTTAACAAGTCCTATTGCAGCCAGAGTGTTGGTTTCAGAGCTAGGGTTGCTTTTTAATCCATCTTTTAGCTTCTGCCCAAGTACTGGGCAGTTATCTTAAGGGATCTTGGATGAGACTTGTCCCTTCAGTGGAGAGATTTTGGTCACATAAAATGGAGGGAGCTGACTTCCTTCCGCCTCAGGGTCCCTAGTCTCCAGACATAGGGAAGCTCACATTTCCGTGGAGTATTGGCATCATGCCAACCCTCGCAGAACTGGGGTTGAGGAGTTCAAATAGGAAGTGGAGAAAGGAAATTTATTTTTCTTTAAAGACTCTTCGATTCAGGGGTGATTCTGGCCTCCTTGTTCTCTCTGCTTCATGACCATTTATTTTGTTGTCAGTTCATTGCTTGATAAATGTTAACTCAATATATGTTTGGGGACAAAGATATTTCCAGTTAAATACATTCATTACTAAAATGTCATCCTTTAAAAGGGTTCAATGTGGGGAGTAAAATGATCTAGAGAGGGAGTCCAGCCCTCTATCCTCTGTTAACATGGATGAAGAATGGGCTGTGAGGACACCGAGCAAAGAGGTGGCCAAGTGACAACTACCGCATTGTCTCTTCGTGCAAAATGTCCCACTTTGAGGTTCTTTAACAACTGAGCTATGCTTCTCAGAGAACAAGAAGAATTCCAGCAGTCTGTGTGGTTGGTAATGTGCCATTGAGGTGGGGTAAGGATTTCTCTTTTGAGAATCAGGAAAAGACCATTAATGAAGAACTACTGTAAGGCAAAAGAATAAATTTAAATCTATGTGGTCATTGGATGGATTCCTTTTCTGAGTTTTCATAGATTCTTTATTTGGTTGGCATCCGTTAATTACAGAGCCAAACTAACAGCTAAAGTTGTTCACATCTCTTCTGTTGCCCAGAGCCCATGCTCCAAACCACTACCTTAATCTCTCACATACCAAGCCAATAGTTCCCTAAATCAACCCCGGGCCAGGCACCAGACAACTAGGGACATCCCCTATACCCCTAAGCATACCAGAGTTATTTTAACTAGCCAACCCTAAGCTGTTTCCCCTGCGCCATGCTCCCTTCCCAGTGGAGGTTCCGGCCTCTGCCTCCTTGTTCCTTTTCTGCCTCTTGAACAGTCTTAGTGCTTCCCCTTGTGGCCTTGCCTGGCGTGATGTGTGTCACATTTCTAGGTAACTGAATAACATTCAGTTTTACTTTTTATGACATTGACCTCTCCATGCGATCACTCGGCCACCTTTGTAAATTAAGATCTGGACACAGATCAGTTGCTTTTGGAGGTAGACATCCAATCAATGAGTGAGGGCTTTTGAGAACCTAATATTTGCCAGAACTCATGCTAGGTTCTGGGGTGATTTTTTTTAATGTTGAAAACATACAACTTCATTGGAGAGACATCATATTTTTTTAAAATAACTACTTGTACATGACTATGCTATAAATGCCTCACAGACGACACAAACCAGAAGCTCTGGAGAAGTTTGATAGGAAGCTCAGACTGAGGCTATCAGGGGAGACTTCACTAAGAGGCTGCACTGAGCTCAGGCTCCAGCAATGGCTAGCATGCAGATAAAGGGGACAGAGAGACTGTTCCAGTTAGGAGTAAAGCATGATCACAGTCACTGTGCTGAGCATGCATATAGCGTGTGTCCAGGAGGCTGAGCACACAGAGAGGATCCTTGGGAAATTGGGACATTTTCAGAGGCAGGAATGGAGTGGTTGAAGCTTCTTACTCCCCAATAATTGGGTCTCACGTTTGACTTAACACCTTCTGAGGTAGGTCTTGCTGTACTTTTCAGATGTAAATGGCCTGTTGGGGGAAAAGGATGCATTTGCAGAGTAAGTTCTGTGGACTGTGGGAAGTGCGGCAGAAGAGGGCTGCTCGGGATGGGTGCTGGGAGAGTCCAGTTCCAGGCTGGGTGAGGGAGGTGCATCAGGGAAAGCTTTCTGGAGGAGGCAGAGGAGAGCTGGGTCTTGAAGAATGGTCGGACTTGGCTGAGTGATGAAGGAGAGGAACGGCATTCTAGGCAGAGGGAACAGCGTGAGGTTGCATGAGGTGCAGAGGTCAGCATTTTGGTATGAGTAGAAACAAAGGTGGTACCCCAGCCTTCTCTTTTCAAGTTTGTGTTCTAATTGGCTAGGAATTTATCCCAGCTTTCTGGGAGAAGTTGGACCAGTCACTTTCCTTAAAAACACTTTCTTTCCCATTATTTTTTACCTTTACTATTGTAAAGATGAGTAACCAAAACTGAAAATTAATTTTATGAAAAATAAAATTATTTCCAGATGGAGAGTCTCAAAAGGTGGAAAAAGAAACAGACCCAAACATCATCTCTAGGTCACAGGTGTGGGTGGAAGTGGAAGACTTTTTTCTTGTGCAAAGATACAGCATAAATGAAGTCTTAAAATGGAGATGGAAGCTCCTAGCATGTTCTATTTTTTTTGGAGGCAAGCACTGGGGAAGCACGCTTGGAGAAGCAGGCATTGTGAGGGGCAGTGCAGACAGCTTCTGCCTCCCATCCTCCGCAGCATTAAATGCCAGCCTTTCACAGGCGTCTGTGCATTCTGAACATTGGTGTCACACAGCATCGGGCACCTACAGAGATTTTGTGCCATCAGTTGTGTCTGTTCAATGTGAGTTTACTAAGTAAACATTATCATAGTCCTCCAGGATGATGGACTGAGATTCAGTGAGAGAGGGGGGAAAGGGATAGATTGCTCTGCTCATACTTGTAACATGGCTCTCTCTCTTCAAAGACTAACCTCCTCATTGTGGCCTCCAAGGCCCCAGTTGCTGGTCCCTGCCCCTCTCCAGCCTCATCCTTTTCTACTCACATGACATCTCAGGACCTTTGCACATGCTGATCCTTCTGCTTAGAAAGCAGTTCCATTGCTCTTTGTTCTGTTAACTCTTGTCATCCTTCAGTTCCCACTCAAACACCAGGCAGTACTTCTCAGACCCCAAACTAGATCATATCCTTACATGTTCTCATAACTCATCCTAATGCAAACAGTTACTATACGATTAATGGTGGAAATAGTGGCTGAGTGTCTCTTTCTAAGCAGATAAGCTTGAGGAGAAAAGGGATCTTGTTTATTTTGCTCCTTGTGGCATCTCCAAACCCTTTTCCAGAAGTCAGTTGACATTAATGAGAGAGATGGAGAGAGAGAAGGAAGAAAGAAATGTGCAAGTTGCTCTTTTTGTGTATCATCAATATCTCTGCAGCTCACTGAGATATTAAAATAGTTTTAATGAGGTATAACTGACATATAATAAATGGAACATATTAAAGTGTACAGTTTAATAAGTTTTGACACATGTATGCATCAATAAACCATCCCCACCATCAAGGTAATGAACATAATCCATCACTCTCCCAAAATTCTCTTTCTGCCCCGTGATCCTTCCCTCACATCCACACCCCAGGCAACCAGCACTCTGCTTTCTGTCGTTATAGATTGATCTGCACTTTCTAGAACTTCATATAATGGAATCATACCATCTGTGCTCTTTCTGTCTGGCTTCTTTTCCTCAGTGTAATTATTTTGAGATTCATCTATGTTACTGTATATATCAATAGTGTATTTTCTTTGTTGCTGCATAGTATTCCATTGTATAATTATATCATTTGTTTATACTTTCCCTTGTTGATAAACATTTGAGTTGTTTCAGTTTTTGAGCTGTGAAAAATAATGTGTCTCTTAACATCTGTGTGTAAAAGTCTTTGCATGACCATATGCTTTCGTTTCTCTTGGGTAAACACCTAGGAGAAGAATGGCTAGGTCACATGTAGTACAAGTTTCATTTTTTAAAAAAAACCTGTTATTGGCTGTTCTACCCAGCCAGTATCCAGCAAGATATTGCAGAGATTGCTTACATGTTCCTAAAGTGCGTTTTGAGGAGAAAAAGCAGCCTGCAGCGTGGCAGGAAGGGAATGCAGTGTGAGAGAGAGCCTGACGACACGTTAATTTTAGCGCAGTCTAAGAAAAGGACAGCAGGTCTCTAACTCCTGACTTTCTGAGTGTCACTCTTCTCCCTCATGTCACACAGTATTTCCCACTCATACACTGTTCCCTAGATTCTCCTCTGCGATCTTCAAATATTGAAAGCTTAGTAGTGAGACACAGGCCACCTTTAACTGGGATCTAGCCCATTCTGCTGCACATATACCTATGTTACAAGAAACTTCTGTAAAATACAAAGCCCTAATCAGATTGTTTTTATTTTCTTCAGGGGTCACTTAAACTGGCTTCAGCTAGATCGAAGAGTATTGGAACATGACTTTCCCAAAAAGTCAGGACCAGTGGTTTTATACTTCTGTGTCAGGTATGTACACCTGCTGTTCATGCTTTTGCTGCTTTTTTATTCTTTTTTCATAGAAGTCTGGAAGGGTAGAGTGAACAAAAGAAAGGAAGGTAAATTTTGTTTTGGTTTATTACCAGCAATAGAGGTGATGGTGTAGCTCCATTTCCAGTAGATACAGACATGGGGATGAATGTGTAAAGCGTGTCAGTGTGTGCTCATGGACACAGGTATTTGTGCTTTTGCATAGGATGCTTGTGTGGAATAAAAAAATGAGCCTCTTTTTTTTTTTTTGCTTTTTTTGTGGGGAGCATAGATCTCAAACTAAACTGAGTCTCTTACAATAACACAAACTCTTGGGTTCTGTTTTGGTGGCCATTTGAAGCTACCTAACAAAAGCTTGTGTATTCTTTCCTTCTATTATAAGTGCCACTTGACCTCTTGAAACCTACCAGATTATCCCAAATAAGAGTAGTTAAACCTCAGCAGTAAACCACAAATCAATGCATTTCCCAGTAATGGTGTACATGGCATGATAAAATATCAGAAACAATGGGCATTTTCTGTTCACTAACCTATTACAAGTTTTATTTCGTAACTGCACAGAATTGGATTTGCTGCTTATAGTTAATATTTGCAACAATTTTAAGAAGTTGACCAGACTTATCGCACTGGTTTGCAGAAGGTTGTGTGAAGCCAGAGGGTGTCATGTCATAGGTTCCGGCAAAGTGCAAATCAGAGCAAAACCAGAATCTGAGCCCCGGTTGGTGGAGCTAGAACATCCTGGCTTTATAAGGTTCCTGTCCAGAACCTTCATTGGAACACACTTGCAGAGACATTTAGCTTGAATGTCTCAGTCTTCCAGTGGACACTAGCTCTTCCACCCAAAACATGGACCCAGCTCTTTTAAAATACGTGAGCAGAAGTTCAAGAGCAGGACACAGTGATTTACAATTCAGTTCTTCAAAAGCATGGTAGGAATATAGCTTTGGATGTAGCCATTCTGATACCACAGGAAGTATTAGAAGGACCTAAAATCAGAGTTAAGAGCCCCATTTAACAGACAGGTATGTGTATCTTTACCATAGCTGGTGAGGTAAACAAACTTGCATTAATGCCTTTTTGATTTGTGTAACAGCTGCAAACATATCAGAGCTAACCTTAGCCATTTTTATTATTGAAGGGCATGATTTCTATGTCATGTTCTCCTAAATGATGTCTAAATCTCCTCAGATACATTGAAAAGTAACCTTATAAAACAGAGTGCCCTGTAATAAGAGGTGGCCAAGTGTACTTGCCCTGCGTTAGGCTGACTTCTCCTTCCTGGGGCTTTTCAGCATGAAGCAAGAGGAGAAAGTGCTGGCCTGCGTGGCCCGTCTCTTTATCGGGAGTCTGTGATGAGCCCAGTTATTTGTGAGTTGGGGAAACCAAGCCTTGGAGGAAAGCTTGGGGCTACATGAGGTCTCGAGTTGAAGTGTTTGTCCCCAACTACTCCACATTGACTTCTGTCTGGGAAACCAGGCCCACAGAGAAGGCTCCAGATGGACAACTGGTATGGACAATAGAGGGGACTGGGATGGGGTGACTGAAGACCCAGCAATGTGTCACCCTCTCGTTTTCCTTGTTGGCCACAGCAGGTACCTCGCAGAATGCTCCTTAGGAAAAAACCTCTCCCAGCAAACCTTTAGGGGCAGACGTCTGAGAGTAGGGCCGCAGGCAGAGCTCCCTCTCCACAAAAGCAGGTCTTCCTGCAGAGCCTCAGGTGCCTATTTCAGTTACCTCTTGGTCACCTGAGGACTCCAGACTCATAGGTCCAAAGCCAAATTCGTTGTCTTCCCACCCACTCCCACTTCCCCAAAGCTGTGGTCCCTTTGAACTTATGATGTCATTATCCACTCGGTCATGTAGGCTTTCAATCTTGAAGTCTTTCTTCTTTCTCAAATTCTCATGCGCATTAGTTCTTAACTGCTGCTTCCAAAATCTTTCCCTGCACTGCCCTCTCTTCATCTTCTGTCACTCGATCTGTTGCAACCGCTTCCCAAGGTGAGTGTCACTTAGCACCAGCCATGGAGGACCCTGGCTCCCAGAAGCCCCACGACCCTGAGTCAGCCTTTTCCAGCTAGCTGCACAGCATAGGAGCAAAGCACCAATAGCTTGTTTTCTCTGAGAGAGAAGGCATATTCTCCCATGGGGTGAATTCTGTATTTTCACCTTGGTGTTCAACCTGGGAAGAATTCCCAGCTCATAACCCAGTGCCTTTCTAGGGATGCCCAAGGCCATTTTCTTCAAAGGAATGATGTGATAAATGATCTCCATAAAAGACCCAAACCTGGAATATGCTGGAGTCCATGCAAACATTTCCCTGAGTGGGGATGCTGACCTTTCTAATGGAACAGCCCCGGTCCAGCATCCATCACACATGCATACCTGGAAGCAGCCTGACCCTCCAGCCCCTCATAGCCATTCTGCTTTTGTTTAAACATCTGTATATTACATCTGTTTAACACGTGTATGATTAGCCATTGTGGAAATGGGGAATAAAACCACCTGATAAAAGAGACCATGGAAAACATCAGCCTCCTTAAAGCCAAGTTTTAGGAATTCATCAAGTGGAAATATTAACCCTGTGTCACTGAGGATCTAAGTTTGGGCTGCCATCCCAGCATGATTTATTTGACATTTATATATTCTTCCTCTGTAAGGCATTGTCAAAAACAAAACATCTGTGAGATGAATTACTGCCTCTTTTCGACAAAATAGGAAAAATAAGACCCAAGTATATTTAATAATGTGAATTTGAACTCAAGAGAATTCTGCCTCAGCCTTAAAGCCAAAGTAAGGTTTTTGGTGTTTTTGGTGGTGGTGGGTTATTTTTTGTTTGTTGTTTGTTTGTTTTTTAGTGAGAGGAGGGGAGAAGGTGAGACAGAATGTCACCTGTACCCTGACCAGGATTTACCCAGAAGCCCCCGTCTGGGGCTGATGCTTGAAATAACTGAGCTATTTTTAGCACCTGAGGCTGCCCTGCTCAGACCAACCCAGCTAGCCTCAGTGCCCAGGGCTAATGCTTGAACCAATCAAGCCACTGGCTGTGAAAGGGGAAGAGGGAGTGAAGGGGGAAAGGGAGGGGAAAAGAAGCAGATGGTAGCTTCTCTTGTGTACCCTGACCAGGAATTGAACCTGGGACGTCCATATACTGGCCAGTGCTCTGTCCACTGGCCAACTGGCCAAGACCCAAAGTAAGTCTTTTTAATGAGCATTTCTTTCTCGGAGGGCCTCAAGCTGGTGGGACCCTGCAGGACATTTTCAAAATGGCAGGATAGAGGACTAAGAACCAGTCTTCATTGACCCATGATATAGCTACAAGGGACCTGCTCCCTCTAACTCATCAGTCAAATCATGACAAATGATCACAGTAGCTTCGCCATCTTAATAATTATCAAATAAAGGGGAAAGGTCAGAGAGAAAGGAACTATCCATTATCAGGATGACTGTTAATCTTCACTACAACCCTTGAAGCAGATATTATTATTCCTAACTAAAGTTAGGAGATGGGTGCCCAAGAGTGCAGGGTGAATTCTACCCCACCCCAGCATGACTAGGAAGTTAGAGCATCTGTTCAGTTAGATCTGACTCCAAACTTTGGGCCCTTCACCGTTTACCGTACTGCCTGCCTCACAAGTGAAAGGCAGCATCACAGATGTTCATCAGAGACCACTACAGTCCCTCCTTTTGCAGGGAGGACCAGAGGCACCCAAGTCAAGATCCATGACCTTTGGCCGTGTCTGCAGAACCAGCATCCACCTGCAGATGGCGTTAAGGACAGGTGCTCCCAGCTCTGAGTGAGAGACACATGGCGGTCAGCCCTCCCAGGCCTGACATTTCCTGTTTAGCACTGTAGACTCAGACATCATTAGCAGAGCACCCCCTGAAGGGGAATCCACAGTCACAAAGCTTGGTGGCCTGTTGGAAGCTCAACATTGAGTGAAGGAGGGGCGTGTATGAATTTCCCCCAACTTCTAAGGTCCTATCAGCCGTGCCTGTCATCATCTCTTTGCCAATTCAGTTCAAACCCAGCTGTGCACCATTGCAACCACTCCCTTACCCTGGACCTCACCTCCCCTTTCTGCCTGGCACACGATGTGTGCACATCAACACACGTACACACGTACACACACACACTGGGAGGGTGGGATCAGTCCAATCACACACTTTTTTTATTTCTACCCCTGAGCTGCTGAGTGTGGTCATGGGAGAATGAAATCATATACTGGCTGCTGGCGCCTGAGCGACTGTGACCAGCCTCACAGAGATCACCAGTGTTTCTAGTCTGTTCTGTTCATATGCCTGCTCGCAATCTGCATGCCACAGTGGCCTTCCTTCCCTCTTGCTGCAGACTAAACCAGAAGCTTGTTCCCTTTGCTCCAAGAAGGTCATATCGCTTATGATTTTGCAGAGAAGACAAAAGCTAGCATTAGTGAGTTCCATCAGCCTTCTGTGCCCTTACCCACATACTTCATTGCGTCCGCCTCCAATTTGTGGCCTCACGCACCCACTGTGTATGCACATACATGGGAAGAGGAAGAGTGACCATTTTCTCACCATCCAAGGCTGGCGGGTTCAGTTCCCGCCTATCCCACCACCTCAGATAGATCGCCTCCTCTCATCTCTCCTTTTCTCCGTCTTTAGCAGCTGCTTGTCCATGGATTGCTCCCTTCTGTGCCACCTCGCTCCCACCCTAACAGAAAAAATACCCTCCCTGACTCGCTTCTTCCTCCAGCTGCTCCCTTCTGCTCAACCCTCTGTTCACAGCAGAGGTTCAGAAGGTGGGTCTGCACTCGCTCCCTCCCTCCCCTCATCGTCCCCACAGAGTTGACACTGTGGCGGTCCAGCCTCAGGCCCCACACCCCCTGGTCAGTGGAGGTCTCTATGCCCCACATTCCACAGGTGCTTCTCTGCATTCCTCTGCCTGAATCAGGTGGTGTCAGCCTTCTGCCGCCAAGCCTGCTCTTCTTCCTGTGGGACCTCCTTGTCTCTGCCATTGGCACCACCACCCATCCAGCCTCGCAGGCCACAAACTAGGGCACAGCCGTGATGTCACCTGCTCTCTCTTCCACCTGCTCCCATCTCTCCCCTCAGTCACTAATTCCTGTTATGTCTGCGTCTTACTGGGCTCTTACCTCCAGGCCTGACCTCACGCACGCCCCTTCGCTATAATTAGAGCCTTCACAGGCCTTTCTTCATTCTGAAATCTCCGGGCTCAGCTCTGCTTCTGGTCCCGGCCCCTTGCATCTCTCCTATATGTTGCCATGGAGCATCTTTCTATAAATTTCATCTGTTTCCCTACTCATAATTTTTCAGGACTCTCATTATCACCCCAAGGATGTCCTCCGCATGTCCTGTGTGATGTGACTTCTGTGTCCCCATCCAGCCTTGTCCTCCCTACCTCCCTTACCTCTCACACACATTTTTACGAGCAGCCCAGTGATCACTGGATGGCAGGTCACATCCAATGAAAGACCTTTGTTTGTGTTGTTTATTAAGTGAGAGGTGGGGAGGCTCCTGCACATACCCGGAGTGGAATCCACCGGAAAGCCCCCTACCAGGTGATGCTCTGCCCATTTGGGACTACTGCTCCATTGCTTGGCAACTGAGCTATTTTAGCACCTGAGGCAGACCATGGAGCCATCCTCAGTGCCCAAGGCCAATTTGCTTGAACCATTCAAGCCATGGCTACAGAAGGGGAAGAGAGAGAGAGAGAGAGAGAAGGGAGAGGGTAAAGAAGCAGATGGTTGCTTCTCCTGTGTGCCCTCACTAGGAATTAAACCTGGGACTTCCACACACCAGGCTGACTCTCTACTGCTGAGCCAACTGGCCAGAGCCGAAAGAGTTCTGTGAAGCAGGCTCCCCAGAGTGGAGAACAGTGGCCCTCTGAGAGTGTTCACCAGGCAGGCTGAAGAAAGATGTCAAGGGAAAGAAATAAGGAAGTTACCAGCCTACCTCAGCAAGTCTTTCTGTCTTTTTACAGACACTAGCTTGTGCTCAGAGTGCTTCCTCCATATCTGGGCTGCCCTTTAATTGTGTATTCTCCAGCCAGGAGTCTCTGGAGCTCTGATCATCTGTACCGTCAGAGAATAAATAAAGATGAGCCTTTTCTCCTCAAATGTAGACGTTCACAAAGAGAAAACTGAAGTGGGCAACTGAAAAAAAAAGAAAGAGGAAGCTTTGATCTGGGCAAGGGGATTCACAGCCAGTTTGTGACCTGACCAGTGCAGACACCAGTTGCTGTTTGCTGTCACTCACAGGAACAATGAAAGCACAGATCTAAAATGAGGCGCCTGCTCACCAGAACACGCTAGGTCTCAACTGGGTGTCCCCGTTAAGATCGTACTGCCATTGAATTGCTAATCTTCAGAGCTATTTGGCCACAGAAACTCACAGTGCTCTCAATTATCATTCTCATTAGGATTGCTCCTTTTTGCTACCAAAAGTCAGCATTCCAAACGTGACATTTCTGTTCGTTATGAAATGAAATCACTGGTCCATTTAATTAACACTTGCTGTAAATATTCAGTGATTCCCAAGTGCCGGGGGGAGGGGGGGGGATGTGAGAGGGAAGAGGAGGTGCAAGCGGCCAGCGAGGGGGGGGGGGGGCGTCTGACGTCATCTGGCTGCACAGCGTTCAGGCTGCTGCAAGGGAGGCTTCCACAACACAGGCTCCCAGGCCTCTTGAGTCCTTGATGCGTGCGAGTACATAAGGACGTAGTGCATATCTGTTCCTACTTCAGACAGTGTGATAAGATAGTCTTGGGTTGGGCTCCTGGGGGCCAGGTTGTGTGTGACATTGCTCATGGATCCCGAAGAGCACTGGCCAGGTGTTCCCTTCGCCCCTCGGGCAGCCCTGAGATTCAGCCCCGCTGTCTCTGCTGAGGCACTGGTTAGAGTGTGGGCTTCACTGTGGTTCAGGCAGAGGGAGACCAGCAGATCGGGAGATGGCTGCCACTGACACAGTGTTCCACTCCTGCCCAGGAGGCGGGGTCACACCAGGCTCGGCAGGGCTTCCCCGCGATGCACTGGCCTCTGTCAGGAGGCAGAGGGACAGCTTGTGTTGTTGTTTCTGAGGAAGGAATGGATGAGGATTGGCTTCTTTGAATAATTACAGAGGACTTTGGGGCAGAGGGGCAGTACCAAGGTGTTTGGTTCCTGCCCCTGGAGTGATTAGGGAAGGTGGATAGTGGCCCTGCTTGTAAGAAACCCCTGCCCCATAGAAGAAGGGTATTTGGGCTCTGGATTGGTTGGTCAGCCTATGAAAGCCATGCTCACCAGCGAGCCCTTTACTATCTCTAGGAACTGGCTGAATCTGGGAGGGTACCCACACTTTGTGCACCCCAGATGTCTGTATTAGTACAGGATTAATATGAAACCAGACTTGGAATTGTCCATTCAGACACTCTGAATCTATAAGAAATCACCCATTTTCTTGGGTTTTACCCAGAGACCTGGAATTTTTGTGAACTGGATGCTTGAGGAAGCCACACACTGGTAGGTTAAGAAATGCAACATTGCCATCTACTGCTGGAAAGGAGGGCCTTTGCCAAGGTTCACAGGGGGAAAAATAGCTCATTAAAAAAAAAATTGAGCCTGACCAGGTGGTGGCGCAGTGGATAGAGCATTGGACTGGCATCGGACTGGGATGTGGAGGACCCAGGTTTGAAACCCCGAGGTCGCCAGTTGACCACAGGGTCACTAGCTTGAGCCTGGAATCATAGACATGACCCTGTGATCACTGGCTTGAGCCCAAAGGTCACAGGCTTGAGCCCAAGGTCACTGGCTTGAGCAAGGGGTCACTCACTCTGCTGTAGCCCCCCCCTTGAACAACTAAGGAGCTGCAATAAAGAATTGATGCTTCTCATTTCTCTCCCTTCCTGTCTGTCTGTTCCTATCTGTCCCTCTCTCTAATTCTCTCTCTGTCTCTCAAAAATAAAATTAAAAAAAGAAAATTGAAAATCTCAACTTTGAACCGAAACCACCACCACTTCTCATTTCTCTATAAGTTTCTTCTTCCTGGTGCTCTGGGCCTCCGTGCCTGAACTGAGATATCTGGGGTCTGTTTTTTCTCCAGGCATTTTTGACTCACCAGTTCCCTAGCACAGATGGAAAGTTCAGGATGAGTAAAATATTCAAGGCTACAGAATAATAATATGACAGGCTTCTCGGTGATAAAGGTTAATAGGAAACTGCTTTAAAATTTTCTGCTAAGAGGAGGTGATTTTTTTTTTCTTCATCTGAGAATGTTTGTCATTTCCTCTACCTTCCTGCCTCTTGGACTGCCAAATACCATAGAACTTGGTGGAAATGAATGCTGTCACAGAAAAAGAAAAGAGAAAAGTAGAGTTTGCCATTTCATTTTGGTTTTCCATTATTAGAGTTGAAAATAGAAGTGTTGTTTCCTCATATACTATTGAGAAAATTGGGGCTGGAGAGACAGATGTCTTCACTCCTTAATTCTCAAGAATTAAACCAAATATGGTAAAGACAATAGGCATTGCTTTGAAAATGAAGTTATTTCAGACCCACTAGGTTGAGATTCAAAATTATTATTATACAGCTAAGGTCACTCACTGTTGAACTCAAGAAGTCTCTGCTGTTATTCTGTCTTTACGAGTCAAGGCAAGCAGCAGCTCTGTTTGAACAACTTTCTGTGTTAACAGTGTCAGAAGGGGCAGGGGGAAGGGATGGATGTGGAATATAAACCCCCTAACCTAGAGTTTGGTGACATCTGGGAAATCCTGCGTTTCTCTTTCCTCCTGCATTGCTTTCATTGTCCACTTCACTGTCCAGTAAGAACCCCACCAACAGTGAGCGGCGAGAACTGTTGAAAATCAGAGTTTCCTTCACAGTTGCATATGAGCTCATGTTTATGCCGGGCACCACAAGTAGTGCTGGAGACACACTACTACAGGAGTTAGCAGCCACAGCCCAGTGAGAAGACACCCCAAGGAACAGAAAATTACAGGACCAGGAAAATTACCACCCAACACGACAGACAGAGGGTGTCATGGTGGCCTGGGAGAGGAGCTCTTCTGTGGGGGGTCATTGGAATCAGACAAAGTGTGGTGACCCTGAGCAAGGGCTGGAGGGAGCACAGGAGTAAATTGGTGTGTGGAGAATTGTTTTTTCCGGGGGGGAGGGAGGTGGGAAAAAAAACTTGAACAAAGGCACAAAGCAAGTTTCATCTGTAATAGGCCACACCTGCAAGTTGCCCAGCCACACTGGCATTCTTCTGAGCCACCTAGAGTGGAATACAAGGTTTTTCACCCTGCCCTCCTCTCCTCCTTTCCCTCCCCTCCCTTCCGCTCCCTTCCCCTTCTTTCCTTTTCTTCACCTTGCCTGGGTTTCCCCCTCTCTCCCCCCCACCACCCTCTTCCCTTCCACACTCTTCCCTCCTTCCCTCCTTTTCTTCCTTCCTGTTTTCATTTTGCTATTCTAACTACCCCTCTGCAAAGCCCTGGACAATGGATGTAGATTTTAATGAAATCAAATTTAACTTACTTTGCTTTGAGAAGTAGATTTGCTACTTCTTTACAAGTCATTATTATCAGAGAATTGAAAGTTATACAACTTTACAGTTCCTCTGAGACCACTGCAGATGTTTGTGGAGGCATCATGTCCTAAAGCACTTACTCTAGGAGGGTGACCCTTTTACGTGTGTGTGTGTGTGTGTGTGTGTGTGTGTGTGTATGTATGTATTGCAGTGGAGGGTGTTATAGATCAACCAGCCTTCTCATTCCCAGGCTTTGCAAGTTTGACTGCCATATTGTACTGTGGACTCTCACATGATAGTAATTGTACTGCTATCTGTTGATTGAAAATATCTGCTAATACTTGAAGTTACTCTGGATTCACTCACAGATTTAAATAAATCTGTGTTGTGTTAATCACAACAGCCTCTGCACATATCATTAGTCTGTAGACAAAAGATTGCTACTTGGTGGTCTGTGGACTTGATCAAGCATGTGATGTGCTTTGTTTGCCTTCTTCAGTGTTGCTTTGTTGTTTTTGCTGTTGTCATTGTTTTGTTCTGAATTAGTTCCCAGTACCTGAAAGCAGTGGCTTCCTAGATGTAGAACCATCAGCTGAGTCCTCCTGTCTTCGTTCACATGCTGGGGAATAAGCCGAGAGACTATGTGACTAACCTAAGTCGCACAGAGCTGGGACCACAGCGCCAGCCTCTTGACTTCCTCCCTAGGACTTTTTCTGTCACCTGTAATGCTTGTGTTACACCACCTGCTTCTTCTTTTCTCACCTTCAGCCCCCTCTTGGAGTCCCCAGTTCCCATGAGGCAGGTACCCAGGGCCCTCCAGCAGTTCTCACGTGCGCTCAGAACCTTCTCCCCTCCGAGGTTCTGCATTTCAGTCATTGCCTCTTCCCTGTCACCACAACTCCTGCTCCCTTAGTACAGTTGATCCTTAGACAAGTGCAAGAACCTTACCTATGTAAGGAATTTAAGAAACTCCAAAGTCGATGTGTGATGGTTCATTGAATATAAACTTAAATAATTTCAACATATTTCATCTAGGAAAAAAATCTGTAAGCTCCGTCTGAATAAAAATATAATTCTTGTTTGCTTAATATGCATTAACCCTTGGAATAGTGAGTTTTTTCAAGCTCCCTGACCCCTGGGAGTGAGTTTTTCTTAAAAAAATGAAATAAGTTCCAGTTACAGTCTTATTAACCTAAAATCATGTTTGTTTGATGACCAATGTATGGAAAAAAGAACATCTATTTGCCTTTTTAAAATGTTGCCTTACACATTTTTAAAATAAAAATTTTTGTTACGATCGGACTCTGGATGGTCAGGAGGCACAAGGACGTGCATGAACGTTCGTACTACTCAAAGGGTTAATATTATATAGTGTTACACTTGTTGCAAGTGTCTGGATGTCCAGAAATCAAACCACACATCGCCACTTCAGGAAGATAGCTCATAACCATTTCTAAGAGAAATATGGTCCCTTGATTTGATTAAGCAGAAGAAATTATCTTTTTAAAAACCAGCTCAACAATGATCAGAACAAAAAAGTAATGTTAAATAATATTATTTTAAAAATTGGAAAGCAGGGGAGGAAAGAGAAAGTAGATGGTCAAGTTTAAGTCCACTCTAAGAAGTTGACGGCAGGCCCATTCTTTGCCACAGGAAGAGCTATCAGCCATGATGGTCCTAACCTGCTATAAATGGACTTGAAAAATACCATCTTATCTCAAAAAGATACTGTATGAGATTAAGAGATGATGTCTTTTTCTTTGGTGCATTTAAGATTGGGATTGCTAGTCCTCATGCCAAATTCTGTAGCTCGGAGAGGAGTTGATTATCTGTTTGGTCAGTGCTTCTGTGATTCATCTGTGGTTTTTCTCTTCCAGGTTCTACATAGAAAGCATTTCATACCTAAAGGATAATGCCACCATCGAGCTCTTTTTTCTGAATGCTAAGTCCTGTATCTACAAAGTAAGTACCTTTTCTTCTTGTTCAGAGTTTCCCGTTGAAATCTGTAAGGATCATTTGAAGCTGGAGTTCCCAAGTTGTTGCCTCCAGTATGATGTTATTGATTAGTAGGAGAAACTTATTAATTAATGACTGTAAATAAATTAGAAGTCCATGAAACTAAAGCTACCAGCTTAGACAAGTATGACAAATGGACTAGTCAATTTAGGTCTCGCTGGTATGAATGAACTTTCTGTATCCAAATGTATCTATAACTTACCATTTTTAAAAGTTCTAGCAATATGTCTCAAAGAGACCATATTGGACTTGGGGTGGGACAAATTTTTTAATTTTGCTAAAATGCATAAAATTTACCATCATAACCACTGATAAAGGTACAGTTTAGTGGCACTGAGTACATGCATCATTATCATCCATCTTCAGAGTCCTTTTCATCTGACATAACTGACACTCTGCACCATTAAACACTAACTCGTTCTTCCTCCTTCTAGTCCCTGGAAACCACCATTCTGCCTTCTGTCTTTGGGAATTTGACTGCTGTAGGAACTTTATATGAGTGGGATCAAACAGTACAGGGTGGGCAAAGGTAGACTTAGAGTTGATCATATGGAAAATATACAAAATTAATAAATAATAATACAAGAACCAACTGTGTTTCAGGTACTCACAACGGTAACCCTGCTTTTGCCCTGCCCTATATTTATTCTTCTGTCACTGGCTTCTTTCACTTAGTACAGTGTCCCCAAAGTTAATCCATATGGTAGCATGTGTCAAAATTTCCTTCCTTTTTGACTGAATAATGTATATTTATGGATATGCCACATCCTGTTAATCCATTCATCCATCAATGGACACTTGGGTTGCTTCCACCTTTTGGCTATTTTAAGTAATGTTGCTGTGAACATAGGTTTATAAACATCTGTACAAGTCCCTGCTTTCAGTTGTTCTGGGTGTATACCCTGAAGTGGTATTGCTGGATCATGTGATCATTCTGTGAAAGACCCTCACTTGGTGACAATTGCTGAGCCAGTGCTTAAACTGGGCTCAAACTCAGGGCGCATAAAACTTAAGTATTTTGAATTTTTGCCAAATGGAGGGGAGAGTCACTAAATGTAGTTTCAGGAACTTGCAAATTCCTTCCTCTCTCCAAGCCCCTGTTTTCTCATTGTAACAAGGAAATAATACCAACCTTACATACCTCACAGATTGTTAAGTGTAACTGCTGGGTTTTGTTTAATGGATGTGAAAGCACTTTGAAAATGTTCATGAATAAAAATTCGAGCACTGTCCACCAGGTGGCAGACGTGGGCAGTAAATGTCTGGAAAGTTATTGAATTTATGAAGCCACATTCAACCCAGACTAGTAAAAAGTTGCCCCAAATCATGCTTGAACAGAAACCAGAGTAAAGGAAGAAAAAGCTTCTCTCACTGTTGCTCAGTTCAGTCTACCACAAATGCTGAGCTGGAGCTGAAGGCTGTTTTGCTTCTGAGGACTTGATTCATGGAAAATAAAAAAGAAGAATAAATCCTCCGAACTAAGTATTACAAGTTCTCCAAGTGAAGATGGTGATGCATTCATTTATGATCATGGCTCCCACAGCTGACATGGAGAGATGTCAGTCCAGAAGCCCAAGCAGCCTACTCTCAGGAGCTGTCCTGGAGCTTGGTCATGTCAGTGACCCAGAGATAGATAGCTGTCCTGAACTTTATATAGGACACCAAATAGCATTGCGGGACTGCCTGTCTCCCTCCTGGTCATCAAAAATAATATTTTAATTTGCATAAATTCACACTTAGAGTTTAATTTTAAAAAATGTTCACAGGTATTGTCTTACTTGAACATCATGCGTGAGGTTGAGTGGGACCGTTAACTTTCCAGAGGGAGAAATCTGGTGTCAGTGAGGTGAAGGGACTCAGAGACAGAGAGCCTGCTGTGACCCTGCTGTGCACAGCTGTAAACATGTCAGACATGGGAGTCCCAGTAGCAGCGTGACTGTGACTAGGAATTTAGATTTGGTGTCCCAGCTCCGCCTCTTAGTAAATACAGTAAATGCAGGCACCTTCTGTGATATCTCCAAACTTAATTTTCCTCTTTGGATTGCAAGGCTATTAAAAGACTACCCACAACCTTCCTGAGAAAACCAGACGAGATGCAGCATGAACATAGTTAGCAGCACACCGGGCGCACTGGTAGCTCCTGCTGGCTAGAACTACGTGCTTGGGTGCAGGCACCAGGTATTTACCTTGGCTGTGGTCTTTGTGTCACACATTGTGCCCTCAGGCCAGAGGGCAGCGCCAGATATGTAGTCTGTAGATGGTGCTGATACCGGAGGCTTCGGTTGACACAGCACAGGTTTAATATCAGCTCTCTTCCTGTTTCTTGGGAAATGATTTTTGCAGTGTACTGGAATCCAGGTTATTCAGATAAAATAAGTTATTTATTCCTGCTTCTAAGACCCTGTTTCATTTACTTTTTAAAGCATAAATATTTATTTTCATCAAAGTAATTTAACGCTAGGAGAGATAGAAGGCAGCAGGAAAAGAAGAAGGCCAAACATGAGAGGGACTGACTTCATAAGCAGCTGTCGGTGTGAGTCTACAGGAGATGAGCAGGGTGCTGAGAACAGGACTTTGCACATCACTCCTTCACAGAGTCTCCAGGGGCTGGAGCCAGCTCAGTGGCATGTAACATACACAATCTATGATGCAGTTTATAATCTGAATGGTTCTAAGAGACTTATTATGAAAAAGAGCCCCACCTTCCCCACCAATTTCAACAATATTAGCTATTTCTCCTGGTATTTGCCTCTGTATTTCTAAATAATTGGCAAAGGGCGTTATTCTTCGATTTATCCATTTTAGATTTATTGAGATCCTGCCCAGTTAGTTGAGGATTGAGGTCTCCTATTGACCTTTCCCGTCTTCCCAGCGTGGTGATGGGTGAAAGTGAGGCTGTCTGTCAGCGTTACATTAGCGTGACTAATCCACGTAGCGTCCTGTGATTGTGATTCTTTTTTAGATAACCAGATGTTTAACCTGAAGGTGTAATAATGGCCTTGCAGTTACTTGTTTAGTTTCTGTGTACCGATCATTTTTTTCCAAAAGCTCCTATAGATTCCAAAATGCATACCAATATTAATTTCCAAGTGCAACAGGAAGTTCATCAGCTGTCTTTGGTTTGGTTTTTATTGTGATGTCTTTTGTTGTTTCTCTTGGGACTTCCCTTTGGAGGCTCCTCATCCGCTTGCTCGGGTCTGGACATGGTGCCATTCACAGCCTTCCATACAGGGCTCCCCTGCCCCATCCTGCACCCCAACTCTGCAGTAGGTTTTCTGTTTACTGGATCCTGGGTCTTCCTGTGTTTTGTTTTACACCATCATTTCCCTGGAGAACATCCTATAGTAATCTAGAGAAAGTGCATATGGGAAGTAAACTATTTGGCTGCTTGCATACTTGAAAAAGTCTTCTGCCTTCATATGTGATTAATAGTTTGACTGAACCTGGAACTACAGAACGAAGGTTTCTCTCAGGTATCCAGGTATTGCAGGAGTCACCTGATTTGATACCTCATCTCTCCTGTTCTTCATCTCTGTATTTTTATTCTGTCTTCTAGGAGTTTTTGTTGTTATTACCTTTCATCTCCTCTATTAACTTTTCAACCTTTGCTATGATGTTTTTAATTTCTAAGACTTGCTTTATATTATCTGGCTTTTCTCTTTTATGCATATATATTATCCTATTATTGTCTTTGAATCTAATATCATCTTAGTGCTCTGATAATATTATCATGCATGTTCTGTTCCCTTTCTGTTTTTGTCTAGTTTTTGGTTCTTTCTTTTTTTTTTTTTTTTTACTGTTTATTGAGGTTTGTGTCTTTTGTGTACGAGGCTTTTTTAAGTATTTGTTGACCCTGGTCTGTTCTCCTATATTTAAGAGTGAGGCACTTAAAAGCTAACTGACGCTCACAGGGCCAGTGGGGATGGTTCCCTGGTGAGTGTCCCTGTGGAGAAAGCCACTGATGTGCCCAGTTCTTCCAGTCGGCACCCTGGATAGCAGTGTTTGTGTGCTTTTCCCGTAGTTCCTCACTCTCTCCAGAGTGTCCTCCCTTACTGCCCGCAGCAGGCCGTGGCTTCTGTTCAGGACATAGATTCCCTTTCCATCCCTGTGCTTTCTGTCCACTTCATCCCGGCTGCCTGTTCGTCTTCTCCATGGAACAGACCTTGGCTTTCTTCAACAGTAGATAAGTGAGAAAATGGTTTTTGTTTTATTATTTTTCCCAAACTACAAATACCACCTTCCTACCTTCCTACTCTTTCTTCACCAGGAAACAGAACACATGACCAAATTGGATTTCTCTCTCACTTTCCCTTGCTTTACAACCCCTCTATTTTCTACAAAAAAAAAGGGGGGGGGGGCAGGAAACCACAGTCCTAATCTATTCCAGCTGCAGAAAACTAGACTACAGTCACAAGAGAGCAGGGCTGTATTGTCTGGTTTAGGTAAAGAAGAAATGAATATGGAGCGGGGCCACTGGTGCCCCACATGGCCACATGCTGCAACAGCACTTCTGGTGTGTTTTAATTCAACTAAGGTGACGTGTGTGATGGCAAGGAAACTTATAACCAGAGAATGGGTGGATTCATTTAGAAATCTGCCTGGTCCCATGGCAAGCACCCACGGGAATTGTGCCCAAGGGTGTTCTGTGTTCCCTGGGAAGTGACACAACTGCCAAGTATTCCATCTGGTTCTCTCCCTCTTTGGATATGGCTTCCTACCTCAACTAGTGAGGCCCATCCGTTAGCCTCCCAGGAGACAGTGGACTTGGCGTACTGCATGGGAGCCATTGAGTGGACATAGATTATACGCTCAGCTCTGACCCACCTCCAGGCTGCAGGATTAAATTCTCCACTGACAAAATGAAATTGATGTCAAAAGTTAGTTTCCATAATAAGTTTGAATAGCCCTGCAAACAATAAGTGCTAGGTCTAAAATGTCAGTGTCTGGGGGTTTTTTTTTGGGGGGGGGTTTGTTAGAAGGATTCCCATACATTACAGACCTTAAAGTTGTTATAAGGAAAATAAAGAAATCTGAGATCCAGCCAGCAATATTCTTCACAGAGAGACAAGAAAATTGGCTCCCATAAAGAATGACCTATCTCCATTCAGTTCCTTGTAGGAGTAACTTGATATTTATATAATTTGAGTCAGGTGAAGGGAGGAACTAGTCAAAGGACTGTGCAGTTATAAATCTTATGTTTGAACTGTATAGCCCTGTCTACCCTGAAGGGATTGACTGTTCACTTTTTAATTATAAAGTCAAAATTAAATTGTGCTTGATCTCACACTTATCTTAATGACAATGATAGCCAAAAAAAACAGGACCCATAGTCACCTCCTGAAGATGGAGTAAAACTGGCCTCCTTGGGATGGAGGAAGAGGTGGCATGAACATTTTTCTGAGTGAATTTTTATGATCACCTTTCATGACTGGTCACTGAATTAATCACATAGTCAATGCTCAGTACATTTTTTTTAGTTGATTACTTTCCAGTCTCAGGTAGCAAGGATTCACATGTTTCCTGGGAAATTTATCAAGTTTGGTGCCTACATGTACCCACCGAGAGCAAGCAGATCATCTCAGAAAAGAACAAGCTTACAATTCTCGTGTTCAATATGCTGGGGAGTCTCATGCTGCCTTCTTTTCCAAGATTTTGACTTTGGTCTGGGAGCTTAAATAATCAGTTTTGGGCCACATTTGCCACTTAGGTCTAAATACCATCATTCTTGACAAAATTGGAATAAGTGGTCTTTATCTAAGGTCTTCAAAAAGCATTGTTAATGAGCAGATATCATTTTCTCTGAAGATGAAAGAAACAAAGGCCAGAATCAAGTCCTATGAGACAAAGAAACCAACATAAATATGATGCTCAGACTGACAGAATCCTAATCCTTATCTCTTAGTGTGACTATTACATGTGCAATGCGTTTGGTCATAGGACAGAGAGTAGAAAGAACAGAGAAGGCCTTTCATTTTCAACTCTAGAATCAAACTTGTGTGGCCTCATACTCTTGGTTGTGCCCTTGACCTATAAAAGATTCCTTAGGATCATGAAATGGACCGTGTGCAGTAGACAGCAGGAGCCAACCCTGGGCCACTAAATGAGAGAGTGGGGGGCCCAGCATGAATCGTATGTACCTCAGTGGATCATTAGACAGATATGAAGCGACTTGGCTGATGAAAAACCGGCAAAGGGCTAGAAAGAGGAATAGTGCAAGATCACATCAGTCCTGTCATGCACCACAGCTCCTGTTTGCCTGGGGTTGGCTTTGTGTAGTCACTGTGAGTTGTGCAATAAGGTGGGGCAGTTACATGGTCACAAGGAGACAAAATGTGGGCATCAGGACACACTTGGATGATATACACACATAGGTAGGCATACACACACACACACAAAGTGCTGCTATCTCTTTAAAAAATTATATATGTGTGTGTGTGTGTGTGTGTGTGTGTGTGTGTGTATATATATATATATCACTATATGGCATATACCTGTTTATGTCAAAACATGCTGAAGGACAGAGGCAATATTGTGGAGTTCAAGTTATCTAAACACCAATGAGCAAAAATAAATAATACAGACATATTTGTAGATTGTCTTAGTTTCCAGATCACTTCTCCATTTATGCCTCACCAAACTCAGTAGAATAATTGGAAAAGAAATCATTATTCCCATTTGACTGATGAAGAAAATGAAACTCAAGATCCATGATGTATTCAGTGTTCCAGAGCTGTTTGGGCATTTGGGGATTAGAACTAGAACCTGGCATTTTCATGTGAGTGTAGAAATGATCTTAGGGAGGGCGTCAAGAAACCCTGATCTCTGGGTGTTCTGTGGGCGAGCAGAAAGGTGGTCACGGCTGGTAGGAGTCACTCGGAAAGCCACTAGGCCTGTCCTGTAAGTCTTTCCAAATGCACTTTGCAAAGGTCGTCCTCACTGTAATCTTCTCACACTGCCATGTGGCTATTAGTCATATTTTTGTCATGATTATCTCATTAATCTTAGGTGAAAGTTGGAATTTCTATAATTCCTGACCATGGAAGAATGCTTTGCATTCCGATTCTTGGTTAAGTGGACAGACCACCCCCACCTTCCTCAGCACCATGACGAGGTCCTCCAGCTCTCGGGACTTCTGGAGAAAGTCCACAACACCTGCCGCTTGAGGCTCTCATAGGACTGTTTGTTCAAACAGTTGGTGACCTTAAGATGGAAATCTTTCTGAGAATGTTGTTAGACATTATGTGATTGATAAATGACCTCAGGCCTCTTCCTTCAGCTACTTAATCACATGGAATGAAACCACGCTGACTTGGAGGAAGCAGGTCCATCCTCCCAGCCCCATCTGAATACACATGCACACACCTGCAGGTAGTCATGTTTTGTCTCTCCCTACCATTTTTCAAAAGATCAAAGAAGGCAGCACACATTATTCAGTAGTACGTAAAACAGATGCCCCAAAACAGATGGCCACAATAACTACCAGACATCGTATATATAAGATTACTACATGCTTCCCCAGAGCACCCTAGATTCCCAGGCGACATTCCTGCTCAGCAAACCCTGCAGACACTCATCCTCAAGTGATTCTGAGCACACTGGGGCACCGAAGATGTCACATGACCAGCGCCTAGGTCAGGGGTCCCCAAGCTTTTTACACAGGGGGCCAGTTCACTGTCCCTCAGACTGTTGGAGGGCCGGACTATAAAAAAAACTATGAACAAATCCCTATGCACACTGCACATATCTTATTTTAAAGTAAAAAACAAAATGGGAACAAATACAATGTTTAAAATAAAACACAAGTAAATTTAAACCAACAAAGTGACCAGTATTTCAATGGGAACTATGCTTCTCTCACTGACCACCAATGAAAGAGGTGCCCCTTCTGGAAGTGCGGTGGGGGCCAGATAAATGGCCTCAGGGGGCTGCATGCACCCGTGGGCCGTAGTTTGGGGACCCCTGGCCTAGGTGGCGCCACGTGAGAAGTGCCCATAGATCTTCCCTGATGGGTCTTCTCCTGTTCTCCCTCCTCCTTTCTCATTCCATTCTCAGTCAAGGGAAAACCCAGCACCCCAGGAAAGTCTGGGGGTTTTCACGCACTCTTCCCCATTCAGTTTATTTTCTCTGCATGAGCAGAAACACATGAAAGAAGCCACCTCTGGGTCGCCAGAGAAGTCAGATGAGAAAAAGGTAGAGTTGTCTCTTTAATGTGACATGGCAGTGTGTGTCTGAGGGGCAGCTCCTCTACGTGGGGAACTAACTCAGCTTTCAGGTTTTGAAGCACAAGGGGAATTGTAGAGCTCACGCCATCACAATGGAATTTTACAGATAAAATCAGTGGGGAGGGCCGATGTCAAAGGGGGAGAAGTATTATGAACAGTAGACATCGAGGAATCGGGGAGAGATGGCACGGTAGACAAGGAATTTTCTTCACAATTAGGAACGCGTCTTCCTGCTGTGCCCAGGTCAGTTTCTACACACACCATGTCGATCTGTACTGATTTCTCTGAGGCTAGATGAGATGGTTCTTGAATGCAATCCAGATTAAGTAGAAATGATAAGAAGTCATGATGCAGCTCTCTTTTCCATCAGATTTTACAAAGGAATGCCTGGGCCATTTTCTTCTTTAATCCTTTTTCCTCTACCTGGCCACATTCTGACTCTTGCTGTGTTTAATGTCTTCACTGGGAGATGGTCAAAGTCAGAGAAGGTTAAAACTTACCCTACTTAGAGGTGCTAGTTTCCACGTACCCCGAGGATGAATATGGTGAGAAAGAACTTGGGTAAATCACATCAGATGTTTAATTTTGCATTTTCAGTAGCTTCGCTGTGAATAAGAGTGCGTTACAGTTAATGCTCACTACCAGAGTACTGTCCAGCAGTCCTTCCGGGAGCTGCACAATAGGCTGTGTGAAATCAAATCAAATTAAAAAGCCCTCCCTCTGCCTTTCCTGCTCTGCTTCTTCCCACAGTAGAGACATTCTCATTTAGCTGATGAGTCAAATAATGATCTCAAAGCTGCGTTCACACTTAAAACGGTTGTCTCCTGATGGTTGGTTTTGAGTTACACATTAGATAAGCCTCTCCTTGGATGTTAAACATTAGCCCACCATTGACCATTGGCTGCAGCGTAGGTGTAAATGTTTGACAGAAGAGCACACTAACAAGCACACGGGAGCAACTTCAGGAAGCCAGCTGGTGGGAATAGCAACGAACATAGAGTAGAAACGAGTGGAAACGATCTGCTGCGGAAACGCTGGATAGTGTTTCTGGAAATCCTTTGTACACTGTTAAGTGAGTTACATTCTGATGGGACCTGGCAATCCCAGAAATGCAATTTCAGGCATACCTCCACATCCCAGCACTGACAGTTTGTGTCAATTACAATGCTCATAAAGCTCCTTCTGCCAGTTAAGCATAAAGAATTATTGTCCCCCATTCTTTCATGTGCTCTTATTAGTTCTCTTAGCCCACACTTCTAAGGTGGTTCAGTGGTGAACGATATTATCCATCTTTGTAATCCCTAAGCCCAACTATATCCTTCCCTCAAAAGATACAAGCTTGCTTTAGTGCATTGTTTTAAATTATAGGGGCCAATTCTGGACCACACACACACAAAAAGGCATGAATTAGAGTTTATTTTATAATTCAAATGAACAGTAATATGTGCTTAGCTACCTTTGATGACAGGTTTGGTTCTGACAATATGTCTGCCAAGACTGAGTCCTAACTGATTTGGGGGAATGCACGCCCTCAGAAAGGCCACATGCTGGACAAGAAGTTCAGTTGTTTCCAGCCCCTGTACTGACACTGAGGCCTTGTGACTTTGGGCAAGCCCCTTACAGTTTTGGATGTCTGTCCTAGCTCTGACTTGCTGTGCTCCAGTCACTTACAATAGGTCTAGTGATGTTAGAGAGAGAACAGCAGTTTGACAACAGAAATATATGAATTAGTTTTGTTATTTTTCTTACGTGCAAATGGACTCTGGGTTTCCCTTTGTCTTTAAAATCTGAACTATGTATAGCAATACAGTGTAATGTACTTAGAATTTGTTACAAAGGTAGAGCTTATTTTAAGTGTTTTTACTACATACACACACACACAAAGAAAGAATACACACACACACAAAGGGACACGAGGAAAATTTTGGAGGTGATGGATATGCTTATTTCTTTGAAAGTGGCAATGGTACACACAGGTGTATGAATTTGTCAAAACTCATCAAACTGTATTTATTCACCACGTGCAGTTTTGTATGGGTCAGTTATACCTCAGTAAAGCTCTTTGGAAAGAGATATGGGCTATATACATATTGAAAATATATATATTACATAAAAGAAAAAATATATATTAGATATTTTTCAAAAGGTTTATGTCCTTTTAAGACCATGTCCATAGATCATGATTAAATATTTAGGGGAAGGACAAATAGGACAGAGCCTTTTTAAGCCCAAACTCTGTCACAGTGCCGACCAGTGGGACTCTCTGCAGGGACAGGAGTGCTTCCCGCTCGGGCAGCCACCAGCTATACTCAACTACTGAGTGCATGAGAGAAAGGTGGCAACTAAGGAACTATATTTTTAATTTTCTTTGATTTTAATTTAAAGAGTCACAATCCCAGTATGACATTTCCTTCAATAAAGTCATACTACATACCAGTTCTGAGGTAGAGTTTACAGAGAAAAGGCAATTCATGATCAAGTAACTGTACTCCATTGATCAGTCAGATTAACAGATTTGTAACAAGCTGGGGACTGGCCCACTTCTTAGCTTCCCGTAAAGATTTAAAGTTGAGGCCTTAGAGAGGACTTGGTAGTCCAAGCACCACTGGGTCCATTCTGGCAAAGAGCCACCAGAGGATGTCAGGGAGGACCTGGGGCCAGATAACTCAAGGGACATTGCCTCAGGAACCGGAGATATTCTGTGAGTCTTTGAGATTCAGGGGAACTCAGAAAAGGAAGACCAGGCCTCCTCTTCAGAACACATCATAATGAAGTCATTGTTCAAGTACCAAACTTACCTTCCTTGTCTTTTTTCTCTGCAGGAACTGATTGATGTCGATAGTGAAGTGGTGTTTGAATTAGCCTCCTATATTTTACAGGTCAGTTTTCCCCGCCTTCTGACCACACCCAGAAGAATGAGGAATAAGACTTAGGTGCATGGCCCTGCAATAGCCACAGCTTGGTGTCTCCGTTATTATAGCCACAGAAGGAAAGAACTACTGGGGACAGTGCACCAAGGCAGTAAATAGGAGATTCTGTTATTCCAAAATGTTAGGATAGCATCTCTCTATAAGGGAACATTGTGTGTAGAACCTGAGCCTGAGGAAAACTGAGACCATTCAGTGGCCCCGTTTTCTTCGGATCTGGCGCTCTCCCCCACTCTGGAGAAGCCCACTAAATAGCCAGGATTAATTGCCAAGACTGTCACTTCATGCTCTGTGGAAAGACAAGGAAAAGACCATTAGCTTTATACAAAAAAAGAGGTATACTGAATATTAGCAATACTACAAGGTGAAGGGAAAGGATGTCACCAACTTATTCCTTCAACAAAGATTTATTGAACAAGTACTTTGTTCAAAGCATTATGCTAGATTCACTAACGAGTCTGTGGTCCCCGCCTCCAAAAGTCTTCAGTACAATCGGGACATAGCCCCTGATACATGTTAAAATGAGAGGCAGCACAAGACATAGACAGTTCTACCCAGATGCACATTCTGGTTCAAAATCTTTAAACTAGAAAAAGTTAGAGCAGGGCTTAGAGGTGGAAACTTGCAATTTGTCATTATGAATCACTTTCTTTGTATATAACTTTCTAAAGTTTAATTGTCTCATATTTAAGTGGCAAAGGCATGTGTCCCTTCTTAATTATAGTTCTGTGGCAGATAGGACCACAGCAGAGGTAAGCTGGACTAATTCTGTGGAGGAACTGTCATGACTATAGAATGTAGTGTATCTTAAAGGCTTTAACTCTGAATTAGAATGTTTCACTTATACTGAATTTTTTCTTCCACAGGAGGCAAAGGGAGATTTTTCTAGGTAAGTTTACAAAAGTTATTTTGCTTAAAAATTTATTTTATTACATCTCTATTTTTTTAAAAAAAATTTCTGCCTTTTATAAGAGGGCAATTTATTAATTATATATATTTATGATGAGATTCAGCTCTCAACTTGCCTATTGAAACATATCTATCGGGCATAGACCATATAATAATAGCAAGAAGGGTCTTCTGTACTAAATAAAAAGCCTAGATGTTACTACAAGGCTGAATGAGAAACCGGTGTCACACATGGCTACAGTGTTGAGGTTTGTCGGGTTGTCTGTGTGTCTCTGTGAAGCCCATCGCTACAGTGTAAATAAGGCTGCAGATAACACTGGCAGTCCTAGTATGGAAATTGATATCTTTATTTTTTTTCTCCCTATGTTTTGAGGGGCAAAATGCTATCCCACAGGGAGACTGTATTCATAAAAGTATTACAACATAAATATTCCACCTCTGCTTTTCTTCTCCATGTATCATGTTAGGGAGAACAGAGGCAGACTGCAGAGCCTGCACACTGCTCTAATAGCCTGTGCAAATGCAAACCTCAGTCTTGCCATTCATTTCAGTAGGCACTGCCCACTGACCAGCATGGCTGGAGTGCCTCCCAGTTTGTCAGGGTCATTATTGGGGCCTTCACAGAGTAGGTGGTTCTAGCTGTCTACAAACAGGATTGTCGGCTCAGAAACACATTATTCCTTGGGTTCTGTTGCATCAAACTCCCATGGAGGAAATTTAGGATAAACCAACTCTTTAGAATCAAGGTCTAGAGACAGAAAGACCAAACCACATGCATAAGAAAACAGAACATTGGGGCCTGAGGATTCTGGCTCATTAATAGGATATTAGCAAAATTGGTATGAAAATAAAACACAAATTGTGCCTCTTTTCTGTAAAGGAATTTGTATGTTTTCCTATGCTTTAGGGCCATGATGGCGAACCTTTTTATAAAAACCGCCCACTTTTGCAGTGCTGGTCAACCTGGTCCCTCCCGCCCACTAGTGGGCATTCCAGCTTTCATGGTAGGCCAGTGGCAGTGCCCTTTGGTTGCATGAAAGCTGGAACGCCCACTAGTGGGCGGGAGGGACCAGGTTGACCAGCATTGCAAAAAGTAGGTGGTTTTGGCCCTGGCCGGTTGGCTCAGTGGTAGAGTGTCGGCCTGGCATGGGGGAGTCCCGGGTCCGATTCCCGGCCAGGGCACACAGGAGAGGCGCCCATCTGCTTCTCCACCCCTCCCCCTCTCCTTCCTCTCTGTCTCTCTCTTCCCCTCCCGCAGCCAAGGCTCCATTGGAGCAAAGTTGGCCCGGGCGCTGAGGATGGCTCTGTGGCCTCTGCCTCAGGCACTAGAATGGCTCTGGTTACAACAGAGCGATGCCCCAGATGGGCAGAGCATTGCCCCCTGGTGGGCATGCCGGGTGGATCCCAGTCGGGCACATGTGGGAGTCTATCTGACTGCCTCCCTGTTTCCAACTTCAGAAAAATACAAAAAAAGTGGGCGGTTTTTATGAAAAGGTTCGCCATCTCGGCTTTAGGGGGTTTGATCTGTAAATGCAACATTAACCGCTTCAGTTGGTGGCCTCCCTGTACTTGTCTAGCTTTGTCAAGTTCATGCTGACTGGTTCTTAGGTCTTAGCTGCTTTCCCTTCGCTCTCCTATGCATTTCTAAAGCTTTCCAACAAAATGTGAGATGTGTGTTCTCACTCAGGTATCTCAGCAAAAGCAAAAAATTATTTGACAGTGTAAAACAAGGATCAGCAAACATGACATCTAAAGGGCTAGACAGTAATATCTTGGGTTTGCACACTGTACAGTCCTGCTGCAATTACTCACCTCTCCGTTTCTAAGTGCAAAACAACCATAGACAATCGGCAGGGTTCCAACTAAACTTTATTTATACACTTGAAAATTTGAATTTCTGATATATTTTTGTGGATTACAAAATATTATTCATTTTTATTTCCATACCCTCTCCAAAAATTTAAACATGTAAAAATCATTCTTAGCTCACGGGTCTTCTAAAAACCAACAGAGAACTGGGATCTGACCAGTGGGGTGTAGTGTGCTGACCTCGGGTTGTAAAAGGGAGCCCCTTCAGCTCCGTGGGAACATTTATTTGGGTGAGGAGACCTCTGGGCCCCTTTCACCTAGGTTTCCCACATCCTTGCTATAAAGCAGAGGTAGCCGCTTTTTTGTTTTTTAACTGAGGCTTTTTTACAGCCTTATTAGGGACCTTGAACCCTACAGGTGGCCAGTCTCCATTCGCTGAATTTGTTGAAGGAAACGTTTTCAGGATATAGAAGCTACACCTTGTTGTGTGGTTTATTTTTTCCATTACTTTGTTATGCCTTCATTTGGTATTGGAATTTGGGGGTTTTGATAAGTGCAAGTTCATATCTATTTACAGAGATGTCTGCAGTCCCATGAAAAATGGTTTAACAATCACAGGCCCAGCGGTGTCCATTGTCCGGTCTACTTACTCTGAGATACTTTCCCCATCTTTTCCTTCGCCAGCCCTAACCTCTGCTGTAAATACTACTTGGCCCGTGGAGCATGAGAATATGTCACCACAGGGGTCGCCAGGGACAAGGAAGTGCAGGCCAGCCGGCAGTTATTTAAGGCTCCCTAATGAGCTTGTGGAATGCCAGCTTGTTCGCTTCAGAGAAACAAAGGAGCCTGGTTTGGCTTCATTTGTCAAAGGGCAGCCTCGCGGTTTGTTTGCAACAGCGATTCTCTGGGGAGGGAAATAGCTGTCAGGGAAGGAGAGGTCAAACCCCTTATCAAGGCCAGTTTATCTCCCACAGGAAATACCCTGGTCCCCAGCATGGAGGTGACACGTTACACGGGGCGTTACACGGGGCGGGCGGACTCCTCACAAACACCCGATGGCCGGGGCAGGCCCACGTGGTTAGTAGGCTGGAGCGGCCTGGAGTTGAGGAACAGGAGACGTCATTCTAAATTCCTTGTTGGTGCTTCTTCCCATCTACATCTGGAAAAGTCCCCAAAGCATTGAAGGTGACCACATTTGGTTTGGTGACTGAACATTAGGCATTTAAGATGTTACAGTCTCATAATTTAGTTTTATAGCAAGTTATTTTTGCTCTATTAGTAATTCATGCAAGACTCTACAACCTTAGTTGTGTTTAACTGAATGGCTTTGACTTGTATATACCCTGTAAACACGTTTTCCTGAACGATATTAATAAAATGTGATGTCGGCTTAGAACACATAGAACATTGGAGAGATCTCTTCTGTAATACCTGGTCCAGGGTATAATTCTAAGATATTCTAGAACCCGGAGGCTCACATAACCTTTTGAACTAACGATAGCACGTAGAGGTTAGGAGTTACATTTGTAACCCTTCCTACCCTAAGGGTCTCACCCTTCCTACCCTAAGGGTCTCGAAGCTCTAACTTCCTGAAAGCCTATATTGCCCAGGATGCTATTATTCTATATATTTACATATTAAATATATATATATTGTCTCTATAAATATATACAGATTACATTTATGTAGAATGAATATTAAAATTCTACAAATTATGGGAGCGATTTCCTTGAAGTACCAGAGGAAGAGTTGTTTTAAAAAAGGGGAAGTCAGAAGTGCTGAGTCCTTTCATAGAAAGAGCTGCAGAAGGCAGCCTGAGTCATAACTGCTCCTGAGCCCACAGGCCGGTCTGGTTCTTCTGAATTCTTTCAGCTCAGCAGACCACTGAAGCTTATTTTTACACAACGCTCCCTTTTCTTTCCAGTTAAGGGAAATACTCACTTCCCTGTCTTACTAAACTTTACAATGAAATCTTGGTTTCAGTGTTGCTGGAAGAAAATGACTCAGGTATGAATAGATAAGAATTGCCTGTGATAGGAAGAAATATATTTCACACACGTTCGTATTTTAACATATGATGGACAAATTTGTAAGATACCGTTGAAAGTTTAGGAAATAGTCTTATCTAAAAATAACATTTTCTCTCATGTATTATTTTCCTTAGCACAGCATGTGGTCATCGTATTTCATTTCCTGGTGTATATCTCTAAAAAAATGAATGCCTATCAACCATGAGAAATTAGTAAAGTTGGCATTTCTGTTTAAAAACAACTGAATAGCCTAAGAACTATTAACCATGGTAGCTCTATAGGCAAATATTAGATTGAGAAGTGTCAGCACAGTTTGAAAACAAAGTTCTCGTTTGACAATCACTGCTGAACATTAGTCAACTACAGTTTTTTATGACTTATAGGTACTTTATTCAGCAAAACTCTGTAGTAGTTTGAGTACTGCTGACCACTACCATTTCCTGTTTTAAAAATATTTTTAAACCTTGGGCTACTGTAGAAAAATTACATTCTCTTCTTTAAAAAGGTAAACACAAGTACCCTAGCCTGATAGCTCAGTTGGTTAGAGCACTGTCCCCGAGCACAGAGGTCGCCAGTTTGATCCCTAGTCAGGGTACATGCAGGAGCTGATTGATGTTCCTGTCTCTCTTTCTTTCTCTCTCTCTTCCCCTATTCTCTCCCTCAAATCAATTTAAAAAAATTTTTAAAGAGAAATTCAGGAAACTCCTCATTTAATCAACTGAACCAGGGTAGTCAAATTATATAGTAACATTCTAATTTAATTTAATAGAAGACATTGCTATGCTACGCTGTATTAAGTAAGGTGTTACAAGAACTTGAGTTTTTGTTTTTTTCTCTAAGGGACCTTAATGGAAAACCCTAGTGGCTAATCTCCATACTCTGATTTTGAGAACCTCCTCACTTTTTACTTTCTGTCAGCCCTTCTGAAAGTGTGCCACCAAAAAAGAAGGGAAAAAAATCATTTTAAACAGCATTTGCCAAATTGGTGAATTAATTAAAAAATACTTTATGCTGAACAGCACAAATAATTGCCCAAATCACACTACCTTCGAAATAATAAAAAATCACCCGTAGTAAGAGACATCTGTTAGGTAGAATATTTTACTAACAAGATTTATTGAAACCAGATTGCTACAGCTCTGTTACTCCGGGCCATCTGTTGGGATCTGGAAATATCTTTGTTACAGAGGACCGGATGTACTGATGCTAATCATTAGAACAGGAATTTACCAGCATGAGATTTATTAGGACCTGTGAGCAAACGGCCACTGAAAAAGGTTGATATTAAGGAGATTCTGTGTAAAGATCCAAGGGCCACATTTTCCTTACCTGTTCAGTAGGGCCTGTTGTGTGCGGGAGAGGCAACAGAGGAGGCCCCACATCTGCAGACTCTCTATTCCAAATAAACACAGTGACCAAAGAAAAAGAAGCAAAGTTGTGATTGTATACTTAGAGGTCAGTATATATGACATCAGTACGAAGTTAAATGCTTATCCAAAATAGTCTCAGCTTATCAGAGTTTAGTGGTTATTAAGAAACCTTACTGTATCCCTGATCTATCAACCTGCAGGTTTCTAATGCTGTTTCTTTTTGTTTGTTTGTTTTTTAGAGAGAGACAGAGAGTAAGGGAGAGAGATGAGAAGCATCAATTTGTAGTTGCAGCACTTTAGTTGTTCATTGATTGCTTCTCATAGGTGCCTTGACTGGGGGGCTCCAGCCTACCCAGTGACCCCTTGCTCAAGCCAGCAACCTTAGGCTTAAGCCAGCGACCATGGGATCATGTTGATGATCCTGTTATCAAGCCAGTGACTCTGTACTCAAGCTGGTGAGCCTGTATTCAAGCCAGCGACCTCAGGGTTTTAAACCTGGAACCTCAGTGCCCAGGTCAATGCTCTACCCCCTGCACCACTACTGGTCAGGCTCTAATCTATTTCTTTAAAAAAAAACAAACAGATTTTAGAGTTAGAACAATGCATTACTCAGTTAATAGAAATGAAGGCAGTCAGTCATTCAGTAACAAAAAAAACGTTGATTTTTTTTTTTACCTCTATTTCAGAAGAGAAGTTGGAGAATTTATTTTTGCTGATAGTATTTTTTTCTCTTTCACAGGCTGTATGTTCTTAGCACTCAGGGAGAGCAGTTAGCAAAAATAAAAATACAGACCTTTTTATATATCTTCTGTAAACCATCAGACCATGTGTTTACTAGTCTGGAAAGATAAAGGAATGTCTCTGACAAAAAATAAAATAAAAACCCTCTCTTAATTGTTTTTTTCTTTGGTTGAAATCTGTTCTGTCTTTTTAAAGAGCATTTGTGAATTAATGTAAACAAAAGTTGTCTTACTGATATCTGAAAATTCCAGGTTTTAGGCCCTTTATGTGAAATTAAATAATGTTGTTTAACTAGTCATAGGTTAAAGGAAGAACTTTAGAAGATCAACAGGAAAAGCAGACAAAGAGCTAGTTTTGAACTTTAAAAAAAATTTTTAGGTGAGAGATGGGGAGGTAGTGAGGCAGACTCCCACTTGTACTCTAAGTGGGATTCACCCATCAACCCCTGTCTAGGGAAGATGCTGAAGTCCCAAGCTATTTTTAGTGCCTGAGGCTGCTGTGCTCCTGAGCTACCCTAAGTGCCCGGGGCCACACTTGAACTAGTAGAGTCACTGGGTACAGAAGAGGAAGAGGGAGGGAAGGGGGAGAGGGAAGGAGAGAGAAGCAGATGGTTGCTTCTGTGTGCCCTGACTGGGAATCAAACCCAGGACATCCGTATGCTGAGCTGACATTCTATCCACTGAGCCACTGGCCAGAGCCAGGCTAATTTTATTCTGAAACACTTTTTAATAATAAACATTTATATATATTGCTATCTTTAAAAAGATGACAATGTTATTTTCTTGCCCAGATAACAGACAACATTGAAAAAAAAGTTGCTTAATCTAAAGCAGCAGTCTATAAATCACAAATCCAAGTCTACTAGTGTTATTACTTTGCACTTACATGAATGCTTTTAGTACTACAACTCAAAACAACCTCAGTTCTAAATCATTATTAGCACATTTGATCATTTGAGTATATTTTGCTATAGTTTTTTTAATGAGCCTCGAGAGAAAACAGCTAGCACTAATCATATAGTAACAGATAGATTTGCTGAGATTTTTAGATAATTAGTAACAAATACTCAGACAGTTGTGTTTGCAATAGTCAACATTTGGAATACAATTTACATAACCTAATAGAATCTCGAATACTCAAACCTGCAAATTTTCCTATTAGAAACTTTTTAGAAAAAAGTTATTCATTAAGCTTGAAACACATCTATCAGCCCAAAGACAAGTTTTTGTGGATATTTTCCTGTGTTTTTTTGTTTGTTTGTTCTGTTTTGTTTTTTATTGACTTCAGTAAGAGAGGAAGAGAGAAAGAGAGAAATGTGAACATTGATCTGCCCCTGTATGTGCTGTGATCAGGGATGGAACCGGAAATCTCTGTGCTTTGGGACAATGCTCTAACCAACTGAGCTACCCAGCCAGGGCTTTTCCCCAAGATTTAAAGACTTTGAGGGAGAAGCCGCTGGAACCTTTCAGACCAGCAGGACCTTTTGAAAGGAACAGAATCTATGAAAATTTGAAACAAAATGCTCAAGTGGAAAAGTTACAAATTATTACAGAAAGCTTTGTTTTGTGCACAAAAGGCCACTTTATTGAGGTTTTTCAAGTGTATAATTCACATTTTCCAAGTATAGAGAACTATTCAGATAGGGTATTTTGCAGGATAATAGTCTTCAGATACCATGGGAATGTAAACATAAAGTAAGGAGGAAATATTGTATTATGATAGCTTGTCTGTTTTGCTAAGCATTTATTTAATATCAATGTCACATTTGAAGTTGGCTTTCTGAATAGTATAAAGGTGCATGGCTATGACACTAGGTCAGTTTTCAGAGTTAAGATTCTCAATCTAACCTGACCAGGTGGTGGCGCAGTAAATGGAGTGTCGGACTGGGATGTGGAGGACCCAGGTTTGAGACCCCAAGGTCGCCAGCTTGAACGTGGGCTCATCTGGTTTGAGCAAGGCTTACCATCTTGAGCCCAAGGTCGCTGGCTTGAGCAAGGGGTCACTCAGTCTGCTGTAGCCCCCTAGTCAAGGCACGTATGCGAAATCAGTCAATGAACAACTAAGGAGCCACAACGAAGAATTGATGTTTCTCATCTCTCTCCCTTCCTGTCTCTCTGTCCCTCCCTATCTATCCCTCTCTCTGACTCTCTCTGTCTCTGCCACAAAAAAAAAAAAAAAAGATTCTCAATCTAAAGGGTGAGGTTGTAGAAAATCAATCAGTTACTTCCTCTTGTCTGAATAAAATTAAAATTAGTCTCAAATTGTAAATCTATAAAAAGAAATTTTAATTTGCTTTAAATTTTACAGGTTTAAAACTATGTTAAAAGTTCACAAAATTTTCACAAAAAAAAATCACAAAACCCTAAGAAACCAGACTCACTTATCAAGGAGGAACTACATTAAATGTATTATTAAATTCAGTCTTTGAGATCCTCACTCTAGGATATCTTGTTTAAATTTGTTGTTGCTCTAATTTGTGGCAAAATTCTCACTTGATGTATTGCTAGAAATCTTAGTTTTTCTGCAGTGGGTCATTTGAACTCCCTGTGTTTTATTAGAGGGGTAGGTGATAGGAGAGAGACGTGTCATCTCAAACCCCACCTCCATAACAGTACAGCACAGCATCAAGAGACTCCTTTTTTTTTTTTTTTTTTTTTTTTTTTTTTTTTTTTTTTTGCTGGCAGCACTAATAACTACCTAAAAGTTTGGAATAAAATGTGGTTAATATTTAAATAAATAAATAAATCAACTTTGGTTTTATACAGTTTAGCAAATGACTCTCTCAGAGTACCATTTCTATTTTTTAAAATGTGGCATGAGGACTGTTAGAACTTGAACTGTTTAAGGGTGTTTTATCAGTTGGCATTTATCAGGTGCAGCGAACTCCGGGGGAAATGGCTGCGTCAAAGACCCTGAAGAGAGGAAGCTGGGAACTTGCAGCACATTCATTAGGTTTTTAGCTTCATGAATGACCAGCCTTCCACTAGGGCAGTGTTCTATATTGTAGCTAGTTTTTGGCCAGCTCATTTGAAGGGCTGGCCACCTCTAAGTTACTCCAGATGTTTACAGACAGCAGAAAGGCAAATAGAACATTTCTACATGATGTCTCTGGGGAAGGTTTAAGAGCCATGGATGCTGTCCAGAACATAATGGATTTGGACGGGCTTCACGCCTTAGCGATTTCTTGTTATATTAGTCTCTGTAACCTCGCCCTGGGAGAAAGCTTGAGAACCCACTGCAGGCTCCAGCAAGGAAGTCAAAACTGGGACTGTCATTGGGGAAATTTGTTTGCCAACAAACTAGTGTTTGGTAGTAAGACAATCCCTTCCTCCTTCAGCTCCTTCCTTCCCCAAATAAACTCTGGATGAGATGAGTGTGAGTAAATCCAAGCACAGACTTCGGCTCATTGCCTTTCTCACCATTTCATCCAATGAAAGTTCATCCCATAAAAGTGCCTTTGGATAGACATTTAAGATGCTGCACTGGGCACTGATGAATCAGTGACTCCAATCTCTGTTCTCAGGGACCCGATTATAGTTAAACAGGAGAGAGAGGATCTAGCAATTCATCCCCCTTGAGTGTTTGGTGAACTTAATACTTGCTTAAAATATGCCTCAACAGCCTGCAGGTAAAGATTCCAAACACTGGTTGGGAATCAAGTTTTCCTGTCCACCTAGCGCTTACCTGTTTGAAAACCTACAGGGGCTGACTACTGTCTACTGCAGTGTTTCTCAAAGTGTGCGCCAGGGTGCACTGGTGCACCCTAGAAGATTTCCAGGTGTGCCCTATGGCAGTGGTCCCCAATCCCCGGGCTAGTCCGTGGGCTATTTGGTACCAGTCCGCAGAGAAAGAATAAATAACTTACATTATTTCCATTTTATTTATATTTAAGTCTGAACAATGTTTTATTTTTTAAAAATGACCAGATTCCCTCTGTTACATCCAAGACTCACTCTTGACGCTTGTCTTGGTCACATGATACATTTATGCATCCCACCCTAAAGGCCGGTCCATGAAAATATTTTCTGACATTAAACCGGTCCGTGGCCCAAAAAAGGTTGGGGACCACTGCCCTATGGTATTCCAGAGAAATATGTGCCTGTTGGGGACCAGAAAACCAACAGGGTTTTTGGAGTTTAGATTTTTGTGGGACAGAGGTGTGGGGAATTGGCTGTAAGCTGACAGTCTGCCCAACCCCCACCTCACTTGCCTGATTAGGTTGCAAAAGGCTGTTAAGCTGTGGTGCTGGATTGTTTACACTGCCCCCATGTTCCCCAGAAAGACTGGAGGCAAGTTTCTTCTATCCTTTGTTTGGTGTAGAGTTAAGATGATATGTATGGTGGGGGTTTTCTGCACTCAACACAATTAAGAGTAAAAAGAGAGGAATTCTTCAATGTATTGACCAGGAAATGAGAGTTTGTGTGTCTTTCAAATATATGCCCAAACATTGAAGAAATCGCTAGGACACATCAGGCTCATGTTTCTCATAAACACAAGAATGAAAAAACTTAACACATTCTTGCCAGGACCTGCCGAATTTACTAAATCTTACTGAGAATGTATCTATATATATAAAAAGATAACATTTTTGTGGGCTTTTTTAATAATCTTTTAACCCCTCTTTTTTATGAATTCTAAAAAGCATAACTCAAAAAATGTAACATAAAAATGTTTTTTAATGTCAGAATAAATTTAATTCTGTCATATTTATTTTGTCTAATTATCATAAAAGCACGCTTGGACTTTATTTTCTTTTCTTTAATATTTGACTTAATTATTATAACATATTTCTCAGAAATTTGTATATAGTACGCCTAAAATTATTTGTAGGATTTTGAATGTGCCCTGACTTCAAAAAGTGTGAGAACCACCTGTACTGGATCAGTTTGAATTCTCTCAGCCTGGCAGTGAAGGCCCTCAAACTTCTGTGCCTAATCTGCCTTTAATATAGCTTCAGTGCCCCTTATGGATCAGCCACTCCAATTGATCTTTTTGATTCAAATTATATGCCTCCATGCTCTCCTCCCATTAAGGAGAACCATGGTGTTCCTCTTGTTTTCTCCACACCAGAGCCCATGGGGGCCCTTTTTTCTTCTGGACTTTTAAATTTTGTTTTAATCAGTGTGATCAGACACTGCTCATATGGTCAGTTACCTTTTAATTCACACCTCTTGAGTCCCACACTAAATTGTAAGCACCTTCTGGCTAAGGACTTTGGCTCCTATAGATATTACATATACCATACATACACACACACACACACACACACACACACACAGTTTTTGTATCCCCTAACATACTTTTCACATAGCTGTGTCTCCAGAAATACTTCCAACTTTGTGGTTATTAATAAATCTTTGCCTTCCCACTTACATGATAACAGTTCCAGTATTGGTTTTATTGACTCAACAACAAGCTGAACTTTTCCTTCTGGGTGATTGTTCAAAACCAGAATTTGAAAATATCCATTGCCATGTTTTCTTAATCCACTTGAAAAAATGCCCTTTGTGGGAGCAGCTCTAATGTTACCACCACCATACATGTACCTCTTTGTCACCACAAACATCGGGAGGAAGTATTGGAGTGGTTTGCCCAGTTCCAGTTGGTATTGGAAGAGTAGTTGCTGATTCCGATGCTGTGGGCAGTATGTCCAGCTGGTGGGGACTCAGAGGAGGGCACACCCCCCAGGTAGCCATGAGGGTGCTGGCCCTTTGTTGCCCAAATGCCTCAGGAGCTCCCTGTTTATAACTGTGGTGTTTTTTTCTTCCCTGATTTTTACTTGATGAGCTGCTATCTCATCTCTTTTTAGGTATTACTGCCCAAGGTCCCAGTGGCCAATATTTTCCTTGGTTAGTGTGTGCAGGGTGTAATCTGATAGCACAGCCTAAGTTAGAACAGTGGACCCAAAGCAGGACTCCCTAGGGTGAGTCTCTGTTACCTGCCGTTCTCTGAGGTGCTCTGGTGGGCAAGTTAGTGAGACACCCTTCAAACGCCAGAACCACCACAGAGCGGGTGCCAGTGACTGCCTCTGGAGGCAGAGAGTGGGTGCAAACACCTCCATGTCTGCTTAGTGTCCAAAGGGGAGCCAAGCCTTTGAAGCACACTGGTTGACACTATGGGAGGTGAAAGTATCTTCCAAACCTGAGAACGTGTGAGTCTGTGATAAAAAGAATTTTTGGTGCCTGGACCTTCTCTTCATCCCAGATAATCCATTTCATGCCTTCAAAGTAATTTTCATGCCTCATCAAAAGCAGTAGTTATTTGTCATCTTCCAAAAGACAGGTTCCAACATGCTTGTACTCAATTCTAGCAAAAAGAATTGACATTGTAAAAAAAGGAAGGGAGGGAGGGAGGGAGGGAGGGAGGGAGGGAGGGAGGGAGGGAGGGAGGGAGGAAGGAAGGAAGGAAGGAAGGAAGGAAGGAAGGAAGGAAGGAAGGAAGGAAGGAAGGAAGGAAGGAAGGAAGGAAGGAAGGAAGGAAATTGGCATTGTGTGTTATTAAGGGAAATAACTCTCAGGAAAAAGCAGTCAGGCAGCCCATCCTCAGCCCATGAGCTCATGGTTGGGGCCTCAGAAGTTCCTCCTAGGTTCTCCCTGACTTGAGAGGGACACCAATGACACTCCTCCTAGATACTTGGTGCTCAGGGGCCCGCAGTTTGTGCCCCCTCTGTGTGCAGGGTTGGGGAAGGAACCGTAGCCATTTGTGAGCTCTGGGCTCTGCATGTTGTGCATGTTTTCTGGGATGGATGGATGGATGGATGGATGGATGGATGGATGGATGGATGGATGGATGGATGGATGGGTAGATAGATGATAGCACCCCTTCCTCCCACCAGTTTTCATTAAAAGAGAACAGATGTGTGCTCTCACAGACAATGCAGTGGTTTCCTTGGCATTCTGCGAGCAAGTTTCTTGGCATTCCGTCTGTCTCCTCCCCTGTCTTTCAGCAATGAAGTGGTGAGGAGTGACTTGAAGAAGCTGCCAGCACTTCCCACCCAGGCCCTGAAGGAGCACCCTTCCCTGGCCTACTGGTAAGCTGCTTCTCTTCAAGTACCCAGGCGTCTTCTCCGGAGCCAGCCCTTCCTGGGGGATGTGTGACTCCAGGCGACTGAGTCCTCCCTCCTGGCCACCACAGGGTCAGTATGGACTCCAGCTGGAGAGCAAGAGCGACTCAAAATTGTATCAAGTGGCTTAGGTCTCCATGAAACCGTTTTCTACATTTTTAAATTTAAATGATGCGGTATGTGTGACATCTCTCCTTTCCCTATTTCTGTCATTAAAAAGAAAAGAAAACCTCCTAAGATTTCACTCTGAAAGCTTTGCCTCCTTAGAGACCCTTTCATGTGCTGCTCCAGTTTCCTTGTGGAATCCTTGTCATTCGAGGACAGGATGTGAGGGGGTTGAGACAGGGGAGAGCCGCAGGGTTTTTATCTTCTCAGAAAAGAGAGGCTGATTCTTCCATTTTCCCACAGTGTTTCTCATCTCCTGATGTAGCTGCCGTGAAACATGATGCTGTCGTTCATCTGTTGGCTCCGAAATTACTGATTCTGAATGAATCAGGCACTTGAGAAAGGCCCACATTGTGGTTTGGGTCGCAGTTGCGAGGGGCGTGCATTCCTGGGTGGTGTGTTGAAACTCTGCTGGGCTCACCAGCCCTGGCCACGGCCCTTAGAGAAGCACAGTGCAGCCTCCCTGTATTCCTGCTGACTCCTTGCCAGAAGGCAGCATGACTGCTTTCATAGAAAAAAAAAATTGCAGAACCAATCCTGATCAACTATTAGAAGATTCTTGCAAGCATTCCTGTAATGTACTTTATGAAGCTTACAGGTTCCTAATAGTTCCTCTTGTCTGGACACTTTTCCGGCTGCTCGGGTGGCTTTGGGAGATTCCGTCCTCTGGGTAGGGCGTGTGTTGACAGGGTGGGCTGTAGCAGGAGTAAACTCCAGTACAAAATCATTTCTCCCCAAGAGGCCAAGGGGTGGGGCAGGTGGGCTGGAAATAGGAGAGGTAAGGGAGCTGGCGTCCCTGATTTCATCCCTCTAAATGGTTCGGTTGTCATTCTTTATTGGGTAACGTAGAGGTCAATAAATAGTGGCTTTATATCATTATAAGAAGCCCCCCAAAACAGAATCTGTTTAACCTGTGGGGACATTGCATGTGTCACCTCTAAACTTCCAGTCTTGTGGTCACTTTATGTGAACACCAGCAGATGGCATTCTTGTTCCCTCGCTCATGAAACATAATTGCCCTCTCCCCAATTCCTTATGCCCCCTGGGCCCTGTCTTCTCTCTCCCCCCCAAGCTGTTTCTTTTCAGGAAACCAAAGGTGAGGGAGCTAGAGACACAAGGATATGACCTGTGGTGGCTCAGTGGATAATGCATTGACCTGGAACACTGAGGTCACCACTTCAAAACTCGATGCTTGCCCAGTCAGGGCACATACGCAAAGCAACTAAGAATTGATGCTTTCCGTTTCTCCCCCCCCCCCCTTCTCTCTCTCCCTTTCTCTCTCTCTCTCTCTCTCTCTCTCTCTCTCTCTCTCTCTCTTTCTCTATGTCTTTCTTTCTCCCCCACTCCCTAAAAATCAATAAATAAAATATTTTTAAAAAGAAAGAAAGAAACCTGTAGTTTCTACGTGAAGGAGAACTGTTTGCCAGCAGGGACTGTACTGTTGGTGGATTAGTTGAGGGTCAGGTTGCTTGTAACCTAATCTGTCCCTCAGTTATCTCCTCATTCATTTATTGCCAAATATTCTTCACACCCTGTGCTCATTTCAGACTTATGGACTCCTCTCTCCTCTAATACACATCTCTCTCCCTCTGCCTCTCTCTCTCTCCCTCTCTCTCCCTCTCTCTCCCTCTCTCTCCCTCTCTCTGCCTCTCTCTCCCTCCCTCTCCCTCCCTCTCTCTCCCTCCCTCTCCCTCTCTCTCCCTCTCTCTCCTTCCCTCTCCCTCTCTCTCCCTCCCTCTCCCTCCCTCTCTCTCCCTCCCTCTCCCTCCCTCTCTCTCCCTCTCTCTCCCTCTCTCTCCCTCCCTCTCCCTCCCTCTCCCTCTCTCTCTCTCCCTCTCTCCCCCTCTCTCTCCCTCTCTCTCCCTCTCTCTCTCTCTCTCCCTCTCTCTCTCCCTCTCTCTCCCTCTCTCTCCCTCTCTCTCTCCCTCTCTCTCTCCTTCTCTCTCCCTCTCTCCCTCTCTCTCTCCCTCTCTCCCCCTCTCTCTCCCCCTCTCTCCCTCTCTCTCCCTCTCTCTCCCCCTCTCCCCTACCCCCACAGTCCTATCTCACATGTTATCACTGATACAGAAACTCCTTCTTTTACATGCATACGTTCTCTTTTGTCTTTATGAACATCTTCCTCCTCATCCAGGTCTGTGGCTGTCTTGTGAGAACATCCCTCTGTCTCTGTGCCCAGGCCAGCACTTTCCCTGGGCCTGTTTAGACACAGGGCACTCATGTCACTGTGTCAGTGCACTGAGAGGGTGACAGGACAGGGGGAGGGACTTTTTCTGAAGCAGGTGCCCTCAGGCTTCACAGCCCAGCTTATACACAAGTAAGCCGGTAGCGTGGGCCCTCCTGATGATGCATTGCTGAAAGCAAAACAAAACAAATGGGCCTTTTCACCTTATTTCATTATCACTGGCTGGTTGTAGTTGGATTTCATCCTACATATCTGGGTTTTTTAAAAGCAGAGAGAGCAGAAAAGGATGAATGCTGTTCATGTTTCTCATGGATACAGCTGGAGACAGAGCCAGCCTCCCCAGCTTGTTTGAAGTTCTCCCTCTCAGCCTCAGCGCAGCCCTTGTCTGCAGGACTAACCGTGACTGCTTATTGCTGGGGAGACCTCCACTCACTCCACGCATCACAGCCTCAGTCAGGTGCACATAGTCTCAAGTCGCCTGGTCATTCAGAGAGAAGGATGCATATTTGGCATTCTCCAGGGCCCTCTTGCTCTGGCTGGCCTTCGCCGATGTAATGGACAAGCTTTGGGCCAAAATAAGCCATAGGGAGCTCCACCCCACTCGTGAGGAGAGGCATCGCAGCCCAGTGAGCAGAGCAGTGAGTCTTAGAATTTCAGCCAGTCCCGGAACTGTGGGATCATGACCATCCAGGAAACTTAAGTTACTTCTCTGCTGCCTCAATTCCCTGCCTGGGAAATGGGATCAACCATACCAACCTCATTCTGACTATCATTGAGGAAGAAAGGAAAAAGTTACATAGTGCAGTTAGAAAGTGTGAAAGGCGTATCATAACGCTGAGTAATCATGCGATAATCCTTTCTGCTGGTTTTCCCCAAGCCTTGAACAAGCTTGGGCTTCCCGCTCCATGTGGTGCTCCTGTTGGGGAGGCATCTGAGGCAGAACGTCAGAAGGATATGCATAGGGCCGCAGAACAAGCCTGGACCAGGGCCCTGACCTGGATTCTCTTTTGAGTTCCTAGCTTGTAAAAGCTGGACCTCCACCACCATCCAGACAGGCATGCAGGAACACCTCCCATTGCTCCAGAGTCACTGACGACTGCAGGCTGATGGCTCGTCCCACAGGGAACCATACCTCTGTCACCGTTTCCCTTGACATCTCCCGTGCATCCAGCTCCTGGGCCTTTGTCTGCAGAGAGATGATGTAACGTGACCCAGCCTGAGGCTCGGGCGTGGCGGCTTCAGTCGTCTGTCTTTCCTGCATGAAACGCTGTGTCCTCCAAATAGTGTTTGGGATTTCGTTTACTCTGGCTGAAGGGTTCCTGATCCCCACCACCAATCTGGGGTGGCTGGGAAATTGTCTACCGAGCTCAGTGTCCTTAAGCCATCTGTAACTTCTGGAGGAGCGTCGGAGCAGGGCTGCAGGCAGGATGTGTTCCTAGTCGGCGGGGCGTGTGTTGTGACAGGTGGGGCCGTGGGACACGGGGGGTGGGGACACCGAGGAAGGAGAAGACTGGCATTGTGGCCACACAGGTGGGCTCAGCAGGGGTGCAGGTTGGGAGAGGTGACAGGTGGGGCCGTGGGACGCGAGGGGTAGGGACACAGAGGAAGGAGAAGACTGGCATTGTGGCCACACAGGTGGGCTCAGCAGGGGTGCAGGTTGGGAGAAGTGACAGGTGGGGCCGTGGGACGCGAGGGGTGGGGACACCGAGGAAGGAGAAGACTGGCATTGTGGCCACACAGGTGGGCTCAGCAGGGGTGCAGGTTGGGAGAGGTGACAGGTGGGGCCGTGGGACGCGAGGGGTGGGGACACCGAGGAAGGAGAAGACTGGCATTGTGGCCGCCCGGGTGGGCTCCGCAGGTGTGCAGGTTGGGAGAGGTGACAGATGGGGCCGTGGGACACGGGGGGTGGGGACACCGAGGAAGGAGAAGACTGGCATTGTGGCCGCCCGGGTGGGCTCCGCAGGGGTGCAGGTTGGGAGAGGTGACAGGTGGTCGAGTCCTGCAGCTGTTGGGCATGTTGAGACCCCCTGGCTAGGCCATTTAGTCAGTCAGCAGCAGACGTCTGCCCGACAGCGTTTCTGACTCACGGTGGCATTCTGCTGAGCCTGGCTGCGCACACAGCTACAGCACTATCTTGACTTCCATCTCCAGCTCAGCTGGGGGATCCTGTCTCCCAGAGCTCAGAAGGAAGGAGGTTCATATCTACACTGACTTGCTTGACCTTGGGCCTGGGAGTCAACCTACCACATGCTCGATCATGTGGTAGCAAACATGCTGATGCAGCTGCTGACTCAGGGGGTGGGTGGGGAGGAAGCTAGGAGAGCAACCCAGGGACATCCCGAGGCAACTCTGCATGTCCCTGAGGCTGGCATCTACCCCACAGAGGATGCTTATCAGAAGAGGGCTTTGTTACACTCAGTGTAGAACTTCATGATGCGTGGGAGCTGAGGAGAAGTGTGGCCGCATCTGCCCTTTCTGAACAGAAGGTGCCCAGCCTCCACAGAAATGCTGTAGGAAGGTCCCTCATAGCTAGCTGGCCCCAGTTACGGCTGTTAACGAAGACGCTTTCTTCAGATGGTCTTATGTGCACCAAATTTCAGAACACTAAAATGAAGAAATATTCATAAAGATTAATATAGTCATTGGAAGGTAAATAAATTACCCCTAAGTAGCAGGTCACAAACATGTAGAACATGCTACCCCCAGAAATGGTCTAGCTGGAAAGGAAAGAGGTGGGTGAAAGAAGGCCTTAGCTCAGCTCTGGAGTCACGAGTTCATAACAGATAATAAAGACCCACCAGTGCGGTCTGCAGGGTCCATCCCCACGGTCACATCCCACCGTGGTGTCTCCTAGCCTGTGCTGAGGAAGAGGGAGGCAGGAGCATGAGAAGTAACGTTCCAAGGTGGTATGGCCAGGTCACAGGCCAAGGCCCTCGGACGCGGCTCCTCAGCGGGTGGGATGTGCTTCCCCTGACACTCTCCAGGCTGGCCCTGCGCTTCCCAAGGCAGCAGTGGGAGCAGCTGCAGCCCCCACTCCACTGGCTCGAAGGCACTTACCAGAGAGGCCCTTCACCCCCTTGGCTGGCCATTATCTCCCAAGGCAGCAGCTTAATCTCTTACTGTTTTAGAACGAAGAGTTCCAAAGATAAAAAGCAGTTCCCTCTGGGCCTTTCATAATGATTTCATGGTTTGTGAACCAGACCCAAATTCCAGAATTTTCTCGTCCTCCATGGAAGCCCTCAACCCTGACTGCTAATCCAGGGTAGGTAGGCTGTGGCTGTTCTGTTGAGGTCAACATCTGCTCTGTCCCCAGCGAGGCCCTGTGCAGACAGGACTCGGACGATGAAGGGGGTGAGAGGGAGAGCCTGAGGGAATGCGGCCAGGGCACCCACTCTGGTGATCCGGCAGTCGGTCCTCCTCCTGTCCCCCATCCCCTGGCCCCGCCCCTCGTCCCGCGCTCCTTCGCACTGAGGTGCCTGCTCACCGCTGCTTCCTCTTTTCTCGTGGAGTCATTTCTTGCAAAAAGCAAACCCCAAACCTGAGCTGTAATCTTAGTCCAGTGATTATAAGTCCAAGATAAAGACAGCGAGAGTTCTCTGAGGGGAAAACAGACTCTTTAAATCAGTTCGGAAATGCCACTTCAGGACAGTTCCCTTTTCCAGGAGCTGTTGGCTCCTCGGAGCTTCTCCTGAGGTTGCTCGGGCTTAGAAGTATCTCCGTTAGCAGGTGCTCAGCCATTGACCTGGAGGGTGCAATAACAGAACTCTCTTCTTGTGATTTTAGTGAGGACCGAGTAATTGAACACTATAAGAAACTGAATGGCCAGACCAGAGGTCAAGCAATCGTAAAGTAAGTGGTCTTCCCAGTGTTCCTGAGGTTGTGCAATGTCAGGGTTGTTCAGCTCTTCCCGGAAAGCCATATCTCTAGGGGGGTGATGGTTCAATTTAATTTTCAAGGAAATAATCCCTCCGAGAAGTTTATCATGCACACACGTGCAAATGTGTACATGATAACAGCTCTGCCAAAAAACCACCCTGTGTGTGTATGTGTGTGTGTGTTGTCTTCCCAGCTACATGAGCATCGTGGAATCTCTCCCAACCTATGGAGTTCACTATTATGCAGTGAAGGTAAGTTAACTTATTTTTTGAATGTTACCAAGCCTGCCTCAAAATTTTTTTAAATTCTCATCTTTTTAATTTTCTTGGGGAGAGTTTGGTCAGGAAGATTGCTTCACCAGGGGGATTAGATCAGTGGAACTTCTCCCCTAGCGTAGTAGGACTTGATTCGGTTACTCTCCAAAACTCAGGTTCCGCCTTGTGAAGACCCCCTACTTCCTGTCATTCTCAGAAGGGCCCCGGAAGATCAGGATCTCAGAGCCTCTCAGTCGGAAGATTCCATCTAAATACATGGACATGTAGACAACAAAAACTTTAAGCAGAATCAACAGTGTTTTTCTTGGTGGTCAAAGGCCATGTAGGACATTTTAGAGGAGGACTGGGTTGTAGGCTGACAAATGGAATACATGACTATTTAAGAAGATGGGATCTGTCTTGTTAAATATTATGATGGCAAGTCCAAGGTAGAGTGGACCCCATTCTAAATTCTCTTTCATTTTATTCATAATATCCCAGACTGGGATCCCTTGCTTGAAATAATAGATAACGATGTACCTGTGTGTCCTTTTCTATGCTGAGAAAGGATTATTTCCCTTCCTTAATTTACCTCAATATGAAAAGTTTTAAGTTACTCCCTCAAGGCCAAAGCAGAGCAGAAAACACTTCTTAATTCAAGATACTTCCACCAGACAACCTGGGCTTCTCTTGCTCTTCTACCAATTCCTTTTCTCTTGTTTCCACCTAGCTATGTTTTTCATTTCCTTTAGACTAGAATGTGCACCATGTTTCATTCATCTTTGTGTCACCATTGCAGTTCACACACCTTGCATGTGCTTATACTTAATTGCCTGTATCTTCCATTGAACTTCAGCCTTTTTTTTTTGTATTTTTCTGAAGCTGGAAATGGGGAGAGACAGTCAGACAGACTCCCGCATGCACCCGACCGGGATCCACCCGGCACGCCCACCAGGGGGCGACGCTCTGCCCCTCTGGGGCGTCGCTCTGCCGAGACCAGAGCCACTCTAGCGCCTGGGGCAGAGGCCAAGGAGCCATCCCCAGCGCCCAGGCCATCTTTGCTCCAATGGAGCCTTGGCTGCGGGAGGGGAAGAGAGAGACAGAGAGGAAGGAGGGGGGGTGGAGAAGCAAATGGGCGCTTCTCCTATGTGCCCTGGCCGGGAATCGAACCCGGGTCCCCCGCACGCCAGGCCGACACTCTACCGCTGAGCCAACCGGCCAGGGCTGAACTTCAGCCTTTTGATGCATGTTGTATTATGTTACAAATTCCTGGAGCCTAGTGTAGTGCCTGGCACCTAGTAGATGCTTAGGAAATATTTACTGAGTGTTTTTGACAACTTAATTGAGTTGTTGGATGTGTGCATTTTCATCATGGGAACAAATGTTGGAACACTGTTTGTGGAGCCTGGTTCTGAAGCATATGCGGGGACTCCAGTCCTACCCAGCAGCTCAGCTCAGGATCTTTTAAAGCCTGCCATGGTTATATTCTTTCTGATGTCCTACCAAATCTCTTCCCACCAATGGAAGCTCTTAATCCCTCTTCATCATTATTCACAGAACTCATAGAACCATCACAACCATCCCTGTCCTTCTCAAGCCTAAACTGGAGTTTGTCAGGAGGAGTGTGACCTCACTTTTTGAGCTGTCTACTTTTCCATATAAGAAAGATGAATTCTCTAAGGAGATTGCCCATGTGAGTCTGTGACCATTGAAGTTAGTGGGTAGTCACTTGGATTTTTCATTAAAAGAGGTTCTGAATGCACTGTGCTGGCTGCCAGTGTTGGACGTTTTGCTAGTGAGAGCGGTGGAGCCCGTTTTCACTCTGCCATCTTGTTACCATACAGGAAACAAGGATCCAACAGTACTTCCTGACATTATCATAAGAGGCATTTCCTAGAAATCACACCGTGAGCCTTTCTCTGTTGTGGAATCAGTCGTAGGTGATGCACAGAAAGACAGTCTGCTTTCAAGAATGGGAACCAGGAACTCAGGGCTTCCTGGACCACATTCTCTGTTTGTTCTTAGTTTGACCTCATCTTCATTGCGTATAGTTAAAATAGAGATTAAGAAATTTGCTTTCTCCTGGTCAGTTAGCTTAGTTGGTTAAGAGTGTCGTCCCAAAGTGACAAGATAACCTGGACTTGTTATCTTTGAATATATGTATCCTGATTTATTGATGTCGCCCCATTAAAAATAAAATTATTTAAAAAATTAAAAAAAAAAAAGAGTGTTGTCCCAAAACAACAATGTTTTGGGTTCAATCCCCAGTCAGGGCATATATGGAAAGCAACTAAAAAATATACGACTGAGTGAAACAACAAATGCTTCCTTTCCCTCTACCCTTTCTCTCCCTTCCTCTCTCTGTCTTTCTAAAAATCAATAAAAATTAAGCCCTGACTGGACAGCTTGTTTGGTTGGAGCATCATCCCAGAGCACAGAGGATGCCAGTTCCATTTCTGTCAGGGCACATACAGGAGCAGTTTGATGTTCCTGTCTCTCTCTCCCTTCCTCTCTCAAAAAAAGAAAAGAAATTTGTTTCTCCAACTACCCCCACAAAAGTCTCCTAGATATTGAAAGTCTGTAGAGGTGTATTGTTAGCCATTTACTATGGATTCAGATAGATTGTAAGTCTTTGAGATAAGTTCACCTAGTTTTTTACCTGCTTACAGCCATGTTCCATTTCTTCATCCACCCTGGAGCTTGACATATATGCTTTCTGCCTTCCAGTAGAACTGTAGAAACATGCTTGCTCCTTTGCAGCACGTTAGAGGCCAGAAGCAGATTTTGTAACTTTCAGAGTGCCAAATGTGTGCATGTGTTTGGTTTTTGGAATCTCCAAGCTTAAGCAAATGCTCTTCTGCTACTTGGAGAAAGAAAACATGAATCCAGCAAACCTAAACCAAATGTATCAAGGCTCCTTGTTGGGTGAAACCATGATTTCACAGATGCTGTATTTTATGGAGTAATGACAACCCTCACCTAGTCCATCTAAGGTTGCAGCAGCCTTGGGTCTGCTCTTGTTCTCTTCTCTGAAACCATTGCAGTCAGTGCATAGAGGTACTTTCCAGAGACTGGGGTTTTATGGCTTTAAAATAAATGTTTTTTTATCATATACCTGAAACTTTCCTAAAAAGTCAGAATGTATTTCTTTTGCCCTTTATCTCTGTGCCTACCTTGAAATAACTCGTGCCTCACAAGTATTTGAAAACTTTGAAGCCAATTTTGCATTTTCAAGACGCCTTGAAATGCATGTATTAGGTTGTACTAGGTGATTCATAGACCTGGTAATTAGAACAACTCTAGGGGAAGGCTGCCTGATATACCCACTGTCATCTCCTAGCATTTGGGAGCTTTAATTAATAGTTCAGTCATCCTACTTAGATGTAGAATTACAACATCTACATCCTACAGTCTGGTGCCAGGAGGTCTCTGTTAAAGGAATAAACAGAGGAAATTGATGTCCCTAATTCAATCCCCAGAACGTCCAGGCTTCAGTTCTGCTACTTTGTCCCACAGCGTGAGCCACACAACCCTGCCTGGCGCCCTGCTGTCCTCCCACAGTGAGGTGACCTGCCCACCCCCACTGCCCCTCCGGCATTGCCCTGCTGCGGGAGGGAAGGCTCCTTAGCAGATAGAGCAGAACTGACCCTTCCTCTGATTTATTTGTCTTTAAAATTAGAGGAGTCTTAAGTCCAAGTTGCTAAGTGAAGAAGCTAATCTCAAAAGCTACTGTAGGACACCAACTGTAAGACATTCTGGAAGAGGCAAAACCAGCGGCCAGGAGCTGGGAGGCGGTGGGGGAGGGGTGACTAGTGAAGCACAGAGGGTTTCAGGGCAGTGAAAGTGTCCTACATGATACTATGATGATGGGGACGTGTCAGTGTACATTCATCCAAACCCATGGAACGGAGCCTGATGTAAACTGTGGACTTCAGTCAGTGTGACAAATGCCCCACCCTGGTGAGGGATGTTGATAATGGGAGAGGCTGTGCATGTTGGCGGGGGGGGGGGGGGGGGGGGGGGGGGGGGGGGAGGGTGGAGGTATGTTGGAAATCTCTGTATCTTTCTTTCAGTTTTACCGTGAACCTAGAACTGCTCTAAAAAAGTAAAACCTTTTTCAAAAAAAGGTCCACAGTCTCCATGGTCCCTTCTAGCTCTCAGATGATGACAGCTTCTGTGCTCAGTTTGTTTTATTAAAGTGTTCAGCATCTCTCAGATTTTCCCTTGTGGTGATTGGGGGGCCCAGCACTGAACACCTACCATCTTAGAAGGAGAACAAAGAATAAGGTGTCTGCTGCTTCCTCAGAAAGGGGGAGAGGGCCATGGCTGTGCCGCTGGATAGGAACACAGCTGGGTCCCCAGCCCAGGGCACTTTGCAGGTCACCTTGTTCCTATAACTGCTGAGCAGCATTTGATGATGGGGCACATCTGTTAAGGTAAGAAGTGGAGAGAGATGGGCACCATTCTCAAGGAATTTGCATTTTCCCTTGTCCCGGAGAGCTCTTGGTCTGTGTTTATCTTCGCTGGCCCTGTGTTTACCCAGGCTCCTTTTGACGTCCTAGGACAAGCAGGGGATACCATGGTGGCTGGGACTGAGCTACAAAGGAATCTTCCAGTATGACTACCACGATAAAGTGAAGCCCAGGAAGGTAAGTGTGCTCTCCTTTGTGAGACAGAGAGGAGCGGGCAGAGAGGTGTGTGAGAACACCATGCCGTGCAGCCCAGGGCCTCTGGGCTCAGCAAGCCCTTGCCCCTTTCAGTGTACACAGATTACTGTGCAGAATCCAATCTGAGCTCCCTGGGTAAATGGTTTTTATCCCCCTGTCACTAAGGAAATTTAAGCAGTTATAATTATTTAAAGTGAGGAGACTGGCTTAGCTCTCCCAAAGGAAATGGGCAAAAAGACTTTGAGGGATTGTCCTGTTCCTTAATTTCCAGGAGTGCTGTACCCTTGGGAAAGTAGGGGAATGTCACTCTTGAATCCTGCAGCTCATCTGAGTTTTCCTAAAGGGGTGTGTCTGTGTGTGCACGCGCGTGTGTGCATGTGTGTGTGTGTGTGGGTGTGGGTGTGCACGCGCGCGTGCATGCATATGTGTATATGCAAATCCAGTCACTATTTTATGGCATATTAGAAGTGATCAGAAATCTGGAAAAAGTAAGATCATTTGCCCAAAAGAAAGGACGCAGAGGGATATGCGAAGGCATTGTCAACACAAGACAGAATGTTTGAAGAGGGTGCAGTACAGTGCTTGAGTGTTCTCGGTTTTCATTGACACACATTTTTCAGACCAGAACAAATTGAAAAATTATAATGGAAAAACTATCTCTGAGGCAAGAGCTGTCATTCAGATCCTCTGGCAGAAGATCATGGAGAAAAGACAGTATGCAGTGCAGACCCTGAGATGCATATTAAAAGTCTATCAAAACCACACTTGCTTTAGGCGAGAGAAAGCAATATTGATCTGTTATGTCATCCAGATTGCTCTCCAAGCTTCTTTATCCATGAACGGAATTGAAATCCACATATTTCGGGAAATTATCATTGTCTATCCTGTTAACATCCACCCTGAGCCAGCTTTTTATTAAACTGATGGGGGAATGGCCCTGTGTTAGGGTGGGTTTTCACTTGATTCATTGGTAAGTCAGTTAAGTTCTAAGAAAAGATCCTGAGCAGATGATGTGAAGGAATTCTTCTGTGGGAACAGTTCAGTAGGAACCTGGCTGTTCAGAGCATATGATTCAGTGGCTATCTCCAAAAGCTCTCCAGTTTCCATCAATATCCTGTAAGACAGGAGTGGGACGCTGTTCTTATTTCCCTCTTTGTTTTCCTTGGGCCCACTGTCTCTCTCTTCCTGTTCCCCTCTGCCTCTTTCCCATGTGGCTTTTGTAAGTGCCTGTGCTTTTTCTTCTCACATTTTCCCTTCGCTCCCTCCTTCTCTTTATGCTGACCGCCCCTCTCTTTTCAACCTGCCTGATGGTGTTGTCTGCTGACAAGAGCCAAGAATAAATACTCCCAGATCCTTTAACAGAAGCCTGGTTCCACTATCTTCAGCTTTTCATCACCCACACTGGTGGGAGGCCACGGCCAGTGTGGACACGCGATCTGCAGCCAAGTTCATTGAGATCTAGTGGCTGGATTCTCCTCTCAGAGGGTTTTGAGTGACATGTTAACAAGTAAAGTACTCAGACTTGTTCAGTTTAATTTATTAATATGTTTAAGCTTGCTTTATTTCTCTAATTGAGGTACTAGTGAAGATCCAAGACATAATAACACTTGATGTATGTAAAAAGCAGGGTATAACACATTCCAAGGGCTTATTAAATTGTAAATAAGTTGTAACTCAATAAATTTTATTTCTTAAGACTCTAAAACAGGTTTAAAGATAAGCAGTAGGAAACCAAAGGTGTGAATGATAAACCATTAAATAAAAGAATTTACTCTCATTTATGGAATTTATCCAGGTCATTTAAAACCGTTGAAAGGTTAACATAATATATTTAGGGTATTGGCTCTACTTACACTGAGTTTTTCCTTAATAACGTATGCTTCTGTGGCCTCTGAGGAAGTAGTTGGGATTCTCATGTCTACTGCCAGTTGAGGAACAACTAAGCCATCAGATTTCATGTTGATTGATTGATTCACTCATTCATAATTCATTAATTTTCAAAATGTTTATTGAGTACCTGGTATGTGCCAAGTAGACAGCAGGGTGCTGAGAGAAATAAGAAACGTGTCCTATCCTCAGGCTTGCCCAAGCTGTCAGGGAGAGAGGTGTGTGACAATTATATCACTGGTCCCCCCAGGCTATAACAGGTCAGTGGTGAGTTAGAGGACAGAGTCACCAATTGGGCTGAAGGAAGAGAGACAGGTTTTCACAGGCAGCAAAGTGGGCTGGGTCCTAAGGGTGGACAGAAGTTTTGCAGATGGATGGATTGGGTGGGGAACGTGCAGCCTGAGAGGCTGAGCTCGTAAAGCATATGAGGGAAAGCCGCATGGCCTGATGGGAAGCAGGTGGTGCCACTGGGGCGGGAACCTGGGGCAAGAGCCCGGCGGCCAGCTCCCAGGGCCCTGAAAGCTCTGCTAAGAGGGTTTCACCTTTGAAGCAGTGGAGCCATCAGGCATTTGAGGCAGGGGAGTGGCCATACGATATTTTCATTGTCCTAAGCATCATATGGCAGCTGTGTGGAGGTGGTCAGAAGGATGCTGGGCAGAACTTGCAAACCAGGGCCATGTTACAGTGGTATAGCCAGAGCTGGCGGGGTTTGGGGTTGGCTCTCAGCAGTAGGGATGGATAAGGGGAAATGGAAGTGAGATGTTAAGGAAGTAGATATGACTGACCAACTGTATGGTGAGAGAGGATGGCTTTCAGAGCCGAAGGGGCATCTAGAATGATGCCAGGCTTCTTACTTAACCAAAACCTGGGATAGAGGAGAAGGAGCAGTAAGTTCAATTTGGACATGCAGGGTTTGAGGCGAGATCAGACATCTGGGTAGTTGTGACAAGTAAGCAGTGGGGTAGTCAGCATTGCTCAAGAGTGTCAAGAACTTCCCATCCATAACTGAGCCAGAGACAGAACAGAGAGAGAGGGAGAGGCACCTGGCACACTGGAAAAATCAGTAGCAGTGAGTAGGTTTCAGGTCCCTTTTATGACATTTCTGTGAGACACAGAGGCAGGTCCAAGTTGCATGGGCCCTGAACCTTATGTAATTTGGAAAGCCTTCTTTAAGAAATGCAGGTGACATCTGAGTATGAAATTAATAACAGGCCTTCGAAAGGCCCATAAGGGGAAGAGAAGCCCAAGTTTCATTAGCCTGAGTGATACCTGCTTCTGCTAAGACCTGAGATGAGACTTAAAGGCAAAACTAGAGATTAAACCAGAGCTACAGTTAAGAAGTCACAACAGCATGAAGAACTAGGCAGGGTACCTGTTCCTTCTCACATCCAGCATCATCACCATCATTAAAAGGCCATCTTTGGTACATGCAAAGCACCTGTGAGTCTCTGAAGGCAAAGAGTGCACTCCCTGGGTCCAGACCTGTAATTATACAGCATTGTGTGGACTTATAATGACGACCGATGTAGATTCATGTGTAAAGTGCCAAAGTCTACCTTCAGTGCTCTAAGCCAGTGATGCTTCACCTCAGCTGAAAATCAGAAATCACATGAAACCATTTGACTGTATAGATGCCACCGTCTCGCCCAGTCCCACTCACCCCATCTCTGACCCAACCACTGAATGTTTAGAAAGCCTCCCGGTTGATTCTGACGTGTTGCTGGAGTTGAGGACCACCACCCAGCCATCTGTGCTTCCTTTCCAAGCTCAGACTTCGGGAGGGTCAGCCAGGCTTCACAGGCGTGGCTGGTCGTGCCTCTGCACACGGAGCTGGGGTGTTCCGAGGCACGGACTTAAGACTGGGCCAGCCCCTTTGAGGGACAGCCCTCCAGGCGGTACCACTCCCTCTAGCTCGGGCTAGGCAGAGCTCCTTGTCTTGAGCCCCCAGCAGTGCTCCAGGAACCGGGAGTGGCACCTCGTTCTGTGTACCTGGAGGCCCGTCTGCAGCAACAGCTGTACCTCCAGCCAAGGCAGCGGTCCTTCTGTACACTTTGACCCAGTTACTACGGCTATGTCACATGGCGCCATAATACTGAGAGGCGACATATAAGTAGAGGCAGTGGCAGGGGTGGGCCTGCTCCCTTTCCCCTGGAGGGTGTTGAGGCACCTCTGATACCCACGGTATGCACGGTTCTAACAGAGTCAGCAAGCCATGAGCATGCCAGGTGGCTCAGCAGCCTCCTGTGACAGTCCACTCCAGTGTTTCCATATGGCCTGTGAAAAAATAAGCAAAAAAAGCGGATGACTGATTATCGTTCAGATGAGCAGGACAGTAGCTTTTTCCAGGTTCTCTGGTTGAGGTGCAGATTGCCATTCTGGTCACAGAGTCTGTCCTAAATTGCTTATCCTCTCATTTTGAAGCCATAGTGCCTATGGGGGAGATGGAATCATACACAAGGTACTTCACAGGTGGAATAAAGAGATCATTTTAGTCCCCTCCCAATCACACACCCCTGTCTGCTAACCTAGACCTTCTAAACAAATGGGTGCCTAGCCCAACATGCAAACACTGTCCTTGGTCAGAATAAAAGCAGCCTCTCTGCCCTTGGGGCACCTGTCAGGAACAGCCAGACGTGGCAACACCCAGAGACAGTGTTTTGGCTTTTGTGAACATTTGGATGCTCAAGGTCAACTTCAGAAGTTTTAGAAGTTCACCTGACCAGTAGTAATGCAATGAATCTAGTGTTGACTTGAGACACTGAAGACCCAGGTTCAAAACCCTGAGGTCACTGGCTTGAGTGTGGAGTCACTCGCTTGAGTGTGGGATCATAGACATGACCACCCCATGGTCTCTGGATTGACCCTCAAGGTTCCTGGCTTGAGCAAGGGGTCAATGGATTGGCTGGAGCCTTCCGGTCAAGGCACATATGAGAAACAGTCAATGAACAGCTAAAAACTGACACAACTACAAGTTGATGCTTTTCATCTCTCTCCCTTCCTATCTGTCTCTGTCGTGTTAAAAAAAAAAAAAAAAAAAAAGCCTGACCAGGCAGTGGCACAGTGGATAGAGCGTCGAACTGGGATGCTGAGACCCCTAGGTCGCCAGCTTGAGCGTGGGTTCATCTGGTTTGAGCAAAAGCTCACCAGCTTGGACCCAAGGTCACTGGCTCGAGCAAGGGGTTACTCGGTCTACTGAAGGCCCACGGTCAAGGCACATATGAGAAAGAAATCAATGAACAACTAAGATGTTGCAACGAAAAACTAATGATTGATGCTTCTCATCTCTCTCCGTTTCTGTCTTCTGTCCCTGTCTATCCCTCTCTCTGACTCTCTCTCTGTCTCTGTAAAAAAAAAAGAATTTAGAACTACATATGCAGAAGAGTAACCCTGCAAAAGCTGTAAAAAATTAGTAAATAGGATTTAAAGAAATCTACAACATATTTATATGCTTCAAAATATTGGCCCTTGCTTACACATAAGAGTTCTTGTAAAAAAAAAAAAAAAGATGAGGCAGAACCCCAAACAGTATCTTAGGACAGGTTGCAGAAATTTCTTTTAAGCCGTTAAACATCAGCCCATGCACTGTCATTAAATCCTTCTATTCCTTCGTCCCCCAGGCGTGTGCCCCCTCTAGGATGGGCCTGCCTCCCCACTGCTGTGCTCTTGTACTTACTAAAATGCTGCCTGGCTTCAGAACACCCCTCTGCTTACCTCAGCTCGCCTCTCTCCTTTCCCCCGGCGGTTTGGTGGTTTTATGCACACTTGTGAGAGTGGAATCAGAGGACGGGATGGCAGTATCTGCATGTCTAACTGCCTTCTGTAGCCATGGTGAGGGAGGTGGAAGGAGGCTCACAGTGCTCAAACAAAAATCTTGCAGCTACATAGGTAATTTTACCCTATTTTCTCCTAGCTGCAAAATCCCATTTTAGCATATGTATGCATATAGAATTGGAGTGCTATGTAAGGAACATGCCCTTATTTCACAAGTTACAGTCCTGTTGGCCTCAGGGAATGATGAAACATTGTCAGGTTGGCATCTGGGTCCTTGAGGTAAATCTTGGGCTTCATCTTAGTTTGCATTATAGTCAAGCAAAGAGACCCAAGCCAGAAAAAAAGGAAGGAAGAAGGGAGGGAGGGAGGAAAGAAGGAAGAAGAAAAGAAAGCAAAGGAAAGAAAAAAGAAAATAGGAAAAAGTAAAATGCTGGCCACCCACAGTGAGCACAGCGTCCCATGGCTACCCCATCACTTTCAGGCGGTGGTGCTGGCACAAGCGGGACCTTTTCTTTTTCTTCCTGAGAACATTTGGATGAAAATTTAGTGATCTATATTGAAGAGGCATTGTTTAATTCTTGCACAACCGGGTTGCATGGGGCAGAGATAAGTAAGGCTGTACAGAATGTCACACGGGCTCCCTCCTTTAGGGGCGGACTTGCATTCCTCAGGTCGGAGCCGGAGAAAGTTTGAAAGCTCAGATCTGGGGACAGTCTGCCCCTTCTTTGCAGTGCCAGGACTGAAGGCATTGGGAGGTCGGCCTCTCCCACTCTAAAGACTCAGCTTCCCGTCAGGAATTCAGTTCCAAGCTGAATTGCCTTCTGTTGCATCCTTGTCGTTGGCATTCTTCAAACAGACCAGCCATCTAATCACAAGAAGCCAATATGAATTGCAACAGAGGTGATTTTTGAACCAAGAGAGTTAGAATAAAGGCTCCTGCCTGCTGCATCTGAGGCTATGAACATTAAAGAACAAATAGTGTGAAACATGTGACTCCAAAAAAATCTCCTGAGAAGGAATATTCAATATCTGCAAATCGTTGTTGATGGCTGCAGCCCACTTACAAGCCCATACTTAATGGGCTCTCTCGGCTGGGAGAGAGGCTATGCTAGTCCTTGTTACATATTCAGCAGACGGCATTTACTTATTTATTTGCCATCCAATTAGGGTGCTTTCGTGTACACTTAGATGCACAGTTAGGAGCACTGTGGGGTCCCCTCCGAGACGGTAAGAGAAGGAAGGAGATTGAATGGTCAGCACCCGCCCCGCCGGCCTATCCCCAAGCAGCCAGTGTGGCTTGCTTCTGGTTCCTAACTATTTCAGAAGCAGGGGTATTAGCTCAGGGAATTGATGCATTACTGTCACCCCCTGGATTAGTAAAGATTTTTGAACTGTCTGAGCTGATGAGACAGGAAGAAGAAGTAATATTTACAGGAAATATTCCATTAACGGTGAACTGCCTCCCAGTGGAGTTCGCCTGCTAAATTATTCAGCGTGCTAAGCACTCCATTAAGCACGCTGCTGACTTCGTTTTCTGCTTCTGTTTTGGATGCACTTGGCTTATTTGGGGGTTGCTGGGTTCTCTACCTTGGTTGGCCCTGGGCGGGGGCGCTTCTCCTCCCATTATCTGTGTTCCCCGTGGAAAGCATACCCTATTCACCCCAGAGAGGGAAAATTCCACTTGATACCTCTAGCATTTTTAGAATTTTGCAGCCTTGGCTCTTTCACAGGGTTTGATCAAAGGGCCTCCTCCGGTTGCCCCTTATCAGTCCTTCAGATCTCATTCTTCTGAGAGACCTGGAGGAGTTCAATGCTTGTGGGTGACAGGCCTTGGCCATGGGTCACCAGGGAGGGCCCTCCTCACAGCAAAGAGCAGGCCTGTCAGGGGAATAATGGGGTGAGCGTGGGGAGCACAGAGAGTCTGCCATCTAAAAGAACTCTCCAAGAAAGGAACAAAGCAATTGTATGCCAAGACTATTGGCCTGCCCTTCCCAAAGCAGCAATACTACGTGTGGCTGAATTCTCTCTCTGAACTAGGAATTTCAGTCTCTCCTCCCATTCAGGAATTGCAGTCACCTGAAAGCTCTGAGCTGGAGCTTTAGAACTTCATCAGAGGGTGTTGAATATGAAACCCTCTCCAATAAAATGGTCCCATATGAGAATTGCCAGGTGCCTGTGGTATGCCAGGTCCTGCTCCAGTCCCTGCGGATGTAACAGTGAACAAGAGACAGGTCCCTGCACTCCCAGAGCTTACAGTCCGGTGGGGAAGACAGTTAAATACCATTAAGGAAACCTTTAATGTACAGTTTTAGAGTGCTGAGTTGTACTAAGACAACAAATGAGAGTGAGGAAGAGTGGGAGGGGGAGGGGGGGTCCAGAGGGCCTCTCCCAGAGGGGATTTTCAGTAGTTCTGAGACTGTAGCACATGGGCTCCCTGGGAAGCAGTCTGAGGTGGGTTTGCATGCAGGAAGCACATTGGAAAGTGCTCTAGAATCGCCAATGGGGAAAGGGAAGGATGGCGGAAAAGACGGAGAGAGAAGCGGAAGTGTAATGAAGACTTAGCTGAAGCTTTGAATTTGGAACGACTCTCAGAGGCTTTGTCATGAGACTGGGGATAGAGCCTTAGCCTTAGCCTTAGCATCAAGCAGTCATTAAATGCAGGTGACCCTAAAGGAAGAGATTGTGAGCGGGCTAGGTGGTGGTTCCTTGGGAGAGACTAAATCCTTCAGTCCTGAGTAGAGAAGCAGGTCAGTGCAGCACAGAGGTTTTTACAGCAGTGGTTCTCAAAGTGTGTCCCCTGGACCAGCAGTGTCTGCTTCACCTGGAAACATGTCAGAATTAAAAACCTAGTCCCCACCCAAGACTCACAGACTCAGAGACTAGAGAGTCTGTGTTTTCACAAGCCCTCAGGGTGATCCGGATACAGGCTATAAAGTGTGAGGAACCACTACTCCTGGGCAGGTAACAAGGAACTTTCTATGTGATTTTAGTCTGTGCTAGAATCAAATCCTTTGCTAGAGCAGTTACACCTTCAGAAATAAAAAATGTTGTGTAAGCAAGTGGCCTCCATATCAAAGTAAACTTCAGAGTCTCAACCAAAGAGTAATTTTTATGCTATTACACTCACTTCTAGTATATTCAAAAAGTTGCAGTAAACAACTTATTTAACCTCTCTCGTGCCTCTCTTTTTATGTCTGTGAAATGGAGACTCAGAGGCGTGTGTCTAATTGTCTTCTGTCTTGAGTATGTTTACTTCTCAAAGAGTTTCCTGTTGCTCCACATTGAAGTGCTGTTGCCCTTGCCATAGCAAATATGTTACAGTCTTTTACAGAACGTGAGAGGTGCGGCCGCCACAAGGAGCAGGCAACATCTTGTTGTGAGAGGATTGATTTTCTTCTTGATCATTGGATCTGGGAACTGAGGCTCCCTCCGTTCCCCCAGGTCCCTGTGGAGGCAGTTTCAGAGCCTGGTGCTGAGTAAACTCCCAAGGATGCCAACTTGCATTCTTGTTGTACTTGTGTTGAAGTTGTCCCTACAGTGCCCATGCTGGGGGTCATAGTGTCACTTTGAAGGTCATGCTATGAGCAGGAAATAAAAACATTGCCCATCCAGGTGGATATCCCTTAGAAAGCAGCAATAATGTGAAAGTAATTTCTCTGTAGAGCATGGGAGGAGAGAGATGTAGTTAGACCTTTAAGAGGGGGCAGGTCCACATCTCTCCCGGGGTGACATGCGTGGAGTACCTCTTGGATTATCACTGTGCTCTGAAGGTCCCACCCACCTGGTTCCTGAGGCACTGTTTACGCGGTTTGGGCATAATTCTATGGGTGCTGTGTTACTGCCCCACCTCAGGCACCCTATTAATTGTAGTGGCAAGAAAGCTCAGTCCTAGCTCCACTTCTGCAAGACAAGCCACTTTCCTGGGCCTCAGTTTCTTAGTCAATAAGGTGGTTGATAGCGATGATCGAGAATCTCCTGAGGCTTAGTGAAGAATCTTAAAACTAGAAACAGCCTGACCTGTGGTGGCGCAGTGGATAAAGCGTCAACCTGGAAATGCTGAGGTCGCCGGTTCAAAACCCTGGGCTTGTCTGGTCAAGGCACATATAGGAGTTGATGCTTCCTGCTCCTCCCTCCCCCTTCTCTCTCTCTCTCTCTCTCTCTCTCTCTCTCTCTCTCTCACTCTCTCCTCTCTAAAAATTAATAAAAGTAAAAAAAAAAAAACGTTTTAAAAAACAAACTAGAAACAAGTCAGAGGAGTACAGCAAGGGGCAAATTCATCATACAGACAAGAGGGCGAATGAATAAAGGAATAATAACATCAGCTGTTCCCAGAAGAAGCATTAGAGAGAGAAAATGTTCATTTTCCAGTAGGTCTTTCTACGTTCTTCAGTTTAGCGAAAGCCTGAGCTAGATCCAATTAGATGACCAGAACTCATTTTTCTCCCTTCCCCAGACTGACACATCTGTCCCTTTTGTGGGGTGTGGGGTCTTCCAGGGCTCATCCATTTCACACAGCAGTGCCTGGTCTCAGACTTGTCCTCCCTACATGAGCAGCCACCTGTGACAGGGCTAACAAGGCCATATAAACAGCCATGCTGACTGTGATGACTGTCAGGGTCAAACACAACATTTGATATTTATAACATGCAAATAAACACCCAGCCAGATGAGCCAGAAGCACCCCTGAGGCTGACTGGCTTCCAAAGCACTGGCAGAGCAGATTCCCACCACTCTGAGAGCCCCACTGACATTGGATATAATTTGAAGAAGGAAATCAAAACCAAACAGTATTGTTGGATCCCAGACCTCTGCAGAAGAGCATCCAGTAGCCCTACCGACTCCAAAAAGAACTATGAACCTAGTAACATATGAACAGAGTTGGTTTTTCTGGTTTATAAGCCAAAGACTTTGCTAGTCTGAGAAGAACACTGACCACCTGGGATTCAAACCGCAAAATGCTTTGATCTCACACTGTCCCTTTAAATGTGTTCTTCCCTAGGTAAAAATGCAGTCAGGCCCGTGACTTTTCAGACCACTCCCAGGTAATTTCAGTCACACAGTCCCTTTAAGTAGCAAAATAAATGTTAATAAGAAATTAGAGCCTGACCAGGTCGTGGCGCAGTGGATAGAGCGTCGGACTGGGATGCAGAGGACCCAGGTTTGAAACCCCGAGGTCACCAGCTTGAGCACGGGCTCATCTGGTTTGAGCAAAAGCTCACCAGCTTGGACCCAAGGTCACTAGCTTGAGCTAGGGGCCACTCAGTCTGCTGTAGCCCCCCTGGTCAAGGCACAAATGAGAAAGCAGTCAATGAACAGCTAAGGAGATGCAATGAAGAATTGATGCTTCTTACCTCTCTCCCTTCCTGCCTGTCTGTTCCTATCTATTCCTCTCTCTGTATCGCTCTCTCTGTTACACATACACAATAAGAAAGAAAGGAAGGAAGGAAGGAAGGAAGGGAGGGAGGGAGGGAGGGAGGGAGGGAGGGAAGGAGGGAAGGAGGGAAGGAGGGAAGGAGGGAAGGAAGGAAGGAAGGAAGGAAGGAAGGAAGGAGGGAGGGAGGGAGGGAGGGAGGGAAGGAGGGAAGGAAGGAAGGAAGGAAGGAAGGAAGGAAGGAAGGAAGGAAGGAAGAAGGAAAAAAGAGAAAGAAAGAAACTAGAGCACCCAGTCCTTTTAAAGACCCAAATCTCCAGGCTTGACCTCTCCGAGTGAGGCTCCTTCAAGCCATCTGACACCAGGTGGGTTAGATTCCTTAAGCAGGAGACAGGGAGCCATCTTAGATATCCCTTAACTTTAAAAGCACCTGTCAAGTTCTCCAGGTGATCCTGATTTACTGTCTTACTAGGTTAGCAGAAGGCATTCATCTCCCTCTGGGTAGGGATAGCTCACAGCTCATCCTTCCCTCTAAAACCTCCCCTCGGTTTCTGTCTTCCTAAATGTTTTACACTCCAGTTGAGGGCAAAGGGTCTTAGAGTCATCTAAACCATAAGGCTTAAAATTTTTTAAAAAAATTTAATTGTGATAAAATATACATAACAAAATTTACCATCAAAACTATTTTTTAAGTGTCCAGTTTACTATCACTTACATCGTTGTGCAAACAATCTCCAGAACTTTTCATCTTATAAAATTTAAATTATATCCCACTAAACAACTTGTTTCCTCCTCCCCAGGCCCTGGCAGCCACCATTCTGCTCTGTCTCTATGGGTTTGACTACTCTAGGAACTCACATACATGGCACTAAAGAGTATTTGTCCTTTTGTAGCCACAGGGTGTTAGTAGCCGAACTAGAATACTTTTGAGAGTGAGCAAGGGCACTGATTAATAATTACACCACCTCAGACCAGCGCTCTCACAGGCCAGCCAAGGCCCTCAGTGGCCTTCAGACCAGCATTGTGATCTGCCTAGTTAGCTATTGGCTTTTTTCTTTTCCCTCCCCCACTGGATGGTCTGCTCACTGTTAACGTTAAGGAGATTTTTTTTATGTTAAAATCTCAGCTGGGACTTCCTTTTCATATCCTGTGGCTCGGGTTTTGCAATGGTGTCTTCACCCACAGACAGCGTAATTTGTGACAAAGCTGGGCTGAGCCAACAACTGGGGAGACCTCAGCGAGCCCTCCATCCAATCACCCCATTCTTTCCAGCATCGCCAGCAGGTGTTTGTGGTGCTACGTGGGGTTTTGCAAGCCTCCTTGCCAGTCTTTATAGTCATTCCGAAAGGGCACATTGGTGTCAAATGTGGCCCATGGGCTCCCCAACCCCAGCCCTGGAGCGGACTTAGCCTCCTTGTGATGGGTGTCCTGTTCCAGCCTGTTAGGAGGGCACAGAGCCAGAGGGGTCTGTATGCCATTCCCTCCAGGCCTCACATTTGACTGGAAACAAAGACCCCCCCCTGCCTGCAGTGAGCACAAGGAGGCACAGCTGAGTGAATTTCCTCTGCACGTGCGTGCGCACACCTGTGTGTCTTTAAATACATCACTGAGTGGATGCTTGTAGCTGTGGGGTTTGAAAGCCATACAGAATGGGTCAGGGGCCAGATTTCTTGCTAGCTGAGTCTATGAAAGACTGTAGGGTCACAGAGGCAGAGAGGACACTCCCCCGAGACAACATCATCCCTCAGCCATGATGTCTCGGAGCTGTCAGGCTGGGGGAGAGCAGCTGTCATCTGCAGAGACCACCAGAGATTTGAGAGGAGGGCCTGATAGGAGACCTGTCAGACAAGTTGGGAGGTGCGTTTGTAGGGAAGTCTTCTTATGAATAAGGGGCATCACTGGGGTTCTGGGAGTTTTTGTCCTGGTCTGCTGGCTCCTTATAATTTATTTTACTGAGTTTTAACTGAAGAACATCTTATGACTCATGAATAATGCAGACTAGGACTTACCCGTCCAAACAGGGGAAAGGCCACAAGGAAGCTCCAGGTCACTTTATGCGTCTCCCCAAGCCCTAAGTACCCACAAACCCACGTTTTGTCTTTCTGGTCTTGGCTATTCCAGACATTTCATATAAAAAACCGTATAACCTGTGGCCTTATGTATCTGGCTTATTTCACTTAGAAGAATTGTTCAAGGTTTTTCTACATGTCATAACATGAATCAGAATGGCTTCCTTTTATATGGCTGCATAATATTCCTGCCATTTACTTCAGCATTTTCCACATTAACAGCCACACACGGTGCCTTGGGCCTTGGCACTGGCTACACCGCCTCACACAGCTGCGTGGCTTTGTCCCCCCGTTTCCTTCTGATACTGACTCAGCTGTCACTTCAGTGCAGCCTTCCCCAAACACCTTAACACCGACAACCCCCTCTTGTCCTCCTTTATGGTTGTCCGTGGAACCTTTTTTTTTCTTTTTTGAGGGGAGGGGAGGGGAGATAGTAAGACTCCCACATGTGCCCTGACCAGGATCTTACCCGGCAACTCCTGTCTGGGGCCGATGCTTGAATCAACTGAGGTATCCTCAGCACCTGAGGCTGATGCGCTCAGACCAGCTGAGCTATTCACAGTGCCTGGAGCCAAGGCTCAAACCAATCGAGCCACTGGCTGCAGAGGAGAAGAGGGAGAGAAAGGAGAACTGTAGAGGAATGGGAAGAGAAGCAGATGGATGCTTTTCTTGTGTGCCTTGACCAGGAATTGAACTCAGGATGTCCATATGCTGAGTTGACTCTCTATCCACTCAACCAACCAGCCAGGGTCCCTTGGAACCTTTTGTCTGTAATGCTGGTGGTCAAGGCCAGGACAGTTTACATTGGATTTGGGCAAACCACAGAAGAACCATGGAGCCGAAAGGTGTTGGGCCATTTTTTATTGGATTCTTGCAACAGTAGGCAAGCAATCAGGAAAACCGCCCCTCACAGTGGTGGATGAGCCATCAGGAAAACCGCCCCTCACAGTGGTAGGCCTGCATTCTGCCCCGAGGTAAAGTACTCATAGCCTTATATGAACTACACACTAATGTGGCTTTCTGCTGTGTGCTCATGCACTAATCACACAAAGTGCTTACAGCCAGAAAACCAGCGAGCAAGCCTTACCACAGCTATTTTCCCTACATCCTCTGACTTCACTGTGTAGTTTTCTCACTTATTTGCCTACCTCTCCTCTCACAAAAACATATAGAAGTTTTAGTCTGGTTTGTTTATTTCACTACTGTATGTCCGCTGCCTGGCACACGGTAGGGCAGAACATCTAATAGCTGGTTGTAACCCACCACCAATTTTGAGAATTTCTTCATACGTATGTGTGTAATAGCCTTATTGAAATAAGGATAAACAGTAGAACTCCTGTAAGGAAGGATTTGCGAGAAGACACTGCAAGGGAGAGGAAGGCTGGAGGGGGCCTGAGGCGTCTGGCAGCTCTGCTTGTTGACAGGGCAACGGGAGTGCACGAGGTCCCCACCAGGCCTGGGGACTGCCCGCAGTTTCACTTTTTGTCTCTAGCCACACGGACCCAAAGAACTCATAGTAACTAACTAGACATTGAGAATGAATTGCTGGAATACGGCTGACCATTGAACAATTCTGACTAATCTGGCCACCTTTTCTTTCTTAGAAGCAAGAAACATTAGACTGGGAACTGATGCCAATTGAATCTGGTAACCTTCACTTTGTCTTGGGCAATCTCTGCTTGTTTCTGCTGAGCTCTGCTATACTTAGCAAGTTCTGTGAGATTTTCTTTTCTGTTTTCTTTTTTTATCTTTTTCCGTTTTTTGGGGTTTTTTTTAATGATTCAAAGGGAAAACCCAGGCTGAACTGACTGACCTTCCTGAAAGTGTGAACCCGTGTGACCCCAAAGCCTAGCACAGCCAGAAAGGTGTCAGTGTGAACCAGCCCTCACGCCCGGTGCCCTGGGGCTCAGTGGCGGCACCTGCCGGGGGGTGGGGGGTGGGGGGGGACGGAAAGGGTGCTGAGGCAGTTTCCAGGTGGATTGAGTGGTGGGGAGTCACTCCAGGTCAGGACTAGGACTCCAGCTGAAGCCCGTGAGCTCCTGAGACCCCACTCAGTCTGGAGCCCGGCGTCACTCGGACAGACACCAGAGGAGGGCAGGCCGTCCCGGGTGGGGCTCTGGGCCAGCACTCAACAGCCCCTTGCCTCTCGCCACATCCCTTGCAGTTTAGAAATGGATTTTTAACAGGATGTTCAGGTTCAGCCACTGACGGCTCCTCCGATCGGAAGTGGCCTGAATTTCAAGCAAACAGATAAGGGTTCAGATACCAGCTCCTGCCATTTATCCGCTGTGTGACTGAGAAAGTGACCTAACCTCTGAACTTCAGTTGCCGTAATTCCTACCCCGCGAAGCTTTTCACTCATTCATTCACTTAAATAATTATTGAGTGTCTAATATGCCACAGGTATCGGGCCGGGTGCCAGACTATACCTTCAAGGAGCTTAGTCTGATAGAGAAGACATTTGAGTAAACAGAGAATCACAACATGAGACAATAATCGCTTTGGCAGAGGGCTGTATCTGAGTTTCTGGGAGAACTAGCCAGACTGGGCTAGGAAGTCTGGGGACAGTGTTCGTGGGAAGTGTTTAGGGCAGACTGCAGGGAAGGCTCCGTTTCCCCCTCTCCCCACCTTGCCCAGGTTCACAGCTACCCAAGCTGACCTGCCCGTTTCAAAATTCCTCTAGGGAAACAGGAACAAAACCGAGCTTTAAACAGGAGCAGCCCTCCCAGGAGACAGAGATTCGAGAGTTAAAATTCTCACCTCTTGAAAATATGGCCTCATCTCCCCTCTTTCTGGAAAAGAAAAATTGTGGAGCAGATGCACAATTGCTCCAGTGAGAGGATCCTAAGAGAAAAATCACCAACTTTAACCAGGGCCCCAGCTACAGAGATGGCCCCTCCATCCCTCCAGCAGGAAATCGGGGCTGATGTGGGGTGGGCCCCGGGCTCCCCTGTCTGCTGACTTCAGCCACCTCTGCAGGACAGCCAGCAAGACGACAAGTGTTCTCTGCAGCAGCCTGACTTGAACAGCACGCTGCCGGCCCTGGCCCAGTGCCACTCAGCCTCCGCACTCCCTGAGTCGCTCTCCAAGCAGCGGTGGCTGGAGCTCACACCTAAGGTCTCTGGCAGCAGACAATCTGCCTCCTCCTGGTACCCACAGAAGCCACACCTGCAAGACCTTTAACCTCTCCAGCAGGATGGGCCAAGCTTTGAAGCAAACTTTGGCTGTTTAAAGTGTACACAAGCTGCACTTGCATAATTATTCCCAACGAGATTTGTGGCTTACCAAGTCTTTTAGCTTTGTTTCACACGGCTACCGTTAGGGTAGGGTAGTGTCATTTCATCTGTTTTTTTTTTTTCTTAGCTTGATTACACAAGTTTTAGTCATGAGTATATACCTTTGCTTCCACATAGAGCTGATTGCCAACCCATCGTCCATTCTGTCCCTGTCTTCCGTGGAGTTGGATGCCTCCACCAGGGAAATCAGGGGTGCCTCACCTCTGGACAGAGCTGCCAGGTAAACCCCACCCCCCACCAAAAAAGGGAAACATATATTTTCTCCAGAATCTGACCTTCAAAGTAATCCAAAAAAAAAAAATCTTATAACAGCCAAAAAATGAGAAGTCTTTGCCCTTGCCAGTGACGTGGCCTTCACAATTCAGATGTTTCCAATATGCCTGAGACTAATTCCTTCTCTGAATCCTCCCCCAACATAAATCATAGCAGGTGTAGTTAGCCTTTAAGTGTTTTTTAAAGGAAAGCTTAGAGCACAGAGAGGGTAAGCCACACACACTGGGCCTCCACACATATTGCTACAAAGGCCAAAATAGATGCAAGTGTTGTGCTGACAGGCCGGTTCTCCATTCAGACACTCACCCCATAGACACCCACTGGCCACTCTAAGGAGAAAAGAAGTGAATAAGAAAGTAAAAATACTTTCAGCTTCTCTTTAAAGTTTTGACTTCTTCTGAAGTTTTATGGTACATCTTTCTGCAAGAAAAGCCAAGGTCCACAGAATAAAATCATATCTAGAGAGAGGCCCTCCCAGGAGAAAAAGAAGAGAAATTCAGTCCAATGGGGAAGAATAAAATCGCCTGTCTCTCTCTTGACCTGATGCATACTTGTCAACCCTCTTGCTCTTTTTCCTCTCATGGTAATGACTCATCAGGCCAAAGCTAAAAGGTTTTTGATGGGTTAAAAAGAGGCCATCCATGAAAGGGTCAAGGCCTGGCGCTCTGGGTATCTGTCACTGAATTAACCAAATCAATTTAGAGCTTGTGTTCTCCGACAGTGAAGAGGAGTCAGCTGGCTAGAGGGACATCTTGATCCCATTAGGCCTGGCTGTGGAGAAAAATTAGCCATTGTTTTCTCTGCTGGGGTGGCGGTCCTCTCAGAAGATAGATGCCAGCAGCCCTCTCCCAGTGCCGGTAAGGAAGGGCGTACTCGTAAGCACTTTGTAAGCAAATGCTCTGTGAACTTAGTTGGCCTCTGTTGGAGGACCTGATTTGGTTCCCATTTCGAGTAATCTTGAGCCATATTAGAATAGGGTAGTTTCTCCTCAGGGTGAAGGTTTTGAGATTAGAAGTTATAGCAGGGAAATGGTCAAAATTGACTCAGGTCAGAATTACAGTGGACCCAGAAACTGGCTGGATAAGAACTAGGACCAAGAAGCCCAAAGGCAATTCCACAAACAGCAGCTCAAGTGGAATGATTGATAACCTGGGTTGGACTTATGCTTGCATTGTAACAAATCTAATTAATAGAAAGCAGTTTTTAAATGCTCATGGTACCATATTATCCATCTTTTAAAGATAGTTACACAGACCTATACTTTGGGCTGATACATATTCAAAGTATTCAGAACATTATTTTTTACATTAAGAATAATTCTGACATGTAAATGATGGACATGAAAGAACATAGTAATAGCTAGTATTTATTGACCACTAACTCAGTAATAAAAAATAAATATACTGGCTACCATTTTAAGCACTTTATATGTATTAATTCATTAATACAGCAGCCTTATGAAAATAAAACTTATTAGTATTTCAAAGATGAAAAGACTAAGACACAAATTGCATTGCTAATAATAGACAGCCAGTAAGCAGTAGACAGTGTGGTTTTGAAATCCATGCTTTTAATCAGCACTAGCCTATATGGTCTCCCATAAGTAGGAAATGTTCTAAGACAAGCTACTTGATTTTTAAATTTCAAAGAGAAGCAGTGTGACTTTGGGAGATTTACAGTGCTGACCTTCAACCCATCCACAGGCGGTAGGAATGCCCACACACATCCCTCCTGGTACAGAAAAGGAAGCATACATGCAGACGGGCTCACAGGGTCGGAACTGTCACTGAGATCTCTTGACTTCCAAGTCAGTGTTCTCACCCATAAAAGTGATGAACCAAAATCATGTAGAATAAATGATGAATGAATATTGATTATCTGAGACAAAAGCATGGGACATATCTCAATAAAAGGGTGCAGCAATTTTATAGATTTTTTTAAAGCCTAATACAGAAACTAGAGATGATTTTTTTTCTTTTTTAAATTGAGATAAAAGTGGTTTATAACATTATGTAGGTTTCAGGTGTACAACATTGCAAACCGGCATCTGTAGACACTATACTAGCATGTTCTCCAGCAAGGGTCTAGTTTCGATTCATCACCATACATTTGACCCTTTCTACCCTCCTCCATTTTCCCTTTTTACACATTCATCCATTGTCGGACACTTAGGTTGTTTTCATATCTTGACTATTGTAAATAATGCTGCAATAAACATATGGATGCATATATCTTTTTAAATTAGTGTTTTGTATTCTGTGGATAAGTACCCAGAAGTGGAATAGCTGGATCAAATAGTTGTTCTGATTTAATTTTTTTTGATGAATTTCCATACTGTTTTCCATATTAGCCATACCATTTACAATCCCACCAACAGTGCACAGGTTTCCCTTTTCTTCATATCCTCCCAACACTTTTTTCTTGTCTTTTCAGTAATAGCCTTCCTTCCTAACAAGTATAAAGTGATATCTCATTATGGTTTTGATTTGCATTTTCCTAATAATTAGTGATGTTGAACATTTTTTCCATGCCTGTTGGCCATATGTATGTCTTCTTTGGGAAAATGTCGATTTATGTCCTCTGCTCATTTTTTTTTTTTTTTTTGTATTTTTCTGAAGTTGGAAACAGGGAGGCAGTCAGACTCCCGCATGCGCCCGACCAGGATCCACCCAGTATGCCCACCAGGGAGTGATGCTCTGCCCATCTGGGGCGTTGCTCTGTTGCAACCAGAGCCATTCTAGCGCCTGAGGCAGAGGCCATGGAGCCATCCTCAGCGCCCGGGCCATCTTTGCTCCAATGGAGCCTCGGCTGTGGGAGGGGAAGAGAGAGGCAGAGAGGAAGGAGAGGGGGAGGGGTGGAGAAGCTGATGGGCTCTTCTCCTGTGTGCCCTGGCCGGGAATCAAACCCGGGACTTCCACACGCTGGGCCGATGCTCTACCACTGAGCCAACCGGCTAGGGCCTCTGCTCATTTTTTAATGTTTGTTTGTTGTTGGTTGTATAAGTTGTTGATATATTTTGGATGTTAACTCCTTATTGGATATATGATTTAAAAATATCTTCTCCCATATGGTAGGTTGCCTTTTTTGTTTTGTTGATTGTTTTTTTTTGCCATACAGATGCTTTTTAATTGATGTAGTCCCATTTGTTTATTTATTTTCTGTTTTCTTGCCATTGGAGTCAAGCCCACTAAAACATCATTAAGACTGATGTCCAGGGGCTTAGCACCTCTGTTTTCTTCTATTTATTTTATGGTGTAAGGTCTTGCATTCAAGTCTTAAATCCATTTTGAATTGATTTTGTGTATGGTGTAAGGTCATGGTCTAGTTTCATTCTCTTGCATGTGGCTGACCAGTTTTCCCAACACTACTAATTGAAGAGACTTTCCATTTTCCATTGTATGTCCTTGACTCCTTTGTCATAAATTTATCCCTGTATGTGTGGATTTATTTCTGGGCTCTCAATTCTATTCTGTTGGTCTGTGTATCTGTTACAACCAGGCAGTACCATACTGTTTTGATTACTATAGTTTTGTAGTATAGTTTGAAGTTGGGGCATGTGATACCTCTCGCTTTGTTTTTTCCCCCTCAGGATTGCTTTGTCTATTTGGAGTCTTTTGTGGTTCCATACAAATTTTACTATTTTTTTGTTCTATCTCTGTGAAAAATGCTCTTGGGGTTTTGATAGAGATTGCATTGAATCTGTAGATTGCTTTAGGAATCATTGGCATTTCAACAATGTTCATTCTTCCAATCCATGAGCACAGAATATTTTTTCATTTCTTAGTGTCTTCCTCAATTAACTATAGATAATTTTAAACTCCATCAGGAAATTATTACTATATCACAAATGCCATCTACTTTGTGGATGTTACATCTTCTTGACTAAATTTAGACTGCAAGCTCCTTACAATATAAATATACATTAGGCATTCTATCCTTCCTTTTCCTACTAGCATAGGGCCATGCAAACTAAACACCACTACTTGAGTGGTTGGAAAGAGGATGGTGATTAGATATTGCCTAAAACTCTAGGCCTTGCTTTTTTCTTCTTTAAGCATAAAGTAAAATATATCACATACCTGTGCAACTGATATTTAAAACCTCTAACATATGGTGTTAACCAACAACAACAACAACAAAAAAAAAAAAATTATATATATATATGCTTCTGTCTTCCTTAGAATTGGTTTTCCTATAGTAGCGGAATCTCATCAGGGCTCACCTGATAATATTCTCTGAGCACTCAAGTGTGGGTGTTGTGTGGTGCACGTCCATTTTAATTAAACTTCACCTACTCCTTCTTTTGTCCTGTAGCCCTTGAGATGTGTGGCAACTCATTTTTATTTACTGAAGGTATAAATATACTCAAAGATTAGGGAATGACAGCCCTTCTTCTAGAAGTGAACAGACAGAAGTAAAATAAAGAAGTTTTTTAATATGTATGTTTCCCTCTGAGCCTGGAGACTATTCCTGGTCATGAGTCTAATTCTTCTTAGACAACTCCTTGCTGGTGTTTGGAAAGCATTGAGCATCATGTAGACTGCCAAGGGCCTTTGGAGAAGTGATCATTTACTTAATCATCAGCCTGAAACAGTTTTGTTCTCGCTTATCATCAGGTCTTCCTGGTGTCTTAGAAAGAGCCCAGGACAAAAGTCACAAGATTGGGTCCCACATCAGTTACTTCTTTAACCTCTGCCAGTCCCTTAACCTTCCTCTCCTCTCCACTGGGCTTCCTTTATCTCCGGGAGGAGGAGGCTGGACCAGATGGTTGCTGGCATTCTGTATAATGTCCCTCTAAAAGCAGGAAGTTACTCAGAGAGAGGTCATTAAGAAACCTGGTGATTCAGCCTCAGGGACAGGAGAGAGACTAGACTCCCTGAAGTCCTGGTCAAGAATCAGTGCTACTAGAGTGAGCTTCCGCTCAAGACTTTATTTTCACATCATTCTGAAAGCTCGCCTACCACCCACGTGCTATCCCGGCATCAGTAAACACTTGCAGGGAGGAAGTCTCCTGGAGTCAAGGCCCTTTCCTCTGTCCCTGGTGGTGGTGGTGGTGGTGGTTGGGGGAACATTAGCTGTTTCCTGCCATGACTATCAGCTATACACAGGATGTGGGAATCCATCGGACCAGCTAATAGGATCCAGTAACCAAGTCCTGTCCATTAAGTGTTTACATGCACCCTGTTGCACTTAGGGCTTAAAGGTAGTATTTATTAGCCACTTTTTTTTCTTTTTAGTAAGAGATAGAGAGAGAAGGAGGGAGGGACAGATGGACAGACAAGGGCAGACCTGCAGGAAGGGAGAGAGATAAGAAGCATCAACTCATAGTTGCGGCCCCTTTAGTTGTTCATTGATTGCCTTCTCATATGTGCCTTGACCAGGGGGCTCCAGCTGAGCCAGTGACCCCTTGCTCAAGCCAGAGACCTTGAGATCAAACCAACGACCTTTGGACTTAAGCCAGCGACCATGGGGTTATGTCTATGATCCCACGCTCAAGAATGCAACCCTGCGCTCAAGCCAGTAACCTCGGGGTTTTGAACCTGGGTCCTCTGAGTCCCAGGTCAGTGCTCTATCCCCTGTACCACTGCCTGGTTAGGCTATTAGCCACTCTTTTCTGCTCTCCATGGATAAACATTTCTCATCTCCTGTTTTATACATTAGGACATTGGGTCCCAAAAAGGATAAGTGGAAGATCCGTGATCCCTTGGGAATCACAAGTCTTGGTCAAAAATGACTCTACATCTAGTACCAGCCATGGTGCCAGTGTCAGTGAAACACCGTCCCCATGAAACCACTGCCAAATGGTTTCTCTACATTTAATTAAGGCAAGCCCGAATTATTAAGGCTGTTCTTAATCATGATTTTAGTTGCTAGTCCTTGTTCAAAAACTCCTAAATACTAAGGCATCTCTGAGCAGAGAATCAAAGGAATCTTTTCTGAAAAGAGAAAGAAATAATATTGACAGCAAAAAAAGTAAGAAAAATCACTATATAGCACTAAAAAGATTTGGTTTTATACTTTTTTCTTATGGTCACACTGTTGCTTATTTGTAAAAATCATTCCACTCATAAAGTTAACTAGCCATTAGTGAGTAAAAGCTCTTCCCACTAATTGGTGGGCCCATGTGGAAAGGAACATAGTTAGAGGTTAGAGTAATGGTCCAGGTGACCTTGACTCCTGTTTCTGGTTTCTTGACTAACTTGCTGTGTGGCCTTAGGCAGTTTCTCCTAGTTTCTATGCCCTCATTTTCACCAAGAAGAAAATTTCCCACTCACTTTTCTTGGGGATGCTAAAAAGATCAAAGAAGGTATGTTTACAGAGCTTTTGAAGATGCGCTGATGAAGTGTATTAGAAAGACTTGATTTAATAAGTATTAATTAATAAATCCTTTGATTATTGATAGGACCATGTATTTTAGCTTCTAATTAGCTCCTTGGGCATAATTGGCCAGAGGAGTTATACCAAATCCTAAAGGAACTCGCAGAGTCATAATGATTAGTGTGTGTGTGTCTCGTGAGTCTTTATCTGGAGTCGCAAAGCACATGGGCTTCTTTACCTGGTGACAGAGTGAAGAAGCTGCACTGAGCCAGAAAGGTTCTTCTGAAGTGACACAGAGGATCAGGAGCTGCCCCCAAACCAGCACATCTGGAGCCCAGCATGGCCTGTTTACAAAGGGGGCAAGGTCAAGCATCTTCTGTCTATTGCTTGTTTTTACCGTTCCAGCTTCAGCAGAGGGATTAGCAGGCAGGGCCTCTAAGCTGTGGGGCCCAGGGCAGAAATTTGCAGCCCTCTGTGTAGAGAAGGTGCATTTACAGTGAGGGGAACATCTGGTGGCCAGCCCCTCAGTGCAGAGCTTCATCCCATTGCCTCCAGACCCCTGCTGCCCAAAATGAGGGGAAAGGATCAGGCCGCTGTACCCCCCACTGCCTGCATACACCTGCCGCCCACCCCTCCCACCCCCCCAAGTGAGGGGAAAGGATCAGGCCGCTGTGCCCCCCACTGCCTGCATACACCTGCAGCCCACCCCTCCCACCCCCCCAAGTGAGGGGAAAGGATCAGGCCGCTGTGCCCCCACTGCCTGCATACACCTGCAGCCCACCCCTCCCACCCCCGCCCCCAGTGGGGGGAAAGGATCAGGCCGCTGTGCCCCCACTGCCTGCATACACCTGCCGCCCACCCCTCCCACCCCCACCCCCAGTGAGGGGAAAGGATCAGGCTGCTGTGCCCCCCACTGCCTGCATACACCTGCCGCCCACCCCTCCCACCCCCACCCCCACCCCCAGTGAGGGGAAAGGATCAGGCTGCTGTGCCCCCCACTGCCTGCATACACCTGCCGCCCACCCCTCCCACCCCCGCCCAGTGAGGGGAAAGCGTCCCCCCGGTGCCCTCGTGCACATCACCTCTTCGATTCCTGGGACCCCGCTAACGTCCCAGTGCAGTCCTGTCTGGAAAAACTGCCCGTTCAGTCACCTCATTCCCACCCTCTCCCCAGTGTGTCAGACAGGAGAGAAAGCCACAGCTCTGGCCTCGGTTAGAAAATGTCTGTAGACAGCATTCTGGGGAGAGGCCAGAGCAAGGCAGCCCCGGTGCAGTGCCCGGGACAGGAGTCTGAGCGCAGCAGGGGTGGCGAAGGCTCAAGGGCCCACAGCAGAGCTGGGTGGTTTGGTCTGGGCCTCTGGCAGGGACAGGGCTCTTTACATCAACTGCATGGGGCGCACTTCAAGGGAAGGCCTTGCTCGTTGTATTTTGCAGGAGCAGGAGGTAGGGAGCCAAGGGACTCCAAATAAATGGCCCAAGGGTGCTGTTTGCAGGCACGCTCACACCAGGTTTCCTCTCCTTCCTCCTGATAGAGAAGGGGCAGTGGACGCAGGGTGAGCACCTTATCCCTGGTGCCTGTGGCACCAGAACTGCCAGGACCAAAGATGGACCAGGGACACAGTCTGCTGGTCCCGTGCAAATGAAAATGCAGGGCCCTTGTTCCACACTCACGGAGAATTTCAGCATGGTGACAGGAGAGCGATACCCAAAGGGCCCTCCTGAGCACGGGCCCTCAGGTCACAGGCCGGTGACGGGTCCTAGCCAGGGTGCGTGCAGCGCAGAAGCTGAGGGTCCCCTCAGGGACCAGCCATCTTCCTCCCACCCTTCACCTCCAAAGAAAGGAAAGAGAGAGGGGAGTGGGGAATAATTCTGTACACTTAGAGATTTCCAACATGAAAGTAATCAAACTGTCTTTTCTTAAACCCTAATGTGAGAGCTTGAGCTAGGAAATTAAAAGAAAAATTTTGGTTCTGAGTTATTCTCTTTTATTACCAAGGATCTGGGAGAAGTGAGAACAGTTAGAAATCATGGTAAGATCTAAGTTCACTGAGCGCCTGCTTTATGCCAAAGTGAGGCTTTGAGGGTCTGTTGCTGAGCTGTGCCTGGAGGCACCATTGGTGCCATTTTACAGATGGGGAAACTGAGGCTAAAGGAAGTGCTGTCACTTGCCTGAGAGCAAAGAACTTGCATGTAGGAGATGCTGGATTCAACAGATGCAGTCGAGCTCCAGAGCCTGTGTGCTGGGCACTCTGGACTCTGCTGCTGCCACGTTATGAGGTCAGTGTCAGGGAAGCTGATGGTTCTGTTGCTTTTCCGGCTGTGGCCAAGTTCAAGTGGAACATCTATAAATAGCTAACAACAGGGGGTCAGAGAGGAACTGTGGGGTTTTCATTGAGTGATTTAATGTAACGGCATCAGCTAGGAGCCTGAGACTCAGGCCTGTCACTTGAGTCATACAGATTCTCCTCAGATGGCATTTCCTCTGAGTCTTGACATAAAGCTGTCTGAGGCAGTGCCAGGCTTTGGGTCACTTTCCTTGAAATGTGTCACCACCCACTTGGAATAGCCCCTCAAGGAGAAAGAAAATTATAGCTTCCCTTGTCTTCAGAGTGACATGTACTTTGAACTGTGGACCAAGGAGGTTGCTCTGTAATACAGAAGAATAAGAGTCTTCCTCCTTACTATGCAGACAAAAAATTCTGCCCAGCAGGTTCTGAAGAGAAAAGAATGCAGCCACTCTAGAAAGGTTTTTATCCAGCCCTCTGAGAAAGGGGTGGCGTCTTTGGCTGAGCCCTGACTAGCCGTGTCTTGGGCCTGGGAGGATGGGGCTGAGGTGACACAGGGGTACTGTACTCAGTCTTTAAAGAGAAACCATGAGGAGGTGGCAGAGGGTCAAGAGCTCCAGATGATGGCACTCAGGGTCTCGGATGACACCTTGATCATATGCCCCTGGGAGGGGTCAGCTACTTCAGGATGGAGGACAAGAACAGGATTATTTTACCCTTCTTTGAGCAAAATAAACTCAAATTCTCAGTATATAAAAGGATACAGTATGCATCAAATATAAATAATGTGTGCATAACTTGAACATCTTTTGACATTTCCCAGAGGGTTAACTTTCTTTTTCATCCTGTGAAAGACACTGCCCCCTCCCTCCAGCAACACTGCAGCCTTAATTACTCCCAGTCCTCACAGTCAGCTCTGAGTCAGTGGACTCTCTCTTGGAAAAATGCCCATGAGGGTCTGGGGGGTGGCGTCCATCACGAACTCTTTTTACTGCCCACTTCTCAGAACTACCTAATTCCCCCTCTCACCCCTGCCTGCATGAGCCCTCGGGGGCTGCAGGGTCCTGCAGTCGGTAGCAGGACCCTGGGCTTTCTTTGTGCTGCAGGAAGCAGCATGGGCTTGACAGGCTCAGATTGTTGTCTGGAGTTGCCTAGCCCAAAATAAGGTCAAAGCAGCCCCCGCCCTTCTCAGGGAGGCTTCCTGAGCTGCCGAATCACCAGGGTGAGTCCTAGCGCTTACACATTAGTGGGCAGGAAGTGGAGTCCCAATGGGAGGCTGGGAATTTGAGTGCCTTCCCATTTCAGCACTGGAGGGAGGAAGCCTAGGGCATTCTCCTGCAGATGGCTACTGCTTCCCTTCCAGCCGCCCGTGCTGGCTGCCCTGCTCCCTCCCGTCAGCAGGCTCCTCTCTGCACTCGCCCCCTCCCCTCTCCTCAGAGGAAAAGCTCTGCAGAGCTGGGAACCGTCTTGGAGAACTCAACAAAGGCAAAGCAACCGGCAACAACTTGGAAAGGACTTGTTTTGTTCCCGCTGAGAAACCTGCAGGAAAACCCACACCCAGGTTGCCTGGTTTTGAACTGGAGAGCAGTGTGTGTGTGTGTGTGTGTGTGTGTGTGTGTGTGTGTGTGTGGAGCAGGAGGCAGAGGAGGCCAAAACAACTGTACAGTCTTTGATAAGGAAGGAGCCTGCGCACAGAGAGGACTGCAGCTGCTGTGAACCGAGCACTCCTGAAGTTAAACTGTACTGTTTTCTGTCCAGATATTCCAGTGGAGACAGTTGGAAAACCTGTATTTCAGAGAAAAGAAGTTTTCCGTGGAAGTTCATGACCCTCGCAGGTAAGCTGAAAAAAAATCCTTTCCTTGGGGAGGGCATGGCCCGCCAGGGTATTATTGATATTCTGTTTCTGTGCTGTCATCGTTGCTGCTCATAGTGGCAGGGAGAGGGTACGTGCTTACGGAGAGGAGAGCTGAAATCAGACAGCAAAGCTTGCTCACTCCTCTCTGCTGATAACTGTGGTGGGTTCAAGATGGGTGTGTGTGTGTGTGTGTGTGTGTGTGTGTGTGTGCGCGCGTGCCCGCGCGCGAGAGGTTAACCATTCCACAATCATCTCATCTACTTACATGTATTAGTTGCTCATATATGTGGAGTTGTCTTGACGTGCCAGGGCATTTTAGGGAAGATTTGTAGTTCTTTGTCACCGACACCAAATTAAATAGAGCAGCAGACCACATCCTTTCAGGAAGTTTTTACCTGAGGAGCATCTGAAGGCTGGCTTGTCAGAGCTTCTGAGGGTGTGTCAGGTGTGACATTCCGCACCCGCACAGAAGTGACCTGCCTGGGGAAGCAGTTGTGCTAGACTGTTTGATCCCTCCAGCTGTAATGTTGGGGTGCCTGCCTTGAGGAGGGAAGTGAAAGAAACGCAGTTCCTTTTCTCCCCACCGCATAGTGTGTCCCAGGCAGCGCTCGTGTAAAGTCAGTGTGAGGACAGATGCCAAACAGTAGGGTCCCAGTCTGCACGCAGCACCCGGCTTGGAAGGCTCTGGGGGTGACACGCGCCCGCTGCTTTTCGTCTCTCTGGCCACTGGCAGTCCTGGAGTTCAGGCAGTCCAGAAGCAGCAGCAAAATTCTGTAAAATCAAGCCTGACACCTAAGAGTAAATTGCTTTGAATAAGTAAAAAAAAAAAAAAGGATTTACAGTAAGGTAGCAGTCCTGGGGAGACGGGAAAGCTCAGACTCCAGAGAGGAGCTACTGTGGATTTTAGGTGCCGTCAGTACCCCAGTCCTTGTTTGGGAACACGGAGTTGACACCAGCTCCCCTCATACGTGGCCTGTGAGCATTCATACAAGCTGCTGCGCCTCCCAGAGAGCTGAGGCTGCAGGACTGGGATGTCGCCCGGTCAGGGTCCTGAGGCTGCTGCACTGGTCTGGGTCCCTGCAGCGGGTGACAGCCGGCAGCGCTGGTGTGCTGCTTGCCCAGTGGTGTAATCCACGTGGAGCAGCCCACTGGGTGGAGGAGAAACTTAGCCCAGGCCCCACAGTCCCTGCGGGACAAGCTGATGGAGAACAATTCAGTGAGTCTTTTCCCACTCTCAGGTGAAGATGGTGACATTGAGCAGAATGACAACTTGCCCAGCTTTTCTCAGGGTCCTGAGCAGGGTCTTATAGTTCAACGACCCTGCCACATCCAAGCAGGAAGCCACTTGTGCAGGCTGAGAGGGGGAGAGAGTGAGAGATGGTGACAATAATAGTCCAGCCCGAATGGAATGCACTGTTATTTGTCCAAGCGAACTGAACTGGATCAGTCTTAGAAGTGTGGAAGGAGGGAAAACAGGTAAAAAGAGTAAAATGAATGCTGCCACAGGGGGTCAGCTGCAGGAAGGGGATGCCTGACAGGATGAGCGCTAGAAATAGGGTAGCCTAAGGGGCTGAGCAGAAGGACTGGATGCTCATCCTGCCTGTACTCAGTTGGAAATTCTCTAACTCAGGCACCTTGAACATATCCTTATGTGTGTGTGTGTGTTTTCTCTCTGGGTCTATCACTCTCTGTGATATAATACTAAATTCCCTTCCCTAAGGCCCCAGAATATGAGAAGAGCCCAAACCTCACATATTATTTTTACATGGGCTGTTTGTCTATTAGGCAAAAGTGATCAATCTCATATTTGTTGCATAGCTTCTGTGTTTGGGCACCAAGACAGGGTCTACTGCCCATAAAGAACTATTGACACATTTGGAGAGAGAGGCAGAGAAATGTGATATTTATTGAGTATTGACAACCTGTAAGCATTTTTGTCAACACTTGTTCACGTTCATTGGGTCCTCCCTATAAACCCAGGAAATAGGTAACCTAATGTTCCTGTTATAAAAATGGGGAACTGAGGCACAGAGAAATGAAGGTTAGAAGTAGCTAGTAAGTGGTAAAGGCAGGATTCAAACCCAGAAGTCTGACTCCAAAGCTCACACACCTTATTGCTTCACCACACACAAGGCAGCAGTATCAAGTGCCAGACAGCAAAAGCATAAACGCTCAAGGTCTCCAGAAGCCAGGCTGTCCAGGAAAGGCTTCCTAAGGAGGAGAGATCTGATCAGAACCTCAGACGGTGGCCAGGATTTAAAGCGTGAGGTGGGCCCTCAGAAGGACAGGGACGCCTGTGAGATGAGCAGAGGAGAGAAGAGAAAGTGAGGAGCTCCAGGCAGGCTGAGCACAGAGCCCTCACATCCCCACTCTTAGCCTTGAGGCAGGCAGGGGGCGCAGGGAAGACCGAGAGAGGCCAGGGAGATGTCATCCTGATGTCAGACGTAGAAACCCAAGTCCACCGCGGCTTGAAAGACACCATTTCCAAATACACTGAGGCAGGCGAAGGGAACTGCTTCAGGTTAGTGGCAGAGACAAAGCTATAAGCCAAGCCTCTGCTGGGTACTGCATTAAGGACCCTGACAGTCTCATGGTGCTCCTTAAATTCAGCAGGTCATGCTGCTGCTGTGGTCTTGTCTGTTTGGAACAGGGAGGACAAATCTGAAAGGAGATCCAGATGGTTCAGGGATCAGTCCCTCCCCGAGACCAGGAAGGGAGTCAGAACCAAAGAAATAGGGTGCAAGGGTAGGAGAAAATCTTGTCACGAAGAGAGGAAGATGTCATCCATGGGACATGGGGGGGGGGGGGTGACGACAAGGGACTCATTCAGGGCACAGGGTGCTTCCCGAGGTGATCACAGAAGATGCTGTGGGATTGTGTGCCCTAACTCAACACCCACCATTGTTTCTACAGTTGTTTAGGCCTGGAGAACAGTCAGTTCCTAAGTTTAGGCAAAAGAGAAAAATGGGTGGGTGCGAATATCCTGAAGGGAAAGATGCAAGAAAGAGATGAATTAATAGTGGGGCAGGAGCAAGACTCAAGAGTGTGTGGCTAGAGGCTCTGTGCTCGCCCGGACCCACCCAGACCAGAAAGCTTCACCTTTTCTTTCTCACCTCCTCTGGGGAGTCTGAGCACCTAGCCTGCTGCAGCTCTCACTGCCTCACTGAAATGCAGACCAACTTCCTTTCTCTAATGCAGCTTTTCTGGGAGAGAGAAAAATATATATTTTCTCCCAGGAGCAGCTATTGCCATGGAAGCCAAAATAGGCATTCAGATCACAGTTTCTTTTTAACTTTACAGGTAACTGGGATTTTCCTCCTCACTATCTCACCGGCTCTTTTTCCATTACCTTCAACCATTTTTCTTGCACTTGCATTTCCTCTTAACTTCTGTTTTTTTGTTTTGTTTTGTTTTTTTAGAGAGAAAGAGAGGGACACACAGACAGGAAGGGAGAGAGATGAGAAGCATCAAGTCGTAATTACAGCTCTTTAGTTCATTGATTGTTTCTCATATGTACCTTGGCCAGGGGCCTCCAGCTGAGCCAGTGACCCCTTGCTCAAGCCAGCAACCTTGGGCTCAAGGCAGCGGCCATTGGGTCATCTCTATGATCCCATGCTCAAGCTGGCAACCCTGCACTCAAGCTGGTGATGCCACACTCAAGCAAAATGAACCTGCACTCAAGCCAGTGACCTCGGGGTTTCAAACTTGGGTCCTCTCTGTCCCAGTCTGATGCTCTATCCAGTTTGCCACTGCCTGGTCAGGCTCTTAACTTCTGTTTTAACCAAAGGGAGAAATACCCTGCCTGGAATCTGTATCACCAACTAACCACCAGACTATACTTCTCCTTAGAAGTGGGTCTGAAGAAGACCTCTTATTAAATCATTAGCCCCCAAGGCCCTGGTCAGGTGGTTCAGTGGATAGAGCGTTGTCCGTGCATGCCGAGGTCACAGGTTGGATCCCTGGTCAGGGCACATACAAGAAGCGACCAATGAGTATACAACCCTGTGGAACAACAAATTAAAGCCTCTCTCTCTGTCTTTCTCTTTTCCTCTTTCTTTTCCCTTCCCCCTGCCCCTTCCCCTCCCTTTCCCCTCACCTTTTCCCTCTGTCTTCCCCTTCCCCTCTATCCCTTCCCCTCTCTCCCTTCCCCTCTATCCCTTCCTCTCTATCCCTTCCTCTCTATCCCTTCCCCTCTATCCCTTCCTCTCTATCCCTTCCCCACTATCCCTTCCTCTCTATCCCTTCCCCTCTATCCCTTCCTCTCTATCCCTTCCTCTCTCTCTCTCTCTCTCTTCTTCCCCCTCCATTTCCCCACCCTCTCCCCTTCCCCCTTCCTCTCTTTCTCATCAATGGAAAAAAAATTTTTTTTAAATCATTAGACCCCAAGTGAAAATGATGGGAACAGCTTTAAATTTTCTTCAAGGGAAAGTGTGCCATGAAAAAAAATATGATTATTCATAAGTCCTGGACTATTCCAAATTTCCTCCAAATTAGATTTCATAATTTCAAAAACACATTTTCATCAGACATTCTCATCAGCTATCCCAGACCCCACCCACTGTCCCCTTTCCTTGCCCTACACACACACACAAACACACACAAACACACACACACGTGCAATAATCTGCCTATCTTATAAAATATACTTCACTGAGAACCTGGTCACATAACTTTTTCCCCCAATGCCACTGATTCAGTGAGTTATGTTGGGACCTGTGTTCCCACCATCCATATATGCACTCTGTGTCTTCTCCATACATGTGCATGTGGTGACAGGGTATAGGGAGAAGTTAGCTGTACATATATGTACTCTGTGTCTTCTCCATACATGTGCATGTGGTGACAAGGTATAGGGAGAAGTTAGCTGGGCTTATTGCTCTCTGCCTTTCCTCTCCTGGTCTTTATACTCTGTCTGCCCTTTGACTATATTTGAAATAGATTACAAACTCCTTCGAGGAACATTGAGTTAGAGCAATAAAAGAAGTCCTGATTCCCTCAGGACTTCCCACGGGCTGGGTCCCGTGGCAGCCAGACCAGAATTTGTTCATCCTTCACCATAGGCAGCATGACCTGCTTGATAAAGGACATTGTCAAGGCTTTTCCTGTCTCTGAAGTTTGTCTTGGTCCAGCGCCAGGAGCTGAAGACCAGAAGGGGGGCCATCCAGTGACCTGGAATGACCCATCTTATCTCAGACAAGTCAGAAGCTTGGTCCCGTTCTGACCCCTAAGGAGCCAGTAAATAAAATTATTAGCGTTATTCACAATAGCCAAGATATGGAAACAACTTAAGTGTCTGTTGACAGATGAATGGATAAGGAAATTGTAGAATTTTTATACAGTGGGATATTATTCAGCCTTGAAGAAGGAGGTCCTGCCATTTGCAACAACAGAGGTGAACCTGGAGGACATTATACTAAGTGAGATCGGCCAAACACAGAAAGAAAAACTGCAGGAGCTCACTTATAAGTAGAGGCTAAAAAAAAGGAACTTCATAGAAGCAGTAAGCAGAATAGTGGCTTCCAGGGGTGGGGAGGTGAGGGATGTGGGGAGATGTTGACCAAAGACACTAGGTTGCAGTTATATAGGAGGAATAAGTAGAGATCTGATGGGCAGCATGGTAACTAATGATACTGTATTGTATCCTGGAAATGCTAGATTTCCAATGTTCTCATCACATGGAAAATAGTGATTGGAAGAACATAGTGTGTTCCTTAGCCTGGCTATACTAATCATTTCACTGTATGTGTATATCAGATCATCTTGTTGTACATCTTAGATACAATTTTTATTTTAAAAAAGTAAAATAAAAAGATGGTTTTTGAGACCAGTCATCTTTATGTCAGGGCATTTGAGACCCAGTGGGTTCTCAGTAAAAGCTGTTGACCCATCAGTGGAGTTCTTCATCACAAACTGGCTGACCCTCCTAATTCTTCCTTTCCCAGGGCTTCCGTGACGAGAAGGACGTTTGGACACAGTGGCATTGCGGTGCATACGTGGTACGCGTGCCCGGCATTGATCAAGTCCATCTGGGCAATGGCTATTAGTCAGCACCAGTTCTATCTGGACAGGAAGCAGAGTAAGGTAAGTCCCTGTGCGGGGACTGGAAAGGACTCTGCTCTGAGCGGACCTGCACCCAGCTGAGGGCTGACGAGGGTCCTTGTCTAGATCTCAGTGTTTAGTGATGGGATTGCATGGGTGAGGGTGGCCCTATGGCCCTTGCCCTGAGATGTGCACAGATGTGGACTTGCCTTTTAGGGCTCTAGGAGGAATGAGACAAGCTCTTCAAGAGGGCACATTCCTTGCAACTTGGTCAAGGGCTCTGGCCCAACCACAGTTAGAGCCACTCGAGCTATTGAATGCAGCCAGGTAAGGCCCTTTTGAGCAATTCTGACCGTGCTTTGAACCTCAGGAACCTCTTCTAGGAGCAAACAGTGAAGCCCTTTTTGGTGTTTAAACAGTGGCATATTGTTTTCTTTGGGGGGGAGTAACTATTCTCAACTTGTAGACACCACCTAACTGTATAGGATAATTGCTATAAAAACCCTCCAGGCTTCTCCAACTGCCAATTCGATTTTTTTTTTAACGTAAAACTGGAAACATGAAAAAATAAATGCAACAACCCTCTTTCCCTCAGGTAGACCTGGAGCCTCGGGCCTTGGTAAACACTCATCCTCCAAGGGAGATTCCATCCAGCCCTGCCCTAGACGCACAGGGGTGCATATTCTGTGGGTGGGAGAGTGATGTCTCCCTGGTTCACACACAGCTTCTATCAACACTCTGCCCCCTCTTCTTCCAGCTGCATCTGCCGCGCTCCCCGTGTGTGCCCGCCCCCGCCCGCCACTCCCGTTCATTAGCTCTAGGGGGAAGAGCTATTCTGAGATGGGCCCTGTACCTTTCTCAGAATCCTGCTGCCCTGAGGCAGGGCTGGCAGAGTGGAAGACAGAGCTACACAGCAACACCCACCTCGGCCCCTGGCCTAGTCCGTACCACTGCCTGTGGGAGGTTTGGTCCCATTGTATGAGTCCGGGGGAGGAGGGAAGAGGTGGGCTTACTGGGCACAAGACTCATTGGATTGGTGCCATTTGGGACCTTTTTGACTTCCTCTTTTGCCTTATTTTTCCCTCTGGGTGGAGTTGCTCTTTCCCTGGCTTGGGGAGAGGCAGGGGGGGAGAGAGCTGGGGTCTAGTGGGAGATGCGAAGAAGACAGGACAGGAGAAAAGGAAAGAAGGAAGCCTGCAAGGTATAATTCAGTTTCAAATCAATGCCTTTCCCGTGGAGCAGTCATTGTCTCCTTGGTAACATGTTTTCTCCTCTTCTCAACTCTTCTTCCTGATCCCTTGCTTGGTCACTTTCTGAGCTGAGTAGGTACAGGGGGAGCGTTTTTCTTGTTAGGAATCATGAGAGTAGTCCACAGCTCTCCTAGTGGGAATGGGCATCGCACAGGAATTCGAGGGCTGACTAGATCAGAAGATACAGGACCAGAGTGTTTTGACTCATGCTTGAGATTGAGTCAGTAGGTGGGAGTCAGCATTTTGCCCTCCAGTGACAGGAGTTAGAAGTCAAAACCTGAGAACACTGATTCCATCTTCTGTATTGTTCAAGAATGGGGCAGTCCTCCTGAACCCCCTGCCAATTTCTCTTGCAGGCCGACTCCCCCTCCCTAGCACTGGCACCATAGTTTTGAACAAGGGAAAGAGAAAGAGTGCTTCACCCTAAGGATCATACATTAGCTGTTTGAACCCCTCCCCCAACCCCCACTGTGTTTAGTTTTGGGTAACTCAGGAAGCTATTCTCAAGCACTAAAGCCCCACTCTCCAAGAAGATCTTCCTACAAGGGTAGAGAAGCCTTGTCCATTAGGCTACTGGTCAATGCACTGATGTAATAAGTAACGCTCAAAAAGTAATGATCAAAGAACACATTAACTAGATGTCTTTTAAGAAGCCAAACCTAAATGCCCCCAGCAACAGGAAAATTTCAGCTGTACCTTCTCAGCAACCCGTGACTGAAGGCAAGACGCCACTCCCAGGGGCACTGTCCCCGGGGCATCTGCAGAACACAGAGGCTTCGGAGCCCTGCATTTCTGGTAGGAACCAACTCCTACATCCTACAGGGAAGAGCGAGGAACATAATTCTTTGTGTGGAAGTCCGGGGGTTCTGTTTTCCAGTTCTGTGACCCCGGGCAAGCCTTTCATCGCTCCTGCCTGGTTTCTCCCCAGTTAGAAAACAGGAAAGGAAATTCCTGAGTGAAACTCTTGGTTGGTCCACAGACACAATACTTGTGAAATTGCTTTAGGAGATACATGTTATCTTTTATTATTATCATTATTAATCCAACACACCATTGCCTGGCCAACACTTACATAAAGTTTAGGTTCTCTAAAAGGTCCCCAAATTAAATCAGAGATAATATTCCCCTTAGGAGTTACATTGCAACACCTTTTGTTTCTTTATGCAACTATGACGTGATCGCTCTTGGTGGGCAGAATGGCCCCTGGGTGAGTAGAGATTGCCAGGCCTGGGATGAAGAGCTTGCAGGTATTTCTGGGCAGCCAGTGTGGGCTGGCACACTGTCCATTGCTTCACACTGCACTGTACTGGGCCAGGCCACCCATTCCTTTCTCTGAAGTGCTTCAGTAAAAACAGGCCTCCCAAGTAATGCCTATCAACCCCAAAACAAGTGCGGTCTGGTCGTTTGAGTCAGCGAGAGTGGGTAGCCAAGAAGTCTCATGTTCTTCCCCTGGTACTTGGTTATTTTCTTCTTTCAGGGTCATTATGTAAATCATTTAAGAAAAATAGCCTCTCTCTTTTTGTCATTTTTTCTCTCTCTCTCTTTGTCTTATGCACACACATCACCAAAGACAGTGGGAGGGAGGCTATATTGCTTGGTTTCCTGTATATTGGCTTATTCTGCATGAGAGGTTGTGCCGGCACCAGTTACAGTTGGTAACACATGTGCTGACCCCACAAATATCAGAAATGTTGTCAGCTGGATCCCCACAGCCTCTGTAGCCCAGAGCAAAGGAATGTCTTGTAGACTTCAGAGGAGAACATTGGAAAGCTCAAGTTGTTTAGAGTGAACGTTAGACACTTTCTCTCTGAATGCAGGGTGGAGACTTCTTGACTTGGCCTACAATCCAAACATCCTTTTCCTCTTTTTTTTTTCTCCTGATTCAGTCTGCTAGTCTTCATTCCGCCTAGATCAAAGGCAGAGTGAAAGGATGGTAGGGGACAATTAAACCTTGCAGACAGAGTAGCAGTAATAATGCTTTGTATGGCAAGGCCCTCATAGCAAAATGGTCAGAAGTGTGGAGGTTCTTTTGGGTTGGCCCAAAGACTGGCTTCTGTAAGGAGGCAATCTCCCTGGCAGGTTTCCACTCCCTCTGAGCATCCCCTCTCCACTGGTTCAGTCGGTCATTATCATGTTTCCATTCTAAATAGAAGCCAACAGTTCTTAAAACTTCTGAGAATCTAGTTTCCCGTGGGGAGGGTGTCTTGGTCACTTTTCCATATGTTGTTTTTTGCCTCTGAGGTTGATGTATGGCAGGAGTGGAGATAGGTTTTCCATGTCATTAATGAGATCCCCAAAAGATCAGGTTGAATCTTATTTAGCAAATTACTGCCAGGCTCTGGCTTACAGCCTGTTCCATTTCCAATATCCTTGGCCTTTATGTGTATTATCTAATTTAGTCCTCATCACAACTCTGTGATATGGGTTTTAGGATCTCCATTTTGAAAACAGTGATCTGAGAGTCAGAGGTTGAAGGTCAAGGTCAAACAGTGATTAACTAGGTAGAGTCAGAATTTCAACTCAGAGCCTGGACCCTTTGCCACGATGCTGAACTGGTCTGCGTCTCCATGAGTTATCGTTACCTCGCTGCAAGCATGGGCATTGGTAAAAGCAGTGCTGAGAGAAAGGAAGTAATAGATTGTGCTTTCTGTGTTTGTGCGGAGGAAAATCTCCCACATGGGTGCTGTCGCTACGCTGCGTCAAAGGAAATGGAAGGCCCTTCCTGCTTCTGCTGCCCGTCAGACCCTTCAAGGGCCTGGCAGCGGGATTATTTTATGAATAAGACGCCCTAACCTGAAAGGTGACCTGGTTCTGAATTCAGGGACAAAGCCGAGGTCAGAAAGAGGATGTCAATCAAGGTAGGACCAGTGGGGTTGAGAGAGTGGAAGAAGCAGTTCATGGATGGCCGGGGAACAAAACAAGCAGAGTCTCAGCATTTCCTGTCACTCAGACTTTCCTCTTGGTAACATGAGGAAAGTGCTCAGCACTGGGAAGTCATTGTCTTTCACCGATGGCAGCATCAACACGGAGGCCAGAGGAAGGGCAGAGCCACAGGGGTCCAGAAAGCCTGGACTGCTGGAGGCACTGGTAACAGAACATAAATATGGGAGACAGGACAGGGATGTACCTTCCCCACTGTGGCTTCAGTGTCCCCTCTCTGCTGGCTTCTCCCACGTGCGGACCTGGTTTCACCAGTGCCAGCTGTGAGTGCACTTGAAGGGGCTGAAGACCTCCTCTCGTGCCGGCTCTCTGTGTGCTATCTCCCAGAGCCACTGAGAGATTAGCAAACATATGAGCTGTCCAGCCTGGATTCTTGTTTTCATAAAGTCCATCATATAGGGGAAGTCCGTTGCCTAAGCACTTTCACAAAAATAGGTTTCCTGAAGAAGAGAAGAAAAGCAAACATCAAATATACATGCAGGAAAAGCTAACTCGTTTCACTCACCAAAGATGGTAGTAACCACAGCAGTGACTTTACTACAGACAGTGACTTTTAGGAATGCAGTTGTGAATTCAGAATTCCTTTCTGATTATTCTCACCTGCTGTTTCTAGTAGCCAAATTGGGTCAATTAACATGTGAAGTAAATGGAGTGGAGTGTTAACCACAATCTAAAGACATGGCGTGTATGTTTAGGTATTAAAATGGAAGCAAAGTACCATGTCCGTGTCCGGTGCTTATTGGAGGGACTCGCATGTTCAAATGAGCAGCTGCACGCACTGTGCTTGTAGGTCCCAACTGTGTCACTTCCCAGTCCTCTAGACTTTCCATGGTCACATGGCTAACAATTTAAGAGGTTTAAATCACCTCAGAATTTATTGAATTTAATGAATTTGTTTCAGGTATCTCTTATTTCATTCACAAAGCTGAAATTATTTTTCCTCCTTCTTTAAACACAAAATAGTTATAATCACTATGGTTTATTAAGAGCTGTGGACCAGGCAGAGAGGTGGGGGGAGGAGGAAATGCATTATTCACGTGTCAGCTCTTGAGCCTTACCTGCCCCCACAGGGAGCTGTGGTGATCAGTGATGAGGCCAGGGGGCACAAACAGAGATGCTGCCGGTCAGGACATGAGACCCGTTGCTAAACTTCAGGGCTACAAGCAGGCGAGTGATTCCTGTTCTCTCAGAGATGAACCAGCACCGCTTTATGACCTGGTGGCCTTTCTCATTCTAGTCTAAGATCCATGCGGCCCGGAGTCTGAGTGAGATTGCCATTGACCTGACTGAGACGGGGACGCTGAAGACCTCGAAGCTGGCCAACATGGGGAGCAAGGGGAAGATCATCAGCGGCAGCAGCGGGAGTCTGCTGTCCTCAGGTGAGCAGGGGCTCGGGTTGGGGAGCCGCCTTCCTGAGAACGTGGAAGAAGTTCCTGCCGGAGCCTGGCTGCAGCCCTGGAGTGGCTCCACGGAAGGCGGGGGCAGCAGCAGCCGACGAGGCGGTGGGGCGGGCCTGCCAGGAGCTGGCTGTAGTCTGGGGACAGAGGTTTTGGGCCACATGGGAATCTGAGAAGTACAAAGGGGAGGGGGAGAGGGAGTAGAACCACTCAGTGTGAGAAGGATTGTTTGTCAGTTAAGTAGCTTCAAGCACCCTCCAGTGTTGTGTGAATGCCAGAGGCTGACTGTCAGTAATGTCAGCTCCAAGGACAGCAGGTGAGGTTTACTTGTGTGTCATTAGAGAATTATACTAAGGTAGGGCTGAATCAGGTCAGGGGCATGGTACTGAGTGACACTACATTCTGTTCCTAGATGAACATTTTTTTTAATTGATGTTAGAGAGTGAAACATCAATTTGTTGTTCCACTCATTCATGCATTCATTTGTTGCTTCTTGCATGTGCCCTGACTGGGAATTGAACCTGCATCCTTGGCATATCTGGACAACACTCTAACCAGCCAAGCTACTGGCCAGGACTAGATGAACATCTTTTTCTTTAAGTGACAGGAGGGGAGATAGTAAGACAGACTCTCACATGCACCCCGAGCAACCCGTGTCTGGGACCAATGCTCGAATCAATCAAGCTATCCTCAGCACCTGAGGCCAGCGCTTGGACCAACTGAGCTACTGGCTGTGTGAGGGGAAGAAGGGGGAAAGGAAGAGAAAGAGAGTCAGATGGTCACTTCTCATGTGTGCCTTAACCAGGAATTGAACCCAAGATGTCCACACACCACACCCATGCTCTATCCACTGAGCAAACTGGCCAGATCCATAGATGAACTTCTTGAAACTTTCAAAAGTCCAGAATACTCTCTATCACTTGGAAAGGAGAGACTTGCTGTCTCTGAGTATGGTAGAGTGATTAAGCACCTTCTGAAACTGAGTGTCAAAAGATCTTATTCCGCCATCTGTGTCTGCGCGCCCTGGGCAAGTCATTTTGTCATTAGACGTTGGGAGGTACAGAAAAGCTCTGAGGCTTCAGATCTGGCAGACTTCAGGAAAAGGGACATCATTTGCTGAAGTATGAGACGGGAAGAGGAATGGGTTTGAGGAGGGCAGGGAGAGAGAGGGAGGCAGTGATTATTTGGAAATGTTAGCAAGAAGTATTACTGTTGCAGGTCACTCCCCAGGCCCGTGGTCAGCGTCTATTGTTCTTGGGGACAGTGTGCCTTTGCTTCTGAACCATGAAAGTACAGTGAGAAGTCTTTGCCAGACCTCACTTCCAGAGTCATTTCTATAACTATGTTTAGTGGCTGCACACAACAACAAAATGGGGTGGGGGGAGAGAAGAGGAGAAGCTGAGAGCTGTCTAGTTAGCTCGGGTCTGGTGGCGTCCGGTCAGGGCCAGGACAGGGAACTGGGTGTGTGCTATTCCTGGACTGGGAGGCAGATTTGCAAAGGGGTACACACTTTAGCTCAGGGATCCTCATTGGACAGGCCTTCCTAAGGCCCTGGGAGGACCCTGGCCATGTGTTCACATAACCATGTGTTTTTGTCAAATCTGTGAACCTAATACATTACATGTTCTTTTTCTTAAATAGAGTCACCAAGATTATTTAAGCTTCAGGACTAACAAAACTTGGGTCTGCCTCAGCCAGATCAGTGTAGGGTTTATCATCAACCCCTCCCTGCTTCAGGATTTCAAAAACTTTTCATCATTATAATAGGCCAAATCAATATTTCTGAGGCCTAGAGGTTTACAGTAAAGACTTAGAGAATGTCTTCTTTTATTAAAATGGATGCCATTCTAAGCCTAAGCCACTGCCTGAAATTACAGACACTCCCTATCCCCTGCTGAATGGCCAAGGGCCAGGCAGAGCACACCCCTGTGTTTCTCCTCTAGACTCTCCTAACCCCTGCTAAGACCCGGAGTCTCAGATTCCAGCCTGGATTGACCCACCCACCAACCTCCTTGTCCAGCCACAGATAAGCCTGACTCATCCTTTATTCTCAACAAGAGGGTGCATTTTCCACTGTGTTTACATATCCACTTGGAAATCCGGGTCCTTTATGAATGTGGCGTGATTATTCCCAGAAGAAGAATGGATCCTCCAGCTCAGGGGCTCTCCTACCTCCCTGTGCGTCAGAACAGCTTAGAGGGTGTGTTCACACACAGGTAACTGGGCTCCAGCTCTGGAATGTTTGACTGCACAGGTCTAGGGTGAGCCTGAGAATTTGCATTTCTATCAAGGCCACAAGTGATGCTGACACTGCTAGTCTGGGGGCGAGACCACACTTGGAGAGCCACTCTTCTTGCTGAAGAAGAGATAAAATTCTCAGGATCATGGGGCCCAGGTGTCCCCACTTTTAACTTGTGCCCTGGTTCATCTGCTCGGGTCCCTTGTCTCTGGCTGCCTCCAGTGCTAGCAAGGCAGTAACCTAACAGCAGTTACAGATGACGTTCTGAACAGAAGCCCCAAACCTCCTGACATGGAACTGACGTCCCTCGAACACCAGAAATGAGATCAGGCATCTTTAAAACAGAAAGTAATTCCTCTCTGTTACTGTTGTCGCCTTGACACTAAAGGTCAATCTGGTGGGCTAGAAGGTAAAGCAGAAGAAACCCTTCTTGCTGAATCCACCCCCACCACTAAGAGAAGCATCTTTATTCCAGGATACGAAAGTGATTTTCACATGTTTGATAACTTGTGATGGAGGCGGCCATGAAGACCCCTTGGCCTGGCCACTTTCAGCGGCTTCATTTGTGGGCACCGATTCCCTCGGCCCTTTCCCTGCCCCCACTCTGCTGCACAGCTAAGCATAAGGAAATCTGGACACAGGAGAGGCCGGGAGGAATAAGCCATGCCCCATGATAGGCCAGGGAGCACTTCCCACTCTGCCCAGCCCTGCAAGTCAGAGCCTGAAGCATGGTCCTTGACTGTGAGGCTGAGGCTCCGTGGGGATGCCCCCTTCCCTTGACTTAGGAATGACAATGGTGCAATGGAGTAAGAGACCATAGAACAGAAAACTTCCATCAACAAAGGGAATTTCTAGAACCCACAGATCTGGTCACCATTCCTTCTAGGGCTGCTGATTGCTGTCCCTGTGTCTTTTCTTGTGCCAGGAGAAAATGCCTTTACGTGAGGCAAGTCCTTGGAAGTCCCACCCGGAAGCTACCTGTTTCCCATAGCCACAGTGAGAACTCAAGGCGAGGCTCCCCTCCCCCTCCCCTGCCCCCGCCCCCTGCCATTCTCTTTGACCTTTCCTGTCCTCTTGCCTCACTGCACGTTGGAATCGCCCTTTAGTCATGTGCTCCCACGGACAGAGGGACACAGAGGGTGTCACTCCTCCAGGACAGCCCTGATTTTAAACACTTTTTATTATACTTACCAGACCACATTTCTGTCTTTTGTTCAGAAAATATGATACATATAACCTAATATCCTGCTTGATAAATTGTCTTCTCTTCTTCAGCTCCTGCCTCATGCTAAAAATTAAAAAAAAAAAAAAGTAGTCCTTAGAAGCATTCTGAGAAATGAATCATCATTTGAAAAGTCTCTTACCTACCTCTAGCCCAGCGTCTGACACCGAGTAGGTGCTCAGTACACAATTTTTTAAAAAATGTTTACTTTCTATCCCCGTGCCTTATTTATATGGTAACTGGAAGTGTGTATCTTTTGACTCCTCACCCGTTTCACCATCCCCTGGCAACTGCCAGTCTCTTCTCTTTCTCTTAGTTCACGCAGTGTAATGCCCTCAGGGTCCGTCCATGTTGCTGCAGATGACCAGATTTCAGCCTTTTCTGTGGTGGAACAACACTCCATTGTATGTACATACACATACACACTACACACCGCATTTTCTGTATTCATTCAATGATGGACAGTTAGGCTGTTTCCAGATCTTGGCTATTGTAAATAATGCTGCTGTAAACATGGGGGTGCAGTTGATGTTTTTTGTTTACTTGTGATAAATACCCAGAAATGGAATTGCTGGATCATATGGTAGTCTTGTTTTCAATTTTTCTGAGGAAACTCCACACTGTTTTTCATAGAGGTTGCACCAGTTTACATTCCCACCAGTAGTGCTCAAGGTTCCCATTTAGCTTGTTTCTTATCTTTTTTTATAATAGTTATTCTGACAGGTGTGAAGTGGCGGCTGGTTGTGGTTTTAATTTGCATTTCCCTGATGACTAGTGATGTTGAGCATCTTTTCATATACCTGTTGGTCTGCTTGTCTTCTTTGGAAAATGTCTGTTCAGATTCTCTGCCCATTTTAATATCAGATTGATTGTTTTTCTGCTATTGAGTTAGTTATATGAGTTCTTTTTGTATTTTGGATAGTAACTAGATTGTTACCGGACCAAATCAAACCCAAGTGCTCGGCAGTTGCCATCCAAAAGACAACTCAGAGATAATGTTATGAGAAGGGACTTAACTGCAAGGACACACCGGGGATTGTTCCCAGACCAGTGTTCCCCAAACAAAGCCTCTAATCCATCTTTACTGGGGAAAAGCATGCGTAAATACCGAGGTAGACGTCATCATTGCATGTACAGGTGAGGACCTTCCTGCACATACTCAGTCAGGTTACACACACTTCGCATGTTCAAATATGGCAGAAAGTTTCCACCCCTGGGAGAAGATTTTAGTATTGTAATGCGGGAATGACGAGGAAAGTTGCTGAAGAGGTCGGGTCACTGGTAGGTCCTTTAGGCTGCTCCAGTTGGTCTCAAGTAGTTTCAGCTGGTTCACCCCCTGTCCTGCAAAATATCCTGAACTTGTCCTGAAAAACATTTCTAGCAATTAGCAATGTCAGGGACTGCGTAGGTTTGATAAACATCTGAGTAAATCTTGGTCTTTCTGTGCAACTTTCAGCAGATTACAAGAGAGCATTACACAAACTTTATAAATTTTAGAGTGATCTAAGTGGGGTTACAGGTTAATTGAGGCAAAGTTACCAAATCTAAACAAAGGTTAATCTGTGCTAGCTTCCCTGTTAGGCTACATGTGTAGGTTAGTTTACATGATCAGGTATATGGTTTGCAATTAATGTCTCCCATTCGGTAGGCTGCCTTTTATTTTTGTTGATGGTTTCCTTTGCTGTGCAGAAGCTTTTTAGTTTGATGTAGTCCCACTTGCTTATTTTTCCTTTTGTTGCCTTTGTTTCTGGTGTCAAATGCAAAAAATCATCGCCAAGACTGATGTCAATGGCACATGATTTTTTTTTTAATAATTTTATTTTTTTAATGGGGCGACATCAATAAATCAGGATACATATATTCAAAGATAACAAGTCCAGGTTATCTTGTTGTTTAGTTATGTTGCATACCCATCACCCAGAGTCAGATTGTCCTCTGTCACCTTCTATCTAGTTTTCTTTGTGCCCCTCCCCCTCCCCCTTTCCCTCTTCCTCTCCCCCCTCCCCCTGTAACCACCACACCCTTATCAATGTCTCTTAGTTTCACTTTTATGTCCCACCTACGTATGGAATAATGCAGTTCCTGGTTTTTTCTGATTTACTTATTTCACTTCGTGTAATGTTATCAAGATCCCACCATTTTGCTGCACATGATTATTGAAGTGAAATTTTGAAGAGCACCTGTAAGAACCCTGCATGTGTCCCATTGTAGGGACCTCCTAGGTTCCCAGAGCACATGGTATTTGGAGCTTTCAGAAAATCTCATATACCTGCCACCAACATTTTCTCTCAGGTTAATTATACTGTGTCACTTTGGTCATGCTGATATTCGACCTTTAAAGGCTAATCTTGTCAGATCAGGTTCCTACTGCTGATCACGTCCATCCTCATCTCTCATTCATCCTTTCGTCCGTGTCTGTACCCAAATTGGGGTGCAACTGAGCCATGTAACACTGCAATATATCTATGGTATAAACATATTTTCCAGCTTGCAAACTTTGCTAGGGAGTACACACAACATTCAAAAAGGTATAGCCCCTTGCTGGGCCTGTGGTGGCGCAGCGGATATAGCGTTGACCTGGAACACTAAGGTCGTGGGTTCGAAACCCTGGGCTTGTCTGGTCAAAGCACATATGGGAGTTGATGCTTCCTGCTCCTCCCCCCTTCTCTCTCTCTCTCTCTCTCTCTGTCTCTCTCTCTCTCTCTCTCTCTTTCTCTTCTCTAAAATGAATAAATAAAATCTTTAAAAAGTTATAGCCCCTCTCCTCACAGAGTGTGCATACTTTTATTGATGTTAAACAAAGACAAAGTATGATAAACTGCTCACAAACATTAGGGGATACTTCAATATGAAGGGTTGAAATATCCCCTAATGTTTGTGAGCAGTATATTTTCAAACTGTTCATAACTTTGAAGGCAATTTTTCTTTTTAACTGAAGGCATATTATTACCTTTAAAATTACTGAAATCTAGTACATGGCATCTGAGGTCTAAGATGCTAAAGAAACGATAAATACTATTGCTATCTATTAAAGAAGTCAGAAGTTCATAGTTACTCATGCCATGAGCCAGCAGTTAGCATTTCAAACAGAAAAAGTCAATATCGTTGAAGTGATGTATTAAAAGGCTTGGGGCCCGTATACACTAATTTTTTGGTGGTGATACATAGGGCTGCCCCGTGTGAGACCTGGAGTCCCCTGCCCTAATAGAGACCCTTAGAGGCAGTGAGCCCTGCGAGTCTGAGCTGCAAGGTGTGTGTCAGAATAAAAGTGGTTATGTCCTCACCTCCTTATCCAACACAAGATGGGATTCAGGAAGATTATGAACCCATGTCCTGAATCAATTTGTGAAAGGGCTCTGGTGGCCTGGCTTTGAAAGGATATAAGGACCCTTGTCCCCAGAACACATCTGCTGAGAGATGGCCTGGCCTTCTTAGAGTCCCCTGGAAGAGGGGATATTGAAACAGTGCCCCCAGGCCAGGCCAGCAGAACCCTACCCTCTGCCCTCCACAAGCCTCACCTGGCTTGGCCGCACAAGCTCTGTATGGTGGGTTCTCAGAAAACCTGCTGACTGACCACTGCAGGGGGTCAGCAGGTGACACTGTATTCTCTGCCCTGTGAGAACATTGGTTTGCTCATATTTATTTCAGGTAACCAATTTTTGGAAGTTCAGATAGAGTTTGAGAGGACAACGGTAAGTTCACACCATTTGGTTATGATGTTTTCAGAGTTCAAAACAAGCATCTGAAATCCTTGTCTGTGAGAACTTGGAAGGCTGTTTTTCTCCCCTCCCAACCCCCATTTCTTGAAATCTTAAAAAGGATAAGAGAGGAGAGAAAAGACAAAACAAAGAAAACAACTGATGGGTTACGCATAGCTCCTTTGAAGGAGGGAGAGCGTAGGATTGTTCTGAGCATTGTTTCAGGGTTCTGCTATCACAGAACAATTCTGATTTCAGTGGGCGTGTAGCACCCAAGGGACATGAGCTTTTGTTCTCAGCCTTGTAAAGAAAATGGCACCAACTTGTTTAGGAAATACCCAGTGTTCCCTAGGCCCACGCACCTTACTGCATTCCCCACCCAGGCACAGAATAGTACTGTGCATCCTTTCTAAAAGAAATAGAATAAAAAGACTGATTGTTGCCTTCCTGGTTGGAAATACAGGGGCATAAGCCACCCATTCTCTACAAAACAAAACGATATCTTGTGTCTGTAAATAGGAATGAGATGGCAGTTGAGTCATCTTCACTGTGATCAGCAGGATTGTAAAGAATGTAGTGATGATTTGGTTTTTTAAAACACACACACACACACACACAACACACACACACACACACACACACACACACACACACACCCTGCAGTCTGCTATTATACCTCAGCTCTGATAGTTTCCGTTCTAGAGGAGATGTGTTATGCTAAGCATGTGGCCTCGCTTAGCCTGGGATCAGTCCGCATGCATTACTCAATGCTTCGCACATTCTCATTCTCTGAATGCTAGCACTTCCTCCCATTGTTAGGAAGTTTATTAATAACTAATGTAACAATGAGGATGCCAGCTATCTGATCTCTCCATACAGACAGTGGTCTGATAGAGCCTGCCAGCTTTGTGGTTGTGGCTCTGTTCCGCTCAAAACACGTTGCCTTACGCTAGTATAAATCACATTTTGGGTTTGGTTTTTTTCTCTTTGACCTCATCCTTTCTTTTTTGCTCTCACTTTCTCTCTTCCTTGTATCTCCATCTATTCTCTCAAAGTTCTCAAAGCTGCCTGTCCCCTCCCTTTCTAGCTCCAGTGACAGTAGGGTTCCAGGGGCTTTCATTTTGGCCCGACCCTCAGGGCTCTGCAGGTGGGCACAGGACACAGCCTCTCCTACCTAGGGTGTGTTTACCTGGCCTGTGTAGCCAGTGAGGGCTGCAGAATCTTTCTGTGGAATGGATATTTCTGGACTTGTTTGAGCAGGAAAAGCCTGAGTCAAAATTGAGACGATAAAATATTTGTCCCTTTTCACTCTCATATTGGGGAATTAAAAGCCACTAAAGTCATTTATACTGATCTATTTATTATGCCCTCAGCTGTTCCTACTAAAGGAATATTTGCCTACTAAAGAGAACCAAAACAGAATGGCAATTTATAACCTAAATGAATGATTTTCTAATGATGAAATTTTGAACACTGCAAAAGAAATATCGTTATCCGCTCTCCTAGGGACTGCTTTGTTCCCACGTAAGCCAGCCCTCTCAGTATTGCAAGAGAATAACACATCTCAGAGCCAGAAAGATAAGCCCCCTCATTGCGCAGTTTCTGTACAAGTTACTTATAAACAGTTTCAACTAGGTGTTTTACTAGATGCTACTGCAAGTTTTTATAATCAATTGTTCAATTCCTGTTTTCTCTCTCTTCCCTCTCATATTATATTTGTCCTCTCCACCCTGTGGTGAGAATGCTTGAAGCCATGGCATGTGGCCACTCAAGGAAGCTGTCCCAGACACTCGTTGCTACCAACAGAAAGTGCTTACTTTTCTTTTGTGTTGTTTTTTAACTTTTATTTATTGATTTTTATAGAGAGAGAAAGGGAGAGAGGGACAGACAGAGACAGGAAAACACTGATGTATTGTTTCACTTTTTCATGCCGTCATTGGTTGATTCTTCTATGTGCCCGACACTGGAGCTCAAATCTGCTGTGTCAGGACACCACTCTCACCAACTGAGCTACCTGGCCAGGGCCAGGAGAGATTTTTTATTTTTACTTTTCAAATAGCTTCCATTTCTCCACTCTTTTAATGAACTATTTTTATCCTTTCTGACCCTGATGAAAAGTTTGCTAGGCATGCATTCTTTATGCTAAAAATCATATTTAATTCTCTGAGACTGTCTCCGTGACCACATATCTATCCCGAAGTCTGCAGTGTGGCATCAGTTCACATCGTCTCCTAGGACACCTTTTAAGTAAGGAATTGATCGTTGAGGGTTTGCACAGCAAATAAGTATCTCTTCCTCATAAAAGAGAGTTCATACCTTTCCTTCATATTTATTCCTGGGTGTCTGCCAGAACTGCTCCTGACAGCTTTTACAGATCTGCCGGGAATATGCCTCCTTTTTTTCCCTGGAGGCCTAAACACATTGTCATTTCCTTTGCTTACTTTTAAGAAAACAAGATTTTTTCTTTTGGGGGGCTTCCCTTTGTTTCGAATTCCCCCTCCTCTCATAGAGGAAAGCACCCCTTCTGTTTTCTGAGATCAGTGGGCTGGTCACCAGTATTCCATCTGTGGAAAACAGATGAGCCACAGTTCCTGAGAACATTCTTTCATAGGACGCGCACTCATATCCGGTGCTGAGTAGTCAGGGTCTTTTGAAAGATTGGAGCCAATTCTCCATCACAGCTGAAAGAGGGTATATGTTCATGTGTTTGCCTGTGGGAGAGGAGCTGTTGTATGTGTGTGCTCGAGTGTCGCGCGCACACACACACACACACACACACACACGCACACGCCCTGCCCAGGAAGCCAGCTGCCCCACTGGGAGAAGTCTGGAGTTCCCCAGCTGGATGGGGCAGTTTCCCCAGAAACTGCCAGCAGTAGCAGAACAAGTTTTCACCATATCTCCACCAGTAACTTCCACAGCGTCAGGAAATCCACTCATAAGATTCCCAAATACCCTCTGAAAATGACTTTCTGACCTTGAACTAATCACCCAAACTGTCCTGGTCGTGTTTGGTTAGAATGATTCTTTTGAGGTCAGATCTTTTTCCCCTCACTCCCTACCCGCCAGATTATTACCGGTCTATTTCTATAAAATCCTTTGGATTTTGATTGAAACATAATAAAGTAGCCAAAAGATCAGAAGATTCTTTTTTTCTCAGTCTCGTGTCATTCAAGTAGGTTGTTACTGAGCAATAACGGGACCCCAGGGACCACCTCCCCTGCGCCGACCAGACTGGGGGACCATTAGCTCTGCAGGTTATCTCGTTGGCCCAGGCTGTAGGTTCCTTACTTATGTGGCAGCTGCTGCCACTGGCCTTCATGTGGCTTATCTCCTGCCTCCTCCTGGTGGGCAGCATTTCACATTAGGACAAAGCTCTCAAGGCTGGGAACCTGTCCAGTCGTCTGTCTCCACCGCCCCACCTGCCCACGAAGGTGCTCTAGAAGCATGTTTCATTGGCATGTCTGAAGAACCCCTCCTAGTTCCATCTCCGCCTTCCTTCTGCCTACATGCTAATCCATGCAGTGCTGTGGAAGGGGTCTGGGCTGGAAGGGCAGGTATGCCTGCATACTGTACAGTCGTTACTATGGTGACCAAGCAGTGACCAAGACAGTCCTGCCCTTACGGTGTTTCCATTTCAGGGCCAATACGGACCACACAGAGCAGAGTTGCACTTTTAGCTCTGCCTCTCTATATCCCAGTGACTTCTGTGACAACAGGGACACTTTTTATTTTTGACAGAGACAGAGTCAGAGAGAGAGACAGAGACAGGAAGGGAGAGAGATGAGAAGCATCAGTTCTTCATTGCAGCACCTTAGTTGTTCATTGATTGCTTTCTCATATGTGCCTCTTGACTGGGGGCTACAGCAGACCGAGTGACCCCTTGCTCAAGCCAGTGACCTTGGGCTTCAGGGCAGCAACCCCGCGCTCAAGCTGGTGAGCCCGCACTCAAGTGGGCAACCTCAGGGTTTGGAACCTGGGTCCTCCGCATCCCAGTCCAACACTCTCCAGGTGTCCCTAAACTATGGCCCGCAGGCCGCGTGCTGCCCCCTGGCACCATTTATCCGGCCCCTGCCGCACCTCTTTCATTGGTGGTCAGTGAGAGGAGCACTGTATGTGGCGGCCCCCCAACGGTCTGAGGGACAGTGAACTGGCCCCCTGTGTAAAAAGTTTGGGGACCTCTGCCACTGCACCATCATCGCCTGGTCAGGCCAGGACACTTTTTGAGAGGATTAAATGAAGTGGAACATGTAGGAAGCTCCTGTCAGGTGTTTTGTAGAAATCCATTTCCATTACCTTCTCCTCCATGCTTTCATGGGCATCTAGGGCCAGGAACACTATTTAATATGAATATCTGGATATTCACATAGCACGTATGTTCTGAGCTTTGTTCTAAGTTATCTTTCAAGCACTATCTCATCCAGTTCTCCCAATTTTTGAAGAAGTCTTGTTTTTTATTCCCACATTATAAGGGAGGAAATTGAGACTTAGGTCATGTAACTTTACCAAGTCTCACAGCTAGAAAGTCACGGAGCTGGGACATAAGCCCAGACCTGTTACCTCTAAACTGCTAGACTGTAGAGCAGGGGTCAGGAACCTTTTTGGCTGAGAGAGCCATAAATGCCACATATTTTAAAATGTAATTCTGTGAGAGCCATACAGCGACCCATGAACGTTACGCATTATCCAATAAAAATTTGGTGTTGTCCCGGAGGACAGCTGTGATTGGCTCCAGCCACCCGCAACCATGAACATGAGCGGTTGGAAATGATTGTAATACATGAGAATGTTTTATATTTTTAACGTTGTTATTTTTTTTTATTAAAGATTTGTCTGTGAGCCAGATGCAACCATCAAAAGAGCCACATCTGGCTCGCAAGCCGTAGGTTCCCAACCCCTGCTGTAGACTTATGCCTCAGGAGGCCACAAGATCAATGTATGATTTCCAAACCATATTTTAGATCATTCTTTCCTATATGCTTGAGTACTGCTCTAAATTTTGCATAACAACAACAAAGTATTTATGTATTATTGATATCTTTCAGAAATATTCAAATCACCTCATTTTCTTTTGCTTCCTGCCCTATTCATTATGTGTGGACACCCTTTCAAAGTAACTTGGCTACTGTTTGGTCAATCTATAAAATTTGAAATCTCACTTTTTTGACTCTAGTAGAGTTTTTCCATCCATCTTCCTACTTCTCTAATCCCCCAGACAGCACAGCTTACACTCTTGTTTAGCATGCAAGCTTACAAATATTTACCTTGGTCTGTTGCTAAAATGACAGAATAAATTCTTTAGGGGCTGGCTGGTCATAAGACATTCCCTTTCAATTCATGGCAAACTATCACAGTAACTGGGGGAAGGACCAGAGTTGGCAGGGCATTTTTCTTCTCTGGAGGCCTAAATTGTAAAGAACAGAGGGAGGGTGGCACCATATATACGAGGTTCCTTTTGTACAAAATGCAAAAGTGACTGCTGGCAGCCAGGGGGAACTGCCTAAGAAGGTTATTAAGTAATAGATTCTTCAAATTTGAAGGACTCATAGAGGTTGGTTAATTGGTCGTTTCTAGATCATGACTCTGAGAGGTTAGTAACCCAAGGCAGTGTACTATTTAATAGCAAATATGTGATAGAAATCCAGGTCCATCCTGTCCTTCACGGCCTCTCTCAAAGATAGCAGATTTACATATTTTTAATTTCTGAAGGGCTAAACTTATAACCGTGGTGTGGTTTTGCATATTCATATGTGTTCAAATAACCAGAAATGGATAAATCATGGCAACAGAGAGCTCTGTACCATTCGGGAAGTTTAGGTGCTGATTTGAAATTATTTCTGTGGCTGGAATAATTTTTGATATGGTCACAAACCTTTAGTTTGTTAAGATCTCATTGACCTGAGCCCCCGAAGCTCCTCCCTGATTGGGTTTCTTGCTGGAATCACCCTTTCTCATGAAGGGATTAGCATTGCGTCTCTGCCTTCTGATTTCTAGCTAACTTGCTGCCTTCCTATTAGGATGTCAACCGTGCCATTCAGGGGTGCCTGGCGGGCATTGTGGATACATGGAAACCTCCTCAACATCACAGGCCACTTGAGGTCCTTCTCCTGATGCCCTTGAGCTTCTTTCTGTGGAACTGTTACTGGGCATCCTTGTCACTAAGAACTCTGTCACCTCTCCTCATGATTGTCATATTTAGCTGGTTGCAGGTTACAGCCCACAGGCTCGGATCCCACATTCCCTGAAAAAGAGCCCCTTGCCACAAGGGATATCTTTTAAAGATTTTTATTTTATTTTATTTATTCATTAGAGAGAGAGAGAGAGAGAGAGAGAGAGAGAGAGAAGGGGGGAGGAGCAGGAAGCATCAACTCCCCATATGTGCTTTGACCAGGCAAGCCCAGGGTTTTGAACCGGCAACCTCAGCATTTCCAGGTTGAGGCTTTATCCACTACGCCACCACAGGTCAGGGGATATCTTTTAAACAAAGGCACTGAGAACCCCTTTTCAGATGCAGTCTGACACGAACCTGAATGTATGGAATGGGTTAAGGTGGAGCTGCCCTAGCTTGATGTGTACAGAGTAGGGCCCCGGAACCCGTGGAATCTCGTGACCCTGTTCCACCCTCATTCCCAGCACCCCCGAAGGCATGGCTGAAAACCCAGGGGCTAAGAAACATAGTTCACAAAATACTGCCTAGAGTAGACCTATATTGCTTCTTTTAAAGGTGAACGTTGAAGCCCAAATGGTACACTAAATTGCACAGTGAGTATCTTTTCTTTGACCAATAGCTCCCTGACTAACAGTGAAGAGGTGGTTTCAATGATTTCTCTCTCTCTGATTCCACTGGTGTGTGTGTACCTGTGTGTGATGTGTTGTGTGTACACATGTCCAAATATATATGTGCTTACTCGAGTTAAATCTCTACCCAAGATTGAGGGGTTACCTGTCTGTTCAAGGCACAGTGGTGTCATATGTGCATCATTTCACTTAGTCTTTACATCACAGTAAGGAGGGCAGGTCAGTTGCCCAAGGTCACACATCTAGTGAATGGTTTAGCGTCCATCCAATGCAGAGCTGTACAGCCCGTGGAAATCCACATGGCCAGGCCAGGCTGGCTCAGTTTGCAGAGATTAAACTTGGTGCCCAGCACCATATTCCTCATGAAACAGCTTCCAGAATAATGGTGTGAAAGAGCTAGACTTAGTGGTGCCAGACATGAAAAGGGCCTCTTGATACATCTAGTCTTTTTTTACGTGGGTTGGGTATTTAGGATAATTATTATGAATAAAATAATTAGGTAGCATTAATGAGCCTTGTAACTCAAGACCAAAGCTTAACAAATCCCATGACCAGAGACAACATGTGTTTTATCTCTTGGAGTTGAATGTTGTGTGATTTTTGCCATCTTTGAACATAGTTAATTCTTAGATTTGACTGTATATAACATCATTTCTTATGAGAGGTTAGCCAGGGGTGAAAGGGAAAACAGTGAACATTTCACGTGAGCTCTGGGTCCTTTCATCTTCCCTGGACCCAACTTTCGTCAGGCCTGGTTTTGGGGGTTTTTCTATCTCAAGCGTGACTTCCTTCCAATATTATTTTACATTCTCCTCAATTCTTTATATGATGGACCAGAGAGTACCTCATTTAATTTTCCTGTGTCTTTAAATGTGACTGTTGACTATGACTGAGAGAATCAGGTTAGATTCAAAATTATTTCACTGTATGATATTAGATGGATATAAACTTGGAGATAGTACTGATACGCATGGGCTAAATGACTTAAAAACGTAGGAAACCCGAATCACTTAGAAAGGGGAGCCTGTTCAGTAATATGTTGCATGAACGTGACACCATGTGAATTTAGTCTCCGGGAGCCATGAGGTAATGGAGACTTCCTAAGAGCCGTACTTCCATTCGGGTCTGCTATTGAATTTGGAAACCTGTGATTGAAACATCACAAATCCAAGAGAGGCACAAAAATCATTAAAGGTTGGGAAGGTAGGTTCTATAAAGAAATGACTTACAGGTATGAGATTTCTCTACCAAGATGAGGTACAACTTAATTACAGCATCCAACTCTGACAACATTTATTTGCTTGTTTATTCGAGTTAATGTTTGTGAGCCACTGTGAAGGCATGAAGGTGGTGCCTTCCTGCAGTGGCCGATTTTTTCTACTACACGCTAGGATGGGGTGAGGGAGGAAAAAAACCCCTAAATTGAAGTCAGATTATACAGATCCAGTGAGATTTTTTTATTATTAAAGTTGTAAGACCCTCAGTAATTGAGGGAAAATGGGATCTCCTGCTCAGTGACTAAAGAAGAAAGTATGGGGCCCATTTGAGTCTGGCAGAGTTTTTGGTACAAAGGCGTAGAAGTCCTTTCCAGCCTTGTGATTCTGAGGTGCCTTCTTTACCACTGGAAGAAACAGACAAGTTGACTCTGGGAGTCCCAATTTTGATTATTTTCATATTTGTCATACATTCACTGAATTATCCAAAAATTTTCACATGGAAGTATTTATTCCTACCCTCTGCCCAAAATATCCAGCTCTAATTTTTACTGGGATAGCAGTGACTTGTTTAATTCCTAGAGAACTGAGATCTTCATAGCATCAAGCTTCTAATCCATGACCACGGTTTATCTCTCTATTGCTTGGGGTTTTAATATTTTTTATTTTCCTGTTAGAGTTTTTACACAACATTTTTCAATAATTGAAATTAGAGTCCATTTCATTGGGAGAAGGGGGCTTCCAACACCTCTTTTTTACTGATATAAAATTTATATATGACACTGTATTTATTTTAGGTGTATAGTGTAATGATTTGAGATATATATATATATACATACATATATATGTGGGCTGCAAAGTGATCACCACAAAAAGTTGTTATTACCCATTCATTATGTCACATACTTATAATTTTTCTTTCTTGTTGTGAGACCCTTTCAGAATTACTCACTTAGCAACTTTCAAATATACAACACAGTATCTTTAGCTGTAGTCACCATGCTGCACCTTAGTTCCCAGGACTTATCTTATAACTGAAACTTTGTACCTTTTAACAACTTTCAGCCATATGCTTGTTCTCTATTCCCTGCCTCTGGCTACAACCACTCTGTTCTTTGTATCTGTAATTTCAGGATTCTCTTTAGATTCCACATATACTGTGTTTGTCTTTCTCTGTCTGATTTATTTCACTTAGAATAATACCCCCTTGTTCCATCCCTATTAGAAGTGGAATTGCTAGATTTTATTTTAGTTCTATTTCTTATTTTGTAAGGAACCTCCACACTATTTTCTATAATGCCAGTACTGATATACATTCCCATCAGGTGTGCATAAAGATTCCCTTTCCTCCACATCCTTGCCAACACCTCTCATCTTTTTTATAGTAACCATTGCAAACAGGTGTGGGGTGATATGTCATTGTATTTTGATTTGCATTTCCCTGATGGTTAGTGGTGCTGAGTACCTTTTCATGGTACTGTTGACCATTTTTGTGTCTTTGGGGAAAATGTCTATTCAGTTCTTCTGCCCATTTTTAAATTGGATTGTTTTTTATCTATTGAATTTTATGAGTTCTTTCTATATTTTGGATATTGACCCCTTATCAGATATATTATTTGCAAATATATCTTCCCATTCAATAGGCTGGCTTTTAAGATTTTTTTATTATTCATTTTAGAGAGAAAGGAGAGAGAGAGAGAGAGAGAGAGAGAGAGAGGGAAGAGGTGGGGAAGCATCAACTCATAGTTGTTTCCCATATGTGCCTTGACCAGGCAAGCCCAGGGTTGTTGTTTTTTTAACTAAGTGAGAGCAAGGTAGGCAGAGAGACAGACTCCCGCATGCACCCTGACCAGATTCCACCCAGCAAGCCCCCCCATGGGGCGATACTCTGCCTTTCTGGGGCATTGCTTTGTTGCTTGGCAACCAAGCTATTTTTAGCACCTAAGGCAGAGGCCACAAGCATTCCCCAATGTATGGAATCAACTCGCTCAAGCCAGTGGAGCCATGGCTATGAACAGGGGGTAGGGAGAAAGAGAAGAGAGAGGGGGAGAGGTAGAGAAGCAGATGTGTGCCCTGACTGGAAATCAAACTGGGGACATCCACATGCTGGGCCAACACTCTACCACTGAGCCAACTGGCCAGGTGCTCTAATGTATTCTTAATTTCAATTATTATATTCTTAATTTAGAGTGGTTCTTTTTTATGTTCTCTATCTTTCTGTTCAAGTTCTCACTGAATTTATGTATTCATTTCCTAAGTTCATTAAACTTCTTTATAACTAGTGTTGTCAACTCTTTATCTTACAGATTGCTTATGTCCATGTTGTTTAGTTCTTTTTCTAGAGTTTTGTCCTATTATTTCATTGGGACATGTTTCTTTGTCTCCTTGTTTTTATGTATTGAGTAGAGCTACAACATCTCTCATTGTTGGCAGGGTGGCCTTATGTAATAGGTGTCCTGTGAGGCCCAGAGGTGCAGTCTGCCTGCACACCTGAGCCAGGTACTCATGAGTGTCCCTTTTATGTGTGTGGGGGGGTGTCCTACTGTTGTAGTTGAACTTCTTTTTTTCTTTTTCTTTCCAAGAGAGAGACAGACAGGCAGGAAGGGAGAGAGATGAGAAGTACCAACTGGTAGTTGCAGCACTTTATTTGTTCATTGATTGCTTTGTCATACATACCTTGACCGGGGCGCTCCAACCAAGCCAGTGACCCCTTGCTCAAGCCAGCGACCTTGGACTTCAAGCTAGTGACCTTTGGCTTAAGCCAGTGACTATGGGGTTTTGAACCTGGGTCCTCAGCATCCCAGGTCGATGCTCTATCCACTGCCACACTGTCTGGTCAGGCTGTAGTTGAACTTTGATTGCTGTTGGCTTATCAGTTGGTGTTATTGACCCTCAGGCTGACTGACCATGAGGACTGGCCATGACTACAGTGGACAAGCTGTGGTGCAGGAGCTGACCCCACAGAGTGGGAGTTGCTTTAGTAGGGCTCTAGTGTCAGCCCAGTCTGCCCTTTGGGTGTGCTGTTTGTGGAGCTGATTAAGTAGTGCTATTATGTTCTAAAGCCAGACACCAGGTATATTGGCTCTGAAGTCCCTTAGGAGGGATTCAGATGCAGGCCGAAGTTAGTCAACATATGTGCCAGTTTAGGGCCACCTGGTAGGAGCTACAGAGTGATCTGCAGTTGATTGCTTCTTACAGGCACTTGGGAGAGGCTATGCTGTGAACCGAGGCCAGCCAACACTATTGCTGGGATGGGGACCCTTTGGTGGTCACCACAATGTGAGCTGAGGCTAGCTGCCACTTGTGCCGATTTTGTGGCCACTTAGTTAAGGGTACGTTTCAGGCCAACACTGGCTGCAGTTTATGCCAGGCTTGGGGCCACTGATGGGTATTGCAATGCAAGTTGAAACAGGTCACCACTGTGCCAGGTTTGAGGTTGCTGAGGAAGAGGTACGTGGCATGCTGAGGCCAGTCACTGCTTGTTTGGGGTTTGTGAACCTTTGAGAGATTTTAGGAAAGCCGGCAGTACGAGCCAAGGTATGTTGCTCCTGCAGAAAGCGGTTAGAAGCAGCTCAAGCTGGGTGTGTGAATTGGGTGGGATCTCAGGGAATCACCAAGATGGAGCAAGCAGTGATGGCCAGGCTACAGGAGAGCTCAGGTTTGGCTCCCGCTTGAGCCTGTTGGCTGGGTCGGGAGAGGGCACGACAGAGGATCAGTGGTACCTGCCAGCACATCTGTCCCCAGAGAGCAGTAGCCCCAACCCCTGCCCCTCCAGCCCTCGCCCTGAAGCTAGTCAATTTAATTCCTTCCTATATGTTGGGGCGCTTTACAAGCTGCTCTCTACACTGGAGAGTGAGTTTGTGAATAACCAATATGCCTTTAGGAATATGCCTGGGTCTACAGAAGCCCTCCCTCTCACCTGGATGCTGGTTTTCACAGCCAGATGTTGTGGGATGCCTCTTCCCAACACTGATACCTTAAGCTGCGGAGCCTGGTGTGGGCTGGGCCCCCTTGCTCCTCAGCGGGAACATCTGCAGCCAAAATGTCCCTCTTGATCATGATCACTACACATGGACATGGGACTTGCCTGTTCTGCATCTCTGATCCTTTTACCACTCTCTTTGTGGAGTCTTCTGTGTAGTTTTAGTTGTAGGACTTCTGTTCAGCTAGTCTTCAGGTGGTTCTCAATGATGGTTGTTCTGTAATTTAGTTGTAATTTTGATGTGGTCATGAAAGGTGACACAGCATTACCTGCTCTATCTCGAACAGAAACCCTCTGAGCTGCCTTCTTTACTATTGGAAGAAACTGATCAATTGACTGGTAATTCCGATTAGATTATTCTCATATCTGTCATGCATTCACTGAATTGTCAAAAAATGTTTTATATGAAAATACCATCCCTATCCCCTCCCCCTACTAATCCTGCTCCAGTTTTTATTGATATTGCAATGATTTTATTGTTTAATTCTTGGAATATAGACATCTTGACAACATCAAGCTTCTAATCCATGACCATGCTTACATCTATTATTTTAGGTCAGTTTTTTTCAGCAAAGTATTATAATTTTCATTGTGAAGATCTTGCATATCTTTCATTAGACTTTTCTCCCTAGGTACTTGATGTGATGCTGTTTGATTCCTTTGCAAATGGCATCGTGTGAGGCCCCGTGAGTGCACATGCAGTATCACCTACCCGTTCTGTTTTAGAGAGAGAGAGAGATGAGCATCAACTCATAGTTGTGACACCTTAGTTGTTCATTGATTGCTCTCTCCTATGTGCCTTGACCAGGGGGCTCCTACCAAGCCAGTGACCCCTTGCTCAATCCAGCGACATTGGGTTCAGGCCAGCAACCTTGGGCTTCAAGCCAGTGACCTTTGGGCTCAAACCAGTCACCATGGGTCATGTCTATGATCCCGTGCTCAAGCTGGTGAGCACATGCTCAAGCCAGAGACCTTAGGATTTTGAACCTGGCTCCTCAGTGTCCCAGGCTGATGATGCTCTCTCCGCTGCACCACTGCCTGGTCAGACCTCACCTGTCCATTTCTAATACTTCTGCTCACCGTGGGCATAAGAAGCAGAGTAATAATCAGCTTTTCTTTTTCCAGGGAGTCAGTGCACTTTGCCTAATCATCAAGGTAAACTATATAATAGTTTCATAGCTGGAAACCCATTTCAGAATGTAAACAGTACATCCTAGACATTATGCTTTGGTCCAACCTAAATCTCTCCAGCCGGCATTTCAGTTTATTTTCCTTTAGTTTGGTTCACAGTTGGCCTTCCACAAAGGCTTAGTATCTAGCAGTCTGCAATGGGAATAGCATTCAGGTGGTTCTGCCACATTGTAAAACTATGTGTAACTTTTATTAAGAGGGAACTTGCTCATGATACAGTATTAAGCTAAAAAATACAATAAACATCTAATTTTACTTTATTCTTTTATTGATTTTAGAGAAAGAGAAGTATCAATTTGTTGTTCGACTTATTTATGCATTCATTGGTTGATTCTTGTATGTGCCCTAACTGGGGATTGAACTCTCAACTTTGTTGTGTCGAGACAATGCTCTAACCAACTGAACTGCTTAGCCAGGGCTTTAATTTTATTTATTTTTTTAATGTACAGCTTAGATGGAATGGTTAAAGAAAATGTATGACTGTGCTTATTTTGGGGCACCTAGCTTCTGGACTATTTTGATAACACATCTGCATTTTCAAAATGTTAAACATGCGTTTTCTTTGTACTAATGAGCAAAAAAATATAACAAAATTTGCCAATGAGGGGAAAAATTAAAACTATATTAAAATTACTAACTTGAATTTCACTGTCCCCTTCATAGTACAGAGTCTATTACAACTTGCTAGTGAAATTAAAATAGGTATCTGGCATACTGTAAGATAGTCAAGAAAGAAAAACTTCTTTTTCAGGCATGTAAATCTCTCTGCCAGTGCTTCGACGAGTTATAAATCCTGCTAAGTGCTCAGAATTCTTTCCTCACCCTTGGAACCCTGAAACACCTGTTTTATTTCACACTTCCTTGATTCCTGGCATGAATCCCAGATCCACAGTGTGGGCTGCAGTTAAATTCCTTAGTGGTCCACATGTGTGTCCCCACATCAGCTGACCTAGTGACCCCACTGTTTATTGACAGGTTCTCAGGAATCAGATAGCTCTCAGTCTGCCAAGAAAGACATGCTGGCTGCCTTGAAGTCCCGGCAGGAAGCTCTGGAGGAAACACTGCGCCAGCGGCTGGAGGAGCTCAAGAAACTCTGCCTCCGAGAAGCTGTAAGCAGTTCCTGTTCCGTCCTGGGGAACTCTGTGTTGTCTGTGCCCTCGTCTGTCTCCACGGGAAGGGAATGGATCATGAGGAAATCGTAAGAGGAAAACAAGACATCTCCTGACACACTGTGTTGGAAGTATCCAGCCCCTTTCATGTGCCCCGTCAGAAACAAGAGGAGTTGACATGAATGGGACCCTAGGACAGCAGTTAGAGTAGGTCCTGGCAAAGTCCCAAGTGGGACCTCACTAGAGGCCAAATGGCAGGAATAATTGCAGTGACGGAAGCAACTGTAAATAATAATGTTTGCATGGTGCTCCTTAGTTTATAGAGCATGTGTTCATAGATAGGCGTCCTTGAGTACAGTGGCTGCCACCACTGTCTCAGATCCTGTGTCAGAGCTGACTGTTGCGGCTTTAGTTCTCCTGAGGCTGTTTCAGATTTATCTTTGGAAATCATACTGAGAAGCATCACTGGGAATCTACAAGGAAACCAGTATTTTGCTTGATATATAATCCCATTTAAAACTCATCATCTCATGTTACACTCAGTTAAAAGAAAAAAATATTAGCCTAGTAATATTCTTAAGTTCTATGCCAAGCAGCACTTCCTTAAGCTTGTGTCTACACTGGTCTCACATTTCACTGGGACTTAGAAGCTGTGACAGGCCACTGTTGTATTTATTTGAATGTTTATTTTCACTTTCTTTTTATTCTGCATTTGTCTGTTAGCATGTTTGAAGAATTGAATGTTTAATGTAACATACATTGTGACTCTGTCTGTGCATGGACACGTGTATGTGGACTTGTGTGTGCATGTGTGTGCACATGGACAGGATCAAGTGGGACAGACAGACTGTATTCCCCTCCCTCCCGTAATAGTGCCTTGCCCCAGGCCAAATGAAGGGGCTGTAGAGTGAGATCACATTGCATTAAGCACTTGGCTTCATTCTGCTCTGGACTGATTTAAACTGGAGCTAGCTCAAGCAGACCCACATTAACACAGACCCAGTGCAAGTCTTAGGAAAGCCGTGCCCTGAGGGCGCAGGGTAGGAATCCTACGCAAGCTTTTCCTTGATGTCCCAAGACCAGTTAGTCCACTCCCTGGGAACAGACAGGGCTCTCTCTGGCAATGACCAGAATGGCCTACTTTGGTTTGCAGCAACTACAGGCATTTGTATAAAAAAAATGGTGGAAGGATTAAAAAATATGGCTTTGGGTGTCTGCATTTAATAATCTGTAGAGTGTTGTTTTGTTTTTAATAGAGGCAATGTCCCTAAAAAAAGCTAGGAGTCAGTATCAGAAAATTGGAGAAATGTATCAGGGAGATAAGTTAGCATATATTAAGGAAAGTCTTACTGTATCTCTTCAAAATAAAAGAAAATAAGGATAACAGAGTTCTTTTTATAATGTTGACAGGACAAAACAGAACTTGAGCAGAAGAGATAGTGTCACGGCCACAGGCAGATCGCCTCTGTGCTGGCTCCCACAAGGCTCCTGACTCATCCGTAGTCCGGACGGCAGGGCCTCTGGCTGACCGTCCTGTCCCTGTCAGACACCAGGCCCCTCAGCTCAGAACAAAGAGCAGCTCCGCTTATCCCCTAGGGCAGTGGCTCTCAAACTTTCTGAGGTCAGGCACATTTAAAATCCTACAAATAACTGTAGGCGCACTATATACAAATTTCTGAGAAATATGTTATAGTAGTTAAGTCAAATATTAAAGAAAAAAATATAAAGTCCAAGTGTGCTTTTATGGTAATTAGATGAAATAAATATGACAAAATTAAATTTATTCTGACATTAAAAAACATTTTTATGTTACATGTTTTGTTATACTTTTTAGAATTCGTAAAAAAGAGGGGTTAAAAGATTATAAAAAAGCCCACAAAAAAAGTTATCTTTTTATATATATACATACATTCTTAGTAAGATTAGTAAATTCGGCAAGTCCCGGCACGAACATGTTAAGTTTTTTCATTCTTGTGTTTATGAGAAACATGAGCCTGATGTGTCCTAGCGATTTCTTCAATGTTTGGGCATATATTTAAAAGACAAACTCTCATTTCCTGGTCAATACATTGAAGAATTCCTCTCTTTTTACTCTTAATTGTGTTGAGTGCAGAAAACCCCCACCATACATATCATCTTAACTTTACACCAAACAAAGGATAGAAGAAACTTGCCTTCAGTCTTTCTGGGGAACATGGGGGCAGTGTAAACAATCCAGCACCACAGCTTAACAGCCTTTTGCAACCTAATCAGGCAAGTGAGGTGGGGGTTGGGCAGACTGTCAGCTTACAGCCAGTTCCCCACACCTCTGTCCCCCAAAATCTAAACCCCAGAAACCCTGTTGGTTTTCTGGTCCCCAAAAAGCACATATTTCTCTGGAATACCATAGGGCGCACCTGGAAATCTTCTAGGGCACACCAGTGCACCCTGGTGCACACTTTGAGAGCCACTGCCCTAGAGAGCTAGCAGAGCAGTCAGAACGTGGTGGAGTGGGAGTATTTGTCAGAAATACCAACATAAGAATATGAGAGGAACTAAGCCAAGCCCCCACAACAGTACGTGAAATTCCTCCTTCCTCATGTGGCTCTGGTTCTGTGTCAAATCGGATTAAATGTAGAGAATCAAGGCCTTGACTCATCTACCTTGAAGCAGATGGTGAAAAATTGGTAGTCCCTTTTTTTAAAACATGTTTTATTTTAAAACCACAGATGTTTTAGACTTATAAATCAATAGCCATCTTAGTAACTTTCCCCTGCTTTTTATAAGTTTCGGTGTAAAAAAGAAAGTCCTAACAATATAAAATCCTCAGTGTATGTTAATTATAAACTGACTTTTAGAAAAGCATATAAAAATGTTGCAGAATAAACATATAAAAACTTTAGACGTTAGAAAAAGAAAGAAACATAAGAAGATTGCAGAGCATTGCATACTCAAGACAGTTGGCTCTTGTGCTCCAAAATGGTTGCAGTGAGGGATAAAAAGTTCAAGGCTGCAATCTCAGATCATCACACACAAAAGGGAAGGGACCCAGGATATCGGAGAGTGGGGTGCTTGTGAACCCCAGATGCACTCACATGCACACGCCGTTGCACATACCATACACCTCAGTGTGTGCATGTGTCTGAGCACACACACAACCCAGTGCACACATGCGCACACACAGCGGAGGGGAGGAGAGGCCATATCACTCCTTTTCTAGAGGCTGAGTCAACGCCTGGAATCTGATGGTCTGGGCTTCCTGCCTGTGGGACACTCGCCCTGGTGTACCCAGCACAACAGCTCTTTGTGTGGATGATGAACTATGACCTCTTTTGTGAGTTTGTGCAGCACAGCTATGGATTTGGGACTAGAAATCAGGGCTGGGCTTCTCCTGGGCCTGACACTTAAGCCATTGGTAGCTCACAGTGACTCTCAGGATTTTCTGGCCCCTGGAAGTGACTCCTTACAGCTGATGCCTTGGCTCCACCACATTGATTGGCTGCTGACTCAGATTTGATATTTTTTTAAGTGAGAGAGAGAGGGACAAACAGAAAGGGAGAGAGATGAGAAGCATCAACTTTGTTGTTGCGGCACCTTAGTTCATTGATTGCTTTCTCATATTTGCTTTGACCGGGGGCTCCAGCTGAGCCAGTGACCCCTTGCTCAAGCCAGCGATCTTGGTCATCAAGCCAGCAAACATGGGGTCATGTCTGTGATTTCACACCCAAACTGGTGAGCCCGTGCTCAAGCCGCCACCTTCCCTGGGTCCTCAGTGTCTCAGGTCAACGCTCTACCCACTGCACCACCACCTGGTCAGCCCACACATAGTCCCTAGTATGGAGCCCAATTCTAATCCGGATTCACTTCCTGGACTCAGTGTTTGCAGGGTCAATGTCACTAAGTCTGTCAACTAAGTTCACTGCCATTATAGTCACAACTATTAGATTGTCAGAGCCCAACATACACACACAATAGCCCTGTATTAAGCCTTGTCAATATTATGTGTTTGAGTTTGTACTGAAATATTTGTATACATTTAATTCTTTTAAGCTCAGCCTGTTCCCTGAGCATCCAGTCTGATTGGAATAATTATCATCATATGCATTTTTCTGGACTTCACCATATAGATTCCAATCTTCCTAAGAAAGCTCACTAGATAGACATTGTAATCTCAAGATATTTACGAGGCAGGATTTGAGGCAGTGGGAAGAGCACCGGAGCTAGAAAGCCCAGAGATCTTGGCTGTGCTCCTTCCTGGCAGTATGCCTGGCCTGGCACACCCTGGGCCTGCAAGAAGCACTTGGGAAACTAACAAATGAAATGTAAGTTTTATGATGAAAGCCAAGGTTAATTCTGTTTACCTGACACATAGTCACTTTGGAAAACACTTTTCAAAGTGCATCTTTTCTGTGAAGAAAGGACTGCTCTTATCCATTTTTAGAGAAATGAAATGTCATTTCAGAAGCTCTTATTTAAGGACTTTGCTTGAGAGTACTGTCTCAAATCCATGCATTGAAGTGCTTGTGTGCGTTTGTCCTAGAAACCAAGCACACGCCCCCTCTGATTTCTGATTTCCATCTTCTCCTTGTGCTGTTGAACGTTTGCAGGAACTGACGGGCAAACTGCCCGCGGAATATCCTCTGGATCCAGGGGAGGAGCCACCCATTGTTCGAAGAAGAATCGGAACGGCCTTCAAACTGGATGAACAGAAAATCCTGCCCAAGGGAGAGGTGTGTCCTTCTTTCTTTCTTTCTGGTGTTGGATTCTGTCAACATAAGAAACTTGCAAACCTATAAGAATTTTTTTGAGTTTATTTGAGCCAAACTGTCGACAGTTGCCAGAGGCAAAGTCTCAATGGATTGAGAAAGGGCTGCGTAAAATGGTGGTTTCACCACTTATTTTGTACATTAGAAGCAAAGGGGAAGGTGTATGGAGGTTACATGAAGTTGACTGGTGATAGATTAGGGAGGCGGGAGAAAGCAAAGGGGGAATCACTGAGATTGGATAAAAAGTAAAAATGTATATACAGGGCGTCCTCAGATTATGACACAGTTCCATTCCTGTGACAGTGACATAACCAGAATTTTGGTGTAAGTCGAAGTACACGCTAGCCTAAGTCACTTACCTATCCTATCAAAATTGTAAGGCCAGTAGCCACGGCCACCACCACAGCCGCCTGGCCTGTGTAGGTTCGCATTTAATCTGGACAGATCATAAAGAAACTGCGGAGCCAAAAACTGGTGGGCCATTTTCCTTTATTCTAGACTCGTACCAGCCAATGAGTAAAAAACAAACACACGGGCACCAAAACCCACTCTTTCCGCTTTTTTTCTAGAATCAAAGGCTTCCACCTCACCAGCCTTATTCACCTCTGTTCCCCATCTCCTTCTCCTGCACAAACTGGCTTCTCCTTCAGCACTCTGCCATTTGGGCTACCTCCTCTCCTCCACGTGGCCTCCTTGCCCTGCTACAACATGGGCTCCTCCTCTCTACAAGAATGTGGTCACTGTCCCCAAATGGCCTCCTAGCTCCTTTTAAAACCTTTCGGCCCGAAAGCCCTCCCCTAACACATTAGCATAACCAAGCCCCTTCCCAAACAAGAAGGGCAATTAGCTGTATCACATGAGAGCATCACCACGTGAGAGCAGTGGCCATCTTTAACAGAGTGAGCATAAACTAATTTATCTGCCCAACAATAATCTAGAACCTAAAAACACAACTAAGCCACAGAAAAAGGGAAAAAACATAAATATGCTGTACTGTACACTGTACTGCATGTTCTTCTGCCACGCACAACCAAAGTAGTTTGCCCATATAGTTCATAAGTAACAATGCTAACAGCATAAGCCAAAGCACTCATCTCTCCATTTTTTAAAGTTTTTATGAAAGTGAGCATCATAAACTCTAAACGTCATATGTTGAGAGACTGTCCTAAAGGAGGACCCCCTGTACTGAAACTTCTTTCACACGGGTATGGGTAAGATAGTTAACAGTTAATTAACACGATAATAATAACTATAACGAGGGGGTGTGTTGGTTCCTGCCTTGGTGGGGTGCTTGCCCTGAGGGGCAAAAAAGATGACCTTACGCATCCAAGGCCTGTTACCAGGTGCCTTAGTGTCGATGCAAAAGACAACAGACAGGCTTGGTGAAGGTCAGCATGGACCTTAGTTAGAGAAAAATAACTCTCTTGGACCTGCCTACCCACCATGAACTGCTTTTAGTTAGAAAGTTTTAAGTTCAGACCATCCTGTGTGGTCACTTTAGGTCTCTGAGTTCACAAGGCCACCATGCAGGGCTCACCTGAGCTTGTCAAGTTTAGTCTGTGGCCCCGTCTTTCTTTTCTTTTCTTTCTTTTTTGTCCACAGTTCTTTCATTGTCCTCATTTGGCTGTTTGTTGGGGCTCCCAGGTTTTCTGTACCTTTCTGCATTCTACACAGTGCCAAGTGCCCTTTCCTTTTTCTCCGGAGTAGGTTTTGTGTCTTGTTATATTAGTGGATTGGTCAATATGTGACTCCCTTGGTATGATTAGCTTGCTTGAGCATTCGTAAACATTTCTATTTTTGTGGAAGTTGTTTGTCTAAAATGATAGGCCTGTAGTAAGCTGCGACCCCCAGGCCGCAGACCGGGACCGGTCCGTGGGCCATTTGGTACCGGTCTGCAGAGAAAGAATAAATAACTTACATTATTTCTGTTTTATTTATATTTAAGTCTGAACAATGTTTTATTTTTTAAAAATAACCAGATTCCCTCTGTTACATCCATCTAAGACTCACTCTTGATGCTTGTCTCAGTCACATGATACATTTATCTGTCCCACCCTAAAGGCCGGTCCATGAAAATATTTTCTGACATTAAACCAGTCCATGGCCCAAAAAAGGTTGAGGACCACTGTTCTAGAGAACATTCTTTTTTTAATTATTAGTAAGTGAGAGGCAGGGAGGCAGAGAGACAGACTCCTGCATGCGCCCACCAGCAACCCCGTCTAGGGCCAATGCTCTGCCCATCTGTGTGGCCAGTAGTCACAGCCATCGCCATCACAGCCATGCAGATGCAGGTTCCCATTAGATTCAGATAGATGGTAAAGAAACAGTGGGGCCAAAAATGGTGGGCCATTCCTTTTATTAAAGTCTTGCACCAGCCTACAAGCAAACACAGAGAAAAAACACTTCCTTTTCACTCAGAGCTCCCAAAACCACTGACACATTCTCCGGTTTCACAACCAGGAGAATCTTCTCCAGTTTTTCCTAGAATCAAAGGCACCACCAGTCTCAGTGGAGCTCGCAAAAGCCCCTCACCTCTGTTCCCCATCTCCTTCTCCCTTCTCTCTGCACAAACTCTGCAAAACTATGGCTTCCTCCCTTCTTCACAAACTTTCAGGCATGGAAACCTCTCCTCCAGCAAACATTAGAAAGACAATGACCCGGCCCTGGCCAGTTGGCTCAGTGGTAGAGCTTCGGCCTGGCGTGCGGAAGTCCCGGGTTCGATTCCCAGCCAGGGCACTCAGGAGAGGCACCCATCTGCTTCTCCACCCCTCCCCCTCTCCTTCCTCTCTGTCTCTCTCTTCCCCTCCCGCAGCCAAGGCTCCATTGGAGCAAAAAGATGGCCCGGGCGCTGGGGATGGCTCCTTGGCCTCTGCCCCAGGCACTAGAGTGGCTCTGGTCGCAACAGAGCGATGCCCCGGAGGGACAGAGCATCGCCCCCTGGTGGGCGTGCCAGGTGGATTGCGGTCGGGCATATGCGGGAGTCTGTCTGACTGCCTTCCCGTTTCCAGCTTCAGAAAAATACAAAAAAAAAAAAAAAGACAATGACCCTTCCCAAGCAGGAAGATAATTTGCAATTTCACAGTTCACATACCTGGTGCTGCCCAGAGCCGTTTTTTAACACTAAAAGTGAGCAAATTTAAAAAATACAAATTTTACAAACTCATTTGCCCAACACCATCTGTGGCCGTTGCTTCATTGCTCAGCAACTGAACTATTTTAGCACTTGAGGCAAGGCCATGGTGCCGTCCTCAGTGTCTAGAGCCAACTTGCTTAAATGAGCCATGGCTGCCAGGGCGCGGGGTTGAGAGGCAGATGGTCACTTCTCCTGTGTGCCCTGACCAGGAATCAAACCCTGGACTTCCACACACCGGGCCTGTGCTTTACAGCTGAGCCAACTAGCCAGGGCCAAGAACATTCTAGTAATCCCCATTGCATGTCTGTTTAACAGCATCCAGCCCTTTGTTACTAGGAGCTTGCTGGGGGTTAGCGTGAAAATGTCCGCAGGAATGTGGGTGCCTGAAGTCAGTGGGAAGGGTGGACCGGTCTCCTGAGATCTGCACAAGGACACCCAGGGGGCTGGTGGTCGCACCAGGATGCTTGATCCAAGTCTTAAGCTTCACCAGGCAGTTTCCTATTCTTTTTTTTTTAATATTATCTTTATTTTTTTATTCATTTTTTAGAGAGGAGAGAGAGTAAGAGAGAGAGAGAGAGACAAAGGGAGGGGAGCAGGAACCATCAACTCTCATATGTGCGCTGACCAGACAAGTGCAGGGTTTTGAACCAGCGACCTCGGTGTCCCAGGTCAACACTTTATCCACTGCACCACCACAGGTCAGGCCAGCAGTTTCCTATTCTGAAAAATAAAGTTTATAGTCTTTATTTCTTTGGACTCTCCTAGGATTAAATGAGCCATTATATGGAAGAAACTTGACGGGATTTACACCTGGTTGGTGATCAGTAGACATGAGGAGCTTGACGTGGAGAGGGGATGCTACAGGCAGGCGCAGTGCTGCGGGAAGGGGCGAGGTTATATCAGAGTCAGAAATAGGGTGACAGCGGGGGCATTTAGAAGACCATCTGGCCAAGTAGTTCTCAACTCCATTGTCATCAGAATTGCCTGAGGAACTTCCTCTCCCCTGTGCTGGGAAGACACCAGGCACTCAACCTTTAAGAGCAGCCCCTGCCTTCGTGAGTGTTCCCCTCCCCCAGCCCTGCTGTCCTCCCCGGCCTCTGACCACATCTCACCAGCTGCTCCTTCACACTTGTCAGCAAAGGGTGCTGTTGGTTCATCGAGAATTCAGTGTCCATCACTTTCTTCCTCACCCTTCCTTATATATATCGTTGCGAAATCGCTCAAAGGAAGGACTGCAGAATTAGCTGGCGTGCTGCAGAGTAGCTCTGGGAAGGAAGAGCTCCCCGTTTCTCCTGGAAGCACACTGGGCTGTTCTGGTCACATGGTGGGAGGCTATTCTGTGCAGACAGGGCCGCCAGGGTGTGCTTGTCTTAGTTTAAGCAGAGAGAATTTGTCCTGGGCATCCTAAGTCTTGGGGTAGTGCCTTGGCTCAGGGCTTTCCAAACAGCTGCCAGGTAGACCCCACACAGAGTTGAGTCTTTCTCCCCACTGACTTGTTTCAGGCTCCAGGTGGGGGTCCATCCCAGTGTTCTTCTTCCTCCTAGGGAACAGAGCAGCTGGCATCGGAAGGATCTGAAAGTTATTTCCTAAATAGTTCTGCCTAATCTTCACCTTTCTTTCTCACTCCTGGTTTTTGCTTCCTTCGGGCTTAAATGACTCCAAATTAAACCAAGCTAAGAAGTCTGTGCTGAATGGAGGCCCAGCCCATGCATTGTGCCCCAGGCCTGGTGTTCTGTTCGGCCTCTAACTATACTGCTCACAAAGATGAGGGAATATTTCAAAATAAATACGAAGCAATAAAATATCCCCTCATTTTTGTGAGCAGTGTAGAAAGACATTGATTCTGGCAAATCCACCAGTGTGCTCGTTGGTAGCTAGATGAGTTCCTGTCAGACTTCGGTATGGCTGTGAGTCACGGAGGGCAAGGTGGGGGCATGGTCTCCCAGCTGGCAGGTCAGACTTGAAGAAGCTGACTGAGTCACAGAGAGGACAGCAGCAAATGCACTGTCCCATGTCTTGTCCTCTGGGTCCGCAGGGAATTGTCTGACACAGATCCATTTCCCCCGAGACCAGTACTCTGTTTGAGGGAAAATTCATCCATCTGTGTGAAGGTAGGGCGGGGGTGCACAAGGAAAGGAAGGAGAATGCCCTGACTCAATCCTAGGAGCAGGGGACACTGGTTCCCCCGCCACCCACCATCCGTACCTCACAGCCTGAGCAGAGCTGTTATGAGGAACAAGTGTGAGAGGAACACTGGAGCTCGCAGAAAGAGCTCTCTGTTAGGTCGCCAAAGGAGGGACACATAAGGCCTGGTGAATTTTGTTTTTGTTTTTTGGTTTTTTTTGTATTTTTCTGAAGCTGGAAACGGGTTGAGACAGTCAGACAGACTCCCGCATGTGCCCGACCGGGATCCACCCGGCACGCCCACCAGGGGCGAAGCTCTGCCCACGAGGGGGCGATGCTCTGCTCCTCCGGGGCGTCGCTCTGCCACGACCAGAGCCACTCTAGCGCCTGGGGCAGAGGCCAAGGAGCCATCCCCAGCGCCCGGGCCATCTTTGCTCCAATGGAGCCTTGGCTGCGGGAGGGGAAGAGAGAGACAGAGAGGAAGGAGGGGGTGGTGGAGAAGCAAATGGGCGCTTCTCCTGTGTGCCCTGGCTGGGAATCGAACCCGGGTCCCCCGCACGCCAGGCCGATGCTCTACCGCTGAGCCAACCAGCCAGGGCAAGGCCTGGTGAATTTTATAAGAAGTTTATGCCTCTGTAGACAGATGGGCTGAGACCCTATGGCAGTGGTTCTCAAAGTGTGCACCAGGGTGCACTGGTGTGCCCTAGAAGATTTCCAGGTGTGCCCTGTGGTATTCCAGAGAAATATGTGCTTGTTGGGGACCAAAAAACCAACAGGGCTTTTGGAGTTTAGATTTTTGGGGGACAGAGGTGTGGGGAATTGGCTGTAAGCTGACAGTCTGCCCAACCCCTACCTCACTTGTCTGATTAGGTTGCAAAAGGCTGTTAAGCTGTGGTGCTGGATTGTTTACACTACCCCCCATGTTCCCTGGAGAGACTGGAGGCAAGTTTCTTCTATCCTTTGTTTGGTGTAAAGTTAAGATGATATGTATGGTGGGGGTTTTCTGCACTCAACACAATTAAGAGTAAAAAGAGAGGAATTCTTCAATGTATTGACCAGGAAATGAGAGTTTGTGTGTCTTTCAAATATATGCCCAAACATTGAAGAAATCGCTAGGACACATCAGGCTCATGTTTCTCATAAACACAAGAATGAAAAAACTTAACATGTTCGCACTGGGACCTGCCGAATTTACTAAATCTTACTAAAAAATGTATCTATGTATATAAAAAGATAACTTTTTTTTGTTTTGTTTTTTTATTTTTTAACCCCTCTTTTTTACGAATACTAAAAAGCATAACAAAACATGTAACATAGGCCCTGGCCGGTTGGCTCAGTGGTAGAGCATTGGCCTGGCGTGCAGGAGTCCTGGGTTCGATTCCCGGCCAGGGCACACAGGAGAAGCACTCATCTGTTTCTCCACCCCTCCCCCTCTCCTTCCTCTCTGTCTCTTTCTTCCCCTCCTGCAGCCGAGGCTCCACTGGAGCAAAGTTTGCCTGAGGATGGCTCTGTGGCCTCTGCCTCAGGCGCTAGAATGGCTCTGTTTGCAGCAGAGCAATGCCCCAGATGGGCAGAGCATCGCCCCCTGGTGGGCATGCTGAGTGGATCCTGGTCAGGTGCATGCGGGAGTCTGTCTGACCGCCTCCCTGTTTCCAACTTAAGAAAAATACAAAAAAAAAAACAAAACCATGTAACATAAAAAAGTTTTTTAATGTCAGAATAAATTTAATTTTGTTGTATTTATTTCATTTAATTACCATAAATGCATGCTTGGACTTTATATTTTTTTCTTTAATATTTGACTTAGTTATTATAACATATTTCTCAGAAATTTGTATATAGTGCGCCTACAGTTATTTGTAGGATTTTAAATGCACTCGACTTCAAAAAAATTTGAGAACCACTGCTCTATGGAGTCAGGAGCGAGAGGATGAGAAGTGTCATTCTATAGAGGGCTGATTTAGGGTGTATTTCTCGCTGCAGGGGGATGACTTCTGTTACCTGTGGTGGTTTAAACAATGGGGGAGGGAGGGTGGTGGTGACTAAGTAAAGAATGTGCAGATGGGGGGTGACTAACTGTCAGGATGCCCCAGGGTTGGGCGGAGTAGGACATCCATCAGGATGCTCAGGGGGAGTCACAGGACTGCCCTGTGCTGAGTCACCCACCGTCCAACCTGGCTCGCTGAGGCTTTGGTAAGGGGCCATGCACCCGAACCTGACACTTTCAAAGAGACCTGCGTGAGTGGAAATAACCCAACGTGAAGGGCTCAAACTGTGAGACAGAGGGGTGTGCAGGAGGGCGGGGAGAGGGGCGCCTTGGAGCTCCCACCGAAGAGCAGGACAGAGAGCTGCCCCGAAACAGGGCTGCATCCTATGCCCAAAGCCGACAGGAAACACCAACCCAATAGGTCTGACTTCCACCAGGGCCTGGTCTTCATGAGCCTTGCTGGAGACCATGGAAATGAAGCCAGGCCACCCGGCGGCCCTCGGCACAAGGGCTCTGCTTCTTAGTGATGGATCTCGTGTGTACACATCGTTGTCTCCAGAGTGGAACAGGGGTCAGGAGTCTAGAAAGTGGGTGTGCCTCAGGGCACCAGCTTCCAGAGATTTTAGGAACAGGGCCAGTGCGGGGTCAAGCAGGGTAGGACTTGGGCAGTGCAGCTGCTGGGTTCCTGGTGCCGTGGCCCTCAGAAGTAGGGAAAGCTGGCTCACAATGGGATGGGGACAGGGTCGGAAGGGACAGGGGCCCCCCTGCCTAGCATCCCCTCAGTGTAATGCTGGCTCTTCACTCACAGGAAGCCGAGCTGGAACGCCTGGAAAGAGAGTTTGCCATTCAGTCCCAGATTACAGAGGCTGCCCGCCGCCTTGCCAGTGACCCCAATGTCAGCAAAAAACTGAAGAAACAAAGAAAAACCTCTTATCTGAATGCACTGAAGAAGCTGCAGGAGATTGAGAATGCAATCAACGAGAACCGCATCAAGTCTGGGAAGAAACCCACCCAGAGGGCCTCACTCATCATCAACGGTCAGTTCTGAGCCCCCTCCCCACGCCAGGCTGCCCCCACTGCCCTGGGAAACTTGTGCTCGTCCTGTGAGTGGACCAGAGGCCTGTTCCCGGCATGACCTAAGCCAGTGCCTTTCAACTACAGGGCCACGTACTGCTGGCAGTCTGCCAGAAATGTCACACCTGCGATCTTCATACGGCACCCGGGTGCTCAGCTCTTTCACAGACCAGCGCATATTTCTGGCAGAGCGGCACCTTTGCAGACCGACAGTTGAAACCCACTGACCTAAGCAAGCTACTTAACCACCCTGTGCCTTCATTTGTCTACCTATAAAATGGAGCTAGTAAGTCCATAAAGTGCACTCAGGTCCATAGATGAAAGAGTATGCCAATCAAACTATCATTATTACTATTTATTGCCTCCCTGGGAGAGCCTACAGCCATAAGCTAAAGCTCCTTCCAAACCTCCAGGGAGTTAAGCCAAGAGAACCGAGCCAGTCTGGTCCAGTCTGGTCCAGTCTGAGC